>NC_089249.1:39246900-39857278 GCF_963930625.1 Muntiacus reevesi | reverse complement strand
TGAGGAAGGCTTTCTTATCTCTCTGCTATTCTTTGGAACTCTGCATTCAGATGGGTTTATCTTTCCTTTTCTCCTTTGCCTTTAGCTTCTTTTCTTTTCTTAGCTATTTGTAAGGCCTCCTCAGACAACCATTTTGCCTTTTTTGCATTTCTTTTTCTTGGGAATGGTCTTGATCACTGTTTCCTGTACAAGTCACTGCCAGGAGCCAACACACGAGACCCTACCCATGACAAGGTCATGAGGGAGAAAACCTGACAGGCAAGGCAGATCAGGTTTTCAGGGATTTCGAAAAGGCCAGCTCACGAGATCCCACCCATGACAACGTCTCGAGGAGAAAACCTGACAGGCAAGGCAGATCAGGTTTTCATGGATTCCAAAAACCTGCCCCCGGCACTCACCTTAAAGATGATATCTGTCTTTCTGATGCTTGCTTCATATAGACTACTCCCTAATTTCTGTGACACAGGCAGAAGGCCTTCCCCGATCTCTTCCCATATAAGAATCAATTTAGAACTTTAATCAGTAAGTTTCCCGGGTGGCGGTATTTTATGAGATTTTCCAGGGTGAAAGGAGTGTTTTAATTTAAACTCCTTTGCTGGTATTTTAGTTTGTTTAGCAAATGCGTTTATGCCCTTGGTACTAATATGCATGATTGCTTATAATACCCTAATCATAAAATAGCATAAAGAACCTGATTATATAAAAGCCCTAATAGACATAGAGCCTTTTTGAGGGGTGAAGAAGTCCTATTAGAAAACATAAGAAAAATTATTCTAAAGGTGGTTATTGGGTTGATGTTTGCTTGCTGTGTTTTTGCTCTTAATGTGCTAAGGTTGTGTTATAGAAACCATTGTTAATATAGTTATAGATCTAGAAAAATAAGAGCTTAGCCCTAGTGTGGTTGTTAATGAAATGGTTGTTAATTATTAGTCAGGAGTGCTAGGCAGGGGCTGCCTCACCAAAGTCGCAGAGTCAGTGTGGGGTAAACTTCTTAGATAAACTCAACTGACAACTTCTGCAGAAGGATTAATTTTTATGTTAACAAGGTTATACTTCTACTCTGTACTGTTGCCCTATGAGACTGCTACCTTTCAGTCTAGGTCACCATAGAAACGGAAAATAGGTTTATATTCACCTGACCTGCATAAAATGTTAATAGACCCCAAGGCCAGAAGCTAATGTACAAGACCCTCATAAACAAAGAAGTATGCAGAAAACACCCCCGTCTGGTCACTCTCTTTCTCTCTCTCTCTGTCTCTCTCCCTCGCAGACTTGGCCCTATCAAGGCTGGTCTCACGTGTCTTCCCTCGCCGACGCCGTTCATCCTGAGGGTACCCCCTGGATCCTGCCGAGGCTGAAGCCCGGCAAGTCACGAACCTCTGTTCATAGTTCTTCAGGCACTCTGTCTATCAGATCTAATCCCTTGAATCTATTTGTCACTTTCACTATATAATAGTAAGGGATTTGATTTAGGTCATACCTGAATGGTCTGGTGGTTTTCCCTACTTTCTTTAAATCTGATTTTGGCAAGCATTCAAATTAGGGCACATCAATTTCATTTTCTACAGTATTTATATTTAGTATGAAGTGGAACCTAGTATCTACTGCTTTGCCAAGTTAAAAAATGAATTTTAGAGACTTCCCTGGTCCAGTGGTTGAGATTCCTAGCTTCCACTGCAGGGGCATGGGGTTTCATTGCTGGTGGGGGAGCTCAGATCCCACAAGTTGTGTGGCACGGCCAAAAAAACAAATATAATTTTAATTTAAGGGCCAATTTACAGATGTTAGTTTGATTTCAGTTAGAAGTTGTATGCCAATTAGGTGACTGTTGAAGTTTTTCATGAGGAGTCAGGGTGGGGGTGAGTGTTCCCTTAGGACTCATTTCTAAAGGAGTTTAGAAGCCTAGCTGGAGTGAGTGAGCACGACTGTATCTCAGACATCTTTCAGAATTTTTCAACAGGGTTCCCTGAGAAAATCTAGCCCTAAATGGCCAAATACATCTTTTGTATGTAACAAGTTAACCTCTCTTATGCATGTAGACTAGGGTTAGTTATGTACATCTTTGGGGGAATTAAGAAAATAGTCAAATAATTTTCTACATCCTGTGGTTTGGATGACGAACCCAGGCTGTAAAGAGCTGTGTGATGGTGGAATAAACCCTGCATTGGCCCTTCTGGGCCCTCATACCTGGGGTCAGCCCAGGGGATCCTCATCCTGGTGAAAAGCCAGGCAACCAGGTAGTCAAGGGGAGTTAGGTGAAACGTCTACACCCTGGGCTGATGGAACTCATGCTTGACAGATGTATCTTTGAGCTCATGCTTGAGATATTTCCCTTGTCCTTAAAGCCTTCCTGTATTCTCCTTTAAAATCCCCTTCTTGGCTTTGGAGTCAAGTGAAAATAATCCAGTTGCCTTGTATAAAAAAAGAGGACTCTACAGGACATAGGAAAGAATGGTCACTGAACTAAGACCGAAACTGTAGCAAGAAAATAGAAGCTTAGACACAACACTCAGGGTATGTGTCATTTTAAAAATAAGAAACATTAGGAAATTTCTGATCGTATCACAAATATCAGTTCTAACAACCAGCAGCATCACAATCACCTGAGATCCTCATAAAAAATGCAGAGTCCTATGTACATACTGCTATATTTAAAATGGATAATCAAGAATGACCTACTATATCGCTCAGGGAACTCTGCTCAATGTTATGTGGCAGCCTGGATGGGAGGGGAGTTTGAGGGAGAATGGATACATGTATATGTATGACTGAGTTCCTTCACTGTTCTCCTGAAACTATCTCAATTGTTTATACCCCAATACAAAATAAAAAGTTTAAAAATATATATATATATATTTCAAAAACTTTATAAAATACAGAGTCCTGGTCTCTATGACATCAGAATTTCTACAGCAGGGCTTGGGAATCTGATTAAATATGAAGACTCACTGACTTAAGAAGATTTGTTGGGCACATAGCAAAAGCCTTTACTCAATGTGGCTCAGACGGCAAAGAATCTACCCGCAAGGTGGGAGACCAGGGTTCGATCCCTGGGTTGGGAAGATCCACTGGAGAAGGGAATGGCTACCCACTCCAGTACTCTTAAGCTGGAGAATTCCATGGCCAGAGGAGCCTGGCAGGCTATAGTCCATGGGGTCGTAAAGAGTGGGACATGACTGACCAACTAACACTTCCACTTTCACCCCCATGTAAGATCTTAATTAGGAAGATCCAAAATGGTTTCCTTTGATACACAGAAGACCTCTGTTATTTGTGGATTTTGTAGTCACAGTTTAAATGACCAAAGAGAGATCCTAAGTCTCCATGACACGTAGCCATTAGGGGTTCCCCTGAGGCACAAAGCCTAGATCAAATGTAATGAGGTCAGCAGATGACCCCAAAGACACAGCCTCTCAGCACAAATTTGTGTTTCTCTTTGCCAGCCTGCATTCTGCAGGAGAAATTATTTGCTAAAATTGAAATTATATTAATAACATTCATCTATATAATATAACCTAAGGTTGATAATCACTTATTTAACAATGTCTCTCATATAATTTAATATGCCAAATAAGGCTAATTAGTGTAACATCTCTCATCTTTTGAGATGTTCTCACTTGGGTTTTTCTACGTTTGCAGCCAGGACAAATGGTACATATTTCTAGCAGAATTAAACAATTTCATGGACCCAGAGGTATCTTCAGAGAGAGTGAAAAAGTTACTACCTTCTCAAGATCACAGTCATTCCCAAAGATAGCCAAAAGAAGGAATCAACAGCCTGCCTGTCCCAGGGAGGCAGAAAGTCAAGCCAAGCTATTACTTTAAAGGTAACTGTTTAATAGTCTTTGCAGTGTAGAAAGGCAATTCAGACAGAGGATTGTTAGAATAAGTACTCAAAGGAGCATAGAGGGAGCAGTAGGAATTATATCGGTCCTAAAATCTTTCGTTTTAGGTAACTTTTATGTCCTTAATGTTTTCATTCTGGCCTTTTACAATGAATCTTCTAATGAGCTTTTTTTGGAATTTTGAAACATTTTGGAGGCTTCTTCCTACCAATTAAAATATGTATCCCTTGTGTTTTAATACACTTCTTAAATAATATTATCCAACTGGAACATTCTTCATAATGGTCACTACTAAGATCCCTGAGTGTTGGCAGCAGTTTGACAGGACACTTAACAAATGATGTTCAAACAACCCAGACATTTGTCTGGCAATATCTTGAGGCCCTCTAACCTGATCAGTCTAAAGGAAATCAACCCTGAATATTCATTGGAAGGTCTGATGCAGAAGCTAAAGATCCACTACTTTGACCACCTGATGTGTAGAGATGACTCATTGGAAAAGACCCTGTTGCTGGGAAAGATTGAAAACAGGACAAAAAGAGGGTGACAGAGGATGAGATGGTTGAATGGCATGACCAACTCAATGGAGATGAGTTTGAGCAAACTCTAAGAGATAGTGAAGGACAGGGAAGCCTGGTGTGCTGCAGCCCACAGGGTCCCAAAAAGTTGGACACACTTAGCGACTGAACAAGAATGAACCTGATGGTTACCAAGGCAAGTTCTCAGGACACAAAATTCTAGATTGCCTTTAGTAAGATTCTGACCACATTTGGTAGATATTTACAGCTTCTAGGACCATAGCTTTTAAGTAGGTGTGCTAGAAGGTGGCATGCTTAACTCTTTTTAGGGATTCTATTATTATGATTATTTTAGAGAAGGTTTTGGGTTTCTCAGGGCCAAAATAATTCCTAAAAGGGATGTACTGTTGGACTGGGAACTGTGTGGTGTTTTGCAGGGTACCTCACTGCACTGATAGCTGAGTTGGTAAAGAATCTGCCCGCAATGCAGGAGACCCCGGTTCGATTCCTGGGTTGGGAAGATCCACTGCAGAAGGGATAAGCTACCCTTTCCAGTATTCTTGGGCTTCCCTTGTGGCTCAGCTGGTAAAGAATCTGCCTGCAATGCGGGAGACCTAGGTTCAATCCCTGGGTTGGGAAGATCCCCTGGAGAAGGGAAAGGCTACCCACTCCAGTATTCTGGCCTGGAGAATTCCACGGATTGTATAGTCCATAGGGACACAACTGAGCGACTTTGACTTTCACTGCACAGAAGTCTTCTTGAGGTTGTCAGGTAACTGAGTGCTGATCTATCCCCTTTTGTGACCAAATTGCCCTAACACGAGACTCTTGGGTTATGTGGTGAATATTCTAACAGTTTTTAAATGCGCCTCCCACACCCACCAATTTTGTGATTTTTCTCTTCTGAGATTCCTAATAGCAATAGCCTTTACGTAAAATCTATCCACTCAAGGCCTCACACTTGAACCCAGTCCAGTTTTAGTCAGGCCTAGTCTGAATCCAGACCAAGTCTGGTTTTTTAAAGTCTGACCCAGTCCAACTCTGGTCAATAACCACCCACAGTTCCGATGTGGAATCTGGGGATCTGGGGACAAAACCAAGGGCTCGGGTTTCCAGTCAAATAAGTAACTATGGAAATCTAATTAGATCAGCAGCTCAGTGCAAAGAGGGCAGAGCTGAGAACCAAGACGAGACTTACCCATGGGCCTCAAAAATAGTGAGGAAAACAGTGACCTCAGGCAGATCACAGGGTACCACAGCTGTGTCTCTTGCTGTCTTCGAAGCTGTCAAAAGTCTCCTTCAGTCCTGATGCTGCCATCAAACTGTTAAATAACAAAAATTCCACTGAGTAAATTTAAGGATCAAATTGGCTTTCTTAAACTATTAATGAATTGAGCAGTATCCATCCTTGCAAATAGAAGGGACCTCTTCTAAGGTATAAAAAAGAAAAGACCTTTAAAGGCAAAAAGAAGGCAGAAAGGGGAAATCAGTAGCAAAGAATGCATTATTTCAGGCAAGATTACCCTCTGAAAGGGAATGGAAGAACCAACAGGGCAGATTATCTCAGTGCTGACCAGGTAATTACGGGTTGACTCATTGAAGATTTCTCAGGAGTTGGGGCTATAATTAGGATACATATTTAGTTTCACTTTGGTGTACATGGGCTTAGAACAAGTGACTCCATTTTGGGTCTGTTGTTTCTTTTAAAAAAGCAGAGATATCACTATGATGACAAAGGTCCGTCTAGTCAAAGCTATGGTTTTTCAAGTAGTCATGTACAGATGTGAGAGCTGGATCATGAAGAAGGCTGAGAGGTGCAGAATTGATGCTTTTCAATTGTGGTGCTGGAGAAGACTCTTGAGAGTCCCTTTGGGCAGCAAGGAGATCAAACCAGTCAATCCTAAAGGAAACCAACCCTGAATTTTCATTGGAAGGACCTGATGCTGAAGCTCCAATACTTTGGCCACCTGATGCAAAGAGCCAACTCATATGAAAAGGCCCTGATACTGGAAAAGATCTCTAGTCTTTCCCATTCTATTCAAATGGGTATATCTTTCCTTTTCTCCTTTGCTTTTCACAGCTATTTGTAAGGCCTCCTCAGACAGCCATTTTCCTTTGTTGTATTTCTTTTTCTTGCACATGGGCTTGATCCCTGTCTTCTGTACAGTCTCATGAACCTCTGTCCATAGTTCATCAGGTGCTCTGTCTATCAGATCTAGTCCCCTAAATCTATTTCTCACTTCCACTATAGAGTCATAAGGGATTTGATTAAGGTCATACCTGAATGGTCTAGTGGTTTTTCCCACTTCAATTTAAGACTGAATTTGGCAATAAGGAGTTCATGATCTGAGCCACAGTCAGCTCCCTGTCTTGTTTTTGCTGACTGTATAGAGCTTCTCCACGTTTGGCTGCAAAGAAACTAATCAATCTGATTTTGGTGTTGACCATCTGGTGATGTCCACATGTAGTCTTCTCCTGTGTTGTTGGAAGAAGGTGTTTGTTATGACCACTGCGTTCTCTTGGCAGAACTCTATTAGCTTTTGCCCTGCTTCATTCTGTACTCCAAGGCCAAATTTGCCTGTTACTGCAGGTGTTCCCTGACTTCCTATTTTTGCATTCCAGTCCCCTATAATGAAAAGGACATCTTTTTTGGGTGTTAGTTCTAAAAGGTCTTGTAGGTCTTCACAGAACAGATGAACCTCAGCTTCTTCAGCATTACTGGTCAGGGCACAGACTTGGATTACCGTGATATTGAGTGGTTTGCCTTGGAAATGAAGAGAGATAGTTCTGTTATTTTTGAATAGCAGGGAGAGATAAGAAAGCCTTCCTCAGCAATCAATGCAAAAAGAAATAGAGGAAAACAACAGAATGGGAAATACTAGAGATCTCTTCAAGAAAATTTGAGATACCAAGGGAATATTTCATGCAAAGATGGGCTCAATAAAGGACAGAAAGGGTATGGACCTAAAAGAAGCAGAAGATATTAAGAAGAGGTGGCAAGAATACCCAGAAGAACTATACAAAAAAGATCTTCATGACCCAGATAATCACGAGGGTGTAATCACTTACCTAGAGCCAGACATCCTGGAATGTGAAGTCAAGTGGGCCTTAGGAAGCATCACTATGAACAAAGCTAGTGGAGGTGATGGAGTTCCAGTTGAGCTATTTCAAATCCTAAAAGATGATGCCGTGAAAGTGCTGCACTCAATATGCCAGCAAATTTGGAAAACTCATTAGTGACTACAGGACTGGAAAAGGTCAGCTTTCATTCCAATTTCGATGCCAAAGAATGTTCAAACTACCACACAATTGAACTCATCTCACACACTAGTAAAGTAATGCTCAAAATTCTCCAAGCCAGGCTTCAGCAATATGTGAACAGTGAACTTCCAGATTTTCAAGCTAGTTTTAGAAAAAGCAGAGGAAACATAGATCAAATTGCCAACATCCACTGGATCATCAAAAAAGGAAGAGAGTTCCAGAAAAACATCTACTTCTGCTCTATTGCCTATGCCAAAGCCTTTGACTGTGTGGATCACAAGAAACTGTGGAAAATTCTGAAAGAGATGAAAATCCCAAACCAACTGACCCGCCTCTTGAGAAATCTGTATGCAGGTCAGGAAAAACAGTTAGAACTGGAAATGGAACAACAGACTGATTCCAAATAGGAAAAGGAGTATGTCAAGGCTGTATATTGTCACCCTGCTTACTTAACTTATATGGAGAGTACATCATGAGAAACGCTGGGCTGGAAGAAGCACAAGCTGGATTCAAGATTGCCAGGAGAAATATCAGTAACCTCAGATATGCAGATGACACCACCCTTATGGCAGAAAGTGAAAAAGAACTAAAGTGCCTCTTAATGAAAGTGAAAGAAGAGAGTGAAAAAGTTGGCTTAAAGCTCAGCATTTAGAAAACTAAGATCATGGCATCTGGTCCCATCACTTCGTGGCAAATAGATGGGGAAACAGTGGCTGACTTTATTTTTTGGGGCTCCAAAATCACTGCAGATGGTGATTGTAGCAATGACATTAAAAGACGCTTACTCCTTGGAAGGAAAGTTACGGCCAACCTAGACAGCATATTAAAAAGCAGAGACATTACTTTATCAACAAAGCTCCGTCTAGTCAAGGCTATGGTTTTTCCAGTGGTCATGTATGGATGTGGAAGTTGGACTATAAAGAAAGCTGAGCACCAAAGAATTGATGCTTTTGAACTGTGGAGTTGGAGAAGACTCTTGAGAGTCCCTTGGACACCAAGCAGATCCAACCAGTCCATCCTAAAGAAGATCAGTCCTGGGTGTTCATTGGAAGGACTGATGTTGAAGCTGAAACTCCAATACTTTGGCCACCTGATGCTAAGGGCTGACTCATTGGAAAAGACCCTGATGCTGGGAACGATTGAGGGCAGGAGGAGAAGGGGACGACAGAGGATGAGATGGTTGGATGGCATCACATCACTGACTCAATGGACCTGAGCTTGAGTAAACTCCGGGAGTTGGTGATGAACCAGGAGGTCTGGCGTGCTGCACTTCATGGATTCTCAAAGAGTTGGACATGACTGAGTGACTGAATTGGGAAAGACTGAAGGCAAAACGGAGGCAGAGGAAGAGATGGTTAGATAGCATCACTGACTCAATGGACATGAATTTCAGTAAACTCCAGGAGATAATGAAGGACAGGCAAGCCTGGCATGCTACAGTCCAGGGGGTCACAAAGAGTCAGACACAACTGAACCACAACAATAAGAACAAAACAAAAGTAAAGTGTTTTCTCAAGTTCTGTGAATTGCCCTAGCAAATTATTGACCTGAGGAGAGGGTCATGGGAACCTCTGGATTGTAGCCATTCGGTCAGATGTATGGGTAGTCCTCTGGGACTTGAGACTCCATCTGTAGTCAAGGCAGTCTTGTGAGACTGAGCCCTTAACCTGTGGAAAGTGAAATTGAATTTGCTCAGTCATGTCTGACTCATTTCGACCCCATGGACTGTAGCCTGTCAGGCTCCTCCATCCTTGGTATTTTCCAGACAAGAGTACTGAAGTGGGTTGCCATTTCCTTCTCCAGGGGATCTTCCTGACCCAGGGATCAAACCTGGGTCTCCTGCATTGCAGGTAGACACTTTACCATCTGAGCCACCAGGGAAGCCCTAACCTGTGGAATCAGTGCTAAGTTGGTAGCTAGTGTCGGCACTGAATTGCTGGTCACCCAGTTGGTATCAGAAGGTTGGCTGTTGGTGTTGGAAAAGACACTACATATTTGATGCTGAGAAGGAAAAAACTCAACATTTTAAAATGAAGCTTCGCTTTTTTTCTTAATTACTGGTTTTTTAACCAAAAAGTTCATCCATTTTCCAAGATGTAGAAACATTCTAGGTCAGTTCTTTTGGCTTTTCCTAATTTACTACGGGAGTATGCATTCCTTCTTCACTTTAGCTGAGCTAGGGGTCTGGACTCCTCTCTGGGGAACCTGTTTCTGGAAGGATATATTGCCCTATGTGAGTGCCCCAGGAAGCCGGGGCAGGGGGAGTGGGCAGTGGCGTGACAACAGCAGAGCATGACATTCTGGTTTACTGCTTCTTCATTTTGGCTTTTCAATATTGAGGAGGGGAGGTCCTGGTCAAAAACTTAGTGTGTTTTCTTTCAGGCATGATTGCAGTTAATTTCATAGGCTCTACTTGGAGGCTGCCCGCCCCACACCTGTCTTGGCGCATAGCCTATGCACTGCTGTCTCCGAACGGAGGTGAAGTCAAGGACTCAGGCTCTCTGGCCGGTCATACTCTTTGCTCATTTGCCTTCCTGGCCCAGGTACCTTTCATTCCTAGGTCTCTTTATCTGAAGCTTTGGCCTGGGGTCCCCTCCACGTGTTTCTGTAGAGATCACCTTATCAGGAGGAGGAAAAGGAAGACATAAAGACACTTTACCCCATCCTGACCCAGGACACAGTACTTTTCCATCCCTGGCCCTGCTCCCTCGCCCTCTCTCGACCCCAGAGCTCGGCAGACTGCCTGGAGGCTCCCTCAACAGTAAAGACGAATCATTTGAGCTGATCCACCTGACCACTAACAGGTGTGCTGTTCATGGGGGGAAGTGCAACAGTGGGAGGTGATGTTTTCTCTGATATCAGACTCTCACTTATACCATCATATAGAGGCTTCACTCTCTTTGTTGGCCTGTTGCTTGTTTTTTATAAAAATTTACCAACAGAGATTCATTTCTCATAGTTCTGGAGGCTCAAGGTCTGAGATCAGGGTGCCAGCATGCTTGTTCTGATAAGCAACCTCTTTCAGGTTGCAGACTGCTGACTACTCCCTGTGTTCTCACATGGCAGAAAGAGGGTTTGGAAAGCTCTGGTCTCCTTTATAAAAGCACTAAACCCACTCACAAGGGCTGTACTCTCAAGACCTAATTATCTCCCAAAGTAAAGGCCCTACCTTCCAGTAATACCACACTGGGGATTAGGTTTCAACATAGGACTTTTGGAGAGAGACAGATGTTCAGTCTTTAGCACTTCATAGTGAGCCTAAAGTCAACCTGGGAATTTTAACTTGGATTTGGGGCGGGTGGGGGAAAATTGACTTGGAAATATAGGCAGAGAAAAGTGTGGTCTCAGTTTCAGATTCACCAGAACCTAGAAACAGGTTAGGCATAGAAACGGTCAGGCATATGGCTTGTTGCTTTAATCAGCTACACCGATCATGGACAGCTCAGATTTTCTCCCTGCCTAGCCAAGCTCCCGGCAAATCTCAGGCCCAGCTGGTTACATTTGAGCCAAAAGATAGGTAAAAATCAAATCAATTAGACCATAGTAGTTATGTACGGATGTGAGAATTGGACCATAAAGAAAGCTGGGCAGTGAAGAATTGATGCTTTCAAACTGTGGTGCTGGAGAAGACTCTTGAGAGTCCCTTGGACTGCAAGGAGATCAGTCAGGCAATCCTAAAGAAGATCACCTTGAATACTCCCTGGAAGGACTGATGCTGGAGCTGAAGCCCCAACACTTTGGTCATCTGAAGCAAAAGTGCTGACTCACTGAAAAAGACCCCGATGCTGGGAAAGACTGAAGGCAGGAGGAGAGGGTGACAGAGGATGAGATGGTTGGTTGGCATAATTGACTCAATGGACATGAGTTTGAGCAAACTCTGGGAGATAGTGAAGGACAGGCAAGACTGGTGTGCTGCTGTCTATGGGGTCTCAAAGAGTCAGACATGACTTAGAGGCTGAACAACATTTCACTAAATGTACATAAAGGGCTTACAGTACTCCAGGCACTGTGCTATGCTCTGTGACTACAGATGAACGAATCTTAGCCCCTGCCTTTGAGGAGTTCATGGTCTGAAGGGGCCTAGAAGGTCAGCAATTCATTTCATGGTGTGGTAAGTGCTTAGAGGTAAACACAGGGTGTTTTGAGGGCATAAAAGGTGGGCATGGAGCACAGAGGGGAAGGGGAAGAAATCATAGAAGTCCTGCAAGAGGAGGCGAACTTGTAAGTAAAGAATGTGGAAGAGATTTCTAGGCAGTGGAATCAGCGAACCACAACTTCATGATCAGTATCAGCAGTGGAAATTATGTTACTAATTACCTCCTATTTCTAATGCAATGGGATGGGGTTTTTGTTTGAGTTGGGTTTTTGCTTTGTTTTTCTCTAGAACTACGTGGCTTCGTTTTCTACTGGTTGAGACTGGCTGGTGGTGGCAGGTGCCATGTCCACAGGAAAATGGGGCAGATCTTCTTGGAAAGCTTGGAGCAATGTGAGGGCAACCATGTCTGAGGAGCTGGTATTATCATCATGCAAACGGCAGAGACATCTGGTCCTTGGGGACAACTGTAGCGCTGTTCTGGATCTCAGTTCTGAGCAGCTCTGGGCAGCAGACCCTGAGGGGCTTTGGCTGAAACATTCCTCTGTTGTGACAATCCAGGTTTCATTCTTGCAGTCTCCTGGTTTTGTGGTTGCTAAGCTCGGTTCTCCTACATTTTCAGAGACTGGAGATGCTACCTGATAAACTTCTAACTTTTAAACTAGCTGGAGCAGACTTTTTTTTTCTGTAGCTGGGAAAGGGCCTTCTTACTGGAGAAGACAAAGGTCTCTCTAGTCAAAGTTATGGTGTTTCCAGTAGTCATGTATGGATGTGAGAGTTGGACTATAAAGAAAGCTGAGCGCAGAAGAATTGATGCTTTTGAACTGTGGTGTTGGAGAAGACTCTTGTGTCCCTTGGACTGCAAAGAGATCAATCCAGTCAATCATAAAGGAAATCATTTCTGAATATTCATTGGAAGGACTGATGCTAAAGTTGAAGCCAATACTTTGGCCACCTGATGCAAAGAACTGACTCAGTGGAAAAGACTCTGATGCTGGGCAAGATTGAAGACAGGAGGAGAAGGGGACAGCAGAGGATGAGATGGTTGGATGGCTTCGTTGATTCAGTGGACAGGAGTTTAAGCAAGCTCCGAGCGATGGTAATGGACAGGGAAGCCTGGTGTGCTGCAGTCCACGGTGTTGCAAAGAGTGGGACACGACTGAGGAACTGAACTGAAATGGGGAAGAAGTGTACAAGCAACAAGGAAGAATCCAGACAGGAAACTGTGCTTCTGGAGGAAATGGAGGACCTCACGGAGGGGAGTAGGTGGTGGAATGTGGGACTTCTTGATCCCATGGTAACACTAAGTACTGTCCGCAACTGCTGCTCAGGATACATGTTCTCTTCCAAGTGGAACCTGTAAGTTTCCAAGAGCAGCCTTTGTTTTTAATCAGTCACCATAGACCTCAGGGAGCGGAGCCAAGGGTCAGGATAAAGGATGGGTCCTGTACAATCTACACTATGTGTGTGCTCAGGCGCTTCAGTTGTGTCCAACTCTGCAAACTTAAGGATTGTAGCCTGCGAGGCCACTCTTCATGGGATTCTCCAGGCAAGAATCCTGAAGTGGTTTGCCATGCCCTCCTCCATGGGATCTTCCTGACCCAGGGAATGAACCTGCATCTCCTGCACTGTCAGGCAGATTCTTTACCCAGTGAGATACTACACTGTATCAACAGGCTGTCCACACCTCTTGCTTTATTTAAACAAACGCATCAGTACACAGAATGGTTAAAGTTTAAGGTACTATAAAGATCATCTCCAATTCTCTTTGAGTCACATTAAAACTGAGGTTCAGAGAGGTTAAGAAGATAACTAATATGATTATAGGGGGTTCCCTGGTGGCTCAGATGGTAGTGTCTGCCTGCAATATGGGAGGCCCGGGTTCAGTCCCTGGGTAGGGAAGATCCCCTGGAGAAGGAAATGGCAACCCACTCCAGTACTCTTGCCTAGAAAATGGACAGAGGAGGTCAGAAGAGCCTGGTAGGCTATGATCCACAGGGTCACAAAGAGTCGGACATGACTGAGTGACTTCACTTCACTTCAATATAATTATGGTTCTCTGCTCTTTACAAAGTTTTGTGTCTATAAAAACTTTGGTCCTTGCAGCAGCCCTGTGAGGTTAAGTGGCTGGTCCAAAGGCTCTTGGATTAGCCTGTGGCAAAGCTAAGACTGAAATCTGCACTTCAGGGGCTCTGCAGGCCAGTCCTGGCTTGCAGTGGCAGCTGAACTGTTGCCACAACATCTAAACATAGGCTTCTGGTTTTTTTTATAAAAGTATCATTCTGATCAAATTGAAATGAAAAAAAAATCTTCAATCACAGAATCACAGAGTGAAAAATACTGCTCTATATAATTTTTGTTTCTGTGCAGCAAGGATGACTCGGTAATCTAGGATCTCCTTAGAAGTTGCAGAAGGCTCTGGTGCAATTCCCACTCTTACAAAACATCTATCTTATCACAAACCACAAAATCTGATTATTTATTTCAAAACAAATACAGAATTGGAAGTGATAATTCATGTTTTTTTGGTAACAAATGTGAACTCTGAGTCATTATCTGTCCAAATATTAGGACACAAACCAGAAGCGTGTCACTGGTTTCTCTGCTGGGAGCTCTATTTCCCTGCGGTCAGGTTAATGCAGTAAACAATTTGGTGGAATAATCTGCACGAGGTTAAATTGCAATGAAAGGTGCTAGATAACATGTGTTTTAACTGGGGTTGCCTTATGCAATATATGTGTAAACACATGCACAAAGTTTTACATTCTATAAAAATATAGAAAAAAAGATAATGGCATTTTTAGCAAACATGAAAACAGTGTGCTGTTGCTGCAGATACAAAGTGTCCATGAGAATTTTAGGGTGGAAAGTCTTCTATTTCTGCAATGGTTAACTTATCACCACTTAACAGAACAAGGTCATTTTCAGAAGACATCCTCCAACATCTGGTCTACCATCTGCTGGCTGAACAAAAATTCTCACGACTCAGGAACAAAAGGAGCAATTTCCTATCATTTCAGTTGTTATTCTTCACTCAGTTGCACAAAAAAAAGGTTACATGATCATTTAAAAGATGCTCTCAGAAAGACACTTGAACTACATTTTGTGCAAAAGGTAGGTTTCTGAATAAAATTTCATGAATTATTTTTTCCTTGTTTTATTGAACCTCATTTCCTATGCACAGGAAATGTCCAATTTTTAAACAAATTTTATTCTGAATCTTTTAAAAACAAAAGAGTTCAAATTTTTATGGAATACTGTTATTTATTTTTTTATTTTTTAAAATTTATTTTTTGTTGATCAGTCGTGGGTGTTCATTGGAAGGACTGACGTTGATGCTGAAACCCCAATATTTTGGCCACCTGATGCAAAGAGTTGCTCATTTGAAAAGACCCTCATGTGGAAAAGATTGAAGGCAGGAGGAGAAGGGGACAACAGAAGGTGAGATGGTTAGATGGCATTGATGACTCAGTGGACATGAGTTTGGGTGAACTCCAGGAGTTGGTGATGGATAGGGAGGCCTGGCATGCTGGGTCGCAGAGAATCAGACACAACTGAGCGACTGAACTCAGCTGAGTGGATCTTGCCTGAAAAATTATTAATCTCATGTTCCCGTAGCCATTTTCTTTTTCCTTCATTTTTTCTACATTTCTCAATTAGAATATTCTGTAAGGAAGTGTTGTCTCACCTCCACTTTATTCATACATTTAATCACACCTCTTTTGTTATGGAATCATGGATAATTTTATTATTTATTGATAATTTTCTTCCAGCTGAGACCATTGGGAGTTCTTTTTTTTTCTCTTTTTTTTGATGTTTGATCTTATTTGTTACTCTCAGAACATCTCATTTTTGACTGGACTCAGAAGTAGAAGCTCTCAGAGAGGACAGCCTCCATCTCTTGGCAATCTGTTCCTGCCATTTTTCTTTGGCTTCCTTCATTCTCCTGGCCAAAAGTTTAGCATATTCTGCAGCCTCTTTATTTTTCTTAGTACGCTGTTTCTGCAGAGCAATACACTGGTGTTTGTCTTGCAGAACTCGTGGAGTCACGAGATGCTGAATCTTGGGTGCTTTAGTCCTAGGTTTCTTACCATCTTTGTTTAGGGGCTTTCGCACAATATACTGGCGGACATCATCTGCTTAGAGAGAGTGAAAACTTTGCAGATTCTGTTAGCTCTTTTGGGACCAAGGCGACG
The DNA here is from genome assembly GCF_963930625.1 of Muntiacus reevesi. Classification (NCBI taxonomy): domain Eukaryota; kingdom Metazoa; phylum Chordata; class Mammalia; order Artiodactyla; family Cervidae; genus Muntiacus; species Muntiacus reevesi. The sequence goes on along the minus strand of NC_089249.1, from coordinate 39,841,365 downwards.
AGGCACTGTAGTATCAGTGAATCCAAGAATATCCTTCTCCCCTTTTTTCACGATGACCAAATTGAGAACACTCAGATTGGCATCCACAATGCAACCCCGTACAGATTTGCGCTTTCTCTCTCCAATCCTCCTTGGTCTGTAACAGGAATGCCCCTTACTCAGTAGCAGGCAAACTTGGCCATGGGTCAAGACACCCTGCTTCATGGGGAAACCTTGCTTATTGTTCCCGCCACTGATTCGAACCACATAACGCTTCCATTCTGCACCCAGAGTGTCAGCAGCAACTTCTGTGGCCATACGCTTCTCGTAGAAGGTATGAAGTTTTCATTCATCGTCCACTTCAATGAACTTCTGGAAGCCAATGGCTGGGAAAGAGATGTTCAGCTTCATTCTGAAGTGGCCGACAGCCTCTGAGGCGCCACGAGAAACAGCCCATTGGGAGTTCTTTCAAGTTGGTTTCTGTGTCATTTTGACATGTTTCCAAAAAAAAAATTTTTTTTTTTTGCTTGTTTTTGAGTACTTCATTACTTTCTGTGAACACAAGATGCTCCAGGTTTATTTTGTATTTTCCTTTCCCTAGTCTTAAAGTCAATCACTTCTGCAAAGAGTCCTCATTCCTTTTGACAATGGTATTTAGAAGCCATGATCTGGACACTAGTTCTGTTCATTGCTATTTGGGTGTCATGACTTCTAATTCCTAATAGTGGGTTAGTATATAGACACATGCACATTTATGTCTTTCTATGTATCCTGTTTCAAAGTCCACTTTGATATGAGTATTTGTCCCCAACTTTCATTTCCATCTGTATGGAATATATTTTTTAATCATTTCAATTTCAGTCTGTATATGTATCTTTAGCTCCGAAATGAGTCTCCTGTAGGCAGCATATAGATGGGTCCATTTTTTTGGTTAATTAACCAATTAACCAATTAATGGGGTCACAAAGAGTCAGACACGACTGAGCGACTGAACTGAACTGAACTGAACCACCTTATGTCTTTTGATTAGATCATATAGTCTGTTAACATTTAAAGTAAATTTTGATAGGAATGTACTTATAGCCATTTTGCTACTTGTTTTCTCATTGTTTTTGTAGTTCTTCTTTTACTTTCTTCCTTTGTGGCTTGTTGATTCTCTTGAGTATTATGCTTGTGTTCTTGTATCTATTATAGGTTTTTAATTTGTGGTTCCTGTGGTATTCATATACATTGGACTACATCTACTAGTTGTAAAATGGTAGGCATTTAAGTTCAAACTCATTTTAATAGAGATACATTTTTAACTCCCTCTCCCTATGTTATGTGTTTTTGGTATCATATTTCACATTTCCATGTTTGTGTGCTTAGTTACTAAACCATGTCCTACTCCTCCACCCCATGGACTGCAGTGTTCCAGGCTTCCCTGTCCATGGGATCTTCCTGGCAAGAATACTGGAGTGTGTTGCCATTTCCTCCTCTAGGATTTTACATGTTCATGTTTATCCTTTATTTCTTGCAGTTATAGTTGATTAAAAAATTTTTTTAACCTTCATACTAGCTTATTTAAGTGGTTCATCCACAGACTCTACTATATACTTGCCTTTACAAGTGGATTTTTCCTTTCGTTTAATTTCTTATTTCTTGATGTAGCCTTTTCCTTTTTCACTTAAAGAAGACACTTTAATGCTTCTTGTGAGGTTGGTTTAGTACTAATGAACTCTTTCAGTTTTTGCTTTTCAGAGAAATTCCTTATCTCTCCTTTAATTCTGAATGATAACCTCAAGTTGCATATTTTCTCTTTTAAAACTTTAAATATTCTTTTTGTTGCAATGGTGAATGTATTGTTTCCTTAATTTCTCTTTCTGTTTTCTCATTGTTAGTGTATAGGAATGCAAGGGATTTCTGTGTGTTAATTTTATATCCTGCAACTTTACTATATTCATTGATTAACTCTAGTAATTTTCTGGTAGAGTCTTTAGGGTTTTCTATGTAGAGGATCATGTCATCTGCAAACAGCGAGAGTTTCACTTCTTCTTTTCCTATCTGGATTCCTTTTACTTCTTTTTCTGCTCTGATTGCTGTGGCCAAAACTTCCAACACTATGTTGAATAGTAGTGGTGAGAGTGGGCACCCTTGTCTAGTTCCTGATTTCAGGGGAAATGCTTTCAATTTTTCACCATTGAGGGTAATGCTTGCTGTGGGTTTGTCATATATAGCTTTTATTATGTTGAGGTCTGTTCCTTCTATTCCTGCTTTCTGGAGAGTTTTAATCATAAATGGGTGTTGAATTTTGTCAAAGGCTTTCTCTGCATCTATTGAGATAATCATATGGTTTTTATCTTTCAATTTGTTAATGTGGTGTATTACACTGATTGATTTGCTGATATTAAAGAATCCTTGCACTCCTGGTTTTGATAAAGCCCACTTGGTCACGGTGTGTGATTTTTTTAATATGTTGTTGGATTCTGTTTGCTAGAATTTTGTTAAGGATTTTTGCATCTATGTTCATCAGTGATATTGGCCTGTAGTTTTCTTTTTTTGTGGCATCTTTGTCTGGTTTTGGAATTAGGGTGATGGTGGCCTCATAGAATGAGTTTGGAAGTTTACCTTCTTCTGCAATTTTCTGGAAGAGTCTGAGTAAGACAGGTGTTAGCTCTTCTCTAAATTTTTGGTAGAATTCAGCTGTGAAGCCATCTGGTCCTGGGCTTTTGTTTGCTGGAAGATTTCTGATTACAGTTTCGATTTCCTTGCTTGTGATGGGTCCGTTAAGATCTTCTATTTCTTCCTGGTTCAGTTTTGGAAAGTGATACTTTTCTAAGAATTTGTCCATTTCTTCCAAGTTGTCCATTTTATTGGCATAGAGCTGCTGGTAGTAGTCTCTTATGATCTTTTGTATTTCAGTGTTATCTGTTGTGATCTCTCCATTTTCATTTCTAATTTTGTTAATTTGGTTCTTCTCTCTTTGTTTCTTAATGAGTCTTGCTAATGGTTTGTCAATTTTGTTTATTTTTTTCAAAAAGCAGCTTTTAGCTTTGTTGATTTTTGCTATGGTCTCTTTAGTTTCTTTTGCCTTTATTTCTGCCCTAATTTTTAAGATTTCTTTCCTTCTACTAACCCTGGGGTTCTTCATTTCTTCCTTCTCTAATTGCTTTAGGTGTAGAGTTAGGTTATTTATTTGGCTTTTTTCTCGTTTCTTGATGTAAGCCTGTAATGCTATGAACCTTCCCCTTAGTACTGCTTTTACAGTGTCCCAAAGGCTTTGGGTTGTTGTGTTTTCATTTTCATTCATTTCTATGCATATTTTGGTTTCTTTTTTGATTTCCTTTATGATTTGTTGGTTATTCAGAAGTGTGTTATTTAGCCTCCATATGTTTGAATTTTTAACAATTTTTTTCCTGTAATTGAGATCTAATCTTACTGCACTGTGGTCAGAAAAGATGACTGGAATGATTTCAGTTTTTTTGAATTTTCCAAGACCAGATTTATGGCCCAGGATGTGATCTATTCTGGAGAAGATTCTGTGTGCACTTGAGAAAAAGGTGAAGTTGATTGTTTTGGGGTGAAATGTCCTATAGATATCAATTAGGTCTAGCTGGTCCATTGTGTCATTTAAGGTTTGTGTTTCCTTGTTAATTTTCTGTTTAGTTGATCTATCCATAGTTGTGAGTGGGGTATTAAAGTCTCCCACTATTATTGTGTTACTATTAATTTCCTCTTTTATACTTGTTAGCGTTTGCCGTACATATTACGTTTCTCCTATGTTGGGTGCATATATATTTATAATTGTTATATCTTCTTGTTGGATAAAATACTTAGGAGTATATCTACATAAAGAAACAAAAGACCTATACATAGAAAACTATAAAACACTGATGAAAGAAATCAAAGAGGACACAAACAGATGAAGAAACATACCGTGTTCATGGATTGGAAGAATCAATATTGTCAAAATGGCTATTCTACCCAAAGCAATCTATAGATGCAATGCAATCCCTGTCAAACTACCAACGGTATTTTTCACAGAACTAGAACAAATAATTTCACAATTTGTATGGAAATAAAAAAAACCTCGAATAGCCAAAATAATCTTGAGAAAGAAGAATGGAATTGGAGGAATCAACCTGCCTGACTTCTGACTCTACTACAAAGCCACAGTCATCAAGACAGTATGGTACTGGCACAAAGGCAGAAATATAGATCAATGGAACAGAATAGAAAGCCCAGAGATAAATCCACGAACCTATGAACACCTTATCTTGGACAAAGGAGGCAAGGATATACAATGGAAAAAAAACAACCTCTTTAACAAGTGGTGCTGGGAAAACCGGTCAACCACTTGTAAAACAATGAAACTAGAACACTTTCTAACACCATACATGAAAATAAGCTCAAAATGAATTAAAGATCTAAATGTAAGAACAGAAACTATAAAACTCCTAGAGGAGAACATAAGCAAAACACTCTCCGACATAAATCACAGCAGGATCCTCTATGAACCACCTCCCAGAATATTGGAAATAAAAGCAAAAATAAACAAATTGGACCTAATGAAACTTAAAAGCTTTTGCACAACAAAGGAAACTATAAGCAAGGTGAAAAGACAGCCCTCAGATTGGGAGAAAATAATAGCAAATGAAGCAACAGACAAAGGATTAATCTCAAAAATATACAAGCAACTCCTGCAGCTCAATTCCAGAAAAATAAATGACCCAATCAAAAAATGGACCAAAGAACTAAACAGACATTTCTCCAAAGAAGACATACAGATGGCTAACAAACACATGAAAAGATGCTCCACATCACTCATTATCAGAGAAATGCAAATCAAAACCACAGTGAGGTACCATCACACGCCAGTCAGGATGGCTGCTATCCAAAAGTCTATAAGCAATAAATGCTGGAGAGGGTGTGGAGAAAAGGGAACCCTCTTACACTGTTGGTGGGAATGCAAACTAGTACAGCAACTATGGAGAACAGTGTGGAGATTTCTTAAAAAACTGGAAATAGAACTGCCATATGACCCAGCAATCCCACTTCTGGGCATACACACTGAGGAAACCAGATCTGAAAGAGACACGTGCACCCCAATGTTCATCGCAGCACTGTTTATAATAGCCAGGACATGGAAGCAGCCTAGATGCCCATCAGCAGACAAATGGATAAGGAAGCTGTGGTACATATACACCATGGAATATTACTCAGCCATTAAAAAGAATTCATTTGAATCAGTTCTAAAGAGATGGATGAAACTGGAGCCCATTATACAGAGTGAAGTAAGCCAGAAAGATAAACAACATTACAGCATACTAACACATATATATGGAATTTAGAAAGATGGTAATGATAACCCTATACGTAAAACAGAAAAAGAGACACAGATGTACAGAACAAACTTTTGGACTTTGTGGGAGAAGGCGAGGGTGGGATGTTTCGAGAGAACAGCATGTATATTATCTATGGTGAAACAGATCACCAGCCCAGGTTGGATGCATGAGACAAGTGCTCGAGCCTGGTGCACTGGGAAGACCCAGAGGGATCGGGTGGAGAGGGAGGTGGGAGGGGGGATTGGGATGGGGAATACATGTAACTCCATGGCTGATTCATGTCAATGTATGACAAAACCCACAGCAATGTTGTGAAGTTATTAGCCTCCAACTAAGAAAAATAAATGAAAAAAAATAAAATAAAACTTTAAATATGTCATGCCACTCCCTTCTGGCCTGCAGAAAAATCAGTTGTTAGCCTTATGGGGCTACCCTACACGTGACTCTTTGTTTTTCTCTTGCTGCTATTAAAATTCTCTTTAACTTTCGTCATCTTAATTAAGAGATGTCTCTGTATGGGACTCTTTGGGTTCATTTTATTTGATGACTCTGTGTTTCCTATACCTGGAAATCTATGTCCTTCCTCAGGTTCAGAGAGAGTTTTCAGCCACAATTTTATTAAGTACACCTTCTATCCCTTGCTCACTCGTCTGTCTGTCTGGGGTCCCTATATTGTTAATGTTAGTACAATTAATGTTGTCCTAGAAGTACTGAGGCTATTCTTATCTATCCTCTTTTGAAATTTGTTTTTCTTTTTGTATTCTGAGTGGATGATTTCCATTATTCAATCTTCTAGGTCACTTATGTGTTCTTTTGTATCAACTAATCTGCTGTTAATTCCTTCTGGTATATTTTTCATTTTAGCTATTGTATTATTCAGCAATGACTGGTTCCTTTTTATATTTTCCAGTTCCTTGTCAAAAATTTCACTCTATTCATCTACTCTTTCCCCAGGTTTCAGTTAGCATTTTTATTACTGCTGCTTTGAACTCTTTATCTGGTAACTTATTTATCTCTGCTTCATTTGGGTTTCTTTTTCTTTTCTTGTTCTTTCATTTTAAACAAATTCCTCTGTCTTCTCAATTTGTTGAACTTTCTCTGCCCCATGAAATTAGGTGAAACAGTTACCTGTTATGGTCTTGAAGGTCTGTCTTTGTGTTGAAGCATCCTGAGCAGTCTGTGGCGCCCAGTGGTTTTGGTGGGAGAGCTGGATCTGAAGTGAGCATGTCTGCCCCTGGGTGTACTGGCAGCCCCCACCTCGGTGGGAGGTGAGGCCAGAGCTGGAGCCGCTTAAGCCAGAGCCAGGGACAAATTGGGGCTTTTCGTATGATCAATGGCTGTTGTCACCCTGAGGTGGAGATGGGGCCCAAGAGGCTGTAGCAGGAGTGCTGAGGGAGTTGAGTTTCTCCCCGACATGTGATGGTTGTGATGGTGGTTTCTACCTTGGTGTTCATCATAGCCAGGGTCTGAGGGCTTGCTTGGTGCTTCACTTTTGTGCTGGTTTCACCTTTTTCTGGGTACACATGACTTGGTCAGAGGCTGGATCAGGGTCAGAGGGGCTGTTGCCACACTACTCAGCTGGTTTAGCTCTCATTCGTTATGGTGGTCTCCACCCCGGAGCTAATTCCACTCCTCCCAAGTGTGGGCAGGGATGCGCATACTGACAATGCCTGCCTCAGTCTCCATCAGAGGCAGAGTCAGGGACCAAGCTGGCTCCGTTCCCCTAAGTGTGTGCACGCTCACGGGCGATGGTAGCCTCCACCCCACTGCTGGTTAGCTCTAAGATTCTGTCTTCTCACCCTGTCTGCTCCTTCTGAGCTTGGAGCTCCTCCAGGACCCATCCTACCTTTTTCCAGCAGTCCTCTTCTACAACTGCTTTGGGCTACTCTTCCCTTGTTTAGTCTGATCCCATTTGTTTTTCTTTCAAAACTGACTCATAATTTCTATTTCACTAAGGATATTCTTTCCTGTTTCCCAATTCTCTATATAAAAAACACTTTTCTGTAATTTTGGGGGTATGAGGTGGGAGTAGGCGATTAAAACTTGCACCAAATGTGGCATTATAATGTAATCTGATTATAATCAGATCATTATTGATCATTGGAGATGGATCTCAGTGTATTATTCTCCACATCTAAATTCTCCTTTAGGAGACTGGCTACATAAATTATCTTGGGCAAATATTAATTTATCTTCTGGATCTAACTACCAAATTCCACGAAATATGGAAAATACAACAAATTAAATAAAACCATGTGTAATCAATCAGCTGAATTCACTGAGGAATTACGTAGGAAAAATGACTCAGTTTCAACAAATCAATGTCATAGGAAAAAAGTATGTATGGGTGAAGCAGTAAAGGTTAAGAGACTAGAGGGACATTTCAAGCACATGCAAACATGTGGACCTCTTTGGATCCCACTTTGAAGAAACTAACTAAAAAAAATTTTTGAAACAATCAGGGAAATCGTTTAATAAATATAAAGCTATTATTAGTTAATATTAAGGAATTATCATTCATTTCATTGGATATGATAAGGGTATTTTAGTTATGCTTTTAAAAATTCATTAAATAAAAAAAAATTCTTATCTGCTAGAACGGGGTAAGTAAAAAAAAAACACGTGTGCTTAGTCACTCAGTCATGTCTGACTCTTTGCAAACCCATGGACTCTAGCCCGCCAGGCTCCTCTGTCCATAGTGATTCTCCAGGCAGGAACAGTGGAGTAGGTTACCATACCCTCCTCCAGGGGATCTTCCCAACCCAGGGATCCATACCAGGTCTCCTGCATTGCAGGCGAATTCTTTACTGTCTGAGTCACCAGGAAGCAAACAATAGCCACATATAAAAATACACTTTGATTGGAACATACTCTACCCACTGCCATTGCTGTGGATGCTTTCCTGATATGAAGCAGAGATGAGTCGCCGCAATGGAGACAGGGCAGCCTGCACGATGTAAACTATTTACTATCTGGTCCTTTACAGAAACTGTTTGTCCACTGGTTAGTAGGGGAGAGGAATAAACAAGTTGTTTGAGATAAACCGATGTATACTACTATATATAAAATAGATAAATGACAAGGATCTATGGCACAGGGAACCATATTCACTATCTTGTAATAACCTATAGTGGAAAAGATCGAAAAAGAATACATATATATATGTGATACCGAATCACTTTGCCGTACACCTGAAACTAACACAACATTGTAAATCAACTATACTTCAGGTAAAAAAATCATTATAACAACTCCTTGAGGTGGATATGATGCAGACTGATTTATTAATGAAACATTAGGGGCTTGGAGACATTAATTAATTTATAGCTAGGAAAGAGCAGAGAAACAATTTGCCTGGTACTGTCCTTAGTCACTGTTGTCACTGATATGACATATTCTCATTGTTAAGTGGACAAGACAAGGCCACATATCTGTTTAAAGGTCAAGAAATATTTCACAAGCATGCAGCGTCTATAAAAGAACACAAACACTGGCGCCTTCAGCTGAGAAGCTGTTCATCAATGCCCTTCCCTGGTGGCTCAGCTTGTGAAGAATCCGCCTGGAATGCAGGAGACCTGGGTTTGATCCCTGGGTTGGGAAGATCCCCTGGAGAAGGGAACAGCTACCCACTCCAGTATTCTGGCCAGGAGAATTCCATGGACTGCACAGTCCATGGGGTCGCAAAGAGTCTGACATGACTGAGTGGCTTTCACTTCATTTCATGAGCCTTAAAAGATCGATTTTCTGGTCGGTCTTAGAGTTGCTGTTGCTAAGTTTGCCTGTTTGTCAAGGTAGATGTTTAGTCTTCACACCCCTTTATCACTTTACATTTCTCTCTCTCCTGTAAGATTCAAGGCTTGGTAGAGACCATATCTGTACCATGTATACTAAGCCCAGCTCCTGGAATAAGAAGAGAAGCTCAAATATGTTTCCTGAATGAATGACCAACAACGTCCACATCACAACCTCATCCCTGAGTGTTAAGTCTTCTTGTGCTGGACACAGAGGCACAAACAGATCATAAAGCTCCAGGCACCAAGAGAGGACTCTTGCTGCATATTAAGTGCTCAGCCTGTACATCAGGAGATTATTTATTATTGTTTGATGGTCTGCTTTTCGAGGTGACAGAGAAGATGTAACCTATTTCTTAACCTCTAGAGTGGTTTTCGTGGCAGAGGCCTGGGGAGGCATACCGTGGCTGGAGCAATTGTTTTAGTTGTGAAGGTCAATGCCGGGGTGTTACATGCCTGTTCTTGCCGGTGCTGATATTAGTCTACTCAACCTGGCTCTGTCCTTTTCCAGAGATTTCAAGAGAATAAATCATGCTTGGCTGCCCTTAAAAGGGGAAGGAGATGACTGCTGGATGTGAGAGGGGGATATTTGCAGAGTCTGGAGTAAAGTGTCTCTACAGACAGACAGGATGTGAATTTACCACCTGAATAGCCTCTATGGTAGAGAACTAGACACAAAATCCCCCCATGCACACAGGTGATGCTGAACATCAAGGTTTGGACCTCTGAGCAACGATGCGAGCTTTGCCCTTCTTCACTGCAGGGGTGTTAAGTCAGTTTTTCAACCAGCACAAGGCAATGGCTGGTGCATTCCAGGAAAATGGGTGCAACAGAGAGAAATACATCCACAGATCCAGGAAATGTTTAACTTTTATTCCTGCCTCATATACAGCATATTGTCTGCCAAAATTAGGAGTTAAATATAATTTAATGGAGATAAAATATTTAATATCACTGGGACAATTAAAAAAATGTTATCATGAATACAGAAAGAAAAAGAGCCAGTAAACAAAACAAAGCTGAAACAGGTGAAATAAGAACAAAATCTCTTCAACTTTGAGATAGTACATATTCATTTCTCTTCTTTCCCAGGTTGAAGTTCCCTGGAGCAGCTATTGAGATCAGGCTGCAGAGGAGAAGGTAATTATTGCACTAAGAGTGTACGTGATTCACGGAAGCAAGCCTACGTCCCAGACAGGGAAGCCGAGGCTACTGGAGACTGCATCTAAGTCTTCTGCTTTACTGAGGTCTCAGAGAAGCGGAAGCTTCAGGACACTTGTGGTCATTGCCCCAGGTGTGGCTGGACTTAGTTTTTCCTGAGCGCTTAACTCTTACCAAGGTTTAAAAATGGGTGCTCTCATTGTCTGTAGTGTTCAGCTGCAAATATTCCAGGGTGCCCTTCTTGTAGCTGGCCACCCGGGTTGGTTTTCGGTTCCTTATCCCCAAGGCCTGTCTTTTCTGTAAAGAGCTGGCGATCATGTCGGCGAACTCAGCTTGCAAGCGCTGCTGATTCTCCCTGGAGAGACAGAGCATGGAGGGAAAAGGGAACTTCTCAGTCATTCAAGGAGACTAGCCCTCAGCTCCAGAACCGCCTGTTTCATTCACTGATTCCTCGTTGCATGCCTACTCTGTGCTGCACGCAGGAAGTCCAGAGAGCACAGAACGACCCTTGGCTTCCACCGATGAGCCTAAAGAACTGTTACCCTTGCTCTGTGTAGTTGTAGGGAAAGCAGGATATATTTCAAGCAGGAAATTAAATTTCAATTTCAAAGTGAGACAACACAATGTGGAATTGAGAGGCGAGGTTAGGTTTACATACACCACTGGAGCGAGAGGAAGAGAAGCCAAGAGGGTGCTAAGCCCTAGTGTGTGTGCTACGTAGCTTCAGTCGTGTCCGACTCTTTGAGACCCTGTGGACCGTAGCCTGCCAGACTCCTCTGTCCATGGGATTCTCCAGGCAAGAATACTGGAGTGGATAGCCATTTCCTACTCCAGCGGATCTTCCTGACCCAGGGATCGAACCCACATCTCTTATGTCTCCTGCATTGGCGGGCAGGTTCTTTATCACTAGTGCCACGTGGGAAAGCCACTAAAATGTCAGTCGCTCTACTAACGCTTGGAGAGTTGTGTTCTACTCTTTGCAACCCCGTGGACTGTAGCCCGCCAGGGTCCTCTGTCCCTGGAATTGTTCAGGCAAGAATACTGGAGTGGGTTGCCATTACGTTCGCCAGGGGATCTTTCCGACCCAGGGATCACACCTGGGTCTCCTGCACTGCAGGCAGATTCTTTACTGTCTGAGCCACCAGTCATCACAAAACTCTGAAAACGTGTTGGTCCCACACTTTCCTAGGAGTGTGGGTCTTGTTTGGGGTGGGCTCTGAATGAGTGGAGGGTTTTAAGAGATTAGAATGGACATGGGAACTCTTAGTAAGGGGCCAGGTCCCCTCGTGCCATAGGGATGGTCTGCATTGTTTTGGCATCTCTATGGTGTTGCCATCTGTCTGGGTCCCGCATCCAGGCATCTGCAGACAGGGTTTCTCTACCGCAGCAAAAGCCATTCCAATGGCCACATGACTCACTGCAATGGCCCAAATGCAACTGGAAGACCATTTGAGTCACCTTTAGGGGAACTGAAACTGGTTAATTAGACCTGAAACGTGTTTTCCTCATCTCAGGGGGAATACCCACTCCATGTGAAGACCCCAAACCGCAGTCCTGGAGCTGGGGAGTTCCTGTTTCATCAGGGGACTCAGCAGAGAGCTGTAAGCAGGAGTGGAAATGCCTCGGCCTCTGGTCCCTACTGTGCTCTACTCTTGACCACACGTGCAGGGGGTGAGCCCTAAACTGTCCTCTGGTCGCCCAAGCGAGCCTGAGACACTCCTGCAGCCAGAGAAGGGGGGTTTCTAAGCCTTTTCAATGTGTGTTGTCTCTCACTTTGGAGTCAATGCCTCATTGCCACTGGCAAAACATTCGCCAACAGTTAAACTGTCTGCATACAGTACAAGACAGAAAGCCAAGACCTCTACTTCCCCGCCCTAGCCAGCAGCTTACGCGGTTGGAGGGGTCGGTAGGTTGTACTCCTGGTCCTTCACCCCGGTCAGCCAGTAGGTGGTCTCAGCTCCTCTTCCCTAGAGAGACAAGAAAGGTGTGTACCACGGAGGCCCAGAAGGTAGCCGGCTCTAACCCACCATTCTGACAAGTATCTTCCCCTCTGAGTTTGTCATCAGAGCCTATATTTCAATACAGCACCTGTTCCTGGCATGATTTGTGTTATCTCTAGACCAATCTTTATTTTCAAGCACCTTTAAAAAAGTATCTCTCATCCACCAGACATATGTTTTCTTTTTTTTCCAAACTAAAATTTTCTTCTATTCCCCAAAAGACATTTCCAAATATCACCTTAGCAATAGCACAAAAATTCTAAATGAAGAAGGAAGAAGATTCATCTATGATCTTGCTACTCCAATGAATCCAACTGGTTTCTGTCGTCCACATTTTATTCTGGCCGTTTTTGCCACAAAACTTTTGCCATAGTTTCCCCACCTGAAGTGTGTAAATTACAAACACACGTGCCTCATAATAAACACTCAGTAATTGACATTTGCTAGGTATATCTGCAGGCTGTAAAATAAATGGAAGCAACAGCAAATTCTTTTCTGGCTGGAGTGTTTTGTGTTTGAAAAGCAGACTGGATAGTTATATTTTTAAAAACCACTCATTCAAAAAAAATTAGTGGTTTGGGGCTGTGTTTGGACTGTAATATTTGAACTTCCCAAGTGGCACCAATGGTAAAGAACCTGCTTTTGCCAATGCAGGATATGCAAGAGACTTGGGTTCAATCCCCCTGAGTAGGAAATGGCAACCCACTCCAGTATTCTTGCCTAGAAAATCCCACGGACAAAGGAACCTGGCAGGTTACAGTCATGCGGTCACCGAGCCAGATACCACTGAGCCCATACATCTAACCACCTGGACTGTAATAATTCACATACCACTTCTATTTTGGGGGGAACACTGCAGAGAATGTGTTTACGGAGAAGTAAGAGCCAGTGTGTTGTTCGGACACAACTACCTAAAGGAGGCTCTTCCAAGTTGCTGTTAGTGTAAAGGCCAGCGCTGCTGTGGCTGGTGGAGGCGGATGGTCTTAGCTGATCACTGGCTGCAGACCAGTTGGGACAGCATAACGCGTCTAGAACAGGGATTCCCACACTTCTCTATGCATCACAGTCACTTGACTAAAATACAGATCTCTGATCTATACCCAAAGAGAGCTGGACTCAGCAGGTCTGGTCGGGCATCCGTGCTTAATTGCTAAGTCATGTCTGACTCGTTGTGACCCCGTGAACTGCAGCCCGCCAGGCTCCTCTGTCCATGGAATTCTCCAGGCAAGAATACCGGAGTGGGTTACCATGCTCGCCTCCAGGGGATCTTCCCAACCCAGGGATAGAATCCACGTCTCTTCTATCCCGTGTGTCGGCAGGCAGGTTCTTTACCACTAGCGCCACCCGGTGGAGCATCCAGGCATCTGCATTGTAACAAGGACCTGAATGATGCTGAGTCAGGATCGGGAGCCACATTTGAGATTCACTGGCCCAGAGCATCAGAGCAGCACGGCAAGAGAGGCGGCCTTAGAGAGCAGCGTCCTGCAGTGAAAGCGAGGATGTAAGTAGATGGATGGGGGCTTTAGCTTGAGTAAGATCTGCAGCAGACACTGCAGCTCTTCGGGTGGAGAAGAAACCGGGAACAAATTTGGGCAGAGGTAGAAGAAATGATGGCAGCATTTTATGATGCAGTGGCTATCATTCAAAACATCAAAAGGGGTTTTTGGAGTAAAGGAAAGGTCTGAGTTTATAGTCTTCAGTGGTGGCATCTAATACAGGGAAGAGTGGGTGATCACTGTGGGAAGAACAGAAAAGGATTCTTCATCCTTGTGCTCGTCAGCATCACTAAGCACTGGATGTCCAGTCTCAAAGTAGGCATCCCCTGGCTGCTGGTGTGAGCTTTCTTGATGGGTTCCTTACCTTTAAGTAGGTTTCTCCTCTTACTTCATAGAGGAACTGGCACTCTGTCCTCTTCAGGATGGCTATGGTGGAGCCGCTGACATGGATTCTCAAGGCTGGAAATGCAAAATAGATCAATGAAAACCTTGTCCATTTTGACTGCTATCATAAGGCCCCGTTTGCTTCCCCTTCGGCCAGAATATTTACTATGAGTGCTCTTGACAGCTTAGATATTGTCATAAAAAAAAAAAAACCACCACTTTAGAATAGCATTGGTGAGATGAGAACTATCATCAGACATGGGGAGAGGGTCTAGTGCTGGTTTTCAGGGTCCTGAGTAAGGCGCTTACATTACATTACATTACATTATATTACATTAAGCCCTAGAGCCTCTCATTCCAGCTCAGAGAGGGGAGCCCCTGGGCCTGGGTTTGGATTTTACTTTGTGGTGCCGAGCTAAAAAGCTGGAATTTGTTTTGGGGTCTCCATGTAAATGGCAACCCACTCCAGTATTCTTGCCTGGAGAATTCCATAGACCGAGGAGCCTGGTAGGCTACAGTCCATGGAATTGCAAAGAGTTGGACACGACTAAGCAGCTAAAACTTTCCTTTACATGGATCTAAGACTATTCCAGGCAGAGCATGCCTGAATGCACTGCAAACGAACCCAGACTAATAAGAAGAGTTAAACTAAGCCATAAAGGAAGAAAAAAATTATGATCAGTAAACGGCAATATGTAGCAAGGACTGGATTGACCCAGGCTCACAGTCAGTCAATGTGAAGAGTCATTCTTCACCTCACTGGCAGTATTATGCATTTTTATCCTACAGTTCCCCTTGGTTGGGAGACAGAATCTTTGTCCTCTAAGAAAAGTCCTCTCCTTTCTTACGGAGGCCAGTGGATTCCATCCGAGAGGCTGTGTTGACTGTATCTCCAAACAGGCAATAACGAGGCATCTTGATCCCCACGACTCCAGCAGCACAGGGACCTGTGAGGGACAGAAAGCAAGAAGGTGGAGGTCACGGGAGTCTCAGAGTGGTGTTAAGGTGGGTGAGCCTCTTCTCAAGATCACAATGCTCAGTGCCTCATTAGATGGGAGAAGTGGTCTCAGGGGTAAAATGTGAGCTGTGACCTCGGCTCTAAATGAATGTATTTGTTGGGAGTAGCATCATTATCCAAATCACGCTTTCAGGAAGTGTTTTGCTGCATAGAAAAGCACATTTTTGAGAAATAAGAAGACATTTTGAGATCAGCATGCAAAGGTGGAAATGCTCCTTAATATATTACACAGAAGGCTCTCAGGAAGGATGGAGACCATCTCACCACTTTCTTGCTGTGCCAGCCACACAGCCCAGAGCTCTGAAACATCGGGGGGCACAGTGCACTTGAAGGCTCAATGGCCCGTTTGTTTTTGGGCTTCCTTGGTAGCTCAGCTGGTAAAGAATCCACCTGCAATGCAGGAGACCTGGGTTCGACCCTGGGTTGGGAAGATCCCCTGGAGGAGGGCATGGCAACCCCTCCAGTATCCTTGCCTGGAGAATCCCCATGGACAGAGGAGCCTGGCGGGCTGCAGTCCATGAGGTTGCAAAGAGTCCCCCATGACCGAGTGACTAAGCCTGGCTCAGCACAGCATTTTAGGGATTGGTGGCCTGAAGATGGAAGACTCAGATGACAAGGACTTGGTACCTTCTTCCGTGCGCTTTTCATGCACCACGTGAATGCAGCAGGAAGGGGGAGCCTACGACACAAGGATACCCCAAAAGGCAGAACAAAAGCCAAGGCCAGATGATGCACAGGGGCTTATAGATAGGGAAAAAGGGCTGCTCAAGCAAGTATTTGTGTGGAAAGACTGAATGCAAGGAGTTAAAATTTGCAGAAGTTGAAGATTAACTCAGAAACTGCAAAACCAGGTTTTGGATAGAGGTAACTATTGATTTTCTGGTTTGTTTATCAGGTTTTGATCTATATGAGTTTCTTTATAGATTTGTCCTTTGAACACTGTTGTTTACAGACACTGAAAAAAAATAGAACATTAAGTTGGGCATTGCTTATGTACACATGAAAAAAAAAAATACTGAGTACTGAATCTTCCCTGTTAGGTTCAATGCAAAAATACAAAACAAAAACAGACAGAAGCAGCAGCAGCTACTTGATTAGATCTCTGAGGAAGCTAAAAAATGACAGAGATAAACTTATATACAAAATAGATTCACAGACATAGAGAAAAGACTTGTGGTTACCAAGGGGTAGGGGAGGGATGGACTGGGAGTTTGAGATTAGCAGATGCAAACTATTTTATACGTCTGTATAACGGAATCACTTTGCTGTATACCAGAAACTAATAAAACATTGTAAATCAGCTATACTCCAATTTAAAAAAAAGGCTCTAAAACGTCTCAATCACATCAGAAAGATAATAAAATCCATTGAAGATACTGTAATATTTTACTGGAAAAAAATTTACAGAAGTCAGAGATGGGGAGAGGGAGGGAATGGGGAAGACATAAATAGTAAATGTACTGTGCTGTGTTTGGTCGCTCAGCCGTGTCCAACTCTCTGTTCCCACATAGACTGTAGCCCGCCAGGCTCCTCTGTCCATGGGGATTCTCCAGGCAAGAATACTGGAGTGGGTTGCCATGCCCTCCTCCAGGGGATCTTCCCAACTCAGGGATCGAAGCCAAGTCTCCTGCACTGCATTGCAGGCGGATTCTTTACCATCTGAGCCACTAGGGAATAGGGTGACTTAAACAGGAGATCTGGAGCTTGTTATTTTAGTTTGTGGTTGGTGTTTGTTATCATTCCATGAGTGCTGTTGTGACTGTTGTTTCCTAGAACTCTCCAGATACTTATTATTGGTCTAATTATGTCAGGATGTGTAACTGGACCTTGTATTTGGCCGGTGGATTCAAGAGTAAGCCTCGTGAAAATTGATCTCATCTTCAACCTTTCTAATTTAGTTGGTGTGCAGAGGTACACACGGTTCCCGAATACTACAGTGCTCAGCTGCGTACCGGAGTGAATTCCAATGCGAATCCATATTGGGAGGCCAGGAAGATGCTCCAGCTCAAAGGTCCCCACAAAGCTGAGGAGGTCCAAGGCCATCTTGGCAATGTCTATTGCATGCCGGTTGCCATTTCTCTTAGGCAAACCGCTGGCCACCATGTAGGCATCACCAATGGTTTCCACCTGTGGAAGTAGTTTCTCATCAGTGAATCTGTCCCTTCTAAAGGCACCAGAAAGCAAACAGAAGCAGTTTATTGCACATCAAATTCAGAAATGTTTGAGAACTCATATGAGCATAGCCCTGTACACTTATTCTGGGACTACTTCAAGACCAGTACTATGCTAATTTCTTCAGGGTTTTTATAGCCTAGTTAGGATGTGGCGTGTGCATGCTCAGCCATGTCCAACTCTCTGTGACCCTATGGACTGTAGCCTGCCAGGCTCCTGTGTCCATGAAATTTTCCAAGCAAGAATACTGGTGCAGGTTGTCATTTCCTTCTGTAGGGGATCTTCCTGACCCAGAGATCAAACCCGTATCACCTGCGTCTCCTGCATTGGCAGGCAGATTCTTTACCACTTCGCCACCTAGGAAGCCATAACCTAGTTAAAAAGCTGATGAAACAACTACAAAGGATTTTAACTTAGTGAAGTACTTTATAACAATGTTAAGCCATGCAGATGTGGTGACAATTCTACAGTGTTGAAACAATCTGAATGGCTTTATGTAATTTTAGCAAACCATCTCTAATTACCAGAAAAGTCATGTTTAGTGCTTTACTTTTGAAAAACTATTTGATAAAAAAAGAATTGTAGGTTCCTCTAAGACATAAAGGGGCTTCCCTGGTGGCTCAAGTGGTAAACATTTTGCCTGCAAGGCAGAAGACCTGGGTTCAACCCCTGGGCTGGGAAGATCTCCTGGAGAAGGGCATGGCAAGCCACTCCAGTATTCTTGCCTGGAGAGTCCCATGGACAGAGGAGCCTGGCGGGCTACAGTCCATGGGGTTGCAAAGAGTGGGACACGACTGAGTGACTTTCATTTTCACTTCACTAAAGACATAATACACATTCCTGTACCAGATACTTCCAAACACTTTTCTTGTAATAGGCAGTAGACTCCTATTAACATTATTCTTTGATATTCTCCCTTTTAATTTCATTTTCATAATCATATGCATGGTTCATATGTATTGGTTAGTTAATTTCTTCTTTCTGAATATCTCTAAGATGCAAAATCACTTTCTATTGAACTGGAACTCTTGTTAGTAAGACCTTCTGATCTACACAGGGTGAGAATTTCAACTTCTGACCACTCTTATTCTTTCACTTCACTTGTAGCTCAGACTCAACCACTAATGTACTAACTCTTAAATGACAAAGGAAAAGACCTGAGTAGAGTCAGCTCTCTGACTCTATAGGTTCTGCACTGTGGATTCAATGACCCATGATTCAAACATATTTAAATAAAATTCCAGAAAGTTCCAAAAAGTAAAACTTGAATTTGCCACAACTCCAGCAACTATTTTACATGGCATTTACATTGTATTAGGTATTATACGTAACCTAGAGATGATTTAAATTAGAGTACATGGGTATGCACATAGGTTGTATATGCAAATACTATATTATTTTATACCAGGGACTTGAGCACCTGAGGATTTGAGGATCCAGGACAATCCTGGAAGCAACCTGAGGCAGAGGTGGTAGGGCTGGTGAAGAAGAACTGTAATAACAGAAACAGCCAATTCTGGCTCTGCTGACCTGGGGTCAAACCATCATTTGTCTGTTAGGTGTAGTGGTTACCTTGTACACGTCGTGGTGGTCCAGAATGTGGTCAAAGTTCTTATAGATGTCGTTGAGCATGTCCACCACCTCCATGGGGGTGCTGTACTTGCAGATGGTAGTGAACCCTACAATGTCACTGAAGTAGACTGTGACCTCCTCGTAGAGTTCAGGCTCCACGAAGCCTTTCTCCTTCAGAGACTTGACCACCAGCCTAGATGAGGAAGGTAAAAACAGGGCCTTCAATTTCAGTAAATCCCTTCTTCGTTTACGGAAATCTTTGAGATAGTACTAACTGTTCACCAGGAATTCTAGAACTGAGGATTTCCAGTGAATGGTGTGGCGAGGAACCAGACAGTTTGCAAATACCAAGTCTAGGGACATATCACACACACAGAGCACATGTATGGGCCTCAGACGAATAGGAGGTTCAGTATTAATACTTGATTATAACTAATAAATATGAGTGTTCAGTTGCTCAGTTGTGTCTGACTCTATGCGACCCCATGGACTGCAGCCTGCCAGGCTCCTCTGTCCATGGAGTCTTCCAGGCAAGAATACTAGAGTGGGTTTCCCTTTCCTCCTCCAGGGGATCTTCCTCACCCAGGGATTGAATTGAATTGAATTGAATTGAACTGCATTGAATTGAATTCGGTCTCCCACATTGAAGGTAGATTCTTTACCATCTGAGCCACCAGGGAAGCCTTCCTGCACTAAAGATAACTCCTATCTTACTTTTTAATTAATTTTTACTGGAGCATAGTTGCTTTATTAATAAATATAAAGTGTTAGTTTCTACTGTTTAGCAAAATGAATCCGCTGTACATATACGTATATCCCCTCCATTTTGGACTTCCTTCCAGTTTAGGTCACCACAGAGCAGTAAGTAGAGTTCCCTGTGCTATTCAGTCGATTCTCATTAGTCATCTATTTTCTGTGTGTGTGTACATGTTAGTCGTTAAGTTGTGTCCAACTCTTCTGTGACACAGTGGACTGCAGCCCAACAAGCTCCTCTGTCCTTGGGACTTCCCAGGGAGGAATACTGGAGTCAGTAGCAACTCCCTTTCCTAGGGGATCTTCCCAATGCAGGGATCAAATCTGGGTCTCCTGCATTGCAGGCAGATTCTTAACCTTCTGAATCATCAGGGAAGCCCCAGCATCTAGTTTATACATAGTATCAACAGAGCGAACCTGCCAATCCCAATGTCCCTATTTCTCCTACCCACCCACCCCTTTCCCACTCGGTGCCCATACGTTTGCTTTCTACATCTTTGTCTCTATTTCTGTTTTGCTTAAATAAGCTCATCTGTATCATTTCTTGTAATACGGCCTTTACTATGAGGCTGAAAGAAGATGGCAAAGAAACTAATGCTTTAATTTTTATTTTTGTATTAAGGAGAGACAGTGACTGGCCTAAGGTCTCAGACTCAGTAAAAGTGGCCAAGAGGTGTTGGAAGCTAGGTGGCTCTAACTCTGCCATCCATGCTCCTTCCATGGCACTGGAAAACAATCTCTTTCTTTTAGCAATTTAGATAAGTGCAAACCGGGACAAAGCTTAGCAAGAATGTGCATCTTTAAACACAACGATCTGATGAAGAAAATGCAAAAGGGAGCGATCCTATGTAAATGTGGTCCAGCGACTAAGACTCTGCACTCCCAATGCAGGGGACCCAGGTTCTATCCCTGCTCTGGGAACTAGATGCCACACCCCCTAATTAAAATTTCACATACTGCAAATAAAGATCCTGTGTGCTGTAACTAAGATCCAGCACAGCCAAATAAATACAGAAAAATAAATAAAGTAAGAAAAGTACAGAGAAAACCAATGCTAGACAAACATGCTTTGGCTTTCAGCGTTAGGGGCTGAGGCGCAACTCTGGAGTCCTGTACAGTCCCGTCCGTGGAAGGACTTCCGTACCGTGGGAGCAACATGAAATTAAGCTGGTCAGCCCTGTCCCTCTCCGCCTTGTACAGCTGTGTCCTTTCTTCCACCAGATGTTCCAGGTTCCGGGAATACAGCTGTAGACGTCGGATCAAGGTATCCATGTAACTCTCATTTTTTTGGTCATGGAAAAGGCTGTAGGTAGAGACAGGTAAAGAGCTCTCCACATTACTAAGAAAATATGAATATTCATTAAAGCAACAGGCAGATATTAAGGACAGGTAATTAAAGAAAGAATACAAATGGCCAACAAATATGGAAAAAAATTTAATCTTGGGAAGGATCAAAGAAATAGAAAAGACATTAAAAAAAATGATAGCACAATGGTAATCAATGTAAATAAGATGGAGGAAAAATATACATTATAGTCTTCCTGGGGGGAAATACGGTAAAATGCGTCATAAATCTTAAGAATGCTTATGTGGACCAGCCTCTCAATTCTACTTCTTAGAATTACCCGAAGGAAACTATCACGAATGTGCTAAAAGTGAACTATAAAGAAAGTCAGAGTTATTCCTCACAAAGAATCATTTAAAAATTACCCTAAATGTGTAACAAAAGTAATTAAATTATTATGAAATGATGGACTATCAAATACAAGTTAAAATCATGAAGTACATAGAAAGATACTACTTTTACATTATTTAAGTGAAAAAAGCCATTTATGTAACAGCAAACATTATCATCTTATTTTTAATTTTTGAAAACTGGTCATTATCTGTTGAAAAATAGGTGATGTTTTTACTTTCTTCTTTGCCTATTCCTATTTCTAGAGTTTTAATAAGGAACAACTTGCAATAAAGGGAAATGTAAGAAAAGAACCTCGTACGGCAGAAACCACCACATTCTAGAGCAATTTTCCTTCAATTAAAAAATAAAAAAAAAAAAAAAGAAAGATTCAAGAAAAGTAAAACTGAGCCTTATATTATTCTTCAGAATAGAGAGTCAGGGTCCTAAAGCAAAAGCCCTAAGTCTATTTTGTTAGATCAAGATGACTTAGATGAAGATGCCAGCTCTTTGTGACCCTGTGACCCCAGGATGCAGGGCCCAGGGGTCCTGCAGGACCCAGGGTGCAGACCCCAGCAGGAAATTAACTGTTGTGAGAACTGGAGACAGTGTTCATGACACAACCCAAGGGATGAATAAATCGTACTGTTTCATCATCATAACAACAATGAAACTTGCCATTTCTGTGCTCAAAAAGACAGACTATGCTGTAATCCCCTTGGTATGGGGTGGGATGTTTGTTAAAAATTC
Organism: Muntiacus reevesi; assembly: GCF_963930625.1. Taxonomy (NCBI): domain Eukaryota; kingdom Metazoa; phylum Chordata; class Mammalia; order Artiodactyla; family Cervidae; genus Muntiacus; species Muntiacus reevesi. Next base: position 39,819,290 of record NC_089249.1, on the reverse strand, counting down.
AATACATTTCTTCAGTTCAGTTCAGTCGCTCACTCGTGGCTAACTCTTTTCTTACTATGTTGTAAAAAAAAAAAAAAATCCCCCCAAACAGGAAATTAACATGTGGACTTTCCTCTTAGCTCAGTCAACCTGCAATGCAGAACACCGGAGTTCGATTCCTGGGTCAGGAAGATCCCCTGGAGAAGGAAATGGCAACCCACTCCAGTACTGCCTGGAGAATCCCATGGACAGAGGAGCCTCGCGGGCTACAGTCCATGGGGCTGCAAGAGTCAGACACAGCTGAGTGTCTAAAGCACCACCACCACAGTATTACTAACTAACATATAGATTTTGTTCAAATTTCACAAAATTTTATGCTAGTGTCCATTATTTGTTTTTATACCTTATTCAGTTGTATACCTTATACAATTTCACATTATATTTAGATGCACTGAGCAGCTTCAGATGCATGCAACAAATTCTGGTAAATTCTCTTTTATTTTTATTCTGTTATAAGTATTTTCTAATTTTCCTTGTTATACCTTCTTAGATACACCCATCATTTAAAAGTGGACATTTAATTTCCAAATACAGGGGGTTTTAAAAAATCTTTGATTTTAATTTCTCATTTAAATGCTTTCTTCTCTGCAATCACCATGTTTTTTCATTAATCTGACTTTATTGAGGCTTTCAATGAGACCTTTATTGAGGTCTGTCTTGGTAAATGCCACACTGGACTTGAAAATAGGTGCATTATCTTCAAGTATCTTATGATATTTATTTCTAACATAATTTTACAGTGATAAGAGAACATACTGTGTATGATTTCAATACCTTTAGACCATGAAATGTTTGCACCTTGTTTTATGTCCCTGGATATGTTCCAGAGACTCCTAGTTTATAGTCTATGGGAACCTGAATAGAATTTGTATCCTACTGTTGTATGAAAATTGTATAAATCTTAATCATATTTAGTTGGTTCATGGTGCTTTTCAGGTCTACTATATCCTTCTACTTTTCTGTATATTCATTCTGTTAACTTTTGAGAGTTTGACATTGAAACTCCAACTAAAAATCTTAGTTTATCTACTTAAAAAATAATTGAAATATATAGTGGAACTATATGTAACTTTGTTCTGTATTTTCCAAGTCTCCTGTAAATGTATCATACTTTCATAATTTAAAAAATAAAAAAGAGAAAAAAATTCATACATTTCTGAGTTCTATCACAGACCTATTACAACTGGAAACTGCTAGGTTTGGGATGAAGAGAAATTTTTAACAAGGTCCCCAGGAGATTCTCACCCGAAACCATAAAGAAATCGAGCGGGTTAAAAGAATGAGGGAGCAGGTGGAAGGGATGAAGATGGATAATCTGATTTCATGATGAATTGATTCAATTAAAACAGTTTCCTCAACCTCGGCTGTGTATTTTAATCACCTGAGGAGCTTATTTAAACTCCTGATGACACCCTGCACTCAGATCAATTACATCAGACTCTCTCGGGTAGCACTCCGGCATCACTAGTTTGCAACCATCCCCAGGTGATTTCAATGTGCAGCCAAGTAGAGAACTACCACATTAAAGGCTAAATACCAGGGGCCTAGTTTTATCTTCATGAGCTCACATTTCATCTGTCACACATACAGTTTCATCTGCTCTTAGTAATAGATCTGGGAAGGAATGAAAAAGAGCAAGATTGAAATCATTTATTATTTCCTGCTCTTTTCCCCCATTGAGTGGTTTGATCAAGCAATCAATGGCCACACTTTCATTGTCTTCACTCTACCCCAGAGGTCCCCAACATTTTTACCACCAGGGACTGGTTTCATGGAAGATAACTTTTCCATGGACTGGGCAGGGGTGGGGGTGGGGGTGGGGGAGGGTATGGTTTCGAGATGTTTCAAGGACGTTACATTTATTGTGCGCTGTATTTCTATTTTGTGGCAATCTCAGGATACTCTGCCCTGACTTTAGGGTTAGGGTTCATGCTCCTATGAGAATCAAATGCTGCTGCTGATTTGAAAGGAGGCAGAACTTGGGTGGTAATGTGAGCAAAGAGGAACAGATGAAGCTGCCCCCCAATCCCACCTCACCTCCTGCTGTGTGGCCTGGTGTGGGGGGTTTGGGACCACTACTCCACCCCATCTCAGTCCTGGGCTTTATTTAGCTTCACTAAGTGCCTGAGTCTTTGACTTAACGAAACTACAGAAAGAGCTAGAAGGAACTGCAGGAATCATCTACAGAAAATTCATTCCAATTTTACAAGCAACAAAACTGGTAACCATAACTAGCTATTATTAGATCCTAGCCTAGAAACTGGATCTCCTAGAGCTATTTTTCTCACTCTGCATTGTGTCTGCCTCCAAACATGGAAAATCTAAAATTCAACCTTACTGGATAACTGTATGTTACTTTTCTCTTGATCCTGAATTATACTCTGATTCAGCCAAAGTTCCTGATCTTACGATTTTTAAAACTCTAAGGAACTTGCTGATGTTAAGAATTATCCAGGGGTTTTAAGATCCTCAGGATTCTACTAGACTTCTAAATCCTAATTACCTGCAGAAGAGTAAGGGAACTATATTTTTTTAACAGATATAATCATGATCAGTCAGAATCTATTTTCTAATCAGGCTCATTTTGCCCTTGAACATATAGTACTTAGCTTTTCAAGTGATTATTCCTCGAGAAAATGGTCTGTTCATCTCCACATCATTTTAATTTTTTGGAGACAGGTGTTGTAATCTGTGATTTTTCATTAGAAAAGGCACTCTCATACTTAGCTACCACTGAATGTCAACTATTATTAGAAAAAACTGAAGTTAGTGGCGAAGAGTAAAAATGTCCGCCATACCCAAATATTTTGGCCAGGGTATTCTCAATTTTCTTGAAATCTGGCCTCTTTTCTGGATCTTCCTCCCAGCAGTTTTTGACAAGTAGATAGACCTGGAAGAAAGAAGAGGTCGAATTGAAGTAACTCAGAAAAATACAAATGCCATATGGTATCACTTATATGTGAAGCCTAAAATATGACACAAATGAACCTACTTATGAAAGAGAAACAGACTCACAGGCTTAGAGAACACAGTTGTGGCTGCCAAAGGAGCGGGGAGAGGGAAGGACTGGGAGTGTGGGGTTGGTAGATGCAAACTATTACCTTTAAAACAGAAAAAACAAGGTCTTATTATATATAGCACAGGGAACTACAGCCAATCCCCTTGGGATAAACTATAATGGAAAAGAATATGAAATGGAATGTATAAATGAGTCACTTTGGTGTACAGCAGAGATTAGCACAAGACTGTCAATCAGCTGTACTTCAGAAAAAAAATAAGAGGTGGATTAGCTTAGAGGGTGGTATCCTATACTATTCTGTCCCGTGATGTAAGCAACTGAAGCAGGGAATATTTTTAAAACATCTCAACTCTCACAACGAGTACGAAATGGCCTAGTTCCCTGTGGTCATCATTGCTGCACCACTTTGCCTCACCCCTCCTTTCGATCCTAGGCTAAGGAGAAACGGCAATATTGATTTGGACGAGGTGGGATGGGAGAGACAAAATGCCTTACGGACATTTGCAGGGTTTGTGCTGGGGAGGGGGATAAATAGCTGGGCTTGGTGAGTACGGGGCGACTTAAAACGAGAGTGAAGCTCTATGACATTAATTTTCAACTGTGCCTGACCGTGGGATTGTCTGGGGAGCATGCACAAAATTTCTTAGGACTTCAGGAGCTTCTGAATTAATTGGTTTGTGAAGGGATCTTGTTAGGGTTCTCAGATGTAGCAAAAAAAAAGAAGTTTAACAGGACACCCAGTTAAACTTGAATTTCAGATTAAAAAATTAATAATTTCCTTAGCACAAGTATGTCCCAGGTATGACATGGGCAAAGGACATTAATCTATGTATGTTTGTAAGTTTCCCAGCTGCAGTGAACAGAAACGAGGAAGGGGGGTTGGGGTTGGGGGAGGTGGGGAGAGGAGGTGGCAGGATGGGAGGGATGGGAGGGTGTGTGTGGGGGGTGGGGGGGTTACAGAGGAAGACGGAGAGGACAGGAAGCCCATGGAACCATCATCTCATTTGATACTGCTTGTTTGCAGCGTTTGTGGGATCAAAAAGCATGCTGAAGGGCATTTGCTTTAAGTTAAGTTTGTTCTTCACTCTGAACACAAACAGGATCACAAATGGTACTAGATACAGTGCCTGTCTGCATTCTTTTGCTTTAATGAAGAGTCCCTGGGGAGGGAGACGACCACGGTATAGAACTGTAGTTGCTCGTATTCATCACTAGGTGGTACCCCTGCCTGGGAAAACGATCCGCTGGCTGACTGCCTTAGAGGATGGGACAGAAGCGCCGACAAGTGAGCTGATGCAGCCCCAGCGTGCGTGTGTGCCAAATTGCTTCAGTCGTGTCTGACTCTGCAATCCCATGGGTCGTAGCCCACCAGGCTCCTCGGTCAACAGCACATGCCCTTCAGGCCAAGTCTTGGAGTTTCAGACCTGTATTCTACTGGAACCAGCTACTAGAAGACTGGAATCGAAATCCTCATTTCCAATTCCAGAACCATCCAGCCGCACGAGTCAATAGACAAGGAGGCAGCTTTGGTGAAAGCTGTTTTAAACATGAGGATATACTCAGACTAGAAAGCAGGGTTTGAGAGGAGAGATACTGATGTGCGGAGAGGAATTCCAGGATCCAGAAAAGCAGCAGGAAGGGAAGGGATGAGAAGACAAGATAGGAGTGGATGTAGCTCAGAACACCTTGGGGTACAACCTGCCTTTCATGTTGAAAAATAGAATGAAATAAAAAAGGCCCATTCATGCTCAGTAGAGTCTGACCATAAACCTCATCTAGCAGGTCACTTGCAAACTGAAGCAAAATGTTTTTATCTTTATCCTGCAAGGAACGAAAGTTTTAAAAAAATTTAACAACCAAAAATATTTTTTCAACATTTACTCACCATATTCTGGATTATAAAAGCTCAGATAAAATTCTAAAGAAAAAATTAGAATTTTTTTCCCCACAGTCCTTAAACGCCTTTGTGAGGGATTATAAAACAATTAAGCAAATCCAGAAAAGTCTCCATTTTCTTCGGAGGAAGGATAGAAAGAGTGAATGTACATTTCTTTATTGTTTCTAGATGTTGGCATATTTATTTTATAATTAGGAGGTAGTTTTATAAGCCTAATAAGTGTATCACAGAGACATCTTGCTCTTCTAGCTCCTAAATACTGAGAACGTGATGTGTGCTGGAGGAGCTCTTTTGTGAGTTAGGATGATGACAGGCTGATAATGGCTCCCAAGGATGTGTCCCAACCCCCGGGCCCAGTGAATGCTACCTTACTTGGAAAAAGGGTTTCTGCAGGTGTGATTAAGGATCTTGCAATGCGAAGATAATTCTGGATTATCCTTTTAAAAAAAGGTTTTTTAAAAATCCAATTTTATTTTTTTAAAACTTTTTGGCTACACGGTCTGTGGTACCTTAGTTCCCTGAGAAGGGACTGAACCATGCCTCCTGCAGTGGAAGTACACAGTCTTAAACACTGAACCACCGGGGAAGCCCCTGGACTGAAACTTCAGTACTTTGGCCACCTGATGTGAAGAGCCGGCTCATCGGAAAAGACCCTGATTTTGGGAAAGATTGAGAACAAAAGGAGAACGTGGCAGAGGATGAGATGGTTGGGTCGCATCACTGACTCAGTGGGCATGAATAAGTTTCAGCAAACTTCGGGAGACAGTAGTGAAGGACAGGGAAGCCTGGCGTGCTGCAGTCCATGGGGTTGCAAAGAACTGGACACGACCTAGCAACTAAATAACAGCAATAGACACATGTATCCTCATATAGGAGAGAAGCAGATTAGGCAGAAATGGAGAATGTGGCCTGGAGGCAGAGATTAGTGTTGTGGCCACAAGCCAAGGCATGTCAAGAGCCACCGAAGTTCCTGGGAGAAGTGAGGAATGGATTCTCCTGTAGAGCCTCTGGAGGAGGCATGGCCTCTGACAACTCATTCCAGACTTCTGGCCTCCAGGACTGTAAGTGGATATATTTCCTTGGTGTTCATCCACCATGTTTGTGCTCCTTTGCTGCTGCAACACCAAAGAAACTCCTGCGGGAGACATACTCACTTCCAGCTCTTTTTCCTCTGCTGTTTCTAGGAACAGATCGGGGCGGAAGGGTTTCACTCCGTTGGAATTCTCCACTCTGAAAATCTTCTCTGATGGGATGAGAACCATTCGAATTATAAGAAAGAATGCAATGTGAAGAAATTTTAGCAGCAGCCTCCAGACTCTGAATGGGTTCCCAGACCCTGGATGGGGAGCCGGTGGGAGTGTGGCAGAGCCTAGGCTAGCACTCAACAAACAGATGTGAATGAATGGATGAACCATCAGGGGAAGGGGTCTTAGGCCCTCTTACACCCAGGAAGTACCTCAGTTAAAGCTACAAACCCTTTAAAACTTAACTCAAAGACCACTGTCTTAGGGAGGTTTCCTCTGACCGAGATGCTAGCCTGTCCTCCCTACACCCCTCAGCTACCTTCATCCTCCACACTGCTAAGAGCTGGTACACAGTAAGTACCCAGTAAATCGAGAATTGGATGAACGGAATGAAACATGTCCCCCCAACAAGGACCTACTGTAGATCACAGAGAACTCTGCTCAGTGTTCTGTGGCAGCCTGGATGGGAGGGGAGTCTGGGAGAGAATGGATACATGTATATGTATGGCTTAGTCACTTTGCTCTCCACCTGAAACTATCACAACATGTTAATCGGTTATACCGCAATACAAAATACAAAGTTTAATAATAAAAAAAAATAGTCAAATTTAATATTCCATGGGGAGTCAATATAATCTCTAAATCAACTTTCTAGAATTTAATAAACTATGCTACCCACCCCCCCATACACACACACACATACACACAAGAGATGGATAGCATCACTGACTCAGTGGTCATGAACTTGAGCAAACTCCGGGAGACATTGGAGGATGGGGAAGGCTTGGCGTGCTGCAGTCCATGGGGGTCACAAAGAGTCAGACACGACAGCCACTGAACAACAGCAACAATGCCCTCCCCCGCCACACACACATAAAGAGAGGACATGTGACAAAACTACTAGAGATATTCTCTTAGTGAGACCTCAAGGATGTATGTGGGCCTGTTAGTGATCTAGTTCAGGTGTTAAAGACGCATATCTCTTAATGGAATCAGAAGGAAAGCAGGAAATTTTAAGGCAGAGCCCTGTAACTCAATAATGCTGACAGTGGTGGCGGCTGGCAGTAGGGTACTGGCCTATGCTTTTCAGAACCCTCTGATATTCATACTGTCATTGAATCCCTCCAACCGCCCTTTGCAGTGAGGAGCGCGGGAGTGACACTGCTCTCGCTGACAAGGGGAGTGAGATGTGGTCACAGAAACCTCGGGGTCTCGGTCAGCCTAGAATTCCTGCTGGCTCCCAGAGAAGGTCCTCACCTTTCTGGTCCCGACAGCTGAGCGTGTAGAAGGTTTCTCTCCGCTGGATGATCTCCTGGGCGATGATGCCATAGCTGTACACGTCTCCTTTCTGTGAAACGCTGGCTACGCGGAGATGCTCCGGGGCCGTCCACAAGTCTGTGTGTTCAGCATTGAGACTGTGAGGTTGAGGGGGTGAGCAGCCCAGAGACCCCCGACACGCTTTTCAGGTCCCTCCACCACGCTCACGCTGGCGATGGGGGCAGAACACACACTTGCCTTCCCAGCTGACTAGGTAATGCCAGGATCTGGGTGAGGAAACATAGAATGCCTTCCCTAAAACTGCCTGGGTCATAGTCCTGAAAACCCTCAAGGTCTACCTAGAACAGCGCCTGGGTACAAGGAATGCTCAGTAAATACTTGTGGGGTGAATTCAGTAGAATGTAAGAGGCTGAGGATTTAATAGTTTATGGAACATGCAGCATAAAGCTATGAAAGCCTTTATAAATACTTTAATATTATATATTTATATATTTTATGTAATATAGAACATTGTGTGCATGCTCTGTCACGTCCGACTCTGTGACCCCATGGACTGCTGCCCACCAGGCTCCGCTGTCCATGGGCTCTCCCAGGCAAGAATACTGGCGTGGGTTGCCATTTCCTTGTCCAGGGGATCTTCCTGACCCAGGAATCAAACCCAGGTCTCTTGCATTGCAGGCAGATTCGTTATCACTAAGTCACCTGGGAAGCCCACATAAAACGCTACATATATATAAATACTTAATAAATATATGTTTACAAATTTTATGTAATACAAAACATATTTCTTTTAGTACATATAAATATATTTACTATATATATGTTTGGTGGTGGTGGTTTAGTTCCTAAGTCATGCCTGACCCTTTTGCGATGCAATGGACTATAGCACCCCAGGCTCCTCTGTCCATGGGATTCTCCAGCCAGGAGTACTGGAGTGGCTAGCCATTCCCTTCTTCAGGGGATCGAACCTGAGTCTCCTGCATTGCAGGTGAATTCTTCACTGACCGAGCCACCAGGGAACTGCCATATATGTATATTTACTAAAAGGAAATAATGGGCTTTCCAGGTGGCTCAGACGGTAATGAGTCTGCCTGCAATGCAGGAGACACGGGTTCAGTCCCTGGGTAGGAAAGATCCCCTGGAGACGGGAATGGCAACCCACAACAGTATTTCTACTAAAAGAAAATGAAGACAGCACATTTAAACAGAGAGACAGGCACTGAGAGTTTGCAGACGTGATACAGTAGCAGCCATGAGGTCAGCTATTACACAGATGTGCTTTCTTTGGTTCCTGTGGTATTCTTTAAAAAAAAAAAGCATATGATTTACTCACATTTTACTAGCGTGCGTGCTATTACTAGTGCTTCCCATCAAGTTCATTTCAAGAGTGAAGCACTCCTGTGTCTGGCTCCTGTAGTCACTTGGGTTTGGGACCCCCATTACATACCTTATTTATAATAATGGGGGCATACAATTAAATATTCTCCAACATCCCTTGGGAGTTTTCCAGGATCACCTAGCTTCCTGTAGACTTCTTGAGATTTCTACCTTCAGCAGTTTCAATTAAATAAATCAACAGATTTGTGTGTTTAGGTATCGTGAGATGCTTATGATAAAGCACACTTTCCCCATTTGGCTTTCCATCCAAGAGTTCACTGCCTTTTCAGATTTATGTCTTGTGAATTTATGTGGCTTGTGATTCATTAACAATGGGTCCTAATGGTTGGGCTTGTAGGAGAGGGAAGTAAACCTACTTATAATAAGATTTCAGGTAACCAACTCCACAGGTAGGCTCATATAACTGGATGTTCAGGAGGGTAGGCTTGGATCTGCAATTCATCTGATTTTGTGTCGCGGTGAGTCATTTCACGAAGGGGGTTTGCTCACTCCACGATGAACCCGGGCATGCAGTAGGTTCTCAATAAGCACTAACCGGATTTAGTTCAGTGTCTTAGAATCCTTGACATAGCTAAAGAAGTGGGTGCACGATTGTAATTTTTCATCTATTATGGAAAACTAAAAGGATTGCAAAATAGAATTAGAGGTAGAATTTAGTTTTTGAGGAATTTAGTGGTATTTTGAGGCATATGTGATTCCTAGCCCTCTGAGGCTGTTTAACCCTGAGATCTAATAAAGGACTGGCAAACAGTCAACATGAAAAGCCCCTGATACTTTACAGATCACTTTTTTGACCTTCATCACCACTCCTGAAAGGGATAAAAGAATATATTTTACCAATATGGCTTTTTTTTAAGCATCATCATTTCTGATCGTTATCACAGATAAATGAATGATGTCTAGAATTTGGAAAGGGGCTTCAGTCTTATACTCTATCTTTTTGGGCAATTCTCTTAGCCTCTCTGAGCTTTAGTTCTGTCTTCTATAAAAGAGGAGGGTTCAATAAGGGGATTTCTAAGGTCTCCTACGGCTCTAACTTTCTGTATTTTTTCACACAGTCCTGCCTCCACAAGCCAATAACTCTTTCATGATTTCTCCCTAAAATCAAGGGACACACAGCTGAAGAAGACCTACAGAGGAGATCTGTTCAACCTGACAGGCACACGCTGAACACTGAGAAGGGAATAAGCCAGCTACTGCCTCTTATGTAAGTGTTTTTTCTGGTCAGTATCACCATTTCCTGAGCATTTTACATGGACTTGTGCAAAAATTTAAAGAAACACGTTTAAGTGGGAAACTAGTGAAAATTTCATTCCTGACAGACCTTTTCTTGGAGGCAAAATGGAATTGCAGCCAAAATCGGTGATCTTCACCACCATTCTACTGTCCACCACACAGTTGGTCGATTTCAGACGGCCATGGACTTCTGTCTTACTGGAGTGCAGATAGGACATTCCCTGTAGTTTTTCAGATGACAGGAAAACAAAGAGATATGACACTCCTCAGCTGTTCTGTCATTTTCAGGAAGGAGATGACTTGGTGAAATCATTTTGGCATGTGGATAGAATCACTGTCGAGTTTTAAATTTAACTCCATTAACTTTATAAAATATTGTTAAAGCCCTAATGTTTGCCTAAGTACTGCATCCAGTTTTGAAGGTTATTTAGGTGACACAGTAAAAGGCAACTGTCTAAAGACCCTGGTTAAGAAGTTGTAGACAATATGAAGCGAAGATTGATCCTAATTTTTTTTTTAAGTGTTTTTGCTTACCACTTATTCAGTCTGTGACCTTGTGTATGTCTCTGGTTCTCTGCTACCTCAATACAAATATGAAAATGATATGAATAATAAGGCTTTGCCATACAGAAAAAGTCACAGATGTACAGAACAGACTTTTGGACTCTGTGGGAGAAGGCGAGGGTGGGATGTTTCAAAAGAACAGCATGTATATTATCTATGGTGAAACAGATCACCAGACCAGGTGGGATGCATGAGACAAGTGCTCGGGCCTGGTGCACTGGGAAGACCCAGAGGAATCAGGTGGAGAGGGAGGTGGGAGGGGGGATCGGGATGGGGAATACATGTAACTCCATGGATGATTCATGTCAATGTATGACAAAACCCACTGAAATGTTGTGAAGTAATTAGCCTCCAACTAATAAAAATAAATGAAAAAAAAAATAAAAAAAAAAAATAAGGCTTTGCCTTCCTGAAGGGAGAAGTTAGGCTAGATTATTTCTTGAAATCTAATTGCTTTCCACCTATTTTGAAACAGAATGTTTCATTCAGTTTTGAAAGAGGAAGTTCTTTTTTGGCTGTTGTGTCTCCCCCTGGTGGCCAGAGGTGGTGGTACTGCAGACACTAGTTACCAGCCTTGGTCCTGGGAGTGAACTGAGGCAAGTTCTATTGTACTACGCTTTTTCCCCCCAACTGATTCCGATGCTATGTGTCTTTCAGGTGATTTAAGACTGTATCAAATAGCTCACTCTTGGGACTGGCTTTTCTTCATTCTTGAATGGGGCCCTAGTTACTGGTAGCCACCTCCTTTTCATAGCATGTCTAGGAAATATACATGTCCAAATTTTTTTATTGCCTCATGCAAGATGAATGCCTGTCCTTACATTTTCTCTTACATTAAGGTGAAGATTCAGTTATCTTGCCTGAAACTTTATGTGGTTTCTTTTTTACTTCCAGCAAATCTATGAAAATGTGTGCCTGCAACCCAGTGTAGAAAGAATTGAATAATAAAAATAATAAGTCAGTATACATATTGAATACTTGCTTGTCAGGCCTTTTACAAAGCCGATGTGTTGTATCCTAAAATCTTCACAAAAACCCTATGGCACAGGTAATACTTTCATTATCATTTTACAGATGAAGAAACCAATGTGATAGCTGGCTAGGTCTGTTTTCCAGATTTAACTTTCATAAATATCTTTCATGTCTGTGGGTCTCTTACCTTAGCAATGTCATACAAGACAGAGATCTTAAACTCCCAGTCCATGAATGTACCATCAGGGTAAGAAATTGTGTCATTTAAAACTTCCTGAGCAGGAGAAAAAGAAAAGGAAGATGAGTTGTCTAAAGGACGCCACTGTGGAGAGATTCTTACAGGCAAATAATGATCTTTTGTTTTTTATTTTTTAACATTTTGATCACATCCCAAGGCATGTGGGATCTTATCTGCCCAACCAGGGACTGAACCCACGCCCTGTGTGGTAGAAGTGTAAGTATTAACTATTGGACCACCAAGGAAGTTTCAGTAACGGTCTAATCATGAGTTCTTGGACTCAGGAACAAGCTGGAACGCCATTGTCCTGTTTTTCTTGAACATATGTTTCTTTTCTCTCTAAGAAACACTAGGTGGTTCTTTATCACAAGGAGATGAGCACGAGGTGCCCACAGATCCCAAATCCTGGTTCTTCACCAGACAGCGGTCAAGGAATGAGCAGGTACCTGCCAGGCGAGGGGGCTGGCAGCCCGATTCACAGGTGCCTGGGCTGCAGGCTCTGTATCATCAAAATAACACTAGTGTTTTCCTACAAGGAATCGCTATCAGGATATCCCTTCACTAGGCTTCCATTTTTACTTAGAAGAACAACTGCATCAATTGGCTTAATAGCTCTAAGTGTTCCATTTGTTTATTAAGCCCTCTGTCATTAAGACGGAGCTCTTGAATTTTTGCATGAATTGTATGCCTTAGAACTTTGAACTCATAGTATTAATGTGGTGACGGTTCTATCAAGATGCAGGGTAGTTAAACCAAGCTAATTCTTCACAGTAAAACTCTAAGCAGGACCCTAACTGAAAACCTAACAACAGTTTCTTGTTTGGGGAAAAAGCCCAGTTTTAGCATAGGTAGTGTACCAGCAGTCTCCAACAAAGGGCCCAGAGTCATTGGCTGTTTCAGATGAGGCTGCTGAAGCGGTGGGTAACCCATCAGTTTAAGGGAGGGGAGTTATGAGCAGACAGACTCTTCCCTTAGCACCTGATAGTGGCTTTTGTTTATTTATTATCTCTTCTCCCCATGAAAATGTCCTCTGTGATAATCTTCACTTACTGGTGTATCTAAATTTTTTGTCATGTTGAAACCAAATGATTCAGATATGGTCTAGCCCTTTTATGGAAAGTATTTCTAATTTTGAAAGACTTGAATTGTTATTATTAAGAATGTGTTTATTTTATTGTATCAGCAGCAATTTAAATGAACATTTTCAGCACCAATTAAAATGATCTTATATAGCCTTTCTCCAAAGACCTTTTGATATGATGCATTAGAGTAATATTTTTTCCATTCATAGAACTAACATATCTAACTGTATTATGCTTTTCATATGACTTGGCTTAGAGTTACCTGTATTGAGTTTATAATTTTTCCATTTATATTGATAAATGACAGTAGTCTTTAATTATATTTTAGTATCAACTTTATGCTAGCCTTGTTGAATGTTAAATGAATTCAGAAGATGTTCATGTTTTTCTGTAACTTTAGAACAGTGTTTATAGACAGTGAGAATTATTCATTGAAGTTTAGAAAAATTAAACAGAATCTGGTTTTCTTTGTAATGGAAATGTTAATGTCTTCTACCATTATTGACTTCCTTAAGTTTTAACTTCTTGAGTCAAGTTTTCATCATTATATTGTTTCTGAAAATTTTCCCTTTTTAGACTTTACAATTTAATAGTCATGATATATTCTTTCATAATTGAAAGCATCTTTTTCATAGCTTTTTTATTTTCATTTTATTTTTATGGTTGCTTTAAAGATTTAATTAGAAGTATAAGAGGCTTGTATATTTTATAGTTTTTTAAAAATAAACAACTCAAGAATGCACTTTAAAATTTTATGAGTTTTATAACAATTTAATTGTGATTTCCTTTCCTTTAGGCCATAGTTATTCTAAACTTTTCACTGAATACTTAAATTTTTTTTTTTCAGTTCCATGGAGATATTTTATTTATTCATTTATTTATTTATTTTGCCTTTTTTATTTATTTTCTTGCCTTCTTTTTGCCTTTTATTTATTTCTTTGCCTATTTATTTATATATTTTTTGCCTTTTTTTGCCTATATAAATAAAAAGTATTTATAAATTTTTTCCTTCATTATTTTTTTTCTTAGATTATTTTTTAAAGAAAGAACAGCATTTAGGGCTATGATTTTTTTCCTTGAGGATACATTTGAGTTTATGCCATACATACATTTTTAAATCTACACTTTTTTCTAATAACCATCCAGTTTTCTCTTAATACAAAAGCAAATATGCAAGTAAAATAAAATGAATGGAGGGTAATCACTTTTCCACATTTCCATATTTGTTCTTTGGTTTTTCAAGTCTACATTCCTAAATATTTTTTAGCTAGTTAGCTCAGCTGGTAAAGAATCTGCCTGCAATGCAGGGGACCCCAGTTCAATTCCTGGGTCAAGAAGATGCCCTGGAGAAGGGATAGGCTACTCACTCCAGTATTCCTGGGCTTCCCCGGTAGCTCAGCTGGTAAAGAATTCACCGGCAGTGTGAGAGACCTGGGTTTAATCCCTGGTTGGGAAGATCCCCTGGAGAAGGGAACGGCTACCCACTCCAGTATTCTGGCCTGGAGAATTCTATGGACAGAGGAGCCTGGCAGACTACAGTCCATGGGGTCCCAAAGAGTTGGACACGACTGAGTGACTTTCACTTTCACTTATAAAGATATAATAGGGATAAATGGACAAAATCTGAGTGATCTAGTTTGATAAGCACATGGGCCCATACACTTTTCCTGATAACTCTAGGCTGTTATTATTTCACTGAGTGAGCATTTAAAATTTCTACTACACATTTTCTTTTTTTTTTTTGCACATGGTTGGCTGGTTAGGAAATTGGAAATGATTCTGGTTCCTTACCCGGAGGGATCCTCTCTCACAGTACTCAATCACCCCAAAGATCGTGGAATCAAGCTTCACTGTGCCGTAGAACTTGGTTAGGTTGTAATAGTCAATCTGAAGCAACTAAAACATAACACACTCATTTACAAAGCAGCTCAGCCAGAAGAGAGCACCTGATTAAAAACTAATAATATACTAATAAAACATGCCATGTCTCAGATCTCTGGGAAGATATTCTACTGCTCCTGATACAGTGAAGCATCAGTGCTTCTTCTTCTGCACTTGGCATTAATCTGACCTCATGGCCTTTCTTTTGTCAGCAAGAAGACCTGAATACAACAAACCTTTGACTACTCTCCCATCACATCAGGACCACTTTCTAGGACATGCCAGCATGTTCTGTACCATCAAACATCTTTGACAAAATTTGGGGGGGGGGCGGAATTTTCAACAAGAAGTATGGTCACCCATTCCTTGGTTTATAGGCTTCTCTGTCAGGAGTCCCTAATAACACCTTGCTCCACCAGGGACCTCAATGCTTGGGGAAAACGGAGTAAGGTCATTTCTCACTTAAAGGTCTTAAGTAAGCATACCTTGTTCAATTCGATCTTCTGTTTCTCAGTGAAATTGCCATCATTGTGCTTGAGATCCTTTAGAATCACTCGCTGCAAAGATCAATTGAATTAAGGAGATCGTGTCGAATGACCACTATATGCATGTTATAATCATCTGCTCACATGACTATCTTCCCACACTACTGTAAGCTCTTGAAAGCGGTAACATCCCCTTACTGCTGTTTATATCCCTGGCAGCAAGTGCCTGGGATGTGGCAGGCTCATATGAGAATGCTTCTTTAAAATGACTAAGTGGAAAAAGGAGGAAGGAAGGAAGCAAAGAAGGGAGGGAAGGAGGAAGGAAGAGAGAAAGGAAGGAAAGAAGGAAGGACGGAAGATATAAAACGCTGCTATGGGATTGTCACATCCCCGCTGCAATGATTCAAAATACAATACAGGGTTGCCTGGACTGCTCTGAATCTGCTCTTTTTCCTTCCTACACTCTCCCCCTCTTAAAAATTTTATTTTTTCTTCAGTATACCCAAGACTTGTGAATATTGTAAGCAGTGAAGCAGAGCCCTGCCCAGCCCTGTGAAAGGCTCCAAGAGCACCCCTTGGGTCAGCCCCAAGACCCGGGCCATCACCCCACCGACATCAGAGCTGCGGCCACGATGAGTCAGAAGGCCCGGCATGTATCCCTGATTGAGAGTTCAGAAAAGCAGAGGAGACTAGTCACCTTTTTGTCGTATTTGCACTGTCGCAGTCTCTGGATTGTGTCTCGCCTCTTGTCATCATCGATCTGGCACAAGGACAAGCTAATTATTCCAGAGGCTCCAGCTCTTGGCTCCCCACCTGCCGGCCAAAGGCTGAGAGACTCTGCCTGCGTCTACTGTAGCTAGTTCACAGCATGCCAGGCAGGCTCAGAAAAACTGTCATAATTGTCCAGTGTCCCCTCCCATGCTCACCTCCCCCCTCCAACGGTATCTTCTTTCCAAGTATCCACCAGCTGCACACTTAACTCTGGGTGTTCTCCCTGCTTCTTCTCGTGGCCTATTTCAGCCAGACACTTCCTTTGCTTCCTTCCCGTCCAGCCCCCCCAGACTATTGGAAACCACTGCCTGCAGCTACGGACAGATGCTCTCAGGGAATCAGGCTTGGCATCTGAGCTGTGAACTCATGCCTCAAGGCCCAAGTAGCAGTGCAAGTGAGGACACCTTGCTGGGGCTTAAGGAGGCAGCCACATCAGCTTGGGGTTCAGCCTGGAGTTGCGAGATCATCTGGTTTGTCAAAAGAAGCCAGTAATGTGGATTTTTCTATTCCATTCCAAGATTTGTGTATTTGATAATTAATTAAAAAATATATTCATTTATTTATTTGGTGGCGCTGGGTCTTAGTTGCAGCAATGTGGGATCTAGTTCTCTGACCAGGGAGTGAACCTGGGCCCCCTGCTTTGGGAGCTTGGAGTCTTAGCCCCTGAACCATCAGGGAAATCCCAGTAATTAATTTTAAAAGAAGTTAAATATTGACCGAAACACAACACACACACACACACACACACACACACACACACCCACACCCACACCCACCCACCCACACACCCTTGCAGGCTAGATACAGCTCTTGGTCTGCTACTCAAAAGGCAGAAAAGATTGTGAACCACTGCATCTTTCCATTCAATTCTTATAAAAACTTGTGATGTATTTTATTGGTTAAAAGCCACCTCATAGGGACAGTTTGAAAATGTGAGTGAAATAAGTAATACCCAATTCCATGCATGACGCCTGGCACAGCGCAGATTAATAAACGTCACTGGTCTCCCCTTCTCCTGTTTATCATTTTATCTGTGAGGTACAAAGGGTTACGTGGCACCACGTGGCACCTGAGAATGTACGGAACCTGGGTGTGATTTCTCGGCTAGTGTTCTTTTTACCCTCTCAAGCCTCGATTGCGTCATTTAAACCATTTGAACCTCAGTCCCTTATCTGGGCAATCTTAACTTACAGGGATACTTGGGGATCTGATGAGACCAAGGTGGTGACACTTTCTTACAAGCAAAGGTGTTTTATCCTCAAATGAGTCCTCTGCATCTTTATCATTATTTTCTGTCTGCCGCCCTCCCCTCGGGCTTTGCTGACATCTCTCCCTCTGGCTGCCTTGGTTTGCTGACACTCTCCATTCCAACCTGGGATACCTTCTTCATCATCTCGCCCCTGAGTCTTGCTTCCTCACCCGGAGCTCAAACCATCACCTGTCTGGTCACGTGGCATTTTCCCCTCTCGCTGACTCTGGTCGACCCTCATGGGTCTTCTTCCGGTCCTGTCTGATTCTCAGCACCGGAAAACCTCTTCTTACAGCGAATCCCTGGTCGCCTGCCTGCTCCCCAGCTGGCCTGTAGCTCGGCATGACGATGACTCCCCACGCTCTGAATCACTTCTAAGCTTCCTCCTCGTGGCAACTTGTCCCAAAGACTCATTCTTAGCCAGGTGAGCGGCTAATGATGAATTAACTCATAAAAATTCTGTCATATCCA
Source organism: Muntiacus reevesi (assembly GCF_963930625.1). Classification (NCBI taxonomy): domain Eukaryota; kingdom Metazoa; phylum Chordata; class Mammalia; order Artiodactyla; family Cervidae; genus Muntiacus; species Muntiacus reevesi. The sequence continues at coordinate 39,801,466 of NC_089249.1, read as the reverse complement.
ACAAGGGGTAGACGGGTTATACTCCTAGAAGTATTTACATTTTAACAAAACATACAGCGACACGATGTTTTAGGCTTAACTCAAAAGAACCAAGTGCAGTACAGGGTTCTGAGGCGGTGGGGGAGGTTTGTGAGGGGTGGAGCTGTGGCGGAACCTGGGCAGAAGTGAACCATGTGGGAGCCCAGCCTGGGGTCACGCCAGAGGCGGGGACCACTCACTCCTTCTAGAGGTCTCCTCCTCCCTTCCTACGGTACTGCCACTAAGTCATTCAGGTCGATGAGTTCTCTTTTCGAAAAATCCAATGATCTTACAATCGTTTACAATTACAGTCACAGGTTTTGATGAGAATCAAATGGAAAGATGCAATGTGAAATGTAAATGATTGTAAGATTACTGGATTTTCAAAGAGAGCATTGATTGATTGATTTCTTCCTGACACGTGCCTGAGATAGATTGATCTTTTCTTAATTTTAAAATTTTTAAAAACTATTTATTTTTTTGGTCGCACTGCAAAGCATGGGGGAATCTTAGTTTCCTGATCAGGACCCAAACCTGTGCCTACTGCAGTGAAGTATGGAGTCCTAACCACTGGACCACTGGGGAAGTTCCTGGTCTTTGTCAATAGCATTTTTATTTCTGTGGCTCAGGACTTAATAGGAGTGCTACTTTGGTGCATGGAGCATTTCTGGAGGAAAGGGAGATCTAGTCCTCACTGAGCCATGAGAGGACCTGAGCCACTGGAGTGCCGCGTGCAGGACTTGGGGTGGGATGCCCACAGAGCTGGTGGAAAGGCTCCAAACACAAACTTGACCCCATGTGGCAATTTCATTTTTGCTGATTCTAAGCAGGGAGGCATCTCAAGTCACACTGTCCTGTCGGCTTGGCCCTACTCCTAGGGACCCCGCTCATTCCTTCATGTGGAGGTTCTAGGACTCCACTTCCCCCTAGTTTGCTTTGTATAAAACCTCTGGGATTTCCCTGGTGGTCCGGTAGTTGAGAATCTGCCCTGCCAATGCAGGGAACACGGGTTTGATGCCTGGTCTGGGAGGATCTCACAGGAGCAAGTAAGCCTGGGACTACGGAGCCTGTGCCCGAGAGCCTGTGCTCTGGAACAAGAGACGCCACTGCGATGAGAAGCCCGAACACCGCAACTAGAGGGTCGCCCTTGCTCGCTGCAACTAGAGAAAGCCCGCGAGCAGCAACGAAGGCCCAGGGCAGGCAAAAATAAATGAATTAAAATCTGAAAAAACCCCAGAAAACCTCTGATGGTTAAGTGTTAAATGTCACACTGACACAGGGTGGGTTCAGACTGTGGCCCGTTCTTGAAATTCTAGCCCCGTTGCCTCAAAGAGCTCAGAAACAATGAAACAGGTCCCGGTATCAGGCACATGAGAAATGCTCAGAAGTGCTGGCGGGTTACATCTGCAGTAACCTGGGTGTGTGTGTGACCCAGCCCCGCTGCTCGACTCTTTGTCCTTCCTTTTCCTCATCAGCAAAGACAGGATGATAAAGTTCATCTCCTGAGGTCCGGTTGAGGAGGAGATAAGACCATGCAGGTCCCGAATTAACCACGGCTCATGGGAGGCGGTATTGTTGGTGGCTGCTGAGCGTTCCTGGCTGAGTGCAAGTGTGGGCAGAGGACTCTTTTTTCAGCAGTGAGCAAGTAAGTCACACGTCCTGAGTGTGAGAGAGTAGTTCCCCCAGGTTTAGGGGAACTCAGATGCCTCACCCATTCCTACATCCCTTCCATGGCAAATCCTCCCTCTCTGCACTCCTCTTCTGGGTCACATGCCAAAAGTGAGTAACATGCCATATCTCAGCCTCCACCAAAGTGTTCACTGGATCAAGTAGCATCATGAAGAATCAAGGGAAAGGCAGGAAGCTGAGAAGTTTAACATCTAACTCTTGGATTCTGAAACAAATGACCCTGCCTGGCACGTTCTGTACCATGGACCAAAGTCTCCTCAAATCCCCGGGAAGTTGCACCAGTCCGCACATTCTTCACCAGGTAAGGGACGCCTTACCTTTAGGCTAACATGGTTGGTCTCATTGGACTCCAGAGGAAAGATGTTTTCAGGAGGAATGTGGGACCACTTCTTCTGACGAAGTGCATGTTCTCTCTTATATTTTCTGTGAAAGGAACAGAGTCAGCCCATAGGCTTTTATTATGCTCTTTTATTATGCCATTCCATTTCTGACTATTAGTTGACATCTAGAGCTCTGATGGGGGGCTTCCCCAATGGCCCAGATGATAAAGAATCTGCCTGCAAGGCAGGAAACATGGGAGACACAGGTTTGATTCCTGGGTCGGGAAGATCCCCTGGAGGAGGACATGCAACCCACTCCAGTATTCTTGCCTGGAAAATCCCACAGACAAAGGAGCCTGGCAGACTACAGTCCATGGGGCTGCAAAAAGATTCAGTCAGGACTTAACAACGAAGGCTCTTCAGCCTGAAAGTATGTAATACTTAACTAAATGCTTAACAACAACAATAATACTTAACTAAACAACAACAACAAAGCCTCTTCAGCCTGAAAGTATGTAATAGAGAGACTTTGAAAATTCCCATAATGTATTAATAAAAGAGCAGAAATAGCTATTTCCACCCGCAGAATGTGTTGCTAATAACACAGTTAAGATCACACAACTGGTGAATCTCAGAACTGAGATTTGAGTTCAGGTGTCTCAGGAAGACTCCCTGGAGGAGGGCATGGCAACCCCCTCCAATATTCTTGCCCAGGAAATCCCGTGGACGGAGGAGCCTGGCGGGCTACAGTCCATGGAGACACAAAGAGTTGGACACGACTGAAGCAACTTAGCACGCACGCACGCGTGTCTCTGAGGGCAAGCTCCAATTCATCCGCTCAGTAGTATTCTGCTCTAGACAGACTTTTTGATGCAGAATGCCTTTATAATCTCAGCTCTGTCCAGGGACCTGCTTGTGAATGTATACTATCAACAGGGATCAGATGCCCCGCTCTCACCCACCCCTCCACCTGAGAGATGAGCACCGCAGGTTAGCCGGCAGGTACCTGAGCACCAGGAGAGCGATGAGAAGCAGGAGGACCACTGTTCCCGCGAGCGTGAAGACGGCAATCATCAGGATTTGAGGGCCTGTGGCAGAAAAAACAGTGAAAACTACACTAGGAAGGATCCCTGAAAAGAGAGCAAGTGCATTTCACAAGAGTCTAGTTGTATAGGATAATTTGAGCAAGGGGAAAAGGAGAGCTCTTTTTTTTAGAGAAAGACAAATGTCATATGATAACACTTGTACTTGTAATCTAAAAAAACCAAAATGATACACGGACTTCCCTAGTGACCCAGTGGTGAAGTGGAAGACTTCACCTTCCAATGCAGGGGCTGTGGGTTTGATCCCTGGTCAGGGAGCTAAGATCCTACATGCCTCATGGACAAAAAACCAGAACATGAAACTGAAGCGATACTGTAACAGACTCAATAAAGACTTTAAAAATGGTCCGCGTCAGAAAGGTCTTGAGAAAAAAAATTTTTAAGTGATATAAATGAACTTATTTACAAAATAGAAACAGACTCACAGACCTAGAAAGCACACTTACAGTCACCAAAGGGGAAAGGTGGGAAGGAAGGATAAATGAGGATGAACATATACACACTACTACATATAAAACAGATAATCAACAAGGACCTACTGCATAACACAGGGAACTCTACTCAAAATTCTGTAATGACCTATATGGGTGAAGAATCTGAAGAAGAATGGATATATGTATACGTGCAACTGAATCATTTTACTGTACATCTGAAACTAACACAACATTGTAAATCAACAAATTCCAAAATAAATTAAAAATTAGCTTTAGGGGTGGGTTGGGATGGGGGTGAGAAGGAGGTTCAAGAGGAATGGGACATATGTATACTTATGGCTGATTCACTTTGTTGTGTGGCAGAACAATACAACATTGTAAAGCAATTATCCTCCAATTAAAAATGAAAAATTTTTAAAAAGTAGGAAGCACTTCAAAAGTAGGAAGTCAAGACATACCTGGAGTAACAGGCAAATTTGGCCTTGGTGTACAAGTCAAAGCCTATAGAGTTTTGCCAAGAGAACGCTCTGGTCATAGCAAGCACCCTCTTCCAACAACACAAGAGAAGACTCTACACATAGACATCACCAGATGGTCAATACCGAAATCAGATTGATTATATTCTTTGCAGCTCTATAGTAAGCTCTATACAGTCAGCAAAAACAAGACAGGGAGCTGACTGTGGCTCAGATCATGGACTCCTTATTGCCAAATCCAGACTTAAATTGAAGAAAGTAGGGAAAACCACTAGACCATTCAGGTATGTTAGTCACTCAGTTGTATCTGACTCTTGTGACCTCATAGAAGGTAGCCTGCCAGGCTCCTCTGTCTGTGGGATTCTCCAGGCAAGAATACTGTAGTGGGTTGCCATTTCCTTCTCCAAGGGATCTTCCCGACCCAAGGATCGAACCCAGGTCTCCTGCTTTGCAGTCAGACTCTTTACCAACTGAGCTACGAGGGAAGCCCCCATTCGGTTATGATCTAAATCAAATCCCTTACGATTATACACTGGAAGTGACAAAGAGATTCAAGGGATTAGATCTGATAGACATAGTGCCTGAAGAACTATGGACATGGTTTGTGACACTGAACAGGAGGCAGAGCTCAAGAACATCCCCAAGAAAAAGAAATGCAAAAAGGCAAAACAGTTGTCTGAGGAGGCCTTATAAATAGCTAAGAAAAGAAGAGAAGCTAAAGGCAAAGGAGAAAAGGAAAGATATACTCATTTGAGTGCAGAGCTCCAAAGAATAGCAAGGAGAGATAAGAAAGCTTTCCTCAGTGGTCAATGCAAAGAAAGAGAGGAAAACAACAGAATGGGAAAGACTAGAGATCTCTTCAAGAAAATTAGAGATACCAAGGGGACATTTCATGTAAAGATGGGCACAATTAAGGACAGAAATGGTATGGACCTAATAGAAGCAGAAGATATTCAGAAGAGGTGGCAAGAATACACAGAACTATACAAAAAAGATCTTCATGATCCAGATAATCACAATGGTGTGATCACTCACCGAGAGCCAGACATCCTGGAATGCGAAGTCAAGTGGGCCTTAGGAAGCATCACTACGAACAAAGCTAGTGGAGGTGATGAAATTCCGGCTGGACTATTTCAAATCCTAAAAGATAATGCTATGAAAGTGCTGCACTCAATATGCCAGCAAATTTGGAAAACTCATCAGTGGCCACAGGACTGATAAAGGTCAGTTTTCATTCCAATCCCAAAGAAAGGCAATGCCAAAGAATGATTAAGCTATTGCACAACTGCACTCATCTCACATGCTAGCAAAGTGATGCTCAAAATTCTCCAAGCCAGGCTTCAACAGTACATGAACCATGAACTTCCAGATGTTCAAGTTGGATTTAGAAAAGGCAGAGGAACCGGAAATCAAATTGTCAACATCTGCTGGATCATCGAAAAAGTAGAGAATTCCCGAAAAACATCTACTTCTGCTTTATTGAATATGCCAAAGCCTTTGAACGTGTGGATCACAACACACTATGGAAAATTCTTAAAGAGATGGGAATACCAGACCACCTGACCCGCCTCCTAAGAAATCTGGTATGCAGGTCAAGAAGCAACAGTTAGAATTGGACCTGGAACAACAGACTTGTTCCAAATTGGGAAAGGAATTATTCAAGGCTGTATATTGTCATCCTGCTTATTTAACTTATATGCAGAGTACATCATGTGAAATGCCAGGCTGAATGAAACACAAGCTGGAATCAAGATTGCTGGGAGAAATATCAATAACCTCAGATATGCAGATGATACCACCCTCATGGCAGAAAGTGAAGAATTAAAGAGCCTCTTGATGAAAGTGAAAGAAGAGAGTGAAAAAGTTGGCTTAAAGCTCAACATTCAGAAAACTAAGATCATGGCATCTGGTCCCATCACTTCTTGGCAAATAGATGGGGAAACAATGGAAACAGTGACAGATTTTATTTTTGGGGGCTCCAAAATCACTGCAAATGGTGACTGCAGCCATGAAATTAAAAGACGCTGGCTCCTTGGAAGAAAAGCTATGACCAACCTAACAGCATATTAAAAAGCAGAGACATTACTATGCCAACAAGGTCTGTCTAGTCAAAGCTATGGTTTTTCCAGTAGTCATGTATGGATGTGAGAGTTGGACTATAAAGAAAGATGAGCACTGAAGAATTGATGCTTTTGAACTGTGGTGTTGGAGAAGACTCTTGAGAGTCCCTTGGACTGCAAGGAGATCCAACCAGTACATCGTAAAGGAAATCAGTCCTGACTATTCCTTGGAAGGACTGATGCTAAAGCTGAAACTCCAATACTTTGGCCACCTGATGCGAAGAGCTGACTCATTTGAAAAGACCCTGATGCTGGGAAAGACTGAAGGTGGGAGGAGAAGGGGACAACAGAGGATGAGATTGTTGGATGGCATCACCGACTTGATAGACATGAGTTTGAGTAAGCTCTGGGAATTGGTGATGGACAGGGAAGCCTGGCATGCTGTAGTCCGTGGGTTCACAAAGAGTCGGACATGACTGAGCAACTGAACTGAACTGACTGAAAAATGAAAATAAATTTTTAAAATTAAATTTTAAAAAGATATCGTTTGTTTTTTAATCTCTTCATTGGTAATAGAGATGCTGCATCTTTGTTCTCTGAAGAAAATTGTTTGGAATGTGCCTCCCAAGTGGCATTATTTCAGTTACCCTTATAGTTTATACATCTGTTTTCTTATGGGAGGGCTTCACTGGTGGCTCAGATGGTAAAGAATCTGGCTGCAACGCAGGAGACCAGGGTTCGATCCCTGAGTCGGGATGAACTACTGGAGAATGGAATGGCAACCCACGCTAGTATTCTTGCCTGGAGAATGCCATGAACAGAGGAGCCTGGTGGGCTATAGTCCCTGGGGTCGCAAAGAGTTGGACACGACCGAGCGACGAACACTTTCTTGTGGGAATCATTGAATGTTAGAAGATAAAATAGTTTCCAGCACAGAATTCGGATGAGAAGACTATCTGATGTCTTTGAAACTGATATACCTGAGGAAGTTTCATAGAGGAAGAAACTGACAACTGGTTTTCAATTCAGAGAACAAATCAGAGGCAAAGCAGGTCAGAGTGGAATGCACAGTCAATGATAGTGTTGCCCGCTGGTCCTTTCCAAGCTCAACCAGGTCACTGAGGGAAGTCAATGGGAAGTGTAAGGAATTTATTAGTATGTAGGTGAAGCTGTATAGATGGAGGAGTTTGAGAGATTCACGAAGAATAAGTGGAATTCAGGAAAATGTGGATTCAACCCGGCGCAGCATTGAAGCAGAGTTCTGCATGGGCAGAAGACTACAGTGATAAAGACAGCAATAATAAAACTGTACAAGAAGGTCATGGTTCACACATGCCTCACAGGCTGCCTCTTGAATCCTCTAACTTCCTATTTTTTTCAGAAGGTAGAGGGTTCAAGAAGAAAAAATGGGATGGACTCCAAGCAATAGATAGTGTATAGGAAGCTAGAAGATAATAGCAATATGGTGAAGGAGACAGGTATTTTTCTTAGAGCAAAAATATGAGAGATAGTCAAACTCCAAGGATAAATGTCCAAGGAAGGTATAGTCTAAAAATAAAACTGTAAAATATTTTGAGAACTTGGCATTTAAAAAGTCCATTTGTGTGCACATGTGTCACAAAAGAGAGACATTGGGGCTATACACTATTGGGCCTCATAAAAATAATAACAATGAAAATATTTATCGATTTTCAATTTAAAGAATCAACTTACAGGTAAATGCCAGAAGGTTTTCTATGGCTAGCAAATAAATATGATCGGCCCTGACAAATAAAAGAAAAATACAGGAGAATTTGGGAAGTGAGAAGGAGGCAGAAGGAAGGATAGAGACATGAACATCTTCATCTTACAACTTTGGGAAGCAAGAAGCTTTATACATGTATGATAGAACTCTAGGCTTATGCATATTAATTAAAATTACAAATGTAAAATTATAATACACTAAATGTATTGACAAAAAGACACAACTATGTTGAGAAGAACTTAGAGAAAAGTATGCCTGATGAAAATGAACTAAATTTTAATTTATCAACACAAGAAATAGATAACATCTAAAGTTCATAAATTAAGAAATACATGCATATGATTTAGAAATATGCAAAAAACTAAGCAGAATGGACAAGACCAGAGATGCACAGAGGTGGGACTAGGTACACTCACTTTCTGTTATGAATATTTCTACTCTAGGATTTTAAATCATGTGCATGAATTTTTCTATGATAAAAATATAATAAAAAAAAAGTCATTTTATTAGTAGTGTTGGCACCTTTTTTTTGCATCTTTGGACATAAATATTTGTTCAAATTTAAACTTTTTTCCCTAAAAATTATTAGTAATGTGGAATTACTTAGTATTCATTGCAGAAAGCCTTGGCCAAGCCAGCCAAGGGCAGAGCGTCCTGAGACCTTGTCGCTCAGGAGACACTTGGCTGGCCTGTCTAGTGACAGTCAGTGTCATACACAGCTGTACTTCAAGTTGCATGGATGAAGGTCTGGCCGTGTTAGGACCTTCATGACATGATGGGACCTCACCTCAGGTAGGTAGGTAACCATTGTTATGACCCAAACATGTATGTTCTAAGGCAAAAGGGGAGAATTTAGAGGTCAGGCTCACTGACCACCCCTCAGCCTGATGACATCAAGTATTCCTTGCTGAAACACATTGAATACATTCCTTGAGATTCCTTAGTAAAATATAAATGCAATGAGACTCTCTGTGTTCATTCTGCCAATTGCCAAACCTAGTTTTCTATAGGAAAATTTATGTCAAAGGGTGGGTAGAACACATATTAAAGATAGGTATAGCTAAATTAGAATGGAATATTTTTGGTGTTTTATCAGAACTGTAATATATCATTCATTGGGCAGAGAAGTAAAGTCCGTATTTACAAATCTGGCGCATCTTATTCAGATAATAAGTAAAACAAAACAAAACAAAACTAAACAAAACCACAAGCTAATTGCATAAACCATAGAATTTACTCTCCTTCTCCAAAAAACAACTTTAAGGAAAGGAAATTCATGAAGGATCTCTTACCCCGGCCTGGAATATCATTAGGAAGTTTGTGGTTCTTCCAGATGAACGTGGGGCTCTTAGCCACAGGGCTAGTCTGGTTCACACGGGTGTCATATGTCAAAAGAACCTTGTACTGTGTTAGGGCATGAAAGAGAAGGGTGAAGAGAAAAAGACACGTTAGAATGACTTCTGATGAGATTCACTGTCCTTCCCAATGACATTTGAATTTTTAAAAATTAATTTATTGGAGCACAGTTGCTTCAGAATGTCATGTTAGTTTCTGTTGTACAGCACAGTGAATCTGCCATATATATTTCTCAGTGAAACAAGGCAAATGTTACATAGCTGGGAACTAGTTAGGATCTATTGGGTTCTCATCATGAACACTATTAGGCTGAATAGCTTTCTGTTTTTAATGACCATACATTATGCCTGCCCAAAAGACATTCTCTGGGTCTTTAGAGAATTCAAGTCTTTCATTTTACAAATGTGAAAAGAGAGGCAAGAATAATTAAATGGCTAGCTCTAAGCCACATGACAAGAGAGGCACCAGTGTTTTCCACAATATTAAACTGCTATTAAAAATTATGGCTTGAGAAAATACACCATAGTCAAAATTCATTATCTATATTTATACATGTCAAGGGGCTGCTAGAGAATTCTACATTCCTTAAGTTCTATCAATTACATGATTTTTGAATCTCTTCTATCTCTATGCTCTAATGTGTTTTCTTATAAAAAGTTTCTTTTTGAAGCAATGTGCCAATAGAAATATTAATATATCCTTAAATTACTGCTGCATATATTGAGTCAGCTTTGTAAGAGACATCTCCAAAATGATCATCCTTCTAAAATTCACCACTGATCCCTCAAAACATGCTGGATCAAAGTTTTACATTCTCAAAACTATACTCTTGACAGCAGAATATAAACTAATATTACATATTAATATAATAATATGTATCATATTCACACACAACATTATGTGTGTATATATACCATGTGTATATATAGCATAACATTACAGGGCTATTTTTATGTGCCCGAGGGATCACACAATTAATGATTTTCATGAGATTTCAGAGGGAGAAAACAGGGAATGTTTCATTGAAATTTTTAGTTTTGGAAATGAATAAACAATTCTTAGGAAAAAAAACAACAACCAAAAAGAAAATCTGTCATCTTCTCATTGGTATCCCATCAATAGTCTGGTCTTCATATCAGTGTTTTCTGGGTGGGTATGTTTTACATAGTAAATAGAGTGGATATTCAGAACAATAAGTTCTATGGGAGAAAATGTTTAAGGAATGTGGCCCCAAGAGGGGCATAACTATACATCTGAAATTAACTTGTAGATTCTAAACATAACTTCTGCTAGTCCTTCTCTATGACTTGCCTTTCAGGATAACCCTCCTCACCCAGTCACCTGACCCCAAGTTCTTGATAAGAACATACTTTGCTGGTGTCCACAGAGGTGTACAGAAGGTACATGGTATTGTCAATATCCCCACAGGCATCCAGAGTCACAGGACCCACATGCCCTAGGGCAAAATCAGAAACAGTTAGAGACCATCATTGACTTCCTGACTGAAAGACCAGTTACATCCTGACACGGGGCATAAAGCAGATTCAGATTGCTCTATTTTACTGAAAAATTGTTGACCTTAATGATGTAATTAGAGGGCATTGGTTCTTGGCTCTGAGATCACTGAAGGATATTTCTATGAGAGAAGCTATTTAGTAAGAAGGAAAACTCTCTTTCACTGCATTTAGGATGATGACACTAAATATAGTCAGGAGGTTTCTCCTGATGATTTGAGACAAGTTTTTGCTGAGAGTGTTAACTAGTGGCACAGTGTTTAAGTTATTGCACAACCTAAAGTAGATTGCCAAAAGGTCAAAATCCCTTCACTATCACTTATAATATAGCTGAACACATTGAGAAAATTAAGTTCTTGGAGCCTCAGTTTTCTCATCTGTGAAATTTTAGCCATATAGCATGAGTCTATGAAATGGCTTGTTAGGTTAAAAAAAAATGATAGTATCAACAATTTCACATGGTTCAAAATAAGAGCTAGTAATGTTTACTGTATCAGGCTCTGTGCTAAGTACCTTATGTGCACTTATCATTTTAATCTTCCTGGAACACCATGACACACAAACTGTTATTATCTCCATTTTACTGATGAGAAATCTGAGGTCAGAGATATTATTTAACTGCTCCAGGTTATAGGTACAGTTATCAGGTGGCTAATTACTACTTATGATCACAGAGGTGCAAGTAAAAAGGAGGGGGCCATTGTCTTTGCATCTCCTCTGCCCCCGGTCCATTGTTGATGTGACTTTCCCCCACTGCCGATGTGACTTTCAAGGAATGTAAAGGGTTGGTGCTCCCTTTGTTCTCTCTTTTCCCCCTTGAGAGCCAGGTCTTGAAGACTACAACATTCAAGCAACTTCACATATGGGGGAAATTAGAAAGTGACTACACATGCCGAGGGGAAGGCAGAGACTCAGAAAACTTGAGAAGACCTTAAGTTTCCATCTCAGGCTGATCCTCAGCAGAGATGGCCTACAACAATAAAAACAAAAAACAAAACCAAGTAACAGCAAACCCTAAGAAGGAGAAAATTCATCATCCCCCAGGTGATTTTCAGAATTACCACATTATTATATTCGAATGTCCAGTTTTCAATCAAAACTACAAGTCATATGAAGAAACAGGAAAATATGATTTATTCAATAGAAAAAATAAACCAGTGGAAGCTATCCCTGAGAAAATGATGGTGGGTCTACTAGACAAAGGCTTTAAAACAACTCCCTTAAAGATGCCCAAAGACCTAAAGGAAGACATGGGTAAAGTCAAGGCAGTGATGTATGAACAGAATGGAAATATTAGCAAAAAGAAAGAAATCATAAAAAAAAAAGAAATTCTGGAACTGAAAAGTATAGAGACTAAAATGAAAAATTCAAAGGCATATTTGAGCAGGCAGAAGAATAATTAGTGAATCTGAAGATGAAAAACAAAGTGAAAGTGTTAGTCACGCAATTGTGTCTGACTCTTTATGACCCCATGGACTATAGCCCAACAGACTCCTCTGTTCATGGAATTCTCTAGGTTAAAACACTGGAATGGGTAGCCATTCCTTTCTCCAGGGATCTTCCCAACCCAGTGACTGAATCTGGGTCTCCCTTATTGTGGGCAGCTTCTTTACTGTCTGAGCCCCAGGGAAGCTGGAACTTGAAGAAAGGACAATGGAAATCACCAAATCTGAGGAAAAGAAATAAAAAAGATTGCAGAAAACTGAACAGACCTTAAAGGACCTGTGGAATACCACGAAGTAGACCAACACATGCATTGTGGAAGCCCCAGAGGGAGAAGAGAAAGAGCAAGAAAACGGTAGAGAGAATATTTGAAGAAATAATGACTGAAAATGTCCCAAATCTGATGAAAGATATGAATATAAACATCCAAGAAGCTCAACAAATGCCAAGTAGAATGAATTTAAAGAAATCCATGCCAAGACACATTATAATCAAATCGTCCACAGCCAAAGACATAGGCTTTTGAAAGCAGCAAAGAGAGAAGTAATTGATCACATGTAAGAGATAGTCAGTAAGATTATAAAGCAAATTTCTCACTATATACTCTGAAGGTTAGAAGGCAGTGGGCTGATATATTCAAAATGCTAAAAGAAAAAAATATCAACTAAGAATCTGTTATTCAACAAAGCTGTCCTTCAAAAGTGAGAGGAGAGTAAGATATTCTGAAATAAATAAAAGCTGAGAGATTTTTACCAACCAATCTTCCCTGCAAGAAATTCTCAAGGGAGTCTAGGAGGTTAAAATGAAAGAACACCAGACAGTAGCTTGAAGCCATACGAAGAAATAAACATTCCAGTAGAGGTAAATAAGCAAGCAATTATAAAAACTAGTATTATTATAAAACCAATTTGTTATTTTACTTCTTCTTTTCTACATTACTTAAGAAATGAATATGTTTAAAAAAAATTAGTCAAAAACTTGTACTACTGTAACTTTGATTTGTAACCCCACCTTTTTTTTTGACAATTTAGGAGACTAATGCTTAAAAAATAATTAGTTTACTATTTGGACACAAAGTATAAGGATGTAGTTCTGCAACACCAGTGTCTGAGAGGGATGGAAACGGAGCTATTAAAGAAGCAGAGTTTTTGTATTTATTGAGGTTAAGCTAGTATAAATTCAAATTAGAGGGTTATAATTTTAGGATCTAATTCCCATGGTAACCACAAAGAAAACAGCTAAAGAATACACACAAAAAAATTTAAACATTTCAGTGTAAAGAAATAAATACAAAAGAAGACAGTAATGTATAAACTGGGATGAAAAAGCTATGCAGCATATAAAAAACAAACAGCAAAATTACAGAATAAATCTCTCTTTATCAGCAAGGAGATCCAACCAGTCCATCCTAAAGGAAATCAGTCCTGAATATTCATTAGAAGGACTGATGTTGAAGCTGGAACTCCAGTACTTTGGCCACCTGATGTGAAGAGCTGACTCATCTGAAAAGACCCTGATGCTGGGAAAGATTGAGGGCAGGAGGAGAAGAGGACGACAGACGATGAGATGGCTGGATGGCATCACCGACTCAATGAACTTGAAGCTTGAGTAAATTCTGGTAGTTGGTTATGGACAGGGAGGCCTGGTGTACTGCAGTATGGAGTTGCAAAGACTCGGACATGACTGAGCGACTGAACTGAACTGATCAGTAATTACTTCAAATGTAAATGGATTAAATTCTCCAATCAAAGATAGAAATTGGAAAGTTAAATTAAAAAGTGATCCAACTATTTGATGTCTATAAAGAGATTCACTTTTGATCCCAAGACACAGATAATTTGAAAGCAAAAGGATGGAAAAGGATATTCCGTGCAAGTATTAACCAAGACAGCAGAGGTGGATATACTGGTATCAGACAAAAGTGATCAGACTTTTAATCAAAAAAGTTTATAAGAAACAAGGACTTTCATTATATATATTAATAAAACACTCAATAGGGCAAAAATATATAAACAAGTATAAACATTTATGTACCTAATAACAGACCAACAAAATATATGAAGCAAAAATTGGCACAAAATAAACAATTCTACAATAGTGGTGCCAGTAGTCAAGAATCTGCCTGTCAATGCAAGAGATGCAGGTTTGATCCCTGGGTCGGGAAGAGCCCTCAGAGTAGGAAATGGCAACCCACTCCAGTATTCTTCTCTAGAAACTGCCATGGACAGAGGAGCCTGGCGGGCTACAGTCCATGGGATAGCAAAGAGTTGGACACAACTGACCACACATGCACTGTTTTATACAATAATAGTTGGAGATTTTAACACTCCACTTTCTCCAATGAATGGAATAGCAAGATAAAAAATATGTGAGAAAATAGAGGACTTGAAGATAACAAGAAACCAACTACACATAACAGACAAATAAAGAACATTCTACCCAACAACTGAACTTTTGCACACTTGTTGCCTACAGTTAAGTTAAAGGTATTTAACTGTTGACCCATCTATTGCCACACCGTCTCTTTACTGTCCACAGGGTGCATATCCGGGGAAACTGGAAGTAAAGTGTAGTTTGCTCTTAGGCAACTGGTACCTTCAAAAGTGATGTTCCTGAAAGCATGAGCAAATTTAGAGGTGGTAACATCTTCTCCATTTTCAAGAAATATCTTCAGCATATGTCCAAAAAGCAAGACTCCATCCAGGTAGGCAGCAGCAAAATCATTTTTTGCCTAAATTAGAAAGGAAAATCTTAAAACTAGTTCCAAAAAAAACCAAGATTCTGGTCTTGAACCTGGAAAAAACATTGTTGGGGTCAAGCAGGGTAACTGGAAAGGTAAAAGAATATTAATGGAATTGCAGGGATGGGATTAAAAGAAATTTTGGAAAAACTTTCCTTGGACCAGGGCTCTTTCTCATCCCCACATCACAATTCTGTCTTCTCTTGGGATCAATAAACTGTGAACACTGCCTTTAGGGAAGGAAATAAAGTGGCTGTGCTTCCTCTTTCCCATGATGATAAAATATTTCCTTTTAACCAGAAAGAACAACATAAAGCATTTTTAATTCTCATAAGGTTTTATATAGAAACAATGTTTTCATTTAAGAATAAAAAAGAACAGCAACAAAATGCCTTTGAGTATCATGATGGATAGGAAGAGTTTTGATTGGATGATACCCCACTGTATTTGCTTTGGAGAGAGTCCTGATTCGGTATTAGGGCAGACATTTGACTCCTCTGCCTCTGTGACAGTTGGGTGGTGGTTTTCACAGAATTGGGCTGGATTGAAAGCTCAATGCCCCTGAGACTGAATGAATGAGCTCAGTCAGGTCAGACAATTTGGCCCACCCGCCTGTAAAGAATCAGACTTTTGCCAGGGCCTAGAAGCTGTGCAAGTGAAATCTGAATATGACACCCAGAAGTATATGCTAGAAAATATAAAAAGGAAAAATGAAAACATCTCTCATTGGCTTCAGTGTCTTTTGCTGAAATCATCTTTTCTTGAGATGAAAAGCACCAGTTAAGACCCAGCCCCCGAAGGGGTTACAGCCCCAAATTTTGGCAGGGTTGCAAAACAGAGGGCTTAGAACTGCCAGGCTAGGCAAAGTGGTGATTCTTCACTCTTTGGGCCTCGTCATCCTAAAGTTGTTTGGGATCTTCAGGACTGATCGCTCCTTCCCCCCGTCCCTTCTCCAAACCTGCTCTCTACCGTGTGTGTGTTTAGCTGCGTTAAGGTGCAGTGACCATCAAAATCCAATGTGGTGTTAGAGTCTGGGGTCTTGCATTTAATCAAGACATTAATGATTTAATGTCCAACAAATGCTAAACCAGATGGGATGCTGGAATAAGAGGAATAAACCAGGACTCTCCTGTACAAATTCAGATGATAATCAACCTAATGATAATAAAAGACTGTGTCTTAACCTGAGAATATGTATCTTTAGAGGTAGAACTCAGATACCAGGGCCAGCAGAAAGTTGCTTTAGGATGTAGGGCACTTCATCTAGTCTACATTGTCTAACATGTACCTCCCCTAAGTTAGCAGGGCTTCTTCTGATCATGCCGCAATGTCACTTCCGTTCGGATGCTACAGCAGCGTGCAGTGTGGCGCTCAGTTTGATTTTTTGAAAATTTGTTTATTTATTTTTGGCTGTGCTGGGTCTTCATTGCTGGGTGTGGGCCTTCTCTAGTTCTGACAAGCGGGAGCTACTGTCTAGTGGCTACGTGTGGGCTTTTCATTTCGGTGGCTTCTGAGCACGGGCTCCAGAATCACTGGCTCAGTAGTTGTGGAACACCTGCTTATGGCATGTGGAATCATCCTGGAGCAGGGATTGAACCCGTGTCTCCTGCACTGGTGGCCAGATTCTTAACCACTGGACCACCAGGGAAGTCCCGGAGTTTTAATGGCAAGAATCCTGCTATTACACAAAATTGGCTCAGTTAACATTTGCTGAGTAAACTGGAACCAGTAGGGGGAAAAAATTGCTCATTTTAGAATCTGGGTCCTAAATGGAAGAATGGCATCTTACCCTTGCCAGAAGAATAAGAGTATATATGTCTATGAAGTTTACCAGTGATAAATTCTTGGAGGAAGAACTATTTGAGATGGAGTTTTCCGGAGGCAGGGTCAGGACAAGCACATTTTTCATGTAGTCAGGGGCTGTGACATTGTCCATGAAGTAGTGGTCACTGGAATAAAAAGCACAAGTTTCTCATGAAAATCAGACTGCTCCAAAAAATGGGAATGGAACTCCTACCGATTCGTACATCAGCTTTGAGATAGTTTAAAACATTTTTTTCCCCAGATAAGTTTATTTTTTTCTATACCTGCTACCTTGAATAGCAGAACTTAGATGCTGTGGTTAACAAACACAAATGGAAAGGGAAGATCAGAATACAGATACTTGTTTTTTTTATAAAGTTTATATGAATTTTAATATTTTTAAAATAAATATTTTGATATGTTATTCTGAAATTAAAATAAACATGAAGGATCTAGAATATACTAACAAACAGAGGTTTATTTGTTACTTTAGCAATTCACTGCAGATAATTCTTTAAAAAGAAAGAAGATTTTTGGACCGACTCAAAATCGGTCCAAACAAGCTGGATATGTAAGCTTGTTTTCAAGGTTTAATGACTCTTGGCTGATAACCTGGAAACTTTCTTTTCCTTAAGTGCTCATAACACTTTATAGATTTAGGGATAGGATAGAGAGAAAGTTTATGAACTCAATTTACTTTCCAGAAGGTGAAACAAAAACATGAAAAAAAATGAAGCATTTTCTCTAACACTGCATACTTAACATTAGCTAACTGGTCCTGGTATTCTCAATTCCTGGGCTTCCCAGTTGGCACTAGTGGTAAAGAAGACACCTGCCAATGCAGGAGACATAAGAGACGCACTCTTGCAATGTGGGAGACCTGGGTTTGATCCCTGGGTTGGGAAGATCCTCTGGAGAAGGGAAAGGCTACCCACTCCAGTATTCTGGCCTGGAGAATTCCATGGACTGTACAGTTCATGAGGCTGCAAAGAGTTGGACACAACTGAACGACTTTCACTTTTGCTGTTTGGGTTGGGAAGATCCCCTGGAGATCTGGCAACCCACTCCAGTATTCCTGCCTGGAGTGTCTCATGAACAGAGGAGCCTGGTAGGCTACAGTCTGTGGGGTCATAAAGAGTTGGACACGACGGAGCAACACAGCAGGACGCATCCTCAGTTCCTAGACACATCTGGAACATGGAGGACCCTCGATACTGTATCTATTTATTTTTAAGATATTTATTTATTTGGCTGCTTTGGGTCTTAGTTGCAGCATGAGGGATCCTCATTGCATCACATGGGATCTCTTGCTGTGAAGCACTGGCTTAGTTGGTCCGAGGCATGTGGGACCTTAGTTCCCAGACCAGAGATCGAACTCGTCTCCCCTGTATTGCAAGGTGGATTCTAACCACTGGACCACCAGAGAAGTACCTGCTTATCATTTTAATGTTTTAATTTGTAAATAATCTAACACGCTTGAACTGCTGTTAGCCTGGATGACCATCATTTAATAATCAAACAGTAGATGAATATATCTATGTGCTGAGTACTGTATTAAAGAGTTTGTTTATATTACCACACCTCATCCTAAAGGACCCTTATAGATATTTTTATTCTTACTTGATAAATGAGAAGACTTAATCTCAAGATGCTAAGTAATACCCAAGAGGCAAATGAACTGAAAGTGTCAGAATTATAATTTGAAATCCCAAGTTATGTCTAGTTTCAAATGAACCTCATGATCTTCCCGAAAATAGAGTCAGGAGTCCTTAGGGAATAGTGAGAAAAGGAGGCCAACACTTTGACAGTAGATGGAGGAGTTTCTAAAAATAAAGCTACACCAAACTGGTTCCACTGACGCCTCCTTCCAGGAGGCAAAGCAGTTATTGAAAGTGGCTATCAATGTGGCTGCAGGAATAAAGTGTTGATAATTCTGCCCTCTGTCTTGTATTCTGCAGCTAAAAGGCTCAGCTGACTACATTATCTTCAGAAACTAGATAAGCCTGCAGTTCCCATGCTTCATTTTTCTCAACACTGGAACAAGTACATTCAAGGTGTCTGAAATGACTAATCAGATATGATACACTGTGGTAATAGCTTCTGTTCTGAACACAGACAGCAAATGATCAATGATCCAGTCAGATAAGTGAGGTCATATGATTCAGCCGATGGAGCAAGAGACACAAGATGTACCAGCAACATCTTTTTAAAGCTTAATCTGACTCAGATATTACCTTGGCACTTTTTTTTAATGGGTTCTCCATAAAACTGTAACTACATTAGAAGATGAGTGGTAAAGAAGTGGGGATGTGATAAAAGATGGCTTCTGTTCTCCAGAATTTTCTCCCCTTAGTGCCAGTGAAGCGCAGAGGAAAATCACCACCCAGGGACTACACTGCAGAGGGCAAAGAATAATCGTGTTGATCAACTTCACTTAACGGGAACTTTCCTCTTACCAAAGGTGGCTGAAAGAAAATAATCTAGGACCAAAGGCCACTAGCAATCAAAGGCACACGTATGGAACATACAGCCCATGTTCTCAGAAATATGACTGGGATATTAGGTGATTTATTACTGCCTGGGAGAAAGACTTTACGATCAGGCTGGAGACCAGGATCTTTGTTGAATGGGCATATGGGTTTAATGCTTTTTTCTTTTTAAATAAAACTTTTATATTTACCTACTTATTTTTTAGTTTTTAAAATTTTACACTGGAGTACAGTTGATCAACAATGTTGCATTAGTTTAGGGTGCACAGCAAAGTGATGCAATTACATATATACATGTATCTGTGCTCAGTCGTGTTCGACTCTTCTGTGATCCCAACACTGCAGCCCACCAGGCTCCTCTGTCCATGGAATTTTTTCAGACAAGAATACTGGAGTGGGTTGCCATTTCCTCCTCCAGGGCATCTTCCCAACCCAAAACAGTGTCTTGTGTCTCCTGCCTTGGCAGGTGGATTCTTTACCACTGCACCACCTGGGAAGCCCATACATGTATCTATTCTTCTTCAAATTCTTTCCCCAGGTAGGCTGTTACATAATATTGAGCAGAGTTTCCTGTGCCACGCAGTAGAAAACTTTCATATGGTCCTTAGACATGATAGCGACATCAAAGGTATACATCTCTGCTACGGCGATAATGAATTGAATAAGAACGATAAAGAAGAAATGAAACATTGGTTAAAATATTATCTTTATACGGAATCCCAATTGAGGCTATGAAAAACATGAGGAAAGAGAGTATCTTTTGGAAATCCTTATTTTCTTTCTGAAAGGAGAGTTCTTCCAAATATTATACCTACTTGAATAAATCCACTAGAATAATGACGATGTCTTCAGCCACTGCCAGGTCACCCCTGAGGTTGCCGATGGTTTCCGGTCTACCACATACAACAATCACTGCAGGAGAGAGAGCAAGACAGGGAGAAAAATATACAATAATCTTCTCCCAAGCAAGAAGGGAACCACGTGCTTGAGTTTGAACGGAGTAAGTCTATGCTACATTTGTGCCATAAGATTAACACTAATTTCTCAAATTTATTCCACCCCCCACCATCCTTTTTTTTTTTTTTTTTTTTTTTTTAGAGAGTTGGAGTAGAGCTGCATGGGATCTTAAAAAGAATCATCTAGTCCAGGCTTCCTTGGTGGTGTGAGGCTGTCACGGCTAATGCCATGGCAGGCAGCCTAGAGTAGGAGTAGGCCTGGTTTCCCGGGGCAACATAATTATCAGGCTACCTGGAGCTAGCCAATCAACATATGCCTAGCCAGAAGAAAGGGAATCTATCAGGGGAAAGCTGAAAGCCCCATGTAGGGCCAACAAAAATTACCTTGCAACTGTGTAACCAATCCGATTGTGCCAACTACCTGCTGCTTGTTTTGACCTAATAAATACCCTAGAGAACTGGGGCTCGGGGCTTTTCGTCCTCACACACCTGGTGAGGGCGGGAGGCCCTGGCTCGAGTCAGTAATAAATTCCCCTATTTCGAGTTGCATTGTTTCGAGGAGTCTTCTTTCCCGACCTGGGACTCGGACTACGGGCAGAACAGTGGTCCAGTGGTGAAGAATCTGTCTGCCAACTCAAGAGGACACAGGTTTGATCCCTGGTCTGGGAAGACCCCACATGCTTCAAGGCAACTAAGCCAGAGTGCTACAACTCCTGAGCCAATGCCCCAGAGGCTGCGAGCCACAACTACTGAAGACGGCGTGCCTACAGCCCACGCTCTGCAACAAAAGAAATCACCGCAATGAGATGCCTGTGCACTGCAACTAGAGACTAGCTTCTGCTTGCCCCAACTAGAGAAAGCCCATGTATAGCAGTAAAGACCCAGGGCAGCCGAAAAATAAAATAAACAAATATTAATACATATATCTTTAAAACGAATCATCTAGTCCATTTCCTTAATTTTACTGATTTAAGGAGACTATAGCCAAGATGCCAATGAGATTAAAAAAAAAAACTGGTAGATGACAGAAACAGCTCTGATAGTCAAGCATTTGAGTCTGTTTAGTGTTTACTCCATTACATAGGCTGGAATAGTTACAAAAACTGTTTTTTTTTAATTTATTTTTATTAGTTGGAGGCTAATAACTTTACAATATTGTAGTGGTTTTTGTCATACATTGACATGAATCAGCCATGGATTTACAAGTATTCCCCATCCCAATCCCCCCTCCCACCTCCCTCTCCACCCTATTCCTCTGGGTCTTCCCAGTGCACCAGGCCTGAGCACTTGTCTCATGCATCCAGCCTGGGCTGGTGATCTGTTTCACTAATAAATGAAATGCACTACCCACATGTAAAGTTGCTGAAAAATATATGTTAAAGTGAGCATTAATAAAATCTTCCTAAGCACCTTTCCTTGGGTTTTGCTTGCAGCTTCTTAACTCAGAACTCAGTGACAGAGTTCCAATCTGACTCTCTAAGCTCTCCAACGCATTGTAACCAGATTTCCGAAATGCATGGCTTGATGAGTAAGATGAGTGAGTTGGGAGACACTTCATTAGATCTTTTCCTACAGTGTTGTCCAGTTGAATTGAAAACATTTTAGGGACATGAATCATTTTATATTTCTTTTTTCCCATATTTGTTCAATGTTTTGCAAATGGTAGGTTCTTAATATGGCAAATGCTTGATAATGACAGCAAATGATGTTTTGAGGGATACCAGGAAATCCTGCCAAGCAAGAACCTTTCCTGGTAGAAAATTTGACAGTTGATTCCTGATATATCCTTATTTGTAAAAAGAATCCTTAATACATAAGTATTCTGATATATTCTTATTTGTAAAAAGAATTCTGGGGAGGGTGAAATAAATCACTGAATTACTTAATGAGAATGATTTTATACCATTCACTTTTCATACTTGGTCTATAAATGAGAGATCACTGAGCAGGTGAAATAAAGAGAGAATAAAGCCAAGTGAAACAGTCTTGGCTTATCTTGTAATTTTGCCTAAGATATCAATATTGCTAGATATCAATAAACACATCCTCTTGGTCACTGGGGAAACAGGATTCAGAATATTTGAGGATTCATCACAGATTCAACAGTATATTAGATTGTGGCGAGCTTAAAAAGTAGTTTACTGGGACTTCCCTGGTGGTCCAGTGGCTAAGACTCCATGCTCCCAATGCAAGGGCCCTGGGTTTGATCCCTGGTCAGGGAGCTAGGTATCAAATGCCACAACTAGGAGTGGGCCCAGTCAAATAAATAAGTGTATTTTTAAAAAGCAGTTCACTGATGGTGGGGATTGTCATATCATTTTGGTTTATAAAAGCTGGCTTTTAGCCTTATTATTACTTTCATGATGCTGATATATTTTATTTTATTTATTTATTTATGGCTGCACTGGGTCTTCCACATGGGCTTTCTCTGGTTGCGGTGCAAGGGCTTCTCATTCCGGCAGCCTCTTCTGTTGCAGAGCCCAGGCTCTAGAAGCGTGGGCTTCAGTAGCTGTGGTGCTTGGGCTTAGCTGCCCCACGGCATGTGGAATCTTCCTGGACCAGGGATCGAACCCATGTCTCCTGTTTTAAGCAGGCAGACCCCCAACTACTGGACCACAAAGGAAGTCCCATGTTAATATACTACTTTGCTAATTTCTCCTAGGATAAGGTTTGAATCTGCAAAAGGAACCGTATAATGGAGTTGCAAGCAGCTACAGATCTTCCCAAACACACAAAGTAATGATGACAGCTCTGGGGGGTAGATTTGTCCAAATCACTCATAGGGAGGTGACGGTTGTGAGGAAGTAACCGGCAGAAAAACAAGTTTGCTTCACGTCCTCTTACCATTGCTTTTCCTGTTATGATCCATTAAGATATCCTGAAACTCGGCATCTCCTCTCAACATCTCCTTGAAGCCTAGTTTCTGAGAAAAATAGGAAACTCCAGCCTCCAGAGCATTGAGGTACCTAGAACAGAAACAAAGAGAAACTTTAAGAAATCAGCTTAGTTTCTTCATGGCTTTCCATGTTGTTTGCTCACTGCTTATAGATCTCTCCAGGGGACTTGTTCATCTAAAATCCATTGCCACTGTTAACACAATGGACAGTCCCCACCACGATCCCAAGGGTTAGGATCAATGTCTAATTTAGGGAGAGCATAGGGACAGTTTCAGGGGATCTTCATGTATTCATACAAACAGAAGGTATTTCCCAGATCCCTTCTAAAGGCTTTTTGCTATTTGCTGAAG
The DNA here is from genome assembly GCF_963930625.1 of Muntiacus reevesi. Lineage (NCBI taxonomy): Eukaryota > Metazoa > Chordata > Mammalia > Artiodactyla > Cervidae > Muntiacus > Muntiacus reevesi. Next base: position 39,778,074 of record NC_089249.1, on the reverse strand, counting down.
GAAGGCTACCCTGTTCTCATCCCATTATCACACAGAAATTGAAACTTTTGAATCAACAGTACAAAAATTCAGAGCTGATAGGAGTAATCTTTCCTCCTGTATGAAACAGACTTTTATTTACCCCCAAGTTTCTAAGATGATGCCTTAGTGTTGATTCTTACAGTTCCCTAGGTGTGTGTTCTCAGGGGTACCCTATTTTCATCCTCTGCATGCTTTGGTGGAGAGAGACTGCAGGTTCCTTCAAGTCATTCTTTCTGCCACCTTTGCTGGAGTTGTGTGAACTCTATAGTTTCATTTTAGCAAGAGTGCCCAATACTCTGTTCGCTCCAACAGTCTTATTCCTTTGAAAAGCTGTGAGAGAAATGATCTCTAACCTGTTGTGCAGGACAGGCAGAATGCATATTCTCTGCTATCATGTCTGATTTCCATTCTCCTTAAACAGAGATCATAGTACTTGTCCTCTTTTCTACAGAGGGTTTACTGTGGGGAATTGATAAAACTAACGTGAAAGTACTTTCAAAACTGCAAAGAGTGTCACACATGCAATGAATGTCGATTATATTAATGACATCATGTTTCTTTTGACCCTTTTGCTTTTACTTGTTTATTCACTTCTAATCACTTTTAGTGGAACCAAAGTTTTCATCAAAGCTATATTTATTGCTACTTCACTTATGCCATTTGGAAAAAATTAGAAAAAAAAATATTTAGTTAATGTATTTACCAGACACTTTTTGTCAATCACACTGAGGCAAGGAAAACAGATCATTGTTAACTAACAGACTGTATGAGAAAAGGCAATTTTTTGAAAATATGTTCAAAAAACATCTATTCAGAGTTCTCAAGACATATAACATGTTCCATATGATTCCTTTTTATTAATATGAAACATTAGCTGTTGCTATTGATTTAGATCATGAAATCAGAGGAAGTGTCATATGCTTCTAAGTGCAACTTCAATTTGATCTGAAGTTAAGGGGTACATACTTCAAGAATTGTATTTAGTAGATCTAGTTCAAATAAAAGTAACAAACAGCCTTATCTAATTATATTTATAGCTTAAGAACAAAATCAGTTAAACATAAACTATGTACCAGTTGCATGTAAGAAAGTGGGTTGGTTTCCATTCCCAAAGCTGTTACTTCATGGAACGACCATCTGATAATAACTAGGGGTCTGCTGAGAGTTTATGGTTTCTCTCCATCGTGTATGGCTAAGTGTCAGAAGGAAATTAATGGTCTTGCTTACCAGAAACAGTCCTCAGTCTCTGTACTATTCTTGAAAACATACGCAGTGTTCCAGGAAAAAGGTTTGAATTGAAAATTGCCCTTCCAAAAGTTAACCAAAAAGTACATCAGCTTGCGAGCTGGAGACATCATCCTGGTTAAAGTTTCTTTGTAGTCACAGGACAATCCAAAACTCCCAGCTGAAATCATGGGATAGTTTAAATCTGTGTCAAGGCTGTGCCAAGAGGTGAGAAATAAACCAATATCAGGATTAACTTAAGTAGCACAAGTAAGATCCTTCTTTAAGCTGCTTCAGCATGTGGGTAGAAATGACAAGAATGAAATAAGGTCATTCAAGCAGGTATTCGACCTACATGGGTCCCTCTCACACAAGTGAACGTAAAGGATATTTATTGAACATATGCTACATGCTAAGCATACTCTGGATGTTTTCTTGTATATGTGGCTTGGTTTCTAGGTGGTGCTAGTGGTCACCTCCCAATGCAGGAGACATGAGAGACGTGGGTTCCATCCCTGGTCCCTGGAAGAGGGCATGGCAACCTGCCCTGGCAATTCTTGCCCGGAGAATCCCATGGACAGAGGAGCCTGGTGGGCTACACTCCATAGGCTTGCAAAGAGTCAGACACGACTGAAGCGACTTAGCCTGCACACACACACTGCCTTCTCTGGGCTTCCCCGGTGGCTCAGATGGTAAAGAATCTATCTGCAATGAGGGAGACTCAGGTTCGATCCCTGGGTCAGAAAATCTCCTGGAGGGCATGGTAACTCACTTCAGAATTCTTGTCTGGAGAATCCCATGGCCAGAGGAGGCTGGCGGGCTACAGTTCATCAAAATGCAGAGTCAGACACGACTGAACTGACTTAGCATGCACAGGCACACACACACACACATGGCTTGGTTACTTTGATTTATTCTAAGATGAGTTTCATCAGGTCGTCCTAACACCTAGGCTAGGACATATGGACTTTGGGGCGTAGAGCTAAGAAAAACAGAAAATGGGCCACCACAGCTACTACAAATGTTGTGAAGCCCAAAAGATGTCCCTGAAATTCCCCTCCATGCACTGCTTTATTTTCAGCTCTTATACCCACTCCAGTATTCCTGCCTGGAAAAATCCCATGGACAAAGGAGCCTGGTGGGCTACAGCCTACAGGGTCCCAAAGAGTCGGACACAACTGAGCACGCAGATGCTTCAGACTACCTCTGAGACAGGCATCACCTGAGGACTTTACAGTTTCCTTCTCCTGTTCGGCACTTGGATCTACTCGTGGTTCCTTAAACATCAGGTCAGGTCAGTTCAGTCACTCAGTCATGTCTGACTCCTTGGGACCCCATGAACTGCAGCACACCAGGCCTTCCTGTCCATCACCAACTCCCAAAGTTTACCCAAACTCATCTCCATTGAGTTGGTGATGCCATCCAACCAACTCATCCTCTATCGTCCCCTTCTCCCATGTTCAATCGTCCCCAGCATAACGGTCTTTTCAAATGAGCTCTTCGCATCCAGTGGCCAAAGTATTGGAGTTTCAGCTTCAACATTAGTCCTTCCAGTGAATATTCAGGACTGATCTCCTTTAGGATGGACTGGTTGGATTTCCTTGCAGTTCAAGGGGCTCTCAAGAGTCTTCTCCAACACCACAGTTCAAAAGCATCAGTTCCTTAGTGCTCAATTTTCTTTATAGTCCAACTCTCATATCCACACATGACTACTGGAAAAACCATAGCCTTGACTAGATGGACCTTTGTTGGCAAAGTAATGTCTCTGCTTTTTAATATGCTGTCTAGGTTGGTCATAGCTTTTCTTCCAAGGAGGAAGCATCTTTTAATATCATGGCTGCAGTCACGCCTTAAACATATCAAGCTTTATTTTCTATCAGGGTCTTTACATATGCCAGAAGTGCTGTGCCCCTACCTCTTTGCCTGGTTGATTCTTACTGATCCATCAGGTCCTAGATTAAATCTCTTTATCCTTCAGGAGAATTTTTTTGATACCTGAGACCAGGTAATCATTTGAGAGAGAATCTGTTTATCTCTGTCTCCTCCACTAGACTGCAAGCACCATGAAGGTGAGGATCACACCTGGCTTGTTCACCTCAGTATCTCTGGTCTGCCAAGTTTGAATGAAGATGTTTAATATGTATTTGAGAAAGGAAAACAACATCCCCTTCCATCTTTGGTGGTCTATTAAAGGTTTTCTCTGTGTAGACGAAGAGTGATCTTGATTCGGGGGAGATGGAACAGAAAGAAAGGCATGTGGGAGGGATTTTTATTGGGGAAAGGTGATTTGGTAGAACGAAGTATTTTGTGGTGGTGAGAATTACACAGCATGAGATGAACAAGAGGGATGGGGGCAATTTTCCAGAAGCCAGAGAAGTATTTTCCCTCTAAAACATACTGGAAGATTTTTTCTTCTAAGTTGATATGGGCACTGTGTAAAGTACTTTAGTATGGTGTTCATATAATCCTCAAATAGCACTATGAAATAAGAATCCTACCACTGTTCCTATTCTTATACAACTAAGGATGGAACAGAGCCCTGCCAAGGCCCTAGGGTGCTTTCCTTTGTGTTTGTGTCTGGGAATATTTCATTTATTCAATTTTCAAATTATCCAAGTTCACTATCTTCCCTGAATCTTGCCAGGAGTCTAACTTCATCTCTCGCGCTAAGTCAGTTCAGTCATGCCTCTTTGCGACCCCATGGACTACTGCCTTCTAGGCTCCTCTGCTCATGGGCTTCTCCAGGCAAGAATACTGGAGTGGGTTGCCATGCCCGTCTCCAGGGGCTCTTCCCAACCCAGGGATCAAACCCAGGTCTCCTGCATTGCAGGGAGATTCTTGACAGACTGAGCCATCAGGGAAGCTGCAACTGCATCTCTACCGTTTTGCTTCTCATGCTCAGATGTGAGTAACTGAACTGGAACAGCTCCTGCCACTCACCCCACACTGCACAAAGGCAGAGTCACCTGGATGAGGGCACGACAGTCATTAGAGAGGGCTGCAGAATACAAGGGCCCCGCACCGCTGACTGTATTACCTGGACTAGACGGCTGTTTGATAAATCACTTAAATATTGATGATTTCGTCCTGACTTCAAGTCACAGGGGCGTGAAAGCAATAACAAACCAAGCTACTTACTACATCTGGAAGGTGGAATAGGTGCACGAGGGCCCCATGAGGACACAGCCCATCTGTTTTTTACTCTGTGGGAGAAAAAAAAAAACAACAACTAGTCACTAAAAATAAAACATGAATCAGTGCACAGGAAAGAAGCGGGCAAGAGGGAGGCTCGGAGAAGGCTGGAAAGTGGGCCTTTCTCCCTCATTCTCACACCTCCGAGATGTCTGAGCTGGGAGAGGCTGCGGGAGGAGGGAAGAGAATCCCGTGGAAGGGGTGCTGCCCGAACGTGAACCTGGACTCTTTTATCAAGGGGAGGATGTCCAGTGGCTGACAAGGCACAGGCAGACTGTAACATTAGCAGTGTCTTAGGCCACGTGGGGAACAGCTTAGATTTGGAGGGGCCGTGGAGAGAGAGGGCAAGTTCCGGTTTTAGGGGACGCGACAAGCAGGGCTGCAGAGAACAAAATGCAGTGTAACTGCTTTGAGGACTATAGATCTAGTATTCCACCCTTTCTCAAGGGGCACCCGACTAGGGATATTCCATCGATGGTGTTGGAGAACCAGGTTATATCTGCCTCTGGAGAGGCAGAAAGAGGAGACAGCTTCGTAGAACTGCAAAGTGGAGTGTATTCAACTCCTCTTGCTCGCTCTGCACCCTCCACGATTTAGAAAGACGACTGTAATGAGCCACGCCTCCTGACATGAGTGTGGCCGACCAGGTTGAGTCCATGTTATTGATTAGAGCTTCAGAGCCATGCTCTATGCCCAGCACTCTGCTTTCTGAAGGGCTTTTTCTTAAGTTTCTGTCGTAGAGGGGCATCTCACAGCCTAATTGCCTCTAGAGAGCTTGGGACACTCTTCAGCTCTGTAAAGCTCTGGTTGGGGTTAGGGCTGGGGTTGGGAGGAGGAAGCAGGCAAGAATCTCTCTCTTCCTATTTCTAGATTTTGACATTACCGTTGCTACTATAAAGTTAGGTTTTCAGATTCCACTCTTAAACAATCAACCTGTGACCATGTATATCGTGATGACTTGCAATAGGTCTCTGGTGTAGGGTTTTGGGGGCCTCCCCAGTGGCTCAGCAGTAAAGAATTCACCTGCAAGGCAGGAGCCACATGTTCAATCTTGCATTGGGAAGATCCCCTGGAGGAAGGCATGGCAACCCAGTACAGTATTCTTGCCTGGAGAACCCCGTGGACAGAGGAGCCTGGCGGGCTGCAGTCCACGGTGTCCCAGAGAGTTGGACATGACTGAGGGTTGGACACAAGCACAGAGGGCTTTGGAACATATTTTTGTAATAGGGCACCTCAGATATTTCTTGAGGGAACACAAAGGCACATCAGTTAATACCAACACTTAAAAATTTTTAAAAGACTTTTAAAAACAACTGAAAACAAAATAATCCCCCTCCATACCACTGACCGTGTACAGACAACATAGCTCATGTGCTCCCTACCTTTCTGGGTTCCTGGAGGGCCCTCTCACTTGGGAAATAGATGGGGGGAGCGTCAGAGCACCCCATCTCCAAATCACTCAGCTGTGTAGCTGGAGGTGACGGGGGGGATGCTGGTGGACAGGTGGGATGCTGGCAGACAGGGGAGATGCTGGCGGACAGGGGAGATGCTTTTGGACAGCAGAGAAGCCGGTGGACAGGTGGGGTGCTGGCGGACAGGTGGGATGCTGGCAGACAGAGGGGAGGCTGGGGGACAGCTGGGGTGCTGGCGGACAGGTCGCGGAGCCCAGCCACCATCCCCCCAGGGCAGGAGGGTGATAGCTGACTCCGCAGAGGCAGGCACTCACTGAAATCGTCCTGAGGAGGTCGAGGCCTTCACAGGTACTGCTCCGGCAGTCACTGGACTTATAAATCACACCTTCTGAATAGATGAAGGTGGCATTCACGGTCACATTGAGGCCTGTTATCCAGAATGAGGGGAAAGAGAAGACTAGTGTTATTTCTCAGTAAGTTTATACTGGCTGTGAGATTTATCTTTTGCCAGCTGAGCCTGGTGGGGCGGGGGGCGGGGAATTGTATATCCAGTTTCAGGCCTAGGAATATTTGAGTTCTGAGTTCCTATGTCACTCCCTGTCTTTTCTTTATTATTGTTACTTCAATGACTTTAGCATATTGTTTGTTTATATTTTGGGGCCACGCTGTGTAGCATGTGGGATCTTAGTACCCTGACCAAGGATTGAACCTGCAACCCCTGCAGTGGAAGTGTGGAGTCTTTAACCATGGGACCACCAGTGACGCCTCCACTGAACACTTTTTAGACAATGGGATGGGGACTTCAAAGTAAAGCTTAACTTATAAGCAGTTCCTCAGGTGTCGTTTCAACCCTATCTCATTTGCCATCTGCACACCATACCATGAGACCTCAGTGCTAGGAGGGTGAGGGGGATGTTATAGAATACAGGGTGATCTCAGATGATCCCTCTCCTATAAAGAGCTTTGAGGATGGGATGGGACCAAAGTGAATTTGGATATAGGCTCTAGAGTCTAGCAAAGGGACACCCCTCAACACATGAAAGCATGTGGAGGGTATGGACCAGTGAGGGGTATGGACCAGGTGGCGGGTATGGACCAGGTGGGGGGTATGGACTAGGTTGAGGGTATGAACTGGTGTGTTTAGCCATGGCACATACATCCTTGGGAAGCTGATTTCCTAAGATTGAAGAAATCTTGTTTTCAAGTTTTCCACCAAGTCTTGTGTATTCTTCCAAACCCACAAAGCTTTCCTAAGTTCTTGGGGAAAACATTGCTCTCTTCCACTTGGACATCACCCACATTAGAACTCTTTCTATTCTTCAAGTTAGCTCTTAAGTATACTGTCTTAAATTTTCCCCGAATATCAATGCTTAGTAAGCTTAGACTGTGAATCCATCTTTCCTTCACAAGCTGCATTTCTTGAGTTTACTATGCATGACCATCCATCTGACAAAATGCATCATCAGATGCAGAAATCTGGGCCTCAGTTTATTCTTTCACCGCTCAACCCGCCACCTTCTGATTCTCTTCTTATTGAGTTCATGCAAAGGCCTCTCACCATTATTGACTCTATTTTACAAATGAGATGACTGAACTTAGAATCAACAACTTGCTCAGTGTCACTCAACTAGTAAATCAAGGAGCAGAAGTGCAAATTCGGGTTATGTGAGCTCAGAGATCAATATCTGAACAACGCACTGCACTGTTTATTTTATGAGCCGGGTAACTTCTTCTGCCAACAGCAGCAACGGCGCAGCAACAACCACAACATCAACGTCCTTGACAAGAACAACAGTAACAGGGGCCACAATAAACACAATGGCCATTGAGTGAGGGCATAGTATGGATCAGTTAAGTACTTTATGTGAATCTCCTCATTTAATTCACACCATACTCACCGGAGGAAACTATACTGTGATGTTATAGGTGAAGGAACTGAGGCTCGGAAAATTTAAGTATAACTTGCTCGAGGTCACAGGTGATAAATGGTTGGATAAAAGGCTGGATTGTGAACTGGCCTCTGTCTGACTCCAAAACTCTGCTTCTAACCACAGTGTTCCACTACTTTTATTTTAATGAGCAAGTTAGTTCACGGTGGGTAAAGATCTTACAGTGGCGACATGATACGCTCTGTGGAATAAGACAGATACGGGTTTGACTCCTACTTCAAACAGACAACTTGTATGACTTCAGCAAAGTTATTAAGTGAAATAACTCTGCTGTGAAACAGTGTCAGCAATGCTGATTGCACAGAGCTGTGGTGGGTACAGAGATGATATATCTTACCTAGCACGTGTGTGTGTGTGTGTGTGTGCGCTAAGGTGCTTCAGTCATGTCTGACTCTTTGAGACCCTATGGACTGTAGCCTGCCAGGCTCCTCTGTCCATGAATTCTCCAGGCAAGAATGCTGGAGTGCGTTGCTATGCCCTCCTCCAGGGGAGCCTCCCGACCCAGGGATCGAACCCGCATCTCGTGCATCTCCTGCTTTGGCAGGCGGGTTCTTTACCACTAAGCCACCTGGGAAGCCCCAACTAGCACCTGACAGGTACTCAGATAACAAGAACACCGAGCTCGGGTAGGTCAAGAGAAATGGGTCACAAAGAGAGAGAGCTCTGGAAAACGGACACCGATCTGGGTCCTCGGACTTCAAATCAAATGTTCTTTCTACTACACCACGCTGCCCATAGGAAGGGGTTTTATTAAATGACCTCCTAGTTATGTTATGGCTCTAGATCAGATCCATCCATTTATATCTGGATCTGGTCTCAGACAGGGTTGAAGACATGTACAGAAGACAGTTATCACACATACAAGATGTCTGACAACTACTGCCGCTATGGACACAGAATTTTAAATAAAGAAAATTAAGACACCCTCTCCTTAGAGGATGTATCCTCGTCCATAAATAACCATTAAGTTGTATGAAACAGTCACTGACTCAGTCATCACACTAATGGCAATCTTGTCTCAAAGCATGGGGGGCGGTAAAACTACGTATGTGAAAATGTTTATCGTACATGAACGCTAAGTCACTTCAGTTGTGTCCAACTCTGTGTGACCTTATGGACTGCAGCCCTCCAGGCTCCTCGGTCTGTGGGATTCTCCAACTGGAGTGGGTTGCCATGCCCTCCTCCAGGAGATCTTCCCAACTCAGGGATGGAACCTCCTTCTCTTACGTCTCCTGCATTGGCAGGCGGTTTCTTTACCACTGAGCCATCTGGGAAGTTATTGCAGTAGCTTTTAAATAATCATGAGAAACTAAAAACAATGGAATATCCCACTGTAGGGAATTATCAGATGATCTGGAAGGGTCAGAGATACGGGAAGAGATACGCAAGAGACAGGAAATCCATTCACATGATATGATGAAGATTAAACAACTCCAGGAAAGCTACTTGTAGGATAATGTGAAATGAAGAAGGAAAGAAGAGTGTTTCAGTGTGGTAGTGACTCCAAAGATGTTCTTAACAAAAAACTTGGAAGCACATGAAAAGAATCTGGAAATATCCAGGGGACTGAAAATTATCAGGGGTGATAACTTTCTCTTTATCATACATGTTTTACCTAATGTTATAATTTATTCTTAATAATTAAGAGATACACACAAACTAGTATAGATAGGATAGATTAACAACAAGGTCCCGCTGTATAGCACAAGGAACTATATTCAATATCCTCTGACAAACCACAATGGAAAAGAACACAAGAATATATATATATATGAACAACTGAATCATTCTGCTGTGAACCAGAAATTAATACAACACTGTAAATCAACTATACTTCAATAAAACATAAAAAATAATTTTCTCATCCCCCTAAAAAAGGGGTACAATAAAGGACTGTTACACTATGTTTGGGGCTTCCTTGGCAGCTCAGATGATAAAAAATATGCCTACAGTGCAGGAGACCCAGCTTCAATCCCTGGGTGGGGAAGGTCCCCTGGAGAAGGGCATGGAAACCCACTTCAGTATTCTTGCCTGGAGAATCCCCATGGACAGAGGAACCTGGCAGGCTACAGTCCATGGGGTCACACCAGTCAGACACAACTGAAGGGATTTACCGTGCATACACTGACTTTGATTGCAAATTTATCACATCGACTGCACCTTACAAGAACCGCCACCAGAGATGCAAAGAGAGAATAGATGGATTAAAAATCTTCATCAAAGACTCAGCATCTGTAAGAATTTTACTTGATTCATCTTCTTGATGGACAACCCTGTGAAATCTCAAGTCCAGACCAAATCCTGCCTCTGAGATGATGCAGAATGAAATACAAGGCCCTGACACTGAGTAGTAAATCCAGTTTTATTTGGGGGCATTTCACTGCTGCGAACACCTGGGTTGGACCCATTATTAGAGCAGAGCGTATCATGAGTGAATTCACTGAGGTAGGGCTCAAATCCTTCTTTCTGAAGATCTACTGCCTTGAAAGAGAGAAGGGCCCTTAGAGGAAGGTGGGTGATCAGGCAAAGAAGGCGAGGTCTTCGCTTAGCAGCGCTCTGGCTTCAGAGGAGGTAAACAGGGAGGAGAATTCTGTTACCATATTCTTACCGGCTTCAAGCAGACGCTGCCTCACAATTTTCACTCCCTCCTTCACCACCTCTTCCAAGTTGTCCAGGGACTCCGGGAAGGCCGAGTTGTTCATCATCAGGACGCTGATCTCGTAGCTGCCATCCTGGCAGTTTCGACTCACGTGGGAGGTCCAGAACGGCAGCCCCGGCCGGAGGAGCAGTGACCACAAAGCCAAGGCCAACAGTGGCGTCTTCATGACCTCCCTCGCCTCAGCACCATGCTCCTTGGGCTCGCTGGCTGCGCTCGGGGCTCTCAAGCAGGCAGGAGCTCCGGCCCGACAGCCTGTCGCTGCCGCAGTCCACTCTTCCCCGCGCTCCTCTCTGCTCACCCCACCGGTCACGTGGACCGCAGGAGACAGCCTGCCTGCCGGCAATTAGCAGCTGCATTATAGTGGGAGATAAACCAAAGTTCACTCTGTGTGTTTGCTCACGGAAAGGTCAGAGTTGTAAACGGGGAGATTACCTGCGCCTCACCCAATTAAAACACATCACTTGGTGACACATCAGTGAGAAGAGGGGAAAAGAGGAAGAGGGCGGTATTGTACACACCAAAAACGCTTTGGAAATGGAAAATAAAGGTCAAAGTGTTGAAGGCAAGCACAAATATGACGGGTTATTAGCTTTTAGGTCACAGCTGTGCACTGAAACGAAACTAGGAAGATCTGTGCTTCAATCACCCAAGTCAGCAACTATTATTGAGACCTGACTCTCTGTGAGGCATGGGCAGGGCACTGGGTGTACAGCCATGAATGATATGGATACATGAACGTCTTCATGGAACCTGCATTCTGGGGGGGGAAGACCAACATTAAATAAATCATTATGAATAACTAAACTCAATAATCAAGGACGGTGCAGAGGGCCACGGGAGCACACGAACAGTTGTTGATGTCGTTCAGTCCCTAAGTCCTGTCTGATTCTCTGCATCCCTACGCCAGGTTTCCCTGTCCTTTGTTATATCCCGGAGTTTGCTCAAACTCATGTCCATTGAGTCGGTGATGCCATCCAACCATCTCATCTTCTGTGACACCCTTCTCCTCCTAACCTCAATCCTTCCCAACATCAGGGTCTTTTCCAGTGAGTCAGCTCTTTGCCTCAGGTGGCCAAAGTACTGGAGCTTCAGCTTCAGCATCAGCCCTTCCAATCAATATTCGGGGTTGATTTCCTTTAGGATTGCCCAATTGATCTCCTTGTTGTCCAAAGGACTCTCAAGAGTCTTCTCCAGCACTACAGTTCGAAAGCATCAATTCCTTGGTGCTCAGCCTTCTTTATGGTCCAACTCTCACATCCGTACAAGACTACTAGAAAAACCATAGCTTTGACTGCACGGACCTTTGTTGGCAAAGTGATATCTCTGCTTTTCAATATGCTGTCTGGGTTTGTCATAGCTTTCCTTCTAAGGAGCATCTTTTAATTTCATGACTGCATGACAGATTAACCTAACCTATTCTGGAGAGTCAAGGATGCTTCCCTGAGAAGGTGCCCTTTGAACTGAGCCTTGAAGGATGAACAGGAGTTAGCTGAATGGAAGAGAAGGAGAGAATGTGGGCAGGGGCAGAGCTTGTGCAAAGACCCAGGAGCAAGATGTGGCACGGATGTTTGAGGAACTGAAAGATATACAGTATGCCTGGAGTGAAGAAAGCTAGTCCTGTGCAATAATGAATGCAGAGGAGTAGGCAAGGGTAAGCCAGAAGTTTTCTGTAAACCATTAAGAATTTGAAACTTTAATCAACAAGGGAATGGATAAAAAAGATGTGGTACATATACACGATAGAATGTTGAAGTGAAGTGAAGTGACTCAGTCATGTCCGACTCTTTGCAACCTCATGGACTGTAGCCTACCAGGATTCTCCCATGGGATTTTCCAGGCAAGAGTACTGGAGTGGGTTGCCATTTCCTTCTCCAGAGGATCTTCCCCACCCAAGGATTGAACCCTGGTCTCCCACATTATAGGCAGACGCTTTACCGTCTGAGCCACCAGGGAAGTGGAATGTTACTCAGCCATAAAGAGAAACAAAATTGTACCATTTGTAGAAACGTGGATGGACCCAGAGTCTGTTATACAGAGTGAAGTAAGTCAGAAAGAGAAAGACAAATATCGTTTATTAATGCATACATGTGTAATCTAGACAAATGGTATGTGCTCAGCTGTTTCAGCCATGTTCAACTCTTTGTAACCCTATGGAATGTAGCCTGCCAGACTCCTCTGTCCACGGGATTCTCCAGGCAAGAATACTGAAGTGGGTTGCCATTTCCTCCTTCAGGGGATCTTCCTGACTCAGGGCACAAACTCTAATCTCTTGTGTCTCCTGCATTGGCAGGTGGGTTCTTTACCAGTAGCACCACCTGGGAAGCCTGAGAAAAACAATACAGATGAACTTATTTGCAAAGCGGAAATAGACCCAGACATAGAAAACAAACACATGGATACCAAGCGGGGAAGACGTGCAGCAAGACCAGTCTACAGTGGGTTGTGGTGAAGGAAAATACAGTGTTTATTACAGGTGCCAAGCAAGAACAAGAAGCAGCTAATGCTCAAAGGCCAAAACTCCCCGATGGTCTTCAGGGAAAGGTTTTTAAAGACTGTCAGGGTGAGGGTCGCAGGGTGTGTGATCAGCTCATGGACACTTCTCTGACAGGTAGAAGGTGAGGTGACAGGGTGGTGTTTCAGGAATCTCAATCATGCATTTTCCAGCTCCAACCAGGCTAGGGTCTAAGTATTTAGGGTCAGCAGTTTCTACCTAAGGCAGGGGAGAGGGGTCTGGTTTCTCTAGGAAATAACTTAAGGACGTGTGTCAGACACTGTTACATGTTTTTCTGGAGAAGAACTAAGACTTTATGATCCCATGCTTCAGTCTTACTTATTGCTCAAGTTGTTATCACCTTCCTTGCTTGACTGACTCTTCTTGGGTCCCACTTTTGCCCTTTCTTCAATGATTAGTTGCTTGAGTCTGTTTTCTGAAACAGGCCAGGGAAACTAAGGGTTTTTTACCCTAAAGATAGGAATGGGAAACACCGAAGGGTATGCAATGAGGAAGATGCGGCGGGGCTCTGATTAGATTCATATATACAAGCATATTTCTAGACTTGTGCCTGGAAGATGAGATTGTTTATGTGTGATTGTTTAATAATTCTGAAGAAGGTGAGTCATCGGCTGAGAATGAAAGCAGAGCTGGGCTAGCCCGAGGCTTAAGGAGGGAGGGACTCGAAAAGTCACCATGATGAGAGAGAGGAGGAACTGATAAGAGGTGTGTCCTAAGGCTGTCTGGCAGCGGTTGAGTAGGCAGACCAGGAGATGAGTGACCAAATCTATGGTGGTCCTACTCAGCCTGGTTTTATGATTTTCTCCAGCCAAGCTGAGCTGCTCTAGAACAGGTACATACAGCAAAGTGAACGGCGGGGCTTACTTGGGTCTGGAGGTTTTCTAGGTACGTGCGATGAAAGAACAAATGGATTAGAAAAAAAGAAGAAGAAAGTCGAAATAGTGGGGAGATGGACTACAAGATCTAAACTGAATTTAAAGAATGAAGTGCATGCAGGAGGGGAGTGAGGGAAAGTCATAAAGAAGAGGCCTGAGGGAATTCCCTGGTGATCCAGGGGTTAGGATCAGGGCTTTCTCTACAGGGAGGGAGGGCTCAATTCTTGGTCAGGGAACTAAGATCCCGCATGCCATGAGGCAAAGCCAAAAAAAAAAAAAGAGAGAGAGAGAGAAAGGGCTTGAAGGGTACAGTAGCGAGGCAGAACAGGTGGAAAGGGGACAATTCAAATAAACAAACATCTGGAAGGGTACAGTCTGCCAATAAAGGGCAGATTTCTACATTAAAGGGCAGGCTTTCTGCATTACTGATGTGAGCAGTTCAAGGTGGCTGAGAGCAGGGGCGGGAAAATGTCTCTAAACAGAGGAGCTGAAGGAACTCAGAGTCCAGTCTGTTAGACAGTCACCTCCTGGGTATGAAAATCAGCCAGATTGATGGCAGGTCCTTACTGGAGAGGAATCCTCGAGGGAGAACAACCAGGACTTCAGTAACTGACAGTGGTTGACAAAAAGGGATAGTATGTGTTGTGGCTTGATGATTCAGGCCTCAAGGGAACAGAGGTAGGTTTTATATTTTTTAATTTTAAATTATGAGGTAGATCATAGATGTAAAGGCATATCTGCAATAAACATACACCAATTAAAAGAAAAATAAAATGAACACTCACTTATATACATGATAGCTTGTAAAACATTACTAGAGTCTTTGTACCACTCTGCGCCCTTTTCCTAACACATTACTCCTTCTCTCAATCTAGCCTGGAGGGGTACAGAAGAGTTTATGAAGCAATAAAGGGTATTGGGGCATTTACTGATTATGGTGTAGCAATATGGGGATGACAAAATGCTAGTCAAGGTAGGACACCAGGGTTTCCCTCCCGGTCCACTGGTTAAGAGTCCGCCTTGCAATGCAAGGGACACTGGTTCTTGGTTCTATTCCTGGTCCTGGAAGATCCCGCATCTGAGCCCACGTGCCACAAGTACTGAAGCCTGAGTGCTTAGAGCCTGTGCTCTATAAAAAGAGAGGCCACTGCAGTGAGAAGCCCCCACTTGCTGCAACTAGAGGAAGCCTGCATGCAGCAACAAAGTGCAACCAAAACTAACTAAATACATAAAAGTTAAGACGCAACACCAAGTGTCCATGTTTGAGGGGATGACTGATGTGGAATAAGGTGTCAATCCTAGTGTCTCCTGGAGGGAGGATGGCAGATGCTCAGACTTCAGAGGATTCAGCTTTGATTCACAGGGAAGGCACTGGGGTTATTTTATAAGGTGGGTGGAGTAGGTGGTAACGAGTGTCTGACAGTGGTCAGGAGGAGGTACCCCTGGAGACTTTTAGTGGACATCAGGAAGAATGGACCGCCAGGCTGCAGAGAAGCACATGGCCATCACAAGGCTGATTAACCTTTGCTACAGGTAACAATTTTATGTGCTGCACATTGGGGGGCCAAGCGTGGACTCAAACCTGGTTGTCTAACTGTTAATATGTTGCTATTCTCATTTCCTGGGGTAGGGGAAAAAGTAGACTGGTTTTTTCTATTTCATCCACAAATTGCAAATATGAAAAAAAGCCATGTCGAGGGATGCAGGAAGTAGTTACTGTCAAGTGCTTTTAATTCAAGGGTGAAGACAAAAGGCAGATGCAGTTCTGGGAATCCTCTGATTAGAGCATGAAACCAGGAAAACATTTTCAAAAGGGAAGGAATAAGATAACATTCCTTCCTGGATCCTTTAAGGTAAAAAATCATATGTCTTCTTTATGGTGCAAAACTACTAGCATGTAGATCATGATTAAAGGGAGGGAGGTTCTGCTGGGAAAGTTTCAAGGGTCATAAGCAAATATTGAACACCAAGTTGGCAGATTTATGAGATGCACTTTACAATAGAACACAAAAGCCCTAAAGATATGAGAAAAAAAAAAAGGGAAACTACTTCACATGGGAAGGAGCAGCTGAGCAGATCACCTGCATGTCTCACTCTTTCATTTCTGACAATAGGTCTCTTCTCTATGTCTCCCATTAAGATCCCCTGTTCACTACTGGAACCCTTAGCATCTCTACATTCCGTAACAGTCCTCGGCTTTCTCTGTCCCTTATTTCAGTGGAAATGCAAAAGTGAGTTGTTCAAAAGGGATTTTACGAACTAATGTGACTGATGGAATTAAAACATGAAAGCTTTTTTTAAAATGAGCACAAAAGTAGACGTCCTGATTTGAACTTGTTGAGGAAAACTGGCTACAGTAAAGTACTTCTCTTTTTTCCAGTGTCATTGAGAAATAATTCACATACATCACTATGTAAGTTTAAGGCATACAGCATGAAGGTTTGCTTTATGTATGCTGTGAAATAATTATAATAGGTTCAACTAATATGCATCTTGTCATATACAATGAAAAGAGGAAAAAAATGAAAACATTCTCCTCATGACGAGAACCCTTCGAATTTACTCTCTTAACAGCCTTCCTATACATCATACAACAGTGTTAGCTGTGGTCATCATGTTGTACATGAGAGCATCTCTGAACCTATGATTTAATAGACTCACCAGATTAGCTGAAATACACTCTGAATGCCTGCAGCCACTGGACGTGTGTACTTCTGTTTGCTCCAGTCAAGTCATTTGTTTACCAAGGGTCCGTTCTGTTTGTGCCCAAATTTGCCAAAGTGATAAAGACTCCACCTGCCAATGCAGGAGACACGGGTTCGATCACTGGGTCGGGAAGATCTCCTGGAGGAAATGGCAACCGACTCCAGAACTGTTGCCTGGGAAATCCCAGGGACAGAGCAGCCTGGCTGGTTACAGTCCACGGGGTTGCAAAAGAGTGGGACGTGACCTATTGACTCAACAACAACAACAAACCTGATAAAATAATTAAAAAACTGTTGAAAAGTTTAAACGAAGACAAATTACTGAGAAAACAGCTGTGGAAAGACTGCTATAAAACACTGGAAAATAACAAAGAAACCTAACAAAAACTTTGTTCTTGGAGAGCTTGTCAGTTACCTTAAGGCATGTAATACCCAAAGCAGTATTAATATGAGATGCATTTTACCTAAGAAATCTGATATAGTGGGGAGGGAAAAATTGGGAATTTGAGATTAACAGATAGATACTATTATATATGAAATAAAACAAAGACCTACTCTATAGTACAAGGAACTATATTCAATATCTTACAGTAACATAATGGAAAGGAATCTGAAAAAGAATATATATACAATATATATATATACATATATATATATATTTATCACAGACACAACTGAATCACTTTTCTGCAAAGCAACTATACTTTAATTAAAAAAAAAAGAAAGAAAGCTGATACAAAGGTTCAATCTAAGGACTAATGTTCAAAGAAAATTACCTGACCTGATATCAACCAGTGGGAGAATAAATAAACATGAATATATTTTGAGATTTAAAAAAAAACAACTTTTAAGGTATAAATAAAATATTTTAAATGATTTCTACTTTACTGTCTCTTCCTGTGGAGGAAATACTTACTGGTCCTATTCACAAAGGATAACATGATGCCAGATGGGTTCAGGTAACTAAAAGTCTGCACGGTTTTGTTGAACATTCAAGAGTTAAGGTAGCTCAGGTGGTAAAGGATCTGCCTGCAACGCAGGAGACCTGGGTTTGATCCCTGGTTTCGGAAGATCCCTGGGAGAAGTAAATGGCAACCCACTCCAGTACTCTTGCCCAGGTAATTCCACAGACAGAGGAGCCTGACAGGCTACAGTCCATGGGGTCGCAAAGAGTCGGACATGATAGAGAGACTAACATTTTCACTTAAGTGTGTTTGGTTATGCAAACCTTCTGAGTTAGGCACAGAGAAACATAAACTGCTTGATATAATAAAATGAGGAAATGTGAAGTTCCCAGGGCTGACCCAGGAACAAGGGAATGAGGAGGAGAGATGGAAAGAGATAAAAGGAAAGAAATGGGAGTTATGTATTGGGTTGGTCAAAAAGTTTGTTTGTGTTTTAAGTAAAACTGTACAGAAAAATCTGAACAAAATTTCTGGTCAACTCAGCAGAAAGAAATGGCCAACGTGATGGGGACTAAAGACTCTTGAGAACAAGGATCTATAAAATACATAAGAGGACGCAGGTTGCTTGTCTTTTCCTTAAGGAAAAGATGCCTAACTACATCCATACAATAGATTATTTATCGAGCTTCCTAAACTGTCTCAGCATTGGAGTTACACAAATTTCATTTAATTACATTAAATTCCCTAGCGGGAGTTTAAAACTGGTAAAACTGGGTGAAAGTTCCTCAGTTATCTCTGACTCTTTGGGACCCCACGGGCTGTAGCCCGCCAGGCTCCTCTGTCCATGGGATTTTTCAGGCAAGAATACTGGAGTAGTGTGCCATACCCTCCTCCAGGGGATCTTCCCAACCCAGGGATTGAACTCAGGTATCCCACATTGTAGGCAGATTCTTCACCATCTGAGCCACCAGGCAAGACCCCTGGGTAACTCTTCCCAAACCTTCAGTCAAGTCTGTGGCAGACACCACTTGCCTAACCTGTGGGAATTATGGACAAGGGCTCACATCTGTGTCTAGATGGATGGGGCAAGAGCAGGAATAGGATGACTAGGTGATTCTCAGAAGCAGCCCAGTCTCAAGTCAGAGATGATCGTGGTAGCTTAAGTCTTCAGGGCTTGATGAAATACTGGGGAGTGTTTTTGGACTTTCTACAAGGATGAGATGAGAGTCAAAGTCATCTTATGTAGATCTCCAGGTCGGGTAACCCAACTGACACTGGAATCACTATTATACACAAGGGCTGAATAGTCAAAGTCAGCACCAGTGCCTGGGCACTTCAGGCTGACAAGTCTGTTTCTTTTCCTGGTTCCCATTTCAAAAGAAACTCTATTTAATCCTTGAGAAATGTTTTCCTCGGGGCTTCCCAGGTGGTGCTAGTGGTAAAGAGCCCATCTGCCAATGCAGGTAGACATAAGAGATGCTAGTTCCATCCCTGGGTCAGGAAGATCTCCTGGAGGACAGCATGGCAGCCCACTCCGGTATTCTTGCCTGGAGAATCCCATGGACAATCCACAGGGTCACAAAGAGTCAGACACGACTGAGGCGACCTCGCACACAGTCTTCTTCTCCCTCCTTCCCCAGCCCATTTTGTACAGTCTAATGTACTCGGAAAAGGCTGGAGTAGATGACTGCTATGTCTTGCAGGGGCAGCCGGAATTCTGTTCAGTTTCCCAGCGACTCTTGCATCACCTCCGGGGTCCAGGTGCCTATGTTTACATACTAAGGGAAATATGCGCTGGAGATGGCAGTAATGCATCTCAGCTGTCATAAAGATCCCCGTGCTCTGGAAATAACTTTGTTTGTTTTCTCTTATCTCCAACACATGGAAGGAAACAGACCCTAGGCTGCCAAAGAGTGGATATTGGGTTGACAAGTCAACTCTGAAAAAGGAACTCTGTATTCTCCTGTAGAGAAGTCAGAGGTTACTCTTCTCCACCCCTACCCACCCCCTACTCCCTCCAAGGGCAGCTGAAGAATTACTTCCTCATAATTATATGGGTTAAAATAATAGCTTGGGAAAGAAGGAAAAAAAAAACTGGTGAGTTCCTTGAAGTGTAAACTTCTTACAAATAAAGTAATTGCCAGTTTTGTTTACTAATGCTTTCCTAGGTAGTAGGAAATGTCGGGCAAGCATTTAAACAACAGAATTGTGTATCTAGAGGTAAAGAAGAGCTTCTTTGAGCCCCAGGAGGCAGTCTGATATTCTTAAACAAAAAAACCCAAACCCACAAAACCTGAAGCTGGATTTGAATTATGTCTCAGGCCTTTGTTAAGCATATGAATGTGGGCAGATTACCTACATTTGCTGATCTTCAGTTTTCTTTATTATAAGATAAATTTAATTTCTATTCTAGCCAAGAAGCCTGAGCTGTGACCCTTGCTGGCATCTGGACATGGGTAGGTGTGCCAGGTGATGGATGGGATTTGTCCAGACAATATTCACTCACCTGGAGTTCAACAGTCACACCATAAGTGATTCATTCTCAGGGAAACAGCCAAACAATAGTTGCCAGATTCTTCAAGCCCATCTCCAATCCAGTCCATACACGCAGACCTTAGTTTTAAAGAGAAAAAGACCTGGAATAAAAAACTAGAACCACCTGATATACAGCTCAGGAGAATACTACGTCACAGATATAACTGCCCAGGGGCTCTCTAACAGGCTCCCTCCCCTCACATAAAGCAGAGGAATGTTGTTCTTCACTTGATCAAAGGTTGGCAGCCTGTTCCGGGGCTTTGAGAGTCCTCGGCGAGTGCCTGGGGCTATGGGAGCTGTGGCTGCACCCGCTGGGGGCCTTCAGCGCATGAGCAGACGGCAGCCACCAGGGGGCAGAATCCGCTGCAGACCCTCGTGTCCTAGGACAAATGGACTTCCTGCACAATATTCAGAACATGCCTGGCAGGTTCTAGAAATACTCATGAGCGCTCCAACAAACGAAAATTAAGTTTCTACTAACTATTCTGTTAAGTTTCTAGTAACTACTGTTATTGTGAACTTTGCAGATTCTTGTATGGGGAAGTGTGGTTTAATTAAAGCAGAAAATGATGTTATAAAGTTCCTGGCACCTAGCTAGCTTCCCTGGTGGCTCAGCTGGTCAGGAATCTGCCTGCAATGCAGGAGACCCCAGTTCAATTCCTGGGTTGGCAAGGTTCCCCGGAGAAGGGGTAGGCTACCCTCTCGAGTATTCTTGGGTCTCGCTTGTGGCTCAGAGGGTAACCTAGTTAGTGACTGTTATTCCTGGTTGCCATTCTCTAAATGGCAGGATCAACTGCTTCTTCCTTTGGGCTATTTTTGTGTATAGTAGGTGTATCTTCTCTAATTTTAACTAAAATTAATTGGATTGAGACAGCTACGTATATGACAACTTCACTTTATTAGAAAAAAGTGGTAGTGGAAAGAAATTTCAGTTGTATTCAAGAAATAACTGTGTAACTAGATGTGATTAAAACATTATCCCGAAAACAAATATTTGGAATCTACCACAGGAATGAAAGTTTAAACTATGTTTATTTAGATAAACATTTTTATCATTTGAAATATTTTTACACTGCATTAGCAGGATATATTTGAGAGAAAGAATAGAAACTCTGAAATGCAGAATGGCAGATATTCCTTTTCACGTTATGTATGAGATTAGGAAAAGTGAAATCTGTTCAATGTTTAAAACTTGGCAAAATTATTTGAAGAAGGAGCAAATGCCTGGTGAAATAGGATTAGATGGAAACGGATAAGAAGGTCAAGGGGAGAAGACTTATTAATCCTTCAAGATTGAAGAAACTGGTTTCCTAAAGACATATCATATCAAATGTATCAGACATGGCTATATTTAATACATTTGTTTAAAAAAAAGTTCTGTAAAAAATTGAAAGGAGTCTTACAGTTTTGCTACTGGATTTGAGCAAACTCTGGGAGATAGTGGAGGACAGAGGAGCCTGGCATGTGCTATAGTCCATGGGGTCGCACAAGGTCAGACACGAATTAGCAATTAAACGACAACAAGTTGGAATAAAATACCAGCTTTTTGTTTTTTTGTATTTGGAGTCAAGACTTCTTTGTTTTAGGTCTCAAACACCTTTACAGACTTTTAAGATCTAGACAGTGATAGACTGTCTCTGATAAGTAAAATAGATGTAAAAATAGACTGTGAGAAAGAAACCAAACCCATTTACAGCTGGCACGCATAACACCCCTGCGAAATAGAAGGAGAGTATTTAAATTAAGGTGTTTGTCAGAGAAATGGAGGCCAAGAGCCAACAAGACAGAGTACAAAACTGTAAATCTGTCAGGGAAGAAAATATAGTCATGTGAGGATGTGAACGTAGGGACGAGTAAGAATTTCTGGCATAAATGTCAAGAGCAAGCTCCATGGGCAGTCTGAAACACAAACGTGAAATCAGCAGGAATGGAAATGATGCCAGAGGTTTGGATTTTGCTACTGAACCAAACTTGGGTCCAACCACCCCCACATAAGGCCAACTGACTGGATTGTGATGAAGGAAAGTGCAGTTTTTATTGCAGCCACCAGACAAAGAGTCTGGGACAGCTAAGGCTCTAAAAACCCAGATTCCCAGTGGGTCTCAGGGAGGCATTCTTAAAGACCAAGTGAGGCAGGGGAGTCCCAGGGTATGTGACCAGCTCCTGAAGTTCTCTGACTGGTTGGTGATGAGATGACAGTGAAGTGTCACAGGGGTTAACACCATCAAGGCTCAGGCGCCACTATGGCTGACAGCTTATGGTCATCAAATCGTTCATTTCTACCACTTGGTGGGGATTTTAGCTTCTGTAAAACAACTCAGGAAAGGTGCATCAGACACTGTTAGCTAGGTACTTCACAGAGGAGCTGGGGAAGGGGTCCGTCCCTGGATGGCTCCATAGGGTCCTGCTATGTCACAGCTTTACCATGAAAAAATGGAGGAAGTTGGATCAAGAAATTCCCAGTACCGTATTTCTTGTGTATGGTTGCTATGTATGCTTAGTCACTCAGTCGTGTCCAACCTTTGCGATCCCACAGACTGTAGCCTGCCAGGCTCCTCTGTCCATGGGGTTCTCCAGGCAAGAATATTGAAGTGGGTTGCCATTTCCTTCTGCAGTTTATGGTTGTTACTCAGGGTATACAGCGCTACTGATGGAGAATTTCTGCATAACTATAGAAGAACTAGAGGCTTAAACAACAACAACAACAAAAAACAAGCTATGTGTTTCCTCCTGAAAGAAGGATGGTTAACAGAGATGGTTAAGAATAACAACATTTTCACAGCTTGGTTGTAAGTTGAAGAAAGTAGGACAAAGTAGACAAAAACTGAGATAAATTTCAAATTACTTCTTTCAAGTGGAGGACTTCTAGAAAAGGTATCCTCAGATGAAGAGAAAACAATCCCTAAATCAGAACATGGAAAAAGCATGGAACAATAGTCTGGTTCAAAACTGGGAAAGGAGTTGGACAAGGTTGTATACTTTCACCCTGCTTACTTAGCTCACAGGCAGAGTACATCATGAGAAATGCTGGACTGGATGACTCACAAGCTGAAATCAAGACCGCCAGGAGATGCTGCAGAAGAGTCAGAACGACTTTCCTCTTGGTCCTGAGAGGTCCCTTCCAAACGGTCCAAGGGACTCTACATATTGCCAGCCCACGTTTGGCCTTGACAGTTCATGCACAGTTCCAGCAAAATTCCTCTTACCAGTGTCAAGGTTTGCTTGTTCCAGAGGTCAAGCCCTGAGCCTTTGGACTGGGAGCACTGACTCCAAGACCCTAGACTACCAGAGAACTAACCTTAGGGAGTATCAAATAGTGAGAACTCACAAAAAGGAAACCACTTGAATATAAGACCCAGCGTCTCCCAACCACCAGTAGCACCCTGTGCAGGAAGCCTCATCAAAAAAACAAACAAAACAAAAATACAAACCAAATCATCGGCAGACGGGATTACCAACTCACTCAGTCTTGCCCATCAGAGGAAAAACAAACAAACAAAACACTCAGCACAAACCTTACCTCACAGGAAGCTTATACAGACCACTGGACTAAACTTAGGAGGGCAGAAACCAAAAGGAAGAAATATTTCAACCTTGAAGCCTGGAAAAGGAGACCTCAAACACAATAAGTTAAAAAAAATTTTTTTAAAGGCAGAGAAATACTGTACAAATGAAGGAATGAACTAGAAACACAGAAGTCAAAATAAATGAACAGCAAATAGGCGAACTACATGAAAGAGAATTCAGAATAATGATAGTAAAGATGACTTAAAAAATTGAAAACGAAATGGAGAAAATGCAGTAATAAATTAAAGACTGAGAAGAATTAAAGAATAAACATAAAAACAACAGTTACTGAAGTTAAAAATACTCTATAAAGAACCACTAGTAGAATACCTGAAGCAGAGGAACGAATCAGTGAGCTGGAAGATACAATGGTGGAAATAACTTCTGAAGAGCAGAAAAAAGCAAAAAGAATGAAAAGAACTGAGGAAAGTCTCAGAGACCTCTGGGACAATATCAAATGCACCAACATTGGCATCACCGACTCGATGGACATGAGTTTGAGTAAACTCCGGGAGTTGGTGATGGACAGGGAGGCGTGGCGTGCTGCAATCCATGGGGTCGCAAAGAGTCAGACATGACTGAGCAACTGAACTGAAGAAGAGGAAAAGAAAAAGAAAGGGTATGAGAAAATTTTTGAAGAGATTATAGTTGAAAATTTCCCCAACATGGAAAAGAAAATAGTCAATCAAGTCCAAGAGGTGCAAAGAGTCCCATACAGGATAAACCCAAGGAGAAACATGCCAAGACACATACTATTCAAACTAACAAAGACTGGACACAAAGAAAGAATACTAAAAGCAGCAAGGGAGAAGCAACAAGTAACATACAAGGGAAACTCCAGACACTTAACAGCTGATCTTCCAGCAGAAACTGCAGGCCAGAGGGGAATGGCAGGATACATTCAAAGTACTGAAAGGGAAAAATCTAAAACCAAGATTACTATACCCGGCAAGGATCTCTTTCAAAATTGATGGAGAAATAAAAAGCATTTCAGACAAGCAGAAGTTAAGAGAATTCAGTATCACCAAACCAGCTTTACAACAAATGGTATTTATACAGTCAAGAAATACAAGAGAAGAAAAAAGATCGACAAAATCAACCCCTAACAATTAAGAAAATGGCAATAAGAATGGCAATATGTGTCTGAATAATTTGATAAGAAATTAAGAAAATGGCACTTAAGAATGGCAATATGTGTATCAATAGTTACTTTACATGTACGTGGATTAAATGTTCCACCCAAAAGACACAGACTGACTGAATGGATTTAAAAAAAAAAGATCCATATATATGCTGTCTATAAGAAATCCACTTCAGACCTAAAGACACATATAGACTGACAGTGAGAGAAGGGAAAAATATATTCCATGCAAATGGGAAGCAAAAGAAAGCTGGAGCAGCAACCTTCATATCAGACAAAATAGACCTCAAAATAAAGAAGATTACAAGAGATAAGGAGGACGCTACATAATGATCAAGGGATCAGTCCAAGAGGAAGACATAACAATTGTAAATATCTATGCACCCAACATAGGAACACCTCAGTACATAAGACAAATGCTAACAGACATAAAAGGAGAAATTGACAGTAACACGATAATAGTAGGGGACTTTAACAACCCACTCACACCAATGGAAAGATCATCAAAACAGAAAATTATAAGAAACACAAGTCTTAAATGATACACTAGATGAGATAGATCTCATCGATATCCTCAGGACATTCCATCCAAATGCAGAAGAATATACCTTCTTCTCAAGTGCACATGGAACATTCTGCAGGATAGACTACATCTTGGGTCTATCAAACCTCAGTAAATTTAACAAAATTGAAATCATATCAAGCATCTTCTCTGACCACAACGCTATGAGACTAGATATCAATTACAAGAAAAAAACTGCAAAAAACACAAACACATGGAGATTAAACAATACATTTCTAAATACCCAACAGGTTACTGAAGAAATCAAAAGGGAAATCAAAAAATTTCTGGAAACAAATGACAATGAAAACACGACAACTCAAAACCTATGCAATGCAGCAAAAGCAGTTCTAAGAGGTAAGTTTAGAGCTTACCTCTAAAGAAACAAGAAAAACATTGAACAGATAACCTAACTTTACACCTGAAACAGCTGGAAAAAGAGAACAAAAAACCCCCCAAAATTAGTAGAAGGAAAGAAATCATAAAGATCAGAGCAGAGATAAATGAAAAAGAAATGAAAGAAACAATAGTAAAAATTAATAAAACTAAAAGCTGGTTCTTTGAGAATATAAACAAAATTGACAAGCCTTTAGCTAGACTCATCCAGAAAAAAAGGAGAGAAGAATCAAATCAACAAAATTAGAAATGAAAAAGAGATTACAACAGACAATGCAGAGATACAAAGGATTATAAGGTACTATTATGAACAACTATATGGCCATAAAATAGAAAACCTGGAAGAAATGGACAGATTCTTAGAAAAGTTCAATCTTCCAAGACTGAATCAGGAAGAAATAGAAATTATCAACAACCCCATTACAAGCACTGAAATTGAAGCTGCGATCAAAAAAACTCCCCCAAAACAAAAGTCCAGGACCAGATGGCTTCACAGGAGAATTCTATCAAACATTTAGAGAAGAGCTAATGTCTATCCTTCAGCAAAATGTGAACCGTGAAATTCCAGATGTTCAAGCTGGTTTTAGAAAAGGCAGAAGAAACAGAGATCAAATTGCCAACCTCTGCTGGATCATCAAAAAAGCAAGAGAATTCCAGAAAAAAATTTATTTCTGCTTTACTGACTATGCCAAAGCCTTTGACTGTGTGGATCACAAGAAACTGTGGAAAATTCTGAAAGAGATGAGAATACCAGACCACCTGACCTGCCTCTTGTGAAACCTGTATGCAGGTCAGGAAGCAACAGTTACAACTGGACCTGGAACAACAGACTGGTTCCAAATTGGGAAAGGAGTTCGTCAAGACTGTATATTGTCACCTTGCTTAGTTAACTTATATGCAGAGTACATCAAGAGAAACGCTGGGCTGGATGAAGTACAAGCTGGAATCAAGATTGCCGGAAGAAATGTCAATAACCTCAGATATGCAGATGACTCCACCCTTACGGCAGAAAGTGAAGAACTAAAGAGCCTCTTGATGAAAGTGGAAGAGGAGAGTGAAAAAGTTGGCTTAACATAAAAAGCTCAACATTCAGAAAACTAAGATCACAGTATCCAGTCCCATCACTTCAAGGCAAATAGATGGGGAAACAGGAGAAACAGTGACAGACTTTATTTTTTTGGGCTCCAAAATCATTGCAGATGCTGACTGCAGCCATGAAATTAAAAGATGCTTGCTCCTTGGAAAGAAAGTATAACCAACCTAGACAACATATAAAAAAGCAGAGACATTACTTTGCCAACAAAGGTCCATCTAGTCAAGGCTATGGTTTTTCTAGTAGTCATGTATGGATGTGAGAGTTGGACTATAAAGAAAGCTGAGCGCCAAAGAATTGATGCTTTTGAACTGTGGTGTTGGAGAAGACTCTTGAGAGTCCCTTGGACTGCAAGGAGATCCAACCAGTCCATCCTAAAGGAGATCAGTCTTGAGTGTGCATTGGAAGGACTGATGTTGAAGCTGAAACTCCGATACTTTGGCCAACTGATGCGAAGAGCTGACTCATTTGAAAAGACCCTGATGCTGGGAAAGATTAAAGGCAGGAGGAGAAGGGGACAACAGAGGATGAGATGGCTGGATGGCATCACCGACTCAATAGACACGAGTTTGGGTAAACTCTGGGAGCTGGCGATGGACAGGGAGGCCTGGCATGCTGCAGTCCATGCGGTTGCAAACAGTCGGACACGACTAAGCGACTGAACTGAACTGAATGTCTATCCTGCTAAAACTCTTTCAAAAATCTGCACAGGAAGGAACACTTCCAAACTGATTCTATGAGCCCACCATCACCCAGATACCAAAACCAGACAAAGAAAACACAAAAAAAGAGAACTACATGACAATATCACTGATGAACATAGATGCAAAAATCCTCAACATTCTTTGGCATTGCCCTTCTTTGGGAATGGAATGAAAACTGACCTTTTCCAGCCCTGTGGCCACTGCTGAGTTTTCCAAATTTGCTGACATATTGAGTGCAGCACTTTCACAGCATCATCTTTTAGGATTTGAAAAAGGTCAGCTGGAATTCCATCACCTCCACTAGCTTTGTAGTGATGCTTCCTAAGGCCCACTTGACTTCACACTCCAAAATGTCTGGCTTTAGGTGAGTGACTGACCACATCATCATAGTTATCCGGGTCATTAAGACCTTTTTTTGTATAGTTCAGTTCTTCTGTATTTTCTTGCCACCTCTTCCTTAATCTCTTCTGTTTCTGTTATACACACATAGTCACTCAGTCATGTCTGACTCTTTGCAACCTCATGGACTGCAGCCTGCCAGGCTCTTCTATCCAAGGAATATTCCAGGCAAAAATATTGGAATGGGTAGCCATTCCCTTTTCCGGGGGATCTTCTTGACCCAGGGATCAAACCAATGTCTCCTGCATTGAAGGCAGATTCTTTACCATTTGGAGCTTCCCTTGTGGCTCAGCTTGTAAAGAATCCGTCTGAATTGAGAGAGACCTAGGTTCAATCACTGGTTTGGGAAGATCCCCTGGAGAAGGGAAAGGGTATCCACTCCAGTATTCTGGCCTGGAGAATTCCATGAACTGTATAGTCCAGGGGGTCACAAAGAGTCAGACACGACTGAATGACTTTCACTTATCCACTTTCTTTACCATCTGAGCCACAAGGGATGCCCCTATTTCTGTTAGGTCTTTAGCATTTTTGTCCTTTATCATGTCCATCTTTGCATGAAATGTTCCCTTAATATCTCCAATTTTCTTGAAGAGATCTGTAGTCTTTCCCATTCCTCTATTCTTTGCATTGTTCAAGTAAGAAGGCTTTCTTATCCTCCTTGCTATTCTCTGGAACTTTGCATTCAGTTAGGTATATTTTTCCCTTTCTCCCTTGCCTTTTGCTTCTCTTTTCTCACCTATTTGTAAAGGCAAATATCACGTTACTATTCTTCTGAAAATAGTTTAACTCTGCTGACCCTTTAAAGTGTCTTGAGGACCTTCACCCAAGGAGTCTACAGACCATGCTTTGAGAAGCACTACTTTACATGGTAGTTATCTTATCATGTTGTAGGGCTCCTCACCTATCCTTCTCTGCCTTGCTAAATTGCACTCACTTAAGAATGTTTGCATCAACTGCTCCCCCAGCTGGGAACTCTCCGCCACTGGTATCTTTATTGTTATCAGATTTCAACTCAATGGCACCTCCTAGAGACACCTGTTGTGCTTAATCAGTTTAAAGAACACGTCTCTCCCGTAGTCACTCTCTATTATGTTACTTCACATTACTTTATGAAAGTTATCATCATTTGATACTATCTTGTTAATTAATATGCCTCCCCTATTAGAATTTAAGTGTAGTAATTCAAGGAATTGAGTTGTCTTACCCATTTCTGTACCTCCAATTCCTAGAAGAGTGCAGTCAAAATTCAATACAATTTTAAAAGACCTTGAGGAATTAAAAGAAAAAGTAGATACTGCAGTAATTTGAAAAGCACAAAGCCTTATAAGGCAGTTTATTATAGTTTTCAGTATTAATCTTCCAATGACTATTATCTCATGACATCTTTTCATTGTTTATAATCAACTTTAATATTCTCTCCACATCAGTATAGAACTTGCATTGTTCTATTTTCCATTCCCATTATTACACTTGGATGGAATGTAAAATACTTTAGGGCATAGACAAAGAAGCTAGAAGGGCACATAATATATCCTTCTGCTTAAAAAAAACTTATTTTTTCCATAGTATTTTTAGAGCATAGTGTATGTAAAGGTTAACATTTATGAACAAGATCAATCTGGGGTATTTGACATCTTTAGCATTTTGAGTCTTCTTATTCAGGAACATGGACTGTCCTTTTACTTATGTCTTTATTGATGCATCTAAATGAAGTTTTACTATTTTATATATAAGTATACTGTATATTGACCAACCTAGATAGCATATTAAAAAGCAGAGACATGACTTTGCCAACAAAGGTCTGTCTGTTCAAGGTTATGGTTTTTCCAGTAGTCATGTATGGATGTGAGAGTTGGACTGCGAAGAAAGCTGAGCGCCGAAGAATTGATGCTTTTGAACTGTGGTGTTGGAGAAGACTCTTGAGAGTCCCTTGGGCTGCAAGGAGATCCAATCAGTCCAACCTAAAGGAGATCAGTCCTGGGTGTTCTTTGGAAGGACTGATGCTGAAGCTGAAATTCCAGTACTTTGGCCACCTGATGCGAAGAGTTGACTCATTGGAAAAGACCCTGATGCTGGGAGGGATTGGGGGCAGGAGGAGAAGGGGATGAGAGAGGATGAGAAGGCTGGATGTCATCACCGACTCGATGGACATGAATTTGAGTAAACTCTGGGAGTTGGTGATGGATAAGGAGGCCTGGTGTGCTATGATTCATGGGGTCACAAAGAGTTGGACATGACTGAGCAACTGAACTGAACTGATACTGTATATTATTTATTAGAATTATTCATAACTACTATGTATTATATACTTTTGCTATTGTAAGTCAACTGTAAGTTGTATTTTTAAAACTTTACTGTTTATGTATAGAAATTTAAAACTTTTTGTATTGATCTTGTATCTGGAAATCTTGCTAAGCTCTTTTATTGCACACTAATAATTTGTAAATGAAAGTTTTTTTGTATATAAAAGCACATCATTTACTAAGTGATTTTTTTTCTTTTTATTATATTGCTCCAAATAGAAATTGGGAGACTACACATCTTAATTTGCCTAGGTGGGTTGGTAAGATTGTTTTTATATCCTTATTTTCCCTAACAGTATATATCTTGCTGTATTTCCTATTTTAAAGATAATGATATTTAACATTTCACCATGAAATTCACTGTAGGAGTTGTTTTCAGCTTTTCAGATTATTTTTTCATGTTAATGACATTTCCTTCTATTTGTAGGTTCCAAGTTTCTAAACATAAACAATGTTTTAGTTGTACTCTTTTCTCTACCTATTGATATGATCAAATGTTTTTTCTACTTTTATTTTTTCATGTGGAAATGATATCAGTGTATTTATCATATTGAACTATTGCTGGAATAGTTGCATCCTGAAATAAAACTCCACTTGGTCATGATATATACTTATTTTCTTATTTTTACATTGTTAGATTTGGCTTGCTATTACTTTATTTGGGCTTTTACATCTATGTCTTGAGTGATATTTATCTGTCATGTACATTTATAACCTGAGAAAGTGTTGCCTCTGTCAGGTTTTGGGGTCACGGTTGTGCCAATCTCATAATATATGTTGGGGAGCATTGTTTCTTTTTTCTATTCTTTGGAAGAGTTTGTATAAGATTAGAATAACCTGCTGAACATTCAGGGAGGGTGAGATGTTTTAAGACAACAAGAAAAGGTGAAAATCACAAAGGAAAAGCTAGGTTTTTTTCCTCCTACATTAGAATTGTGAACTTCTATTCATCAAGTACACTATAAAGAGTGAAAATACAACTAAGAGAAAATCGTAGTATGAACACCACCAAAGGGTTAATATGCACAGATTACTGTAAGACATCTACAAGTCAGTAAGAAACAATCAAATGTAAAAATGATGTACAAAAAAAAAAAATGATGTAAGTAATTTCATTCTAATCACTGTCCCCTGTATCCTGTTCTACCGACCTTACGTAGGTAACAGTTTTTATTAATTTCACTTTAAATCATTCCAGCTTTTTAAAAGCAGAGAGGAACATATATTCTTTAACCTTCTTTCTTGTCTACTGACATCATTTAAAGGTAAAAGTCCCTGGAACTCTGCTCACATCTGTACAGAGATCTTCATTCTTAATTTTCAAATAGCTGCACAGTATTTCATCATGCAGCTGTTTTTAATTGCTTATTTAGGCAGTCTTATCTTATTGAACATGAATTTTTCCCAATCCTTGGCTACAAATATTGCTCCAGTGGATAATCTGCACATGATTTATACTTGGGATTTAACGTGGCATGATTTTGAAACTAACCTCCAACTAGAACCATAGCTCCATTGGTTTTTCCTGGCAACAATCTCTTTGGTTGGTGACTACAACAAATTTTACTGAAAATCCCAAACCCACCATACACCAGGAATTAGTGTGGGTCTGAATAAATATGGCTTAACCAGAGACAAGGGCTTTCTGAAAAGATCTAAACAGCCTGAAGTTTCTGTACTGGGTTGTGCCTCTCCCACTGGAGATAAAAAGTGAAAGTTGCTCAGTCATGTCCAACTCTTTGTACACAGTCCATGGAATTCTCCAGGCCAGAATACTGGAGTGGATAGTCGCTCCCTTCTCCAAGGGATTTTTCCAATCCAGGGACTGAACCCAGGTCTCTAGTATTGCAGGCGGATTCTTTACCAGCTGAGCCACAAGGATGCTGAAATATTAATATGCACTGGTAGACATAATTAAATGACCAAGAAGAAATTACAATTCCTTGTAAACAGTTTACAGACAACAATAAAAAGGAAATGTTAATGCTCAGGGTAATTACAGTATTAAACTCACTCAAACTATAAATTGCTGTTTCTCAAAACGAATTTTAAAAAAAAGTTAAAAAAGTAATATGTGTATGATATCAAATCAAATAGAAAAAATTTTATAATATCCCTACAGATACGTCAGCCCCACTTCACACAGGAAATTTTAAGTCTGACTCCTTGTTTTTTAAGTTTGAATATTATTGCTTCTATCATTGCCTCTAGGTTCCAGCATATCTTTCACTCCAACAGTGTAAAAGTTTTATTGCCAGATTGCTAACATTTACTTTCTACTCTGCAAAGACAAAGCAAAAATAGCTTGCCTTGTTACTAGCATAAGAATCTAGGTTTGCTCTTCATTTCTCATGAAACCATCTACCTTATGAATATAATTTTAATTAGCTACATTCTTATAAAGGCTTTCCTGGTGACTCAGAGGTAAAGAATCTGCTCGATCCTCTGAGTCAGGAAGATCCCCTGGAGAAGGAATGGCAACCCATTCTAGTATTCTTGCCTGGGAAATCCCATGGACAGTGGAGCCTAGCAGGCTACATGGGTCGCAAAAGAGTTGAACACAATTTAGCAACTATACAGTAACAACACATTCCTAATAGACTAGACACTGTTACAGAATCCAAGATACATGAAAAGGTAAATTCTATGGTTGATAAAACTAAATGGAGTTGTTAATATCTAGCTTATACCTACAGCTGGTACTACGTATTTATTTCATAATTCCAGAAAAAGATACACTATTTAATAGCAGGGTATCAACTGCAAGATGATTTTGACCGAATTGATTAATTATTTAAATCAAATTACCAGTACATTTTTTTAAATGCCCATGTTAACTTGATTATTTCACTGCAGAGTAGGTTCCATTTTAGCAGATTAAAAGATCAACTTGATAAATATATTAAATGTTCATCTGAGAATAACAGAAGTATTTCTACATATCTCAGTTCAAAAAAGTCACTCAGTTGTGTCTGACTCTTTGTGACCCCATGGACTGCAGCACACCAGGCCTCCCTGTCCATTACCAGCTCCTAGAGTTTACTCAAAACTCATGTCCATCTACATGTCTAGATGATACAAATAAAGACATTGTCTACAGTTCGTTATATAACTAAAAGTGGAGACAGGAATGACCACGCTGGGGCATAAAGAAATATAAAAGCTTAAAGAGTTATTCAGCAGTTGTTTTTAAAGCTAAAAGTTTCAGTCCTCACCTGGAATTTGTCTTGCCACCCCGAGCAGGTAAGTATCCCGTCAGAACCACAGCTCCATCTTCTGTGCATGACCACAGTCTCCTCGGTTGGTTGGTGACATAACAACATCCACAGTCCATGGGTAACCCATATCCATGAGTCACAAGGGGTCATTACCTGTGGGGGGTTGAATACAAAAGTCTTTATCAAAGTCCTTCACTAAAGATCCATTGGTATCTCAGTCAGGACATATCAGAAGATCACGGATATTGGATCATGTGGATGTTTTGCTCCTGAATAGTACTTGACCTGAAAAACCAAATTAAACGATAGTCAAAGTGAGCTAGGCAAAAGCAAAATGCAGACTGGGAAGCTGATTTTTGTATGGGCAGTAGTAGAGAAGTTTTCTCATTTCTTGAAGCATTTATATATAACTACATCTCACATCTATTGGTCTAGCTAAAATGTACCATTTTACTATTAAGAATTCAAACCACCGACTGTCTGCTGATTCTCTACAAATGGCTTCACACACAAGAGTCAACCTGTAATGATTCACATTTAGGTTCCAAGTTTTAAATTAATTCTGTTGTCAGGATATGGCTTGGAATGAATGACAATTTTAATGGTTATTCTCACTGCTTCTGACTCTGTCCTATTTATAGCTATAGCATAAGCAAAGGAGAAAAAGATGATGTATTTCTGTCATCTTCCTCACAGATATTTTTTCTGATCACTACCACAAAATCAAAGATTATTTAATTTAGTGAAAGGAACAAAATAATTATGTTAATAAGGAAGTTACTTCACTGAGTATTTTTTTTTTAACCCTAAAACAATTTTTGAAAAGACAATCTCTTTAACAAGTGGTGCTGGGAAAACTGGTCAACCATTTGTAAAAGAATGAAACTAGAACACTTTCTAACACCATACACAAAAATAAACTCAAAATGGATTAAAGATCTAAATGTAAGACCAGAAACTATAAAACTCCTAGAGGAGAACATAGGCAAAACACTCTCCGACATATATCACAGCAAGATCTTCTATGACCCACCTCCCAGAATATTGGAAATAAAAGCAAAAATAAACAAATGGGACCTAATGAAAATTAAAAGCTTTTGCACAACAAAGGAAACTATAAGTAAGGTGAAAAGACAGCCCTCAGATTGGGAGAAAATAATAGCAAATGAGGAAACAGACAAAGGATTAATCTCAAAAATATACAAACAATTTTTGACCTCTAGGAATAAGAAACGGAAGAGACAAAAAAAGTCAATTACCAGATGAGAGGTTTGGATCTTGCTAGGAAAAGAAGTAAGACCTTTCATGAAAGTAAGATAAAAATGAGTTAATTTATTTTAAAAATTTTCCATAATTTTAAATTAAAATTATTATATAAACACAGCATTTATGGATTAAAAAGTAAAAATGACTTTTGTGCATGTTTTACTCCTTTCCTAATAACACTGCTTTCCCAAAATAATGACTGACAGTTTAATTCTTTCAGACCTTTTAATATTTATATGTATTTTCCTATTGTCCTTATTTCCCTTTTCTACCTTTAATTTCATCTAATTATGCCAAGAAACTTTTCTTCCCAGAAGGAACAATATCATATCTAAAGCCCTGACAGCATACTTACATGGCAAACAGATGTATTAGATGGATGCTACCTTTGACTAAAACAAAAGATATCCAAGTTACCTAGCCATAGTAGTGTCATATATACGTAAATGACATATGTGTGTGTATATATATATATATATATATATATATATATATATATATATATATGTTTCTCTGGTGGCTCAAATGGTAAAGAGTGTGCCTGCAATGCAGGAGACCTGGGTTCTATCCCTGGGTCAGGAAGATTCTCTGGAGAAGGGAATGGAAACCCACTCCAGTATTCTTGCCTGGAAAATTCCACGGACGGAGGAACCTGGTGGATTGTAGTTTATGCGGTCACAAAGAGTCAGACATGACTGAGCGACTAATATATAAACATAATAAATGATTTTTCTTACAAGGTATTTTAGATAATTTTCAAGTGTACTAGTAAATTAACTGGCTTGCCAAAATAATGAATCTGTGTTAAAAACAAGTTCATAATTAAAAAAGGGAAGATAACAATGATAATGACTCAAAAACTGTTTCAAGGAAAGTCAAATAGTTGACAATAAGCAAAATATACTTTGGTTTTTAAGACACAGTTTCAGTAAAACAGCATTATCAATTATACCAGATTTTATAATAACATATTGATTTACAGTTTTCTGGTAAGTCATTTATAAAGTCTGTTTTCACAGTATTTTTAGTATGAACTGTAAGCATAAAGAGTAAGCATCTGCTATACTTTGACATTTAAGTAACAGAAAAATTAAAATGTCTTAAACTAATACAGGAAGTCTGTAAGACAGTTTTCTTTTCACTCAAATTTGAGAAAGGGCTTCCTCAGTGGTTCACTGGTAAAGAATCTGGCTGCAATGCAGGAGACAATCCTTGGGTGGGGAAGATCCCTTGGTGGAGAACACCATAGCCCACTCTAGTATTTTTGCCTGGAGAATCCCATGGACAGAGGATCCTGGCGGGCTACAGTTCATGGGGTTGCAAAGAGCCGGGGACGACTGAGCAACTAACACACAGAACAGGCTGGTATAATTTTTCAAAAATAAAGAGACAAGTGAATGATCAGAAACAAGAAGGAAAAGCTTGAATGGAGAATGAAGATCATGGCAATATGCTTACATTAAAAGGAAACAAATATCTCAAGTCAACAACCTAACTTTAAAGCCCAAGAACCTAGTAAAAGAAACTAGATCGCTGGTATATTAAGAATTGTAGGTGAAAAAAAAGAAAGAATTGCAGGTGACAAAACAGCTCATCAGATGAGGCAAAATAATAATAAATAAATGGAATTCAAGTTAACTGATACCCAAAGGCCAAAAAAATAAAATTAAGTCAAGAGTTACTCAGAGTGATAAAAGGTAACAACCTATAAAGAAGGTATGGCAGTCATGAAGTTTAAATACCAAGTCAGACAAAAGAATTCTGTAAAATAAATACTATTCAAAATATGAGGCTAAATTGACAAAAACAGAAATATAGGCAACAAGAAGACACTATCAGGAACAATATGTATTGAACAGATAAAAACAGCAACAGAGTCTATTTTGAAAATACAATAAATAGGAATATTGAATAAATAGATATAAATTGAGTTGTCATATTTTAAAACACATGTTATGCCTCCTTGTCGAAGATCCAGAAGACATTTCCAAAACTGGTCATATGTGAAATTTCAATAATTTACAAAAAGAAGAAATTACAGAGCTCACAAATTTCTAGCCCAAATTAATAACTAGAAATTAATACTGATAAATAAAATAAGAAAACACTACAACCATGGGTAAAATTTTAACCTCTTTAATAATTAGGTTAGGATGAGATGAAATAAAAATAAAACTTTATTATTATGATGAATAATAAAATACACTATAACATTTCAAAAGTTTGACATTTGTCCAAAGCTATAATAGAAATAAATCCAAAGTCATAACTTATACCTTTATTTTAAAAATAAAAAATCTAAAATGAACTGGGGATAATAGGTTTTGGAGAAGTGGTAAAAAATGATATTAAGGAAATTATAAAATAAGCAACAATGTAAGTAAAAGTTGTTTAAAGTTTTTAAAAAGATAAATTATTTTTGAAGAAGATGACAATAAACAGCTTTCTGAAAAATATCAGAAAAAAGATAACACAAAGTCAGTGTGTTAACTTGAAAATGAAGTGATCTCCCTGCCTATTCCTCTATCATCTTGGGAAAACACACGTACCTTAATGTCCACTTCAGAGCTATTTACAATAGCTAGGACATGGAAGAAATCTAGATGGCCATTGGCAGATGAATGGATAAAGAAGTTGTGGCACATATACACAATGGAATATTACTCAGCTACAAAAATGAACACATTTGAGTCAGTTCTAATGAGGTGGATGACCCTAGAGTTTATTATACAGAGTGAAGTAAGTCAGAAAGAGAAAGACAATTATCATATATTAATGCATATATATGGAATCTAGAAAGATGGTACTGACAACCCTACGTACAGGCAGCAAAGGAGACATAGACGTTAAGAACAGACTTTTGGTCTCAGTGTGAGAAAAGTATTCTTGCCTTGAGAACCCCATGAACAGTATGAAAAGGCAAAAAGGTATGACAATGAAAGATGAACTTCCCAGGTCAGTAAGTGCCCAATATGCTACTGGAGAAGAGTAGAGAAAAAACTCCAGAAAGAATGAAGAGATGGAGCCAAAGCAAAAAAAACACCCAGCTGTAGATGTGACAGGTGATGGAAGTAAAGTCTGATGCTGTAAAGAGCAATATTGCATAGGAATATGGAATGTTAGGTCCACGAATCAAAGCAAACTGGAAGAGGTGAAACAGGAGATGGCAAGAGTGAACGTTGACATTTTAGGAATCAGCGAACTAAAATGGACTGGAATGGGTGAATTTAACTCAGATGATCACTATTTCTACTACTGTGGGCAGGAATCCCTTAGAAGAAGTGAAGTAGCTGTCATAGTCAACAACAGAGTTTGAAATGCAGTACTTGGATGCAGTCTCAAAAACGACCGAATGATCTCTGTTCATTTCCAAGGCAAACCATTCAATATCACAGTAATCCAAGTCTATGCCCCAACCAATAATGCTGAAGAAGCTGAAGTTGAATGCCTCTATGAAGACCTACAAGACCTTCTAGAACTAACACTCAAAAAAGACATCCTCTTCATTATAGGAGACTGGAATGCAAGCAGGTCAAAGACTAAATGAGTTTCACTAAGAGAACACACTGGTCATAGCAAACAGTCTCTTTCCAGCAACACAAGAGAAGAAAGACTCCACACATGGACATCACCAGATGGTCGACACCAAAATCAGACTGATGATATTCTTTGCAGCCAAACAAGAGAAGCTCTATATAGTCAGCAAAAACAAGACCAGCAACTGACTGTGGCTCAGATCACGAACTCCTTATTGCCAAATAGAGACTTAAATTGAAGAAAGCAGCGAACCACTAGACCATTCAAGTATGACCTATATCAAATCCCTTACAATTATACAATGGAAGTGACAAATAGATTCAAGGGATTAGATCTGATAGAGTGCCTGAAGAACCAAGGACGGAGGTTCATGAATGACACTGTACAGGAGGCAGTGATCAAGGCCATCCCCAAGGAAAAGAAATGCAAAAAAGGCAAAATGGTTGTCTGAGGAGGCCTTACAAACAGCTGAGAAAAGAAGAGAAGCTAAAGGCAAAGGAGAAAAGGAAAGATATACCCATTTGAATGCAGAGGTCCAAAGAAAAGCAAGGAGAGATAAGAAAGCATTCCTAAGTGATCAGTGCAAAGGAATAGAGGAAACTAATAGAATGGGAAAGACTAGAGATCTCAAGAAAATTAGAGATACCAAGGGAACATTTCATGCAAAGATGGGCTCAATTAAGGACAGAAATGGTATGAACCTAAAAGAAGCAGAAGATGTTAAAAAGAGGTGGCAAGAATACACAGAAGAAATATACCAAAAAGATGTTCAATGACCCAGATAATCATGATGGTGTGATCACTCACCTAGAGCCAGACATCCTGGAATGTGAAGTCAAGTGGGCCTTAGGAAGCATCACTACAAACAAAGCTAGTGGAGGTGATGGAACTCCAGTTGAGCTATTTCAACTCTTAAAAGATGATTCTGTGAAAGTGCTGCACTCAATATGCCAGCAAATTTGGAAAACGCAGCAGTGGCCATAGGACTGGAAAAGGTCAGTTTTCATCCCAATCACAAAGAAAGGCAATCCTAAAGAATGTTCAAACTACCACACAACTGCACTCATCTCACACGCTAGCAAAATTAATGCTCAAAATTCTCCAAGCCAGGCTTCAACAGTACGTGAACCATGAACTTCCAGATATTCAAGGTGATTTTAGGAAAGGCAGAGGAACCAGAGATCAAATTGCCAACATCTGCTGGATCATTGAAAAAGCAAGAGTTCCAGAAAAATATCTATTTTTCCTTTATTGACTATGCCAAAGCCTTTGTGTGAATCACAACAAACTGTGGAAAATTCTTACAGAGATGGAAATACCAGACCACCTGATCTGCCTCTTGAGAAATCTGTATGCAGGTCAGGAAGTAAGAGTTAGAACTGGACCTGGAACAACAGACTTGTTCCAAATTGGGAAAGGAGTTCGGCAGGGCTATATATCGTCACCCTGCTTGTTTAATTTATATGAAGAGTACATCATGGGAAATGCTGGGCTAGATGAAGCACAAGCTGGAATCAAGATTATTTCGAGAAATATCAATAACCTCAGATATGCAGGTGACACCACCCTTATGGCAGAAAGTGAAGAAGCACTAAACAGCCTCTTGATGAAAGTTAAAGAGGAAAGTGAGAAAGTTGGCTTAAAGCTCAACATTCAAAAAACTAAGACCATGGTATCCGGTCCCATCACTGCATGGCAAATAGATGGGAAAACAGTGGAAACAGTGAGAGACTTTATTTTCTTGGGCTCCAAAATCACTGCTGATGGTGACTGCAGCCATGAAATTAAAAGACGCTTACTCCTTGGAAGGAAAGTTATGACAACCTAGACAGCATATTAAAAAGCAGAGACATTACTTTGCCAACAAAGGTCCGTCTCGTCAAGGCTATGGTTTTTCCAGTAGTCATGTATGGATGTGAGAGTTGGACTATAAAGAAAGCTTTTGAACTGTGGTGTTGGAGAAGACTCTTAAGAGTCCCTTGGACTGCAAAGAGATCCAAACAGTCCATCCTAAAGGAAATCAGTCCTGAATATTCATTGGAAGGGTTGATGTTGAAATTGAAACTCCAATACTTTGGCCACCCGATGCAAGGAACTGACTCATTTGATAAGACCTTGATGCTTGGAAAGACTGAAGGCGAGAGAAGGGGACAACAGAGGATGAGAAGGTTAGATGGCATCACCCCTTGACATGAATTTCAGTAAATTCCAGGAGTTGGTGATGGACAGGGAGGCCTGGCATGCTGCAGTCCATGGGGTTGCAAAGAGTCAGACACTACTGAGCAACTGAACTGAACTGATCTGATGGCTTATTTATCTCTGAATCTTCAAAAGTTAACAGTTCTTGGGATAAAAGAGGCATTATATGTTCAAACTAGAAGAGATGACTTTGCTACAGTATCTAATTTCAACAGGACTTTATTCTACATTGCAAGAAAAGCATTTTAGAAGAGCTTTAAATTAAGTTCTTTATTTAACAAACACGTGTAGTAATGCATTCTACATTTTCTGGTTAACTCCTGAAAATCTCAGTTCTAATTTCAGATAACTTGTGTTCTCAAATTTTGTGACCCCCTTTTGGTTTGGAAAATCATTTCTTCAGGACTGGATACTACCATGGGACTGAAACAGAAACAAAGATTTCTCATGTTCGAATAATTTGGTATTATTTTATAAACTACATAAAACATGAACACCACCACGCTGTGCTACAACGGAAAATTAAGTTCTACTAGACAGGTTCAAAAAATAGAGGCCACCATAAAAATATAAACAAAAAGTAATCCCAAGTAATTTAAATACCTAAGGAATAGATATTTTAAATTACCATATGAATACTTATTTTCATGCTCCACTGCAGTCCCACCTTCATCCTCAATAATCTGATTCACACTAAATTGGAATTAATTTAAATTGGGGGTTAACTAATTTAGTTTAATTTTACTGAATTTAATAGGTACACTACCTGTCTACTCAAATTCACTCATTCACTCAGTCAACAAATATAAACGTACTCAAGTGTGCCATACCCTGATGCTTCTTTTTAGGTAACTCAGGGGTTTTCTTCGTTTGAACTAGAGAAAGATGAGCTTCTGGAACTGTCTCATTTCCTAGAAATTTAATACATAACCAACACCACAGATACGTTTGAGTATGGAGAAGAAAGAAGAAGTGAAATGTCAGCAAATGGGGGCTGGGGGCTCCCTGGAAGCGGCAGTGGTACATAAGGATTAAGAACCTTATGGGTTCAAATCCTGATTCCAGTACTTTTCCCCTGTATCCGTTACCTCGTCTGTAAAATGGTAATTAATAATAAATAATTCATAGATCTGCTGGAGAATCGAATGCAAAAATGGAATACAATGTGTTCCAAAGTGGCTGATATTCGTTAAACCATATGATGCTAGCCTCTGCTGCGGGAACACGGGAAATGCTTTCCTGGTTAGAGTACATCTCAGATATATACGGCTTGAAATGAAATGTACGTACATCACTGTCAAGGCTGGGAAACTACTCCAGGCAACCAGTCCAGGAAGCTAAGTGATTTCATGGTGTGCAGACAAGCCAGAGCTAGGGGAGATTAGTTAAGGTGCATGGGACCACACTTCATGTTGCGGTTCTAAGCCCCTTCCCAATTTCCATCACACAGAGGAAGGACAGAGCCAGAAGTCGAGCAACGGTTCCAGCCTCGCCCTTGCCGGCAGCACGCAGGTGGAGCGTCCTTGTCTTCAGTCCCGCCTTTGACCCCAGGAAGCGCCCGCAAACCGGCCCTCCTTACTCGGTCTCCTGGGCAGGACAAATGGGTAGGACTCCACGACTATACAGCTCTCTCGCTACACCATTTTCACCGAACTCTAAATTCCAACCCGCCGCCCCACTCCTTCCCGCAGCCCCGGGCCGGGCCGTTCTGAACAGGACCTTCACTTAGGAAGCCAGGGTTTATCTCCTGGGTGCGAGCGGGTCACAAGACCCTCTCTCTCCTGGGCAACAGTACTGCCTGCGACCCGGCACTGCCGCCGGCTAACTCCTGGATTCCCGCGTCCCGGGGCTTGAGCACCGCTGCCGGGCAGTCTTGGGTTGGGATGCTCACCTGCTCGGCGCGACCACCTTTGTGCAGTCGACCCACGAGTAGCGCAGGGGCCGACGCTTTGGGCCCAGCCTTGCCCTTCGCCCACACGTGGCCGCCCTGCATTCCGCGTCGGAGTTGGATTACCTCTCACTCAAACATTCCGTCGATGTATAAAATATTAACGCTTGGCAGGACCCCTGCGCGCAACTCTAGGCCTGCACCTCGCGCTTTCCTATTGGACACAACATGCCGGGTCTCAGAGGTGGCCTGCCTCATCGGCGAGAACCACGCCCTCTGATACCTCCCGTCCAATCGGAGGGAGAGAACCGCATTTGCCCTATTTGCATACAAGTTACTCTACATAAGCTCAGGTCCGGCGGCATTCGCTCCCCAAACACCCATTTCTAAATTGACGATACCCGTTTCCCAAACAGAGTTCAAGCTCAGCACGTCAGCGTCGGAAACAAACAGGAAGATCACTTACTGCCCTGAGATGCATTTCCCAGGCTATGTGCCTAGCACGGGCTTTGCTGCTCACACCTCACCTAGCCTCAAGCCTAACCCCGAATCATCCATCCGAACTACAATCGTAAAACCTCCTCTGAAGCACGTATTTGCACATTCACCAGGTAACGTAAGCGTTATCAACCCTTTTTTTGAAGCTTTGGTGGCCCTAAAAAGGGCCTTTTGGAATATGCTAAGCCGCAGGCACAGCTCAGCCACCGAAGCCGTAGAGAGTGCGGCCCTGGCGTTTCAGAGCATACACCACATCCATGGCCGTGACCGTCTTGCGCTTGGCGTGCTCCGTGTATGTCACTGCATCGCGGATCACATTTTCCAAGAACACTTTGAGCACTCCACGGGTCTCCTCGTAGATGAGACCTGAGATGCGCTTGACACCACCACGGCGAGCCAGACGGCGAATTGCGGGCTTCGTAATGCCCTGGATGTTGTCCCGTAAGACCTTCCGGTGACGCTTGGCACCTCCCTTACCTAGCCCTTTCCCACCCTTTCCTCTGCCAGACATCTTCAACACGGGAAAAACGTTAGCCGCGTAAACCAAGCTCGTAACAGTGAGGGGAGCGAAGAACCTGGGCTTATATATCCTTACAGCGGACCTGGTTGAAAACCTTAAGATAGTGGGCGGAGCTAAGTCCCCAAGAGGGATTGTGTGTTTTTTTTTTTTATCGCCTCCCTACAAAATTTTTCGGTTGCTTATTTGCTTATTTGGGAAAACTTTTTGTTATTTTTGCCATGAAATTGAGGAAAGACTAGATAGAAATTATATTGTCGTTTTCTCCACACTTAAAAAACGGTAGGCCAGATCCAGTGAGTGCTGCGTTTCCCTTCTCTCTTTCCTCCACCTCGTCCGCCCCCGCCTCTCTCTAGCGCGCGGGAATTCTAATTTTATAGTTTTCAAACGAAATGAACACTTTTA
This sequence comes from Muntiacus reevesi, assembly GCF_963930625.1. Taxonomy (NCBI): domain Eukaryota; kingdom Metazoa; phylum Chordata; class Mammalia; order Artiodactyla; family Cervidae; genus Muntiacus; species Muntiacus reevesi. Next base: position 39,734,392 of record NC_089249.1, on the reverse strand, counting down.
TAATACAACTCTTAGACTAATTTGAAACTCAATAGGAACTGGGAATGCTTTACTACTTTTTAAATTTCAAAGCAGTTGCTTTACACTTGCGAGTCTTTTAAAGTCACCAGTTGGGGTAGAGGAAATCTTTCAATCGTTTTTCTCTTTTGTGGCCCCGTGAAGAAAAAATTAAAATCTTTTCAAAAAGTCTAACCTTACCCCTTCCTCCCCACCCCCACCCCCACCCCCGACTTTTCTCTTGCAGCCTCTTCTGGACAATTTGCAGATTTTACTGCTTCCTCCGTCCCCCACCCCCAGCCCAAGCACGGGTTTTTGCTTCTCAGTCAAATGACAATTTCTGTGATTAGTTAAAACAATGTAACATTCTTATTTCATTAAAACTCGAAGTTCTTGTGAAGTAATGGATGCCATAATCATGGCTTTAAATCGGGAGGTTCTCATTTCTTGAGAAATCCCTTGAGAAAAACGGAACTTTGAGTAGTGTCACCACTCTAGGAGACAGGACTGTTTTCCCAAACGATTCATACTGGGAAAAAAGGCAGCAGTATTTAAGTATGATTCATAACTCTTTCCCAGGTACTTAACACCATGAGGAATGACTATATTGGTAAATTGTGCTCTCTGTACCTAGTCCTGACGAATAAGCCTTTCCAGTAGGAAAGGTTTATGGCAAATATTTGCTTATTATGTATCTATCCTCACCCATTTCTATAGCACAAAAAAGATACTGTTATTGTTGTTGTTAAAGCAGAATTAAAAGAACCCTCAGAATGCTGGATGGCTGGGGGGGGGGGGGGTGCGGGGAAGTTCTAAATAGTCAAATTGTATCGCATGATTTTAATGCTTGATTCAAAAGAAAGAAGAGTTTCGAAGAGTCAGGATTCTTGTAATGGTAAAATAGTATTTTTTTAAAAGTATTTACTAAGAAATCAAGGTTAGAACATTTTCAAGTTAGAGATCTCTTTTACTTACAAGGATTAAAAAAAAAGTGTCAATAATAATAAAGGTAATGTGTCAAAAATTTCGGGCATACCCAGTCCGAACTGCTAGAGGCATTTCTTGCTTGAGTGCTTAGTATTTGTTGACTAAGTTAACTAAGGAGTAACTCTCCTTCCTGATTTTTCTGTTTCTTACCACGGTTTCCTTAATTCTTAAGACATTCTTTCCCTGAGAGCGAGAGAGGACGTTGAAACCTCAGAATCCGTTAAATTCAATCAAACTCAATAAATTCAAAGGAACCCCAACCATGGAACACGCGGACCTAGATGTTCATATGAGCTGTTATGTAAATGAGGGCTTAGCAGTTTGCTCTTTTGATTGGAGAGAGCTGGAGAAGGCGGTCCTTCTGCCAGCGTGCTAATTGGGAGCAGAGCCTGCCTGTCATTGGTCACCGGAGCCAAGGATGTTGCGAAGCCCAATGGGAAGGCGCTGCCTAGTGTCAGCAAAGTGTTGGTAGAGGCAGTTCCGGTGTGGTACGTCGCATTCCTGTACTAGCAACCGGATCGCTGGTTTTTGCCTCTCGCTGGAGTTTTAGGCGAGAGACAAACATGTCTGGTCGTGGAAAGCAGGGCGGCAAAGTGCGGGCAAAGGCCAAGTCCAGGTCCTCCCGCGCGGGCCTGCAGTTCCCAGTGGGCCGAGTGCACAGACTGCTACGCAAGGGTAACTACGCTGAGCGAGTGGGCGCCGGGGCGCCGGTGTACCTGGCCGCGGTGTTGGAATACCTGACGGCGGAGATCCTGGAGTTGGCTGGCAACGCCGCGCGGGACAACAAGAAAACCAGGATAATCCCTCGCCACCTGCAGCTCGCCATCCGCAACGACGAAGAGCTAAACAAGCTTCTGGGGAAAGTGACCATCGCTCAGGGCGGCGTCCTGCCCAACATCCAGGCCGTGCTGCTGCCCAAGAAGACGGAGAGTCAGAAGACGAAGAGCAAGTGACCCTGATGCCGCCACAGGGGAGCCGGCTTACCCAGCAAGGGCTCTTTCCAGAGTGTTTTTGAACATGCTTGATGTTATGGAAGGCCGGAGTCATCTAGTGGGGAGGTGGGCGGCGAGGAGACCAGCTGGGTCGGGGGCCCAATAAAGTCGGTGAAAATCGTCTGGTCGAGAGAGCTGTGTAGTCGCGGGGCCCTGCCGGGAGACCCAGGGGCGACCGGGAGACCTTTGGAAGAGGTACTGGTGGGTCGGCTTGAGCCACTTTCTGGGCAGCTTTGTTCCGCAGTCACCCTCGAGGCGCTACGGGTGGATAAAGGGAGACCAGAAGGGACCCACTGGCGTGGAGATGGACAGAGTCGGGGGCTCTCCCTGCTCGCCTGGAGGCAGAGGCGACGCAGAGTAGGTGCGGATGAGGCTGGGCGAGTTGTTTTTACATCCGCCTTCCAGGGCTTGTGCTCCCCTGCCCTCTTAGGGCAGTTCCGGAACCAGTTCTAGGAAAGAGATAGTGATGACGATGTGGTCTTGGGCAGGAGGTTGTCTGTCCGGCCACACTTTTCAGAAGGGAGAATAACTTTGCAGCTTGGAAGAGTAGCTTTGACGACAGAGTGTCAATTTAACTTGTTTTTCTTAGCCTGACAGCTGTTGTGTTTTCTTGTTTGGGGTGTCAGATATTTTTGTGTGCACGCTTATGTTCACATTTCTTTAAAATGAAGGAACCTTCCAGTAATATGTGTAGTGCAGAAGCCTGAGTCATGAAGTTGGAAATTTGTTGCGCTGACACTCATGTTGTGTAATAGTGCAGCGCCTTTAGTCATGAGTTACCTATACCTGAGGAGCTTTTAAAATGACTTTCTAAAGTTTCTAGCTTCATAGTGGTCTTATTTCCACAATATCATATCCCTTTGGAGAGGTAATTGGTTTGATTTTGCTTTATAACAGCAAATCCCTCTCTTAAGGTCCCTTGTGTTCTACCACTGGGCCTGAGGTAATGACCACATTCCAACACCTATTGGGTTTGTGTTGCTTAATGGCACAGTAAGGCTTTCATAAATATGTGATATATGAGAAAAGGCAAGGACAGATGTTATGGGGAGAAACATTTCTCATCAGGAATTTACATTTAAAAGTTACACAGTAACAGCCCTGATCTGTCTTAGATTGACCCTTCCATTTCCCCCTTTTCTACAAGCTTCCTCCTGGCCTACAAAAGAGATCCTCGTTTATTTAGATTTCACATATTTAGATTCATCTTTTCCTTAAGTCAGAGTTGATGTCATTCTGGGGAAAAGAAAAGGATATGTCTTCTACCATCAATGGTAGTAGTTGGCCCGTTTTCTCAGCTTGGACTTTTATTTCTTCCCCAGCATTTACTGAGAAATTCTGTGTGCTATGCACAGTACTGCGTAATGGGTTGCTGTGGCCAGCACAGCAGGTAGGGATCGAAAGTGGTCAGCCGCACAGTTTGGGAAAAAGACACTAGAGACAGAATTAAAGTTTTAAAGATGGGACCAGGGGGCTCAAGACCTCTTGGGTCAAGAGCCCTGTTCCTCAGAGCCACGTCACTTTTATTTAGTGTCTTGGCAAGCAGGAAGTATCTCTTGTGCTACGATGAAGTCAGCCTCCTGTGTCCCCAGTCACGTCTCCCATTTTATTGATTACTTTAAGCTATTTTTGTTATTTTCTTGTACAAGGGCTCTCACCTAACTGGAGGTCATGGACCCACATATGCCTTGGGAAAACATCTTAGTGTGTGCACAAGCATCGTTCTGAACTTGTGCTGACTCAGTGTTCCAAGGTCCACACTGTTTTTCGTTAGCTTAGTAGGGCATGACAACCCCAACTGATCAACCCAACATACTTTTAATTGGGCTATGCTGTATTGCTATATTTTGCTTTTATTCTTTTCCCATGGTGATTTTCTCATGGCTTAGTCCGAGTAATAGATGGCTATTAACCCCTGCAACGGGTGATGAGGGTACCCTGGTCTATGAAACCAACTAGATTTCCACTCCTGAAGCTTACTTTTTTTTTTCTGGGTAACTGAAGACCAGGAATAAACAAATAAGTGACCATCAAGGAAAGGATTCCCCTTCAGCTTCTGCTACTACTTTTGTCTCTATTGCTTGTGGAATAGATGTTGGGATTACTTATCCCTTGTGATCAAGTTTGAAGTATATACAAAGGTCAGGCCACACATACCCCTTTTAGGAGATAGGTTATTGCCCCCTACGTCCAAAAGAGAATAGATCCCAAGGGTACATACCTTGGGCAGTTTCCAAGGCGTCCGACTGTTTATTCCACTTCCCGCCTATTCAGAAGACCTCCTCGTGTAAAATAGTCACAATAGCTATTTTGATGACCGAGATTGTTCCTTTATTCCATGCCAGATATTGGATGCTCAGTAAATAGAAGTACCAGTTTCTACGGGGATATGGGTTTAACCTTTATAGGTTAAAGTAGAGGTAACTAATGAGTATTTTGTTGTTATTTTTAATGCCCAGTTGTTAGGAATAGTTCTCGTTATTACTGCCTTGTGGCATGGTGGAGAAGAAAAAAAGGGTGTATCAGTTGCTGGTTTTGACATTTACGTCTTAATTTCCTAAAAAATTTGAAGCATCTCTAAGATTATTACCAAATGGTAAGGAAATAAGGGTAAGACATTTATAAAATAATAAAAAAAGCTTTTCTCTCTGAAGTTTCACAGAAGTCTAACCCTGTTACCTGAAGATAAAAACAGACAAGATTCACAGATGTCAGTGCACTGATGACCCCATTATCACCCTATCTCGACTACCACTGTGCCAGAGATTCATAGGCTCCCCTCGAATACTTCCCCTGCTGCATGATTCAGTCAATCCATTTTAACCTCACCATTTCTGTTTTTGAGAACTTTTTAAACCTGAATACTTTATTGGCAGTTAAAAATGCATTTGTTGTTGTTGTTGAGTTGCCCAGTCATGTCTGACTCTTTTGGACCCATGGACTAAAGTACACCAGGCCTCCCTGTCCCTCACCATCTCCTGGAACTTGCCCAGGTTCATGTCCATTTCATTAGTGATGCCATCCAGCCATCTCATCCTCTGAGGAGGATACCCCTTGCCAAATCAGTTCAGCCTGTGAATCTTCTATGCACAAACAGTTTTTGCCAATATATGATCATTAACTTAAAAGGCCAATGTTTTTTTCAAGCATGAGACCCAGTGGAAAAAGATTTAGGATAGAAACTGGTGAGGCCTGAATTCTGGTCTTTAGTAGATTTCTAATCCACAGTTGTGTGTGTAGACACACATGCACTTTCCCATGGAGATAAGCCGTTCAGTGTGGCTCGTTGTGACTTGGCCAGGATTTGTTCCTTCTTTGCTTTTCCTGCAGGGCCAGTCTTGTCTTTGTGTCTCTGAGAACTGGTCTGCTTAGTTTTACCTGCCTGGAATCAAAAGGTTTAGTCTGGCCCCATAATTGGTGATGACTATACGCAAACTCTGCACAAATTTCTTTCCAATGGTTGAAAGGTCATACACCACAATATTTAAGAAGTTACTCTCTTGGAATGAGACTTGGGTTCAAATCCACTCATCTCCTTCAGTAGCTGAGTGATTTTGGAAATGCTACTCAATTTCTTTAAATGTCAGTTTCATCTATTAACTGGGCATAATAGAGTTACATCAGTGAGTTTAGAGGAAGTTAGAGATAATGTGAATGAAGGTACCGAGTTTCCTGTATAGAAATGCACTCAATGAATAGTAACTAATATTATGTGAAGCTGGATTTAGAGCAAGTGGCAGTCGTGATGGGACCTATTGAAGTTAATAAACATCTGGCATTCTAGTAATTCTGTGATTTTTTGGATATCTCACCTAAAAACAAGCTTAGTGGCTGTTTACTAATTATAGAACATCTACAACTCAGTCTAGAACAGAAAAGAGTCATAAATAGCAAAATTAACTTTGTGAACCTGAATTTGTATCTCCCACTCCAAAGACAGCCTAGTTTGGAATTAATAGGTTAAGTGCATCCACTCAGATTAAAAATGGAACCCATTTGTTCAACAACTTATTGAGTGTATATTACATATTGTGCCCATGATTGATAATCAATTGTCAAGAAAAATGATAACAATGTAATGAGATAGATGATCATGATCTAGCAGACCACATGTTAAGAAAAGGAGATGCTCAGGGTGTTACAGGTACAGGGAAGAGGCACCTGTGTCCCTCGGCCTGGTGGGGAGGGTGGTGCCTGAGATGAGTCCAGTGCAAGAGTGTGTCTAACGTGACAGGGTGTGCTAGGAAGATAGCATGCACGGAAGTACAGGAGTCAGGCAGTACCTGTGGCCAGATGTAAGCGTAACCAGAGGAAAAGGTCTGGCCTGGAGATAAAAATTTGGGAATCATGATTAACAATGGTCTGCATGGGTAAAATCATCCAGAGGGAATATAGATGTAGAGGGTATATGTAGAGAGATGTACCAGTGAATCTCTAGGAAACAGCAGACAGGGCAAGTGGGGATGGGACAGTCTAATCCACATCAAACAAGAGCCATTCAGAGATGAGAGGACGTGGCCTGGAGAAAGCATCAAGGGATAGAGATTTTTCACAATTTGGATCTATCACTGTGCTCCCTGACTCTACCCAAGTTGCCTTTACTTTTACATATAACTGGGATATGTTCTATAAAAGTTATTACACTTTCCTACCCAGAAGCTTCCCTGGTGACTCAGCAATAAAGAATCCGCCTGCCAGTGCAGGAGATGTGGGTTTGATTCCTGGGTCAGGGAGATCCCCTGGAGAAGGAAATGGCAACCTGCTCCCCTATTCTTGTCTGGGAAATTCCATGGACAGAGAAGCCTTGGTGGGCTACAGTCCATGAGGTCACAAAAGAGTCGGACATGACTTAGAGACTAAACAAATAATGACCCAGTGAATGCTGGCCAGTTGGCTCACTTTACTAGTGGCCCTGGAATGAAGATGTACTTTTCCCCTTTGCATTTTCACACTGCACATACAGAAATTAGAGGTATATATCTGTGGTGACAAAAAACCACTTTTTTGAAAAAGCCCAGAAGAATATTGGCAAAGAACCATTTAAAAATACATCTTTTGTTATCATACCATTTATTTAAATAGCTTTTTACATATTTTAACTTTAATCAGTGTTTTAATTTTAATTGTTTTAATCTTAAGTTATAGAAACAGTGGCAACTTATTTTTTTATTGATGTATAGTTGATTTACAGTATTGTGTTAGAGCAATTTATTAATTCATAAAGCCAAGGTAGGTATTTTAGAATGATTAAAGCATGAGAAATTTGACCCTGACAAACTTAATTCATTGATGTTTAAGTGCTTAGTTTGCCATGAGAGGGAAATGGAGAGTAAGTGGAAAAAAACAAAACTTAAAAAAGAAACCAACTGACTTCAGGAAGATATGAAATTATCACTGTAAGGCTTTATTTTGTTTTCTCTTCAAGGAGAGAAAAAAGTGTTTATAGGTGTTGAAAAACACATTTTAATATATGTGTGCATGTCGGTCACTCAGTAGTGTCCAATTCTTTGCAATCCCATGGACTGTAGCCCGCCAGTCTCCTCTGTCCATGGAGATTTTCCAGCAAGAATGCTGGAGTAGGTGAGGAAATTAGCGGATCTTCCTAACCCAGGGATTAAATCCCGGTCTTCTGCATTGCAAGCAGATTCTTTACCATCTGAACAACCAGGGAAGCCTCATTTTAACATATGTGTGTGAATATATATATATGGAAAATTCTTAAAGAGATGGGAATACCAGACCACCTTACCTATCTTCTGAAAAATCTGTATGCAGGATAAGAAGCAACAGTAGTAACTGGGGTCTTTGATAATTTTATCAAGCCATGCAATTAAAAAGTTAGCACTACTTTGCTCCGAATTATAGAAACAAAGGAGGGATAAGCCCTACATTAAACAAAATTATCTTTCTTTTAGGCAAACCAGACAAGCAGTCTGCTTATGAAGGTTTATTTGCTTTCTGTCTTGAAATGTCAATGCATCTCAAATGAGCTATCTTCATGTCAAAAGCCCAGTGGTCACTGCTGCTCTAAAATATTCCGATGAAATTGAGTCTATTAGAGAGGTCAGTGTATGGCCTGGAGGAGGTGAGGTTTTAGATTGTGACAACGGACAAGGAGGAATATAATGGTTTGTAAATATGTGTAACTTCTGATCCCGAGAACCTGGCCAATGGTCAGTCATTACTAGTTGTGGGTCCAGGCAGACAAAACTAAATGGAGCAGTTCTCAGACACACAAAGACCAAAATGAAGAAGTCTTCATCCGATTTAGAAACAGTGACCCGAAGCAAAATTGGTCTGAAGGTCACGTTCTGAGGAGAACTTCTGAACTCAGCCCTCAGAGGTTCAGCTCCAAAACAGACTTATTAAGCCTCTAACCCTATGGACTGTGCCTCTTACACACAACACTAATTATTAAGCAAGCTAACAATAATGAAAACAGGAAATAGAAGGCTGAAAGCAATTTTACCAAAGAACACTAATCAGTCAAATTCTAAGAGATCTTATTCCCAGGGAAATAAAACAGACTCAACACCTCAGTGTTTCGGCAAACAATAGGAACTCACTTGCACATGAACTTACCAGCCCTGGCATCTCCTACCGAGGGAATCACAAGGGGTCTCAGATGTTCCCAACATTGCTGAATTGAGAGTCCTGGTCCAAGTATGAGCCCTTTAGCTGAGTCTGTATTTTTGTCTTTACCCTCCAGCAAAACCAAGAACAAACCTGTATTTTAACAAGTTGGGTTTATTGCTCTTTGTAGCAGGGAGCACGCATACTGGGAAGGTGTGAGGTGTTTCATTAAAATATTGGAAAGAGTTATAGGGCTGGAGTTTGTGTATAGGTTATAGGGCTGGGACTTTGCCCAGGATTCCATCCTGTCAGAAACAGAGGAGATAAGTCTTAGATTTGGTGTCTTAAAACAGTTAATCAGGTACAAGGAAGGAAATGAGGCTAAAGCTGTAATAGGTGAAGATGCTAATGCATATGGGCCTGCCCAGGAGTCCCTGGTCATTTTGGGGGTTTGGACAATGCTCGTGTTTTTGTGATTTGGACAATGCTCATGTTTTGTCTGTGTGTGTGTGTGTGTGTGTGTGTGTGTGTGTGTGTGTGTGTTCAGCTATGATACAGAGGGACTTCCCTGGTGGCTCAGATGGTAAAGAATCCACCTGCAATGCAGGTGACCCAGGTTTGATCCCTGAGTTGGAAAGATCCCCTGGAGAATGGAATGGCAACCCACTCCAGTTTTCTTACCTGGAGAATCCCATGAACACAGGAGCCTGGAGGGCTACAGTTCATGGGGTCGCAAAGAGTCAGACAATGACTGAATAACTGACACAAACATGATGCAGAGAGAGGGCTTCCCTGATGGGCTCAGCGGTGAAGAGTCTGCCTGCCAGGAGATGTAGGAAACTTGGGTTTGATCCCTGAGTCAGGAGGATTCCCCTGGAGGAGGAGCTGGCAGCCCACTCCAGTATTCTTGCCTGGAGAATCTCATGGACAGAGGAGCCTGGCCTGGAGAATCTCATGGACAGAGGAGCCCGTCCATGGGGTCTCAGAGTCAGACACACCTGAGCGACAAAGCAACAGTGTGATACAGAGAACTCTTGTTTTCATTTCAGTTTTTCATGGCAGAATGGCTGTGTGTGGTGTTGGTGTGGTGTGAAATGGCTCTGTTTCACAGAATACTATGGTGCAGCTATGTCAGGCCAACTCCTAGCAACACCAAGATCTAGCTGATGGTCCGGGCCAGTTTCGATGTGTCATGGGCTGCTTGCCCCTCTCTCAAAGCTGAAGAAAAAAAAAAATGTGACTCAGAGAAGGAGGCTTGCTGACCAGCGGAAGTAGACAGAGATATCCAGGGTAGATGTTGGCAAAGTCCAAGCACCACTCGAAAGAGGGAACTACTGACTGTGGGTGTTTCAGTCCCATGTTTAAGTACTTTAAACTTTAAAAGTCCCACTTTATGTACTTCAGATCCTCTGACACCATCCCCCTATGTTTGTCAAGGAACTTTTTCTCTTGAATTTATCTTTTTGTGTGTTCATATAGGGGACACAATGTCTTGGTGTTTTTAATGTGATGATCCATGTACTTCTAACAATAAATTGTTTTAAATTTAAATTACATTTATATATACTTTATATACATAAAATTGTGCATAATTTTTATGTATTGGGTTGGCTAAAAAATTCTTTCGGATTTTTCCATCAGATGGTACGAAAAACCCAAACAAACTTTTTTTGGCCAACCCAATGTTTAACTAAATATATCAAGTAAATACCATAACCACTCACTTTTCTCCCTCTTCCAATATCCTTCTTCCCATTTTCCAGCCCAAGTAGAAACCAGTAAGTTATTCTCATTTGAACTCATGCCAGCAAAAAAAAAAAGCATTCAGGCCAGTAAAAATCTAGGCATTTACTTATAAGCTTGCTACGTCTTGGTTTTCTCATGTATAAAAGTGGAGTAAAATTGTGCCTTCCTTATCATAAGGCTTTTAGCGTCTAGTATGGTAAGACCTCGATAAGTTATTGCTATTGTTGTGAGTATTAGCTTCGATTTTCTCCTTCAGTTTTTCCCTTCCCTTTTGTATTTGTGGTGTGCAACCCCCACCTGCCTCCTGAGCATCGTACTTTACGTGCCCACTTAAGATCACCATAGATTATCTCCCTGGGGTTTCGTCCCCAGCTGTTCCACCCTAGACCAATTCCCTTCATTCCACACTGCCCTCCCCAGTCCACTGCTGAGGTTTGAGTTTCTGCTCCCTTAGTTGTGTAACCCCGAGCAAGTTATCACATCATTCTTTACCTCAGTGGGCACATCTGTAAAATGACAGCTGCCTCACAGGGCTGTTGTGAGGATTAAATAAATGAATACATGTAAAGCAGTTCCGAGCTTCCCAGGTGGCGCTAGTGGTAAAGAACCCAGCTGCCAACGCAGGAGACGAGAGCCAGGTTTGATCTCTGGGCCAGGAAGATGCCCTGGAGGAGGGCATGCAACTCACTCCAGTATTCTTGCCTGGAGAATCTCATGGACAGAGGAGCCTGCAGGCTACAGTCCACGGGGTCACAAAGCGTTGAATACGGTTGAGCAACTAAACACAGCAAACACTATTCTGAGAGTTTTATAATATTCACACATTTGTTATCTGTATTCAGTGACTTCTCTCTCTGGTATATTATTTATTCAATACATCCTATATTTATTCAGATGCTAAGTCAGCCAGGATCCTGCCAGGAAACAGATGGCATGCCCAAATGTGGTGATTTGAGGACAATTTAATAAAAGGACTGCTGACAGTGATGTAAGCAGCGTGCAAGGAGAGCACGTGGAAGGAATGGTGACAGCCGGGCTCCGCTCCCACCCCTCGGCTGATGGCCTGAAGGGGAACGGCCGGCAGACCTGGGAGCAGCAGGTAGTGTGAGGGGCCCGAGTGACAGGGGGAGTCAGGAAAAGTTAACCCGTGGCAGCCGTGCGGGGAGGGGCCGGGGCATGCTTAATTCCATGACCCCATATCCCTCCCTCCCTCCCTCCCATACCCTGTTTATCACCCAGCCTAAAAGGATGCCAAAAGCTAAGAAAACCTGTTGAGGCAGTCCCTACAGTTCAGCCTCCTGGGGACACAGAACACGGTGGAATCATGTAAACAGGGAATCTGGAGCGGCAGATCCTTAGTTGTTCAAATATAAGGTGAGCCGGCAGCCTCTGCCATGGGGAATGTCACCCGACCCTTCCAGGAGACAAAGGTTACCCGAGAGTTTACACAAAACCCTTGATACTCGGTGTTCTAGTAAGAGCAAACAGGCTAGATGGGATTCCTGTGTTCCTGAAGTTTCCCGCATAAGTAGCCCTTAAATGAAGTCGATAAAGTTTATAGATGGCAGCCTGTTCTGCCGTGTTTTCATAGATAGGCCAGTTGTCACCCCTGCAGCAGTCCTTTCTGTCTCTTCCGTCAGCACCGGGTTGGAATACAGGGAACTCACACCCACCCTACTTTGCCTCTGCAAAGAACTAGTTCATGCTTAATCTCACTGTAAAGAAACCAGGAAAATGCAGAAGCACACAGGAGTCTGTTTTTAGTGAGTACCACTGTCTCTGTCAGAGTTTCTGAGTATTTATATTTTTTGCTTATTTCTCAGTTTTTAGCTTTCTTCTGTTTAACAACCCCCTAACAGAGTCGGCCAGGCTACTGCAGTTCTCGTGAGATTTTTAGAGAACAAAAATCACACACACACACACACACACACACACACACACACACACACACACACACACACACACACACACACACACACACACACACACACACACACACACACACACCTGCTATATAGCACAGGAAACTCTACTCAATACTCTGTAATGACCTATATGGGAAAAGAATCTAAAAAAGAGTGGATATATGTATACCTATAACTGAAGCACTTTGCTATACACCTGAAACTAATGCAACATTGTAAATCAACTATACTCCAATAAATTTCTTTTAAAAAAGAGCAAAAGTGACACAGATAAATTTTATCATCAGCTAATACTCCTACCCTAGTGACTAACTACCTGACAGAAAGAGCTTGAGCAATATTCTGTATATTTTCATGAAAGGAGGTTTGTGCTGACAATTTTATAACTAGGTTGTGGTAGTGGAAGTAAAAAGATTGAGTTTTCTTTATGCTCTCCATGCCAGTTTTAAATGTATTGCTTCTGAGCCCCAAATTCCAGTGTCAGGGTGGGCTCCGTGATAATAGTTGGCGTTCTTCTGGGCCCGTCTTCCTCACAGAAGCGCGATGCCAGGCTCTGTTGGAAGAGGGCACCTGAGGGCCTTTGCAGGCAGGAAGGGTGACTGTCACTGGCTCAGGCTGCTGTGTGTTGCTGGTGGGTAAGCAGTGAGGGGGAGAGGATATCCAATGGCCTCTGCTCCAGCCATGCGCCCAGAATGCACGCTGTCTCCATGACCTGCACCCCTGACTCGCCCTGGGGACCACCTTTCCAGACCCTGCCAACGGGAAAACAGCACGCTTGGCCTCCAGCCGTCCGAGGTCTCCTGGCTCCCTTGCAAGTCAACTTGCTCACGTTTCCCTCCTGGGTCCCTTTGCATGTGGCCGTGGAGAACAACTGGTCACCCGCATGTACTGCAGGTTTCACACTGCAAAGGCAGGTGTGTGGCAGCGACTCTGTAGCTCCCGGAGCCCCAAATATCTATGGAAATTTTGCTGATCCCTGTTCTGCTTTATTGGTGGAAACAAAAATAAGAAGTAATAAACACAAAGCATCTTTTTAAACAACTCCTGTTGCTCTATTTGGTTTTTCTCTCCATAAAAGTGATATTTTCATGTCATACCTTACTTTCATATGTTACCCCTCAAGTTTTTTAAATGAACATGTAGTTTATGGGTAAACTCAGTACAAATAAGGATTTAAAAGGACTTCCTCCTGCGATCTGGGTTACTCTGCAAGAAGAATGGTCCTAGAAACAGATGTTGGACTTGTTCTCTACCTGTATCTTAATTCCCTCCTCACATAAGGAAGTCAATAGATTTTATTTGAAGGTATGGATTTGCTTTATAGTAAGTTCTTAAATATGGCAACCTTTATCAACTCACTGTAAAAAGTCAGGCCTTTGTGACAATAATAAGCCCTTTTCATTTGTCGGTGGTATATTTCATGAAACCAGGCAAGATTTCAGAGATAAACTAAAGTTCTTTCTTTCTCCGTAACTTTGGCTGTCGCCTTCCTTGTTCCTTTACCTCGCTCTCCAGTTTACTGGGGCAAGGTTGCTGGGTGCAGTGATAATGAATATTGTAGTTAACTCTTCTTTTTTGGACTCTAATTTTTCCTGAGATTCAATGAATATAAACACTATAGCATTCTACTTTTCCTCACAAAATATTGTTACAACAGATCGTTAAATCATTTTTTGCATCTCACAGTTTTTTCTTTTTTTTAATTAAAAAAAATTTTTTTTTGGCTGTTGAGATCTTAGGTTCCCCAACCAGGGATCAAACCAGCATCCTCAGCAGTGAAGGTTTGGAGTCCTAACTATTGGACCTCCAGGGAATTCCCTCACAGCGTTTTTATAGTGTTAAATCTCCTACGTATCAGTTACTTATCTCCTGCACATGTGGTATAATTCTGTGGATTATGGTGACAATAGAAAACATCTTATTTTTAGGCTTCAGATGGTTAACAAGGGAAAATACTCTGTATAGGATAACAGGTCAAAAAAAACATAGATTTGGGGATCCATGGTTTTTTCTTTGAAAACTTTTAAGGAAAATGTTTTCTCTCTTTGGTTGTAGCACCATGAAGGTAATCAGCTGATATTTAGTATTTTTAAATGTTCAGAGAAACATTTTCATTTTTAATAGCTTCTCTATAAAAAGGTAACATAAAAATCTTAAAGTTCTGATGAATATGTCTTTACCAGCACACAGCACATATAGCCCTCAGATTATTTTTTTCCAGATTGTTTATTAGTGCAGGTTAAAAAAATAATAAATTCTTAAAAAAAATTAGCACTGGTAAATACCATATGGTATTTACTGTCTTGTACTGTAGGTGTTAACTCAGAAGCAGTATAGACATTTATGTTTCTCTCCTGAAATTTCTTGAAGGCCCATGATAGTAGAGACGTTATCTGATTTTCTTACTACTTCTTTCCCAGCGAGTGCCTAGCTCCCAGCAGGTTCTCAGTAACAATATGGAATAAACAGTTTGTACTCCTAAATGCCTCCCCAAACTCTTAGGTACCTCAAATCATCAATTAGCCTCTCATTCTCCAACCTCTCTCTCTACTGGTTACTCATCCTTGGTAAAATGAACAGGTTGATTAAGGAAAACTCCTCTGCTCATCCAGGCCTGGCCACTTGTCCTGTCCTCTTGACTTTTCCTTCACAGCCAACTACAGGCCTGTGCATGTGTGTATTTTGCTAAGTCACTTCAGTCAAGTCCAACTCTTTGTGACCCTATGGACTGAAGCCTGCCGAGCTCCTCTGTCCATGTCCTCTGTCCTCTTGTCTCCAGGCCAAGAATACTGGATCAAACCTGTGTCTCCTGCAGCTCCTGAACTGCAGGCAGATTATTTATCACTGAGCCACCCGGGAAGCCAATTACAGGCCTTCTTAGAGACAAAAGACCTGGAGTAGGTAGTTACTTTGGTCTCACAAAAGTCCCAGTTCCCTCCTTCACCAAAAGTCCTTATTATCCAGGAATGTAAAGCTTCCCCACCGCACCCAGGACCTGGGAGTGAAGTTATCCATAGCTCTGCTCGGGAACAGCTTTGAGCTCCACAAGTCCTGCTATCAGGTCTCTCCTCCAAACTGGTTCTGGCTGAGGAACATTGCCAGGTGTTAGACCTGCTCGTTTTGAGTTCAGGACAAAACAGAGACATGCAGTTATCCATGGGGTGGTGACTGGGTATCTTCTATGTCTGAAGAATTGCTTGAATGCAGCAAAAAATAGCTTAATAAAAGTCTCCCTGCTAAATAGGGAGATATTTTAATAAAGAGCACAAACTAGAATATACAAAATGAGAATTGAAAGAGAAACAGATGTCAACTCGGGCTTTATGCTGATTCCATACCATGTGGTGATCCTTAACTCACACTGTACACTGTTCCCTTAAAGGAACTTCAAAATGGTTTTAAGGAGCAATTAATGTGTAATAAAGTGACACTTTATGATAAAGGATCATTTATCCTTATACCTGATTGAAAGTTTGTATCAGACTTATGTTTCATAGCAGTGATTTAACTAGAGCAAACATTTTTAAAAAACCAGGGAAGTGAGTGTTGCTCAGTTGCGTCTTAGTGACCCCATGGACTGTGAAGCCCACCATACTCCTCTGTCCATGGCATTCTCCAGGCAATATTGGAATGGGTAGCCATTCCCTTGTCCTGGGGATCTTCCTACTCAGGGATCAAACCTGGCTCTCCATGATGTAAATGACAAAAACCTACCCAGAATCGACTGATTTCTCCTTTCCTGCAGATGCCGCTAACACATGAAATGTGCCAGATTTTACCAACTAAAAGAATTTTCAGAAGGTAAAACTAGCAATATTAGACAATGACTTTTAAGATAAACCATATAGCTTCCTTAATGTGAAACAGAAATCTCACCCAGAAAAAATATGAACTTCAAGGCAGAACAATAAAAATGTTGCAGACCAAATACCATTATTTACACTTAAAATATTGATCTGAGGATGTAATTGTGTTCTACCTTTGCATTTAAACAAAGATTCAATTCACCTGCTGACCCACAATGATTATACTAAAAAATAATAATCCCAAAGTGGTCTGTAGACTGCTCTGGTAGGATCTGCTTTAATTTGAAATAACAATCTTCCCAGTCAGAAAAGATCTCAGGACAAATATTTTAAATCTATTAAAGAACTCAGTTGTAAAAAATCTTATTACTGTACTACCTTTTTTAGGATATCACCAATTTTTGATGAGACACACATGAAAGACATTTACGATACTATGGAAAGAATCAGGTATGCCTAGCCTAAACACAATGCATACATTGTCTCACTATGTGTATATATATGGTGTGTGTCTCCTTGTGTATAAGACACACTTTGGGTCTCTGGACATGAGCCCTTTAACACCAATACCTTCACCCGTAATATGGGGAAAATATCCCTGGAAGTCATTCCCCAGTATTACTGGATAGATATTAGCACTTTGTAAAAAAGACCAATGCAAATTAAAAGCATTAGGCATTCTTATTCATTTTCTGTGCTTTTAATAACAAAAGCTCACAGAAGTGACAAATTCAAAAAAAGCAATAGCAGTAGCCTTTTCTGGCTATTTAACAGCTTAGAATTGATTTAAGAGAACTTTTCGCTATTCAACGGATTTCCATCCATTCACAGAGCTCTGGAAAAGTAACCTTTGAGAATAAGACTCTTCTTAGCAATAAAACCTCTCAATTTGCTAAGCCAATATATAATAATCCTGAAGGAAAATAATTATCTCTTTATCCTTTAAAGTTAAAACTTAGTTCTAACCATTTTCAAAAAAATTCTCATTCCATATTCCATACCAGAAATGGCAGTTCCTTAAAACCCAGATTTTAAACACTTGCTTTTCTGCCCATGAAAGTTATTATGTTTATACATTGTCAGTAAGACAGAAGATATCTTGGTGTAGAATATTTATTTATTTATTCCATGGAACACTCAAAGTTTAGATCAGTGGGAATTTTAATCAATCAAAGAATTGTACATTTTCTTCCCACATATATCGCTTTGTATTAGGAAATGACATTGTGATCCATTTCACTACAATATTACAAAATATTTACAAGAAAATATTAAAAATAACTCAAACATGAAAGGCAAGATGGGGGTGAAATAAACTGGTTTTTCCAGAAATCTCTACTCCAGTGCCCACAGCACACAAGAGAGCCAAAACAAAGTTCCCCTTGATCACAAGTTTCCAAGGAATTGGAGTAGAGGAAGAAACCGGATGAAAATGGTGGTATGAAGGGGAATGGATGTTATTAGCAGCACTGCTTCAATAACCAATTTATTTTGCATGAAATACCCTCTCTTTTATATGCAGTAAATTCTGAACAAGGCTAAACTTTAGGATATTCCTTAAACTGAAATTAAAAATACCCTGACAGTGAAAGCAACTCTTTCACCTAAGCTGAGTAAGAGCCTCTTTCTCCATGAACCACTGATGTGAACAGAAGCCTGATCTAGCATCCAAAGCTGTCACAGCAGCCCTTCCATCTCTTTCATGAAAGCCTCATAGACATCGTCCTTAGTCTGCACAGACACAGGAACAGACGGGCCAGATTTGGGCGCTGTTTTGGCAAGAGGCACAGCAGAATCATCCTCTGACTTTCTCTGGGGAGCAGTAGCAGCCCCTTTATTCTCCCGACGCACCCGCAGTGCGGTGGGCACGAATCGTGTGATCTCTGCCTTGGGATTAGTGATCTGTGGCTTGGCACTGATGGTTGCCGTAGCTTTCTTCTCGATGGTGGCTGCGCTTGTGTCATCCGCCTTGGGTCGTTGGATCAAGTTGGGGGGAGCACTCAGAACCCCCGGGTTGGGTAAGGGAGCTGGTGGGAAGAGCCCAGGTGGGGCAGGTCCAAGAGGAGGCACCAGAGGTGGGCGCATCATGCCAGGACGGGGTGGAGGGATACCTAGACGAAGGAGAACCCAATAATAAAATGTAAGTACTATTAAGGACTTTACAAACACAGGCTGACAATTTCTTGAAAAGCACAATTTGTAGAAAATAAATCATACTGCCTGCTATCTGAAACTCAGGAATATATTTTGATAGTAAAGAATATTTTTTTGTAAAACAGTATTCGCCTTCCATCTGTATCCCAATTCTTATGTTTTCCTCCTCTCTTAATAATGTACTACTTTAAACTATAAAGTAAAAGTAACACCACCAACTGTTTTCAAATATGATCTTAAGATGGCTGAATCTGTAATTTGATAACCTAAGATTTTATTACATCTGTACAGCGCAGATGCGATCAAGCCAAGGTTGGGATTTGATTCCCATGCATTATTACTGATTTACACAATACTCCTCCTCCTTAAAATGTAGCTGAATGGGCAGGAAATACAATTTTAATGTTGGAATGAGAAAATCTGACTAATCATAAAATGTCACCATTACTGGAAAAGAATTCATGTCCTACTGATGGTTTGGACATACCATTACCATTTACCAGGAAGTGCAGAATAATTTTATCCAAATACCCTCTTTGAGACTGAGAATAAAGTACCAAATTTCCTCAACCTAGGACACTATTGCTTATACAGACTCATAATTATTCCATATACCACTGAGAGAGAAAAAAATGTCCAAGAACAAGCTGAGGAGCTTAAAAGGAGACCTTCACATTAAATTGAGACAATCAATGTAGTAAACCAGAAATATACCTGCCACATATAAGATCAAAAGGAAATTTACCTATCTAACCTTGACACTGGGTAGAGAGAATGGAAGAAAAAAAACTTCCCCTTGTGATTGTAAATTTAAAAGTTGATACCCATGCAGATGTATAGAATGACTTCACAACTCTAAGCGTGGTCCTAAAAAAAATCTTAACACTTTAATCCAAAGTGTTCTCTGGCAAGGAAAAGTCCCCTCTGTGACAGCATCCAATTCAAATACCACTGGTAAGAACTTCTACCTAGGCCAAAAGCAATTTAAAAACACCATTTTAAGATACCGCTTGATTTTAAGATACTGAAATGTGAAAATGTCTTAGGACAAATGAAATATATAGCAGACAGATTTTTGTCACAGAAAGCAAAGCTTCACCTGGAGGTGCTGGGGGAGGTAGCCGTGGTGGGGGTCCCCGAGGAGGAGGGCCAGGAGGCAGACCCGGAGGTGGGCCTGGAGGAGGGCCAGGGGGCCGACCTGGTGGCGGGCCTGGAGGTAAAAGTCGGGGTAGAGGCCCTCGGAGCCCTGGCATTCCAGGTGGTCTCAGGAACGGAGGAGCTCCTGAAACAAGAAAAGTGCTTAGTTAACATCAAACAAATATATCTGAAGTAGTAATTGTGGTATAAGATAACTGAGATGTGGTTTCACTTTAACTTAACATCAAATAACTTCAAAATTTATTATGGTCCATTTCTCTTTATTTCCCAGTCCTAACACAAAGCATTTTAAACCACAGCTCTGCTGGGCTGGAGATACACAAAGATGACATTTCTTAAATGGCTTCAACATAAGCTGAAAATGCAGTATGAAAAGCATGGTGCTTTAAGGATCCTCTGAAACTCATTAAGATATACAAAGACCACTGAGAATGTCACAGGATAGCTAATTTTGCTTTGCACTAGTCAGAAGAGAATGAACTCAACTGAAGACTTAACCGGCAGACTATAGGACTAAAAATCATAATTGGCCAGTAAGTTTTATATGTTGTTTCAAGCTGTAAATTAACTTATTATACTTTTAAGCTGAAGACCTGATTAATACTAATGACTTCAGTCTCTAACTATACAGATTACACTAACATCCAGTAACTCCCAACCAAAGAAGGATATGCAGTAGCATCTACTGTGCTCTCGTCCTGTTCACAACCGAGAACTGGGTCAACTCGGCATACTGAAGAGTAATTCTAAACAACTCTCAGTTATATATACTCTAGTTTCTGCTTGCTAAACTGCTAATATCAGAACTGATAAACTCTGAAAAAGAAGAGCTCTGGAGAAAGAGACAGCTGTCACAAGTTCTGTGACTTGCAAACCATGTTTTAGGAGTGAGCAAGTTGTGTGTATCCTTGGAGAATCTTGATTTCTTAGAAAATTACACTAGCAGGAAACCAGAAATCATTACTACTAATGATGTCTACTTTCTGGAATAACTTCACTGTAACCACATTTAGGCTTATTTATTTATAGCATGTAAGTACTTACCTGGAGGTGGTCCAGGAGGAAGGCCTGTAGGTGGTCCAGGTGGCCGTAAAGGTGGAGCAGGTGGTGGTCCAAGCGGAGGTGGTCCTGGCATGGGGGGTGCTTGTATCTGAGATGGAGGAACAGACTGTGGAGGGGCTTGCTGCTGGGAAGCTGCAGACGTGCCATCAGAGAGAGACTCCTCTTTGTGCTGCTTCTGTGACTGCTTCTCTGCTTCGGAATCATCTGACTCTTCATCGTCGTCCTCTGAAAACTCCTCGACTTCTCGGCCCTCCTCGGGGATTTCCTGCCCTGAAAGAAATTAGAAACCAGACAAATGGAGCAGATTCGTATTTTACAGCCTGTGAAATAGCAATGCCTACAACACATGCTCAATAAATGCTTTCTTAAAATTAACAACCAGTCTCCTTCAACAGAATACTCAGATACCCAAGAATACAGCAGTATTCTTCTCATCCATGCTAGGGCAGCAGAGTGCAAGGAGTCCAAGTTTAGAACAAGATAGACCAGATAGACCTGGACTTAAATGCCAGTCCAACTATTTACTGGCTGGTTAACTTTGGGCAGCTTACCTCAATGTCTCCAAACCTTGACTTTTGAAAAACAAGAATTTATTACTTGATTGCTAAGATATTAAATAGAAAAATGTATGTAAAGCAACTGGCAGGAGGAAATACCAATCACTGTTCTTTCCATGCCTCACCTGCCATTCGAAGCATCATGGCTTGGAGAGGAGTCAGCTCCTTCATGTTTTTCTTCTTCTTCTTTCTAGATTTTCCAGGCATATCTGCAAACCGTACACTCAGACCTAAAGGATCAGAGAAGGGAAAGGATCAACAAAATTCAGTATTATGTTTACTATAAACAAAACACTAGCTATAACTGCTTCCCACTACTTGGCAAAAAGACAGAGCTATATTAAAGACAGTAAATCAAATGCCCACTGGTGGTAAATACATGCTACAGTGATTTTAAAGTTGAAAGTGAAAGTGTTAAGTCACTCAGTCGTGTCCGACTCTTTGAGACCCCATGGACTGTATAGCCCACCAGGCACCTCTGTCCATGGAATTCTTCAGACAAGAATACTGGAGTGGGTTGCCATTTCCTTTTCCAGGGGATCTTCCCAACCCTGGGATTGAACCCAGGTCTCCTGCATTGCAGGAGAATTCTTTACTGACTGAGCCACCACTACTGAAAACTTTATGCCAATAAAACTGAACATGCCAATGAAAGTAATTGATAATTTTCTAGAAAAATGTTACTTACAACTGGCCAAAGGGGTGACAAGATCAGAAAATAGAAATTAAAATGGTAGTCAAATAAAAGTTCCTCAAAGGCACCTGGCCCAAATAACTTTACAAGGAAATTCAGCCAAATGTTAAGTTAGAGCAATTTCCTGTAAAAGGGCACAGGAAAAGATGGAGTGCTATCCAGAACTTGAAGCTAGCATAACCCACATACCAAAATAAACCTGCTGGCCAACATAAAACATAAGCAGATTGAATTCGACAGTGTTTTAAAAGAAAATAACTTCATAAACATGTAGGGTTGGTCCCAGAAATGCAAAAATGATTTAACATTAGAAAAGCCATGAATGTAATTCATTACAATAAACAGCATAAAGAAAGAAAAATCATTAACAATATCCCAAGAGATGATTAAAAAGTATAATAAAACCTCTTAGCAAACTTAGACTAGAAGGGAACTCCTTAACCTGACAAAGGCTCTCTACCAGACACCTGAAGATGCTAAATGGTGTAGTATTAGGAGCGTTCTTATTCTTAGATGGTAAACATTTATAGGATAGAAGTTCTATGTAGGCAGGCTTTAGTTTCATTTACTCTGCATCCTTAGTGTGTAGAAAAATGCTTTGTACATAGTAAAAACTCAATTATTAGCTGAATATCAAGTCATAGTTAGGATAACCATTTCCAACATATGTGCATCAATGAATATATTGATATTTGTATTCATCATCATTCAATATATAAAAAAATTAGTTCGTCCAAAAAGAGGAAAATGAGGCAAATGACTACAGTCTAGAGAAAAAGGGAACTGGTGTGGCTCTAGCGACTTTCTACTTTTTAGTACCACTTCTTACCTAAGTGTCCTCTACCATTTTTCACTACCAGTTCTATCTACCTCTTTAAAAAACTAGCTTTTTGGTTTGCAACCATGATTTAAGGAATATCTGGAGAAAATTTTATCATCATTATCAATACTGTAATATCAGTAATATTACTAATATATAAATACTGTTTTGAAGACTGCAAAACAATTACAAAAGAAGCTCCAAGGCTACTAGAATATGACAGATGGTACATTTTGTAAATTTCCTTAATGAATGGCATAGCTACTTTCTGAAAGTACATGTAGCTCAGTCTGAATTTATAATAAACAGATAACATACATTATAAGTACGACGTTTCCATTAAATCATGACTCCACTCACAGGTTTACCTTTTCTTGTTCACTTAAGACTGCATGAACATAGAATAATATAAAGGACTTCAAACACAGATATGTAAACAGACTCATTAAAAAACAATCAGGTGAATATGGTTTTCTTCCTACACATAACCATGATAGGACATCCTTATGCATTTTCCCCAAAAGTGGATTTACTATGTAGACTTTTTTTTAAAATCACATACACAGCTCAGTTTTTTTTTTCCCTCTCACAAACATCCACCAGCTACTTACTGTGTGTCAACAACGTTGAGACTCTGGAGTTACAAAGATGAATAGAGCACTGATCCTCCTTTCAAGGCACTCACAATTACTTTCATGGATCCATTAATAAATCAAGACCTTCAGCTTGTGTGCTTTTTATTGCTTAATACCATGAAACTTTCATCTTCACATACCTGATTTTTTTTCTTCATTGTTTTCTCTCTCAGTGTCATCACGGTGTACAAATTCATCCCCTTCACTTTCTCCATCTGATCTGTCACTGTCGCTGTCATCAGTACTGTCGTCATGCTTATCCTGGTCCATGTCTTCAGGATAGCCATCATCTTCACTGGTGCTAGAAACATCATCGTCATGACCCCGCTGAGCTGGAAAGGGAAGAGGGAGCCAGGATCAAGTTACATAGCTGGATCCTAAATGGTACCCCCAAATACAGAAAGCCAGGCTATTTGACTCAGAATAACTCGATTAAATTTTATCTATATGAACTCAGCTATTCACATAGTCTGACAATATTTCCACTTGACAACAGTTTTAAATTCTCCTTTTTTATAATGTAAGATTTTTTTAAAGCTTTGAAACTTTAAATTTCAATTTTGAAATTGAGAACAAATTCCACTCAGAAAGCTACATAAGGACATGCACAATCATTGTAACTGTATACAAGGATGCTCTAGTCGAATGAAAATAAAGCTAAATGGGAAACAAGTACACAAGTGACCAATTTTTAAGGTACTGATGGTAAGAGAGTGTATCTTCAAGGAAAGTCTACTTTAAAATACAACAGACATTTCTATAGTTCCTTATGCATACTGTTTTCCTGAGTAGATCTATGATTTATCCATCTGTTGGTATGTACAGGGTAGCCTCATTTACTTCCCAAGTTCTGAGGGTGGTGAACAAGATGTTATACAGCCAAATTAAAAGTGACGGTGGAAAGGTTCTAAGAGCAAAAGGAATAGTCACTCCTTACCAAGTTCAGGACTATATAACATGTCTTCATCTCGCCTACGAGCGGGAAGATCTAGGGCAAAGCCCACTTTGCGGCCATACATTTGTAAGACTTGAGGAGGAGGTGGGCCCGGAGGAGGACCTGGAGGTTTCCTGCCAGGGGGCAAACGTGGAACGCCATGTCCAAGAAGAGGAAGTATAGAAACTGCCCGAGTTGGAGGTCTGTAAAGAAAATTTACAGCAATCACATTACCAGTAATGAGATATCTGCTTCCTCATCTAAACAATTTTTAAAGGAGCTCTCAGGTTCTATCTAACCAAAGAACTGCTTACATCCCCACTGTCCTTTACTTTCCACAGCAATAATACTGGCACAGGACAGTCAAAAGGTGCTTTCACTACACGCTATTGGGTTCTGTTACCACTGCCTTACCCATAGGCTGAGGTCTTCTTAAGGATGGAGGGTGGCTGGGCCCCAGGAAGTGGAATGTCCTGGATCAAGATGTTGGAAGGAGCATGCGGCATATCTGGCAGAGGAATACTCTCCACTTCCACATGCTGGGCATTCTGAAAGAGAGTGTCTTCTGGTCAGTAAGAGTAATCCCCCAACTCAACACCACAAACTCTACATCAGCTGTTTCATTACCTGGATTTGCTTTCCACCTAACATTAAGTATCATGAGAAACAAAGCCAAGTCAACATTTTTAATATTGTCAGTTAGTTGAAACCTCTGGATAGTATGTATCCAGTGGTAGCACTTGGACTCTAAAATTAGCCTGCTGCTGTTGAATTCCTGTCACATACAAGCTGTATGACAAGTAAGTAATAACCTTAGCTTTCTTATCTGTAAAATGGGACCCATGCTACATACTTTACCAAAGTAAATCATTTTTAAAAACATTTTGTTCTCGAGGCAAAATTTACAATAAAATGTACAAATTCAGTGAATTTTGACAAATGCATATAATTTCATACTCACTCCCAATCAATCCTTAACACTATCCCAAGGCCACTACTGATACAAATTTCTTCCTCCATAAATTAGTTTTGCCTGGTCTAGAATTTCATGTAAATGGAATCACAACCATGAAGAAAGGATAGTATGTTTTTGAGATTTAGCCATTAAAATTTTTACCTCATGTTTTTTTGGATTATTAGCTGGTCATTCCTTTTTATTACTGAGTAGCATTTAATTTTAGGAAAATGTAACAGTTTATCAGTTAATGGGTAGCTGGGCTGTTTCCACTCCAGCTATTACTGTAGTGGCAGGTAGATCAAGTTCCCTTGTATAAACACAGAGGGTTAGACTTGCTGGCTAATGGGGTAGATATATGTTTAGTCTGACAACAGGAGGAGGTTCAACATCATTGAGTTTCCCATTATCAACTTTAAGAGTAAGTCTAACTATAAAATTTTAGTTTAGCTCTCAAAAGAAACGTGATTACCTTGACAGCATCAAAATATTGACTAAGTTGAGCCCTCTTCTGTTCATATTCTACTTCTAGCTTTCTCAATTCTTTGTAAATATCTGGATTCTCTTTCTCATAGAGTCGTAGAATACGTTCAAATGTTTCACGTAGCTTTTTACGCTTGTCTTTCAGCACTTTCTCATTTAACTGTGGCTGCTGCACTGGGTTAAACTCTGAGAGGAAAAAAAGCAGATTATGGCATTAAACACACACAAAAAAGTCACTTCAACAGATTACATCATTTATTAAAAATACACTTACATGTTAAAACTTTTCAAAAAGGGATTTAGACACCAGATATATTCTTGTCAAACAAGAACTGCACATTTATTGAAATTTCATCCCTTTAAGATGCCTATTAATTTTACCTCCTTTCCTAAAAAATGTCACCTAACTGACTTTATTTTTATTATCATTGTAATAAAAATCAATTTCATTCCTCTATGCTAACAACCTGATACAGCTGTTAGTATATCAACAACTATAGGCCTGGGCTTACATACTACACTGGGTCTGTCATTGAATTCTGAGATACTGCGCACTTAAACTCTGATCTTCAGCTTCTTCATCTGGAAAATGGGGACATCAACTACTTCACAATCAAGCTCTGATGATCAAATGAGACTGCAAACATAAACTGGTATCTGGCTCACCACTCAACTACTATTTTTGTATGAGTTAGTATTCCTTGTTGAGCTACTTAAACCTTTCTCTTCCGGTGTGTTCAACATGGAGCTTAATTTGGTCTCCAAGAGGGACCAGGAGGGACTGGATTAGCACAGGACTCCCAGGTCTGCCTGGTCAACCATACCTGCCTCCCTCCATCTCCCTTTGCCAGTGACTGACTCTGAGATCAACCAGCACATGAGCCAAATTGGGACCAGATCCTTCTCCAAGACTTTAAATATGGGAAAGAAGCTCTCACATGTAGGAATGAAATAAACCTAGAGCTGTCCATGGCCTCATCTCTCAACCATCACTAATTCCACCACATATTCCAACTTCTTTCCAAGATATTCACTGGCTGGATAGAATTTCTTCTATCTAAGAAATTCACTAGGTCAGACAGATTGACAATCTTGCTCAAAATATTTGGGTTTTTGAGGCCCACTTCCCTCCAGGATCTCCCAATTATGGGAGTCAAGGAATACTTTTTTCTGTTTAAATTAGTTTGTATTGAGATTTATGAATTATAATTAGAGCTCTAATGACTAGTGTTCCTTCCTCCTTTTTCTTAAAAGAATCATAAGCTTACTTATTATCTTTCTTAAATCTTATTAACACTTTGATGATGTATTATTCAATATCAGAAGTGTGGTCTCAAACCACACTATTCCTAGTGTGATTCATGAAAGTGCTAAGTGTTTAACTTTAAATCCCAGCTGTGCCCCTTCTGAACAGTGTAACCTTGAAAAAGGTAATGTCTCTGTGCCTAAGCTTCCTCAACTGTAAAGGAGGGACAAAATACCCACCCAAAAGAGCTGTTGCGAAAGTGAAGATTAAATGAAAATGTGGAAAAAAAAAAAAAGAACCAATCCTGGCATGTAACAAGATAAAAGCTAAATAAATCTAAGTTATTAATACATAATTTGGGGTCATTTAATAGGTAAATATACTGACATGGCAGGGAAAGCAATTGTCCCTACCAATATTTAGACTAGAGGCAACAAGTGGAATCAGTTATAGCTGAACTGGGAGAGAGATGATGCAGTTTGACCCAGAACTCTTGCCCAGGCTGGCTTCAGTATCTCCCACATTATTTGAGAAAGCTTTTAATACCACAACCCCACATAACTGGATGTTTTTGAAACCCCACTTAATGCATCATTGAGAAGTTTCACTGCACCTCTTTCACTCACTATCTGTTTTTTTGGGCAAACCACGAAACCTGTATGGAAACCTTTGTAAACAAAACTTGTAAAGATTCTTTCAAAATGCAATTTAAAAAAAAAAATGCAGGGAATAGAAGGCAGAATTGGCAAAAACTTGACAGCTGAAAACTATGGAGTTAATTAGACTATTTTTGGATGTTTGAAAGCTACTAAAAAAAAAGGAAAATTAAAAACTCCATGTTCTCAAGTTAACAGAATGGGTTGAATACAGAATCCATTTTGTGACTCTCCTCTGTATTATTTATAACTACCTAAAGTCACTTTAGGCCATTCTGGACTCCTACTTTTAAAAATACTTCCAAAGACTTTTTTCTTTTCATATCTGTAAGTATAAAGTATATAAATAAGGAAATAAAGGTTAATTAAATATGTTATACGATCTTTGGGACTTGGTAAAACTGCATTCTATTTTGAAGAGAGTTTTTAAACTAAAGGAACTTCTTTGTGAGTTAGAATAGAACTTCTAGTGGCAGCATCACAGATGATTCTCATGCAACTCAGATACAAGAAAAGATAACATGCAGCTGTTTCATGTGGATTCCAGTAACGACAAAGCAGTGATACTGAAGATGCATGTGATGAGACTAGATAAAATTATCCTATATAATGCAAAAAAGGAAGAAATTCTAATAGGATATTTTTTAAAATGTGATTTTAAGTATTTGATTTCTTCTACATCCTTACTAAGTAGTCATTTATCTTTGGATCGTCTATTGGAAAAGAGGGGCAACGGACACATTCATGGTGGCCTAATGTTGAGATTTACATGGTAGGTGCCAACATTGAAACCCAAAACAAAAAAAGCCCAAGGTGATTCCAAAAAGCACTTAGTCTTCTCTTAAAAAAATGAACTGGCCAAACTGAGCTTTTGTTATCTTATAAATAACAATTAGCTAAAGCTAAATAACGGCTTCCCTCTTATTCTAGATGAGATTTAAAGTTGGTAACATTCCTTCACTCCATTTTGTTTTTCTAACGCTAAAATTAAATCCAAGCATCGCATGCTGTCATGCTTTCTGTATTTCTGTATCTGTAATTCTTGTATCTGCTCTGCTTCACTCATTAACTGCCTGTCTCTATGTATCAGACTATTATCTCTGCTATAAAATCCATCCCTTTACAAAATCTTACCCATTTCATCCAATTTTTCCATGTCCCGGATAATTTGTTTGGGATCCTTCATCTTTAAAACTGCAGCTCGTACCATCATGCGCTGTTTTTTGTTCTTAAAAAAAAGAAAAAAGAGCACAATTTGCAGAAGCTGAATACTCCTGAGTTTTCATTTCAATGTGTCTCAAAAATCCATTTAAACTGAAGTTGAACTTCTTAGTTTCTGACCACTTGTTTCAACCACTGCAAAGAGTAGTAGTATCCTTTTTTAATTCCCTCAAATGTTTGCAGTTTAGACAAAAAGATGTAAGTTTTGCAAAATTTAATGCTAGCAATGAAACAAGAATGAACAGCTGAAAACTACTGAAAAACTAGGTTCTCTCAGTGTGTTAAGGCATGACACTAAAATGCAAATCCTTTTTTATTCCGGGGACACTTTTCCACAAATTCAACAAAATCATCATCAGGAAAATTTAGTGTCACATTTACTTCCATTCACTAATTCAGTAGCTTCCAATAAAGCAGTTAAATGGCAAGAGAAGCATTTCTTAAAGTATTTCTTTAAGTCACTGAGAATGGTAATCAAATAAAAAATGTTATAATAACTCATCATGAGCTTATCTACAAACTTAGTTCGGTTTCCCAGCACTGTGGCTTAGTAAATCTCACGGGTTTGTTATGAGAAGCATAAAGTATCTTTTCTGGCAAATAAGTGGAAATGTTTCTAAATCCACTAATCTCAAATAAGAGGGGTCAAATTACACTAATGTCTAACAGGATGCTTCTGGAATCATACCTTCTTTAATTCTCTTTTCCGAGCTTCTTTTCCTTAAGAGAGGGAGAGAATATAAAACTTAAAGCCTTGAAACATTAGCATTTTCTCCAATTTAATACAAGTAATTTTTACTGTCAGAGGTTGCTCTGTGAGCTCTAGGATATTTAACACCATTCCCTGCCTCCACTAGATACCAATAGCATCCTTCTAATTATGCCAACCAAAACTGCCTCAAGACATTTTTAAGTTTCTTAAAAAAATAACTATGAATCTGAAAAGATGCCATAAAGTACTAAAAAGCCACTTACAAAGCAATTTGTTAAAAATGCCACATACAAAAAAGAAGGCTTTAAGCTAATTCTACTTTGCAACTCAATCAAATTAAAAATATGGGTACTACCTTTTGTTGCATGTTTAAAGTTTTAATCATGTGCCCACTAGAACAGTAGATAACTTTAATTAACAAATACTATAGCTCTTGTAATTAAGAAAATAATAAAATAGACTCCCTGAGGCAATTTTTACCACCCCTCTTCTTCATCATTCCACATTAATGGACACTTACTGGCTTGGTCTGTAGGGTTCATAAATTTTCCACTTTTGGTGGATGACGTGGATCTCCGCCCCATGTTGACAAGTTGTTTGATTTACTTGCTTATTTAAAAAATAAACCCTAAAACCTGTGAAGACAAAAAGGCTTATTTTTCCTTAATTTACAAGATTTTTTCCTTTTTATATTTATAAACTTTTCTTCCTGACCATCTCTGAAAAGAAACTTTGATTATTAAGACCTTGTTCTTTCCCTAGTTTTAACTTAATGCCCAGGAAAAACAGCTTCAACTTCTCCAACCACAAAAAATTAGATCCCTATTATTTATAAAGGTAATGAGTATGAAGATTACTACAAGATTACTACTATCATTAACTCATCAATTAACTTTCTTTTATGGATCACAGCACTGACCCATCAATTGGAAAAAAATCAATCATCAAAGAATGTTTCAGCAATATGACACACACTATGTACATGAAAGGTCATTTGTTCTTTTCTTATATTCTCCCTTGATTTATATGCAGACTGAAAAAGGAGTAAAAGGGAAATGAGGGTAATGATCTGGGCTCAAGGACAAATAGCTCACCCTTGTCTTTCTCCATGGTTTCTTGGCATGTATTCTCATCACCACTAAGACAGTAAAAACTCATCAATTTAAGCCTATTTATTCATTTAGATTTAGTTCCAATTCAGATATAATTCTTGACTCTTAAGCAGAAACTTAAAAACATAAAACCACAAATAGTCAAAATATTATATGAGCTTGTATAAAAATCAAGATACAAATTTTTCTTACTAATGTCTACTTGACTCCCGACTTGTATTTTTTAAGGTAACTGAAAGGAGTAATTGTCTATGAGGGAAAATATTTTGTAAGTCAAAACTTTAATTGACCTAAGAAATTATTATGGGTTTCCCAAGAGGCGCAGAGGTAAAGAAAGAGCCTGTCAGTGCAGGAGATGCAAGAGACTTCGGTTCGATCCCTGGGGGAGGCAGATCCCCAGAGGAGGAAATGGCAACCCACTCCAGTATTATTGCCTGAAAAATCACTGGGACAGAGGAGCCTGGAGGGCTACAGCCCATGGGGTCGCAAAGAGTTGGACAAGGCTGAGCACACGTGCAGGAAGACACTATCATAATCACCTCTTCCAGTTACTCCAAATGGAAGAGAACTTTCTGATACTTTGCTCTTTCCAGTAAGAAAGAGTAATAAATTTCCTTCCCTTTGAAAGCAGACACTTTTAATGGGAGGTAAAGGGAAGATCATGAGGTAGATTTTTTAAACGGACCACAGAATTATACCTTCCCTTTACGAAGGTTTTGTCAGGCAAGTTTATTAGTAAAGGCGTCTTCCAGAAAATGTCCAACTGCCTTGATTTCTGCTAAACGCTTCAAAACTGTTCCAGTCGCAACTAATTTACCCTGTCAAAGGTTTGCTTTTCAGAAAAACTGGAATTGGGGAAGAAAGGAAGCGAAAACAAGCAAAATTAGCACAAATACAAGCACTCACATCTTTGAAGGCCTGTATCTTTTTTGCTTCCCTCTCTCAGTTATCCTTAGGCTCATTTTTTTTTTTTAACCCTCTTCTCCCACAAATGAAACCTAGGATAGTTACAGAGGACACTAGAGTCTTAGTCTGCACAAACTACTTGTCTTGTCTAAACCCAGAGGAGATGGGTAAATCCGGTCACGAATCTTTTAGGGTAACTTTCAACAGTCAAAGAGGCTCCCAGGGGACGGAGCCTAAGTCCAGCAAAGGAGCCAACAGCATTTGCAACTGCCGAAACCATAGCGACGGTTGATCCCCGACTCGAGGTAGCAGCAAGCCTAAGGCAACTAACCGGTCAGCGTCAGAAGGTGGCACTGACTGACCCAGGCGAAGACAGCGGCTTAACCGCTAGACGCAGCGCCGCCCAAAGAGACCCCCTAGTCCGCGATCGGGGAGACCCCAACCGCGGAGAAGAAGAGCGGGACTGAGGGGCCTGGCGTTCCCGAGGCAACCGCGCGGGCCCCGCGAAGGGACGGGAAAGGTGAAGTAACGGAGTGGAACGATCCCGCACACTCACGCTTCTGCTGGGCTCCTGGGGCTGTGAGAAGCGGGGAGGGGACGATTCTCGGCCCGTTTGACTTCGTAGGGACCTTCACCTCGGCCTTTCGGTCAACCACCCAACCACCGCCATCTTGAAACCTCGCGCCCCTCCGCCATCCCTACGTCACTTCCGGGCCGAAGATCTCCGCGTTTCTTCGCCCAAGAACCATAGAGAGTAACCGAGAGCTGCAGGACCAGAGTCTCTTCCGCCCCAATACAGTACCGAATTGGTTGGTTATCGGCTAAGAGCCCGCCTCCACCACTCAGTTCAACGGTTTCATGTTGATTGACATTTGTCTAGCCCAATAAGAGTGTGAAAATGAAGTGGGTGGGCTATATGTTTGGCTGAGGCGACTTATGTTCTACCTCTCGGGCCACAGGCATTCTGACCTAACATCCGAGAGTAGCTGTTATTACAGGCCGAGTCCAGATAGGGACCTGTTTAGCGCTATTTGTGTCACCTGGAATTGTGTTTCTGTACATTTTTTTCTCGTTTATGACGTAAGCGCATGAAATCTTTGGGGAGTTTCTGTTTGAAAAGAAATCCCGGAATAACGCTTGCTGCCGTGCTTCATGCATTTAGCTAGCTTGGTTTGCTCCCGGAAGTTGATATTTTTCCACAGAACATTTGTAGACCTGAGGAAATCACTGTAAATGTTAAGAGTCCCAGATTGCTAATCTACAGGATTCGTTTTTTGAAGAGGAAATGTGAGGACACACGTATAGTCAGTTTTAAGTTTACGAGAGGTGAGGTTGGTTTACATTGTCTTTTTACCTACCGGTCTTTTCACTCACAAAATATCCTTTATGACGTCACCGTACAAAGGGGTGTGTTCCCTTAGGTCTAATCTTTGTCCTTTCCTTCTCTTTTGCCTGCTCTTTATCTAAGACTCGTCCCATATCTTTTCCCCTTAAAGGTGAGTTTAAACATTCAAAAATAGTATCTTACCGGAAAGTGTGTTAGATATGGGCTTCCCTCATTAGCTCAGTTGGTAAAGAATCTGCCTGCAATGCAGGAGACCCCGGTTGGATTCCTGGGTGGGGAAGATCCTCTGGAGAAGGAAATGCAACCCACTCCAGTATTCTTGCCTGGAGAATCCCATGGACAGAAGTACCCTGGCAGGCTACAGCCCATGGAGTCTCAAGAATCGGACACAGATTAGCAACTAAAGAGAGAGAGATGTTAGATAGAGGTCGATTCTTACTATCAGTTATAAATGCTCCAAGATCTTGACGGAGATACATACTAGTTTTCTTAGAGAATATTTAAAAGTGCGCTTAACGTGTAAGATTGGTCCCTTACCTAAAGCTTTGTTTTACAAGATTATTGATATGGTTTTTGGCTGAATTCCAAGTCTCACAAGAGCAGTACGTTTTTAAGTTTCAGAATCAGATAATAAATGCAAAATAAAAATTTTGAAGGTGAACTAAATTGTGATGTTTTGCAACTAATTTATCGAAGCATTGTCAGAAGGGAAAGAAAATGAAGACTAACTTTGAAAAGCTATAGTGTTTCATCTAGATTTTTGAGATACGTTGTGCTTTTAAAATGTCAAGACGTTTCTTTTAATTGGATGCAAGAATCAACTGTAACGAACATTCTTGCAGGAATAACTTTTAAAATAATTTTGTAAGTAGAACCCACAAGTCTCAATGGGGAGTTACTGGTTGTTGAAGAATTTAGAAAATAAACACTTGCTTCAGAAATTCAGCTGACCCGCTAGGCCTCTATAGCTTTGGGATTTTTCTGAAATTAGGTAATTAATGTAATGGATCTCCTGAGTTTTTTATATAGCTGGGAAAGCTG
The DNA here is from genome assembly GCF_963930625.1 of Muntiacus reevesi. Taxonomy (NCBI): domain Eukaryota; kingdom Metazoa; phylum Chordata; class Mammalia; order Artiodactyla; family Cervidae; genus Muntiacus; species Muntiacus reevesi. The sequence goes on along the minus strand of NC_089249.1, from coordinate 39,700,675 downwards.
CCTCCTTTTTGCTAGTATTGAAAATGAAATTTAGTTTTTCTTAAAACTCATAAAGTAATAAATTACAACTTTCTTTTAAACAATAAATTCTTAAAAGAGTAGCAAGTGCCTCTGCTACATTTAAATGCATTATATATATATATGTATATGTGAGATTTGCTTATTTTAAAAATGTTCCAAAGTGTCTAGACATTCACTTGAAAATTTAATCATCACACCACAGTTGGTCAGGATTGATTGCAATTACAGCAACAATTTTTATTTTTTATATTTTAACTTTTAACAGTCAATCTGAATTACAGATTAGTAATTAGTAGAACTTTCCAGAGCAGTCGCCTCCTTTGAAGTAAATTGTTACAAACCAAATTTCAGTCTCTTCCAATTTAGGGCAAATTGAATTTACTGATGGTCACAATTACTGTAGTCTTTCTGTTCAGTTCTAAGGCTCAGCTTTCATGTGGGGGCAGAAGTTACTATGTCCCTTGGAACTAAATGATGTCTAAAGCTAGTGATAGTCTCTTCATTCAAAACAAATTTTGAAGATTTTGACTGGGAATTGGAAAAGGTCACCCCTACACACTGCTCTGCAATAGCATTCACCCTAATGTTGATCTGTAGAGCACAGTAAGAGGACATCCCAGGATGCAGTCTTTCACTTACAGGTCTAGCACCAACTGATCCAGACCTTCATTGTTGATAGGAAACTCTAGAGTCATCTAGTTGTAGCATTTTTGAATCCTCGGAGTTGCTTACTGTATATCTTGTTGGAAGCTTATGGAAAATGAACCTAATCAAAGAAGCAAAACACCATTATGGAGAGAAAAGCAGAGAAATATTCTGGTGGCAAATAAAGTAACTTTATTTCATTTGATGTTTCACTGTGTTGGTGACCTCAGTAATGGCGTGATGATATTTTTCTGAAGCTGACTTGAATTCTACCAGATGCTTCTCGTAACTTTTGATGGCTGCTTGAAGCTGTGTTTTCTCCACTGCTCCCAGGATGGCACGGAAGATCATATCTATCCCAAGGCCAAGAACAGCGACTCCTATGCTACCGAGGAGAGATGCACCAATCTGAGCTAGCACAGTGACCAACTTGTTAATTATGCCAGTTGTGATATTTGAGCCCACAAGTTTAACAGCCACTGCACTGGCGGCAGAAGTAGCTTCTCCCAGGATGACTGAGATAACCTTCTGTACTATCGCAATTTTCTCGGTTTCTCTTTCCTTAATATCCTGAAGTTTTCTATAAAGAGTTGGCTCTAGTTTATCTTTTAGTGCTTCATCCACCTTTTGCAATTCTTTTTGGATGTTCATCATGGCTTGAATGATGATATCACAGTTTTCTTTGATGGTCCCATCTCTTTTCATTTCAATGGAAGGTAACGTACATCCTAAGTGTGTGTTTAAAACCCCAATCAGCTTATTGGTGGCATGGAAGCTGTCAGATAAGCAATCAAGGAGCTCCTGGTGAAGACGGTTTACTTCTTGTCGCCTTTTTGGGTTCTCTGGATAGAGGAAGTCACTTTGAGCCATATTTCAAATATGGTCTCTGAAAAATACAATAGGAAATCTTTACTAAAAATCTTGAAAAATACCTGCTGGTTGCATAGATTTGACCAGAAACTCTTTTACTATGTGGATAGAAAAGTAGTATGCTACCTAAGGAATTTTTCAGAACACTCAACATGTTCTTCAAAATCATTTTTTGAAATGTGAAGTCACTGTGAAAATACGGGTAACATAGTATAACCCATGGATGCATTAATTATGGCATTAGATCTTGTGATGGAGAGAATCCTAGATAGTACAGATTTGTGTTTGTCTAACATCTGATTATGGAGAAGGCAATGGCACCCCACTCCAGTGTTCTTGCCTGGAGAATCCCAGGGACAGGGGAGCCTGGTGGGCTGCCATCTATGGGGTCGCACAGAGTTGGACACGACTGAAGCGACTTGGCAGCAGCAGCAACATCTGACTATTAATAGATGTGATTATTTCCAAGTAATATTTAATAATGTATTTGAAATGGTTAGCTCTTGATTACCAGTGCTTCTTAATTTCCTCAACCTATAGTCATCACTTTGAATAGACCTACCAAATTGATTTTTCTAATATTTGAAATTAGTAGGGTTAGAAGAATATTAAGATCTCTGACTTTACAGGGCAATAGCTAATTTTACTTATGCACTCATCTTTTATTTGAGTGGTTATTCTATTCACATGGTTTTAAAAGTATATAGTGTATATAGTATATGTAGTTTAAAGTATAGCATATGCTCTGTTATTTTAAAATATTAAAAAAGAAATCAAAACACTTTGTATCTTTACAGGCAACCTGTTTGCACTCCAAAACCTAAGAAGCATCCAGAGGCAACACATATAACAATAGAATATTTACAAAAAGATTCTCATGATAAAAGTATATTTGCAAGATTGCTTAGATTAAAGTTTCACTTAGGCAGTCATGCTGATGGAAGGGACAGGGCAGTTATGAATATCTCTCTGGTTCACTATTTGCAAAGCTTGTAAGTTAAATTCTTTAGAATTGTCTTTACTGCTCTTGGCCATTATTCAGATAAGCTAGAGTTGGCCTCAGAAAGAAGATAATGCCATTCCAGGAAAGTGTTAAGGAGTAAGTAACAAGAATCCACCATAGAGGGGAAAAAAGAGTACACCTTAGAATGAATAAGCCTGATGTTTATATCCTGCTTGTGTTTGTACTTTTGGCTCAGAGAAAGGAGGAACAAGTGACACTCCTCTGAGTGAACATGGGTGAAAGTTTGGACCTGGTGAGAACATTGTTCCTCCATATGCACACTTAGAGTAGTCTGACACTGATTTTTTTGTTTGGACTCTGGGGAGAGAAGAATAAGAAAATGGAGTCCTTTTTATATGTGTAGGATCTGGCATATTCTCATTGAGAAAACAACATCCTAATTAATTGGGGCCCTATCTTTCTACCACCATGGTTTTGGATATTTATAGTGTATTTATAGTATATTTATGGTATTTCTAGGCTTGGGTATTGGGAACCTTGGAAACATGGGATGAAGGAATATTTTCTGTCAGGAAACTAAACATGAATATAACCTATCCTCCATGTTAGAAGGATACAATATGGAAATGGGAAATTTTTGAAAAAAAAAAAAAAAGAAAAACAGACTAGGAACATCATTATTTTTGCTCTTAGTTTTAGAAAAATGCACTAGTACCCCTGATGGAGTAAATTGTATCATGATCAGATATTCATTTTTATCTTTCATTTAGATATAGCACACACATGCTCACACACACCCCAGAGTAAATTGTATCATGGTCAGAAATTCATTTTTATCTTTGATTTAGATATAGTACACACACACACACACACACACACACACACACACCAGACACAAATGTCCACAAATCAGTAAATAGAAAATATCTCAATTCTGTTTAAAGAAATTGTTGAGTGAGTGAAGTAAGTGAAAGTCGCTCAGTTGTGTCCGACTCTTTGCGACCCCATGGATTATATAGTCCATGAAGTCCTCCAGGCCAGAATACTGGAGTGGGTAGCCATTCCTTCTCCAGGGGGTCGTCCCAACCCAGGGATTGAACCCAGGTCTCCCACATTGCAGGTGGATTTGTTACCAGCTGAACCATAAGGGGCTATTAAATATTCCCCAAACTCACTATTGGGTTGCAAACTGCAGTTTGCTAACCACAAACTATTACTTTGATTTTGCTTTTTCTCTCCTAGAAATTTTACATTAAACCTTTTTGTTGTTGTCCCTAGTGTTAAGATCTTGTCATGAAATGAAAACTCCAGTTTCTGTCTTTGAGTTCTGAAGATCACAGACTACATCCCCATACAGAAATTTAGGTGAGAAGAGTCTTTCATACCCTGAACAAGTGAAAAATTTCTCTAAAAACTATCATATGCCATTATTTGAAGGCATAACTTTTAGAAAAGGTGTGTGGTTCTATTTACCTGAAGATAAATACTTGGAGAGATAACCTTCCCCTTTGATAAGAGGTTAAATGCTTCCAAGTGGTCAGTTGCTTTTCAATTAATTCATTGTTTTAACACAGCTTGACAAATTAATCATAAAGTACATTTGAAAGACTAGACTTTTCCTTTCCTAAACATTGAAGCACCTTAAAAACACAGTATGAACCAGTGTTGTACCAGGTGCAAGAGTAGATGGAATTATGGAGCAAAATAGTCCCCAGAGGAGACCCTGATATATGTTTGATTTAATACATAATGTATGTAGACACTCAAATAAGTAATAATTGAAATTAGTATTCCATAAATGATTCTGAAGTATTAAAAATTTTTAATGTTATCAGTGTAAAATTTTAAATGTTATCAGTATAGTACATGTTAAAAACAAGTGATACAATAGCTAGAAGAAAATAGATAATTTTTAAATGTCTGTATGGAGGGCTTCATAAGCTTAAAACCAGTGGGAATAAGTCACACAAACTTTAACAATGATGACCATGTAAAAAGAACTAAAACTAGTTAAAATGGAGGAAAAATGAAAAAATATTGATTTCTAAAGTTTAGCTATTAATAAGGGAAGCAGTAATAATCTCATAGCTAAACACACTTTGAACAGACAGTAAAAGAAGAAATAGTAATAACAAATTGATGAAAGGTTCAGTCTTACCATAAATCAGATTCTGTGTTTTCATCTGCAAAAGTAATGTTTTCTTTCCTCTGCATACTTAAAACCCTTGGGCGTTCACATTTATAGTCTTTTTCCTGGGTTCCATATATCCATAATTTTGTGCCAATAACAAGTCTGAGTAAGAAACATCATGATGTGCTCAGAATTATTTTTTACATCTAATGAAGAAAGACTTTTATTGTCTTGAGTCAGGCTTACCTTTCTTTTTTTCACTTGGGGAAGGGGACTTGACAGTTTCTTTCTGCAGAGAGATCTTCAGCAGGCCTGCCAGTATACTTGCCCCAGTACTGAATACAGTTTAAAATTATTTCTATCCCAACAGTGAGATAAACACTAGAGAACTAGGTGGAGGAGAGGTGGCGTTTGAAGGTGAAACCAAGGATTATGTTTTGGGCAGGTGAAACTTGAAGAGCCCAATGAAGGAAATAATTTAATAATGCAGTAGCAATTTATCTAATGGATAGTAGTACTTTACTATTATAAGGTAGTATGCTAGGCTCTGTAGAGCCTACAGAAATGAAGTAGATATGGTCCCTGCTTTTATAGAATTCCTAATGTAGGTAGGAAGTTAAGACATTTAAGACTGCAGTGTCAAGCTGAAGGCAGTATATCGTGCCAAATTATAGATAGAGGTGGTGCATGACTTCTGCAAACTCATTTAAAAGAACTCTCACTTTGAAGTAAGATACATCATATGGTGTCACTTATAAATGAGAATCTAAAAAAATGGTGTATGTGAACTTATTTACAAAACAGAAACAGAGTAACAGATGCAGAAGATAATCTTATAGTTACCTGGGGTAAATGGAGGGGAGGGATAAACTGGGAGATTGGAATTGACATATATACACTACTGTATATAAAATAGATGAGTAATAAGCATATGCTGTATCTCACAGGGAACTCTACCCCATGTTATGTAATGACCTATGTGGGAAAAGAATCTAAAAAAGAGTGGAGATTCTTATAACTGATTCACTTTTCTGTACAGCAGAACCAACACAACATTGTAAAAAAAGAAGAAAGTGAAGTCGCTCAGTCGTGTCTGACTCTGCGACCCCATGGATTGTGCCCTACCAGGCTCCTCAGTCCATGGAATTTTCCAGGCAAGAGTACTGGAGTGTGGGTTGCCATTTCCTTCTCCAACATTGTAGATCAGGTTTATTCCAATAAAAATTTAAAAAACAAACAAAAAAAAACCTCACGCTTTAATAATATTGACCCTGGGGCCATGTGGAGACATCCAGTTATCTAGGGAAATGATTTGTACCCTTTCAAACTGATGCTCTTAGATATATGCTTGATATTTAAAGGTTATACACCATTTGGAGAAGGAAATGGCAACCCACTCCAGTACTCTTGCCTGGAAAATCCCATGGACGGAGAAGCCTGGTAGACTACAGTCCATGGGATCGCAAAGTCGGACATGACTGAGCGACTTCACTTTTTATACACCACTTGAAAAATCTTAGTTGGCAATGGGCAGCATTTGCACTATTGCCCATGACAATTTAGCTCTGACACTTGAATTTGCTCCCTTCCCTCAGCAGAACGAAAAAGATCTGCCATCAGCTAGAGTCACCTTTCTTAAAGATCACAGTTGTTACTCAGGCATGCCTCAAGTGATATCTTACCAACAATATGTAGTACTGTACCCAAGAGGAATTCTTGGCTGTATACTTCCCTCTATTGTATTGCATTTCAGGTTTGACCTTTTAAATACTGACTTTAAAATTCAATCTTTTAAAATAATTTTAAAGTCATTTAAAAAATGATTTTTAAAGTTCAGCAGGCAATTAAGTGGTGTATTTAATCCAGCTCTGATCAGCAGCATCTTTTGTATAGAAAATGTCAACTTTACACTATTTTTTATCACATGATAGTGCTCCTCATTAGCAATGGGCAGTTACCATTCACTTATGTACAGCCTACTTTGAGCTGGTGTAGTGGTTCTTGAAATAGAACGAGTCCTGCACAGCCTGATGGGGAATTGCTAACCAGCAGGTGGAGCACTTGGCCTCTGGCACATTAATTTCACCCCAGCCTTTACTAAAGCAGCTGTGCATTCTCTGCTGCTGTATTTGGGCTGTGGGTGGGTAAAATTTTGTGTGATAAGAGAGTTCTGTTCCTAAAACAGTTTGGAAATCACATGTGTTTTGGCTTATTTTATTTAAAAAAAGGAAGTAGACAAATCTTGAAGTTACAGCTCGTATAAGGGACTTGGAATGAAAACAAAGACTAGCTTCTGATGGATTCTTATTGGACCAAACTCATCAATTTTGTTGAAATGACAAGTAAACATTCACAATTAAAGAACATGTAAGAAATGGTAGAAATATACTGATGATTGTATCTAAAAGTTAATTTTGTGATACTGGGCTTCCCTGGTGACTCAGATGGTAAAGAACCTGTCTGCAATGCAGCAGGCCTGGGTTCGATCCCTGGATCAGGAAGATCCTGTGGAGAAGGGAATGGCTACTGATGATTGTCTCTAAAAGTTAATTTAGTGATGTGACAGTTTTAGTTTTTCAGGAAAGGAACCACCTTAAAAATAAAAATGTATTGATTATCACATATGCAGATAAATATTTCTCAGGATACTTTTGTGAATTATGTAGTGCATTGACTGTCCAGTGCTATAGGAATTTAAAGAGAAATTTTAGGACTGAGATGATTAGAGGAATAGTCATGGAGAAAGTGACAGGTGATTGTGCTTTGATAGGTGGTAAAATTATAACACGAAGAATTTAAAAGATTTGATAAAGTATTTTTAAAAGTTTATAGCAATAATATATAAATACTTTAATATCCACAAGGAAAAACATCCATAAACCTCCCATCTTGTTTTTTTGAATTATTCCTTTCCAAAGTTTATTTAAAGGCATAAGTGCTTTTACAAAGTTGTGATAATAGTATAAATAAAATTTCATCTTATATTAATTTAAATACTTCCCCCTATTTCTAGTTTTATAATTATTTTATTGGTTATATAAAATATACATATTTATATTTTATAAAATATTTCATATATATTTACCACAATTTATTAAATCCTTAATTGTTTCGCTACCTTAATATAAGTATTTTAATACACATGATCCTTTTTCTCTCAATTACCTGGATTATTTCCTCAGGGTAAATTTCCAGAGGAAATTCAAATCATATAAACATAATTTATATAATCAATAGGTATAAAAATTTATATTTTGATATGTACTGCAAGTGCATTGCAAAAGCTTTTCCACCTACATCAAAAATTAATTTTTACAGCAGGACACTGGGTGTGTTTCAAAGTCAAAGACAATTCTGTTAAATATTACTGGTTTGAGAAGCATAATGTCAAATTTTAGAGAGTTCTTGCTTTTGTGGAAATGTACCCTGAAAAAGTTAATGATGAAATGACACTGAAATTTGCTTACAAATACTCTAGAAGGGAGATTGAAGTAGGTTCATAGAGGTAATAAGATTAACCTTATACTGATAATTTTTGAAGCTGGATTATGAGTATACGGGAGTTTATTATTATTTTCACTTTTGTGTATGTTTGGACTTTTCCCATCATAACAATTAAAAATAGAAAGGAAGAAGGAAAGAAAGCAAAGGCCCTGTCGTAGCTTCTGATGTCTGGTCATTAGTGCTCTCTAAGCTTCTACCTTTCTCCATGCTGTCCCTTATCCTCACTATCCATATTGGGTCTAACTGTACTGCAAGGTTCATTTATCTGGGAGTGTGGGTTTAGGGTATGGGTAAAGTCAGAAGCTTTTCAGGAGAAAATAACAGCTACTAACTAGTTCTGAGCCTCCTTTAAATCAAAACCATGGCCTTTAATTTAAAAAAATAAAAAGTTGATCATGCTGTGATGACACTCTGATATAAAAATTGTTTAAAAGAATATTTCTGGCCAGAAAGCAGAATATTGAGGTCATTTACCAGCATTTATCAGATGTTCACTTGGGAACCTCTGCCATATGCCTTGAGTAAACAAAGTTCCTTGCCCTCAAGAAGATAGCAGTTTATTTGAAGGCACACAGCAAATGCCCAGTGCTATTTAAATGTAATAGAACTTATGAAGGAACATGCATTAACTAGAATTAGATCACACATTCATTCTTCTAAAGGTACTGAATCAAATGAATGTTAAAGACATAAAGATGTTACAATCCATATAAACAGCACACTTTCACACACAGGTATCCTTTCATCCTTATTCTTTTCTAAAAAAGTGATGTCTTTACTACTTTATCTTCCCTGCTGACTTAATTATATAAGCTGTTAATTTTCTTCTTTCTTGATATCTTCAGAGACATAAATGATCACCAGGAATATGTCATAGGATCCACTTAAAGTTGTTTTGTTGCTTTATTATATTTATAGCTAGGATTCAAGTCTAGCATATTACTGCAGATACCTTTTAATATGGAGAAGCAGAGTATTATATCAATACTAACAGAAATACCCATATTGCTTACCTTGCTGTGTTTCTGAGTCTAGTGGTCCCAGCAGTTGTTTAGGAGTAGTTGCTGTGCTTTTTCATCTGGTTTCATCTGGATGTTTCTAATGGAATGTGATGACTTACAGGCTTTGTTAGTCTCTGCTGGGTCCCTCTGCCTGTCTGGTTTATTGACTGTTTGTACATGGTTTAGTTCTCAGAATTCTTTTATCTCCTATATTAATATAAAATTGGTATGTATTAAGTAATATTGGACTGCAGGGAGATCCAACCAGTCCATCCTAAAAGAAATCAGTCCTGAATATTCATTGGAAGGACTGATGCTGAAGCTGAAACTCCAGTGCTTTGGCCACCTGATGTGAAGAACTGACTCATTGGAAAAGACCCTGATGCTGGGAAAGATCGAAAGCAGGAGGAGAAGGGGACAACAGAAGATGAGATGGTTGGATGGCATCACCAACTCAATGGACATGGGTTTGGGTGGACTCTGGGAGCTGGTGATGGACAGGGAGGCCTGGCGTGCTCCAGTCCATGGGGTCGCAAAGAGTCGAACACGACTGAATGACTGAACTGAACTGAACTGAATATAATTTGAAAGACTGATACAATGATAAAACATCCAATTTTTTATTCTTTAATAGACTTTTAATTTGAAAAGTTCTGTCCAACTGAGCTAATTTGATTCAGTAGAGAAGATGCCTCTTTGATTGAAACTCTCAGAATTTTGACGTCCCATAATGTCAGCTTGGAGAAGGAACTGGCAACCCACTTCAGTATTCTTGCCTAGAGAATTCTGTGGATGGAGGAGCCTGGTGGGCTGCTATCCATAGGGTTGCACAGACTCGGACACGACTGAAGTGACTTAGCATGCATGCATGCATGCATTGGAGAAGAAAATGGCAGCCCACTCCAGTATTCTTGCCTGGGGAATCCCAGGGACAGAGGAGCTTGGTGGCCTGCTGTCTATGGGGTCGCACAGAGTCGGACACAACTAAAGTGATGCAGCAGCAGCAGCAGCGTGTCAACTATTCCAGATATTAAATTTACTTTAGCTTCTGTTGCCTTTTGTACCTCCTGTTGCTGAATGCTCTAAGTTCTCAAGACATATGGGCAGAGATATTTTCAGCCAAATGTGTTTTGTGTGTGTGTGTGTGTGTGTGTGTGTGTGTGTGTGTGTGTGCGCGCTCTTCTTTCCTGGCTGGAAGTTCTGTTCTTTATTACTGTCTTCTGTGTTATCTTGGTTAATCATCTTGACTCCTTTCCCTTAAAGCTTAGATCAGCGTCTCCCACGGTTCTTCCTCTAGATTCTGTCCTAATCTCTACTGATTCCTCTACATCAGAGATACATCAGAAGCGGGTAGAATCACACAACCTCAATAACTTAGTGGAAACACCATGGACTTTAGAGTTAGACAGTCTCTGTTTTGTGTATAGGGGCTTCCTTGGTGGCTTAGATGGTAAGGAATCTATCTGCAGTGCGGGAAACCTGGGTTCAGTTCCTGGGTTGGGAAGATCCCCTGGAGAAGGAAATGATAACCTACTTCATGGACAGAGGAATCTGGCAGGTTATAGTCCATGGGTTGCCAGAGTCAGACATGACTTAGCAACTAAATCACCAAGACAATAGGGTATAGAGGGTGAATGTCTAGTCTGAAGGGGACAACCTCAGTTCTAGGAAATTTCTCCATCCAGAAAAAGGACTTACTACTACCATTTCATTTCATTTTTTCAATAATCAATAGAAATCTTGATTTCTATGTTTTAATTTAAAATTTGCAACTGATAATGAATTGTAGTAGGTCAAACAAAGCATATCTGGTTAGATTTTTTTCCTGTGAATTGTTTGTGACCCTTTGACAAAAATATTGAGATCAAATGTGAGACCATTAAAATTGTCTAGATGAGAGTTCACTGGAATAGTAGTTATGGGAATGGAAGGGAGGGGGTGGATTGAAATAAGTTCAAAGAGGGTTAACAAGTTTTAGGGACTGATTCAGTTTGGTGAAGAGAAAAGGAAGATAGATTTTGAGCCTCAACAATGAGGCAAGATGCAAAAATGCATCTCAGATATGCAGATGACACCACCCTTATGGCAGAAAGTGAAGAAGAACTAAAGAGCCTCTTGATGAAAATGAAAGAGGAGAGTGAAAAAGTTGACTTAAAGCTCAAAATTCAGAAAACTAAGATCATGGCATCCGGTCTCATCACTTCATGGCTAATAGATGGAGAAACAGTGGAAACAGTGGCTGACTTTATTTTTCTGGGCTCCAAAATCACTGCAGATGGTGATTGCAGGCATGAGATTAAAAGACACTTACTCCTTGGAAGGAAAGTTACGACCAACCTAGATAGCATATTAAAAAGCAGAGACATTACTTTGTCAACAAAGGTCCGGCTAGTTAAGGCTATGGTTTTTCCAGTAGTCATGTATGGCTATGAGAGTTGGACCATGAAGAAAGCTGAGCACCGAAGAATTGATGCTTTTGACCTGTGGTGTTGGAGAAGACTCTTAGGTCTGGAGAGTCCCTTGGACTGCAAGGAGATCGAACCAGTCCATCCTAAAGGAGATCAGTCCTGGGTGTTCATTGGAAAGACTGATGTTGAAGCTGAAACTCCGATACTTTGGCCACCTCATGCGAAGAGCTGACTCACTTGAAAAGACCCTGATGCTGGGAAAGATTGAAGGCAGGAGGAGACAGAGGATGAGATGGTTGGATGGCATCACTGACTTAATGGCCATGGGTTTGGGTGGACTCCGGGAGTTGGTGATGGACAGGAAAGCCTGGCGTGCTGCAGTTCATGGGGTTGCAAAGAGTCGGATACGACTGAGTGACTGAACTGAACTGAATGAGGCAAGGATTAAGAGGAGAATGTTTTTGGAGGAGATGAGTGCAGTTTGGGATTATTGTGTGACATATACTGGTATGGTTACCATATGATGACCAGTAGGTAGTTGGAAATGTAGATCTGGAGATCAGGAGAATTTCTGAGGCTACACTGGGAGATTTAGGAGTCATCTGCACACAGATGACATTTATAATTAATGGGGCTAGGTGAGATCTTTTTTAAAAAATAATTTAGTTTTTATTTATTAATATTTATGCTTCACTGGATCTTTGTTGCTGTGCACAGACTTTCTCTAGTTGCAGTGAGTAGGGGCTACTCTCCAGTTGCAGTACACAGACTTCTCATTGCAGCGACTTCTGTTGTGGCTCCCGGGCTCAAGAGCACAGGTTCAGTAGTTTTGGCACTTGGACTTAGCTGCTCTGCCACATCCCCAGATCAGGGATCAAACTTGTGTCCCCTACACTGGCAGGCAGATTCTTTACCACTGGACCATGAGGGAAGTCCCCCAGTGAGGTCTTGAAGGGAAGAAGTATAGAATATGAGGAGGGCCAAAGACACAGCCTTGCTGAGCTTAGGAGACTGGAAAGAACTTGCTGGCATAAGGAAGAAGAGCCTACAAAACAAGCAAATTCTTGGAGAGGATGTAGAAGGACCAGATTTGCATAGCATCGTGGAGGCCTCTGGAGGAGAAAAATTTGAAGTAGGAAGAGGTATCCAGCAATTTTAAATAAGGCAGAGAATTCAAGATATTTGTGTGTGTTAGTTACTTAGTCATGTCAACTCTTTGTGACCCCACGGACTATTGCCCACCAGGCTCCTCTGGCCGCGGAATTCTCCAGGCAAGAATACTGGAATGGGTTGCCAATTCCTTCTCCAGGGTATATTTCTGACCCAGGGATTGAGCCCAGGTCTCCTGCATTGCAGGCAGATTCTTTACCATCTGAGCTGTAAATAGGCCAAGAAATTTTATGATTAGAAGTTATTGATGCCCTGTAAGAAAATAATGAGGGATGTAAATAAATTATTGTTGTTGTTCAGTCACTAAGTCATGTCAGACTCTTTGTGACCCCAGGGAGTGTAATCTCCCAGGTAACTCTGTCCATGGGATTTCCCGGGCAAGAGTACTGAGAAATGCTGGAGTGGGTTGCTTTTTCCTCCAACAGAGAATCTTCCCAGACCAGGGATGGAACCCACATCTCCTGCATTGGCAGGTGGATTTTTTTTTTAACCACTAGCCACCAGGGAAGGCTAGAAATAAATTACAATAAAGTGAAGAATTTCTCTGTTGGGAAATTTGAGAGTTAAAGGAAGGAGTGAGATGGGATCTTTACTTAAAGGGAAATTGGTGTCAAACATTTTTCTTTTTTAAACTAAGTGGAGGGGGGGAATTCCCTGGTTGTCCAGTGATTAGGTCTCCATGATTCCACTGCAGGTGGTACGGGTTTGATCCCTGGAGTTCCCTGCAGGAACTAAGATCCTGCATGCCATGCAGCGTGATCAAAATAGAAAATAAGATATAAACTGAGTAGGACAGTTTATGGCTGCACTGTGTGGCTTGTGGGATCTCAGTTCTGTGACCAGGGATTGAACCCAGGCCACAGTGGTAGAATCTTAACCAGAATCTTAACCAACTGAATAGGAAAATGAGTATATACATAGTCAAAGGAGAAGGACAAATGAAGAGGGAGTGATGGAGGATACAAGATGTATTAGTCAACTTGGGCTACCATAACAAAATACCATAGCCTTGCAGCTTAATCAACAGGAATTATTTTGTCATAGCTCTGGAGGCTGAGAAATCTCAAATCAAAGTACGGGCCCATTCAGTTTTTGGTGAGGGCTCTCTTCCAGATTTGCAGTCAGTCACCTTCTTGCTGCAGTCTCACAAGGTGGGGAGAGTGAGGGAGGGTGCTCGCTGGTGTTTCTCTTAAAAGGATACTAATCCTGTTGTATCAGGGCCTTAACCTTAATTACCTCCTAATAGGACCTGTCTCCAAATAAATCATACTGGAAATTAGAGTGTCAACCTACTGGATTTCAGAAGGATGCATTCATAGCACAGTTCAGTTCATAGCACAAAAGGAAGAGGGGGTGGTTGATAGAGCATAATTCTAGAGAAAACATCAAAAGAGGACTGTAAACATTGGTTATAGACAGTAATATTCCTCTCTATTGCAGAAGAGGACAAATTGTGATGAAAGGACATTTTTAGACAAGATAGACATTTTGGGAGTTTGGATTAGATAACCTTGATCTTCTTTGGAATACTGCCATCCCTACCTCCTCTTGTCTGCTGCTGTCTACCTTTCAGAGTTGTTTAATAGTTACTTGAGATATTCTGTTCAGGACTTTTAGCTGTAATTAGTAGGAAAGATTGGATTGAGTGTGAGTGAGTATTAGTCATTTAGTCGTATCTGACTCTTTGTGACCCCAGGCTCCTCTGTCCATGGGATTCTCCAGGCGAGAATATTAGAGTGGGTTGCCATGCCCTTCTCTGGATGGATGGAGAGTACTTGCTCTGTTTTAACTGGAGCCAGAGTCCCTCTATGTATTCTTTCATGTTTTATCCAGTCTTTTCCACTAGATTGGATGGTTACTGAGGGTAATGCCTGAGTATCCATAGGTCAGCATATCCAATACGGGATCTAGCATGCAATATTTAATATGTGATTTAAAGTTTACAAAAATCCCTATTCTACTCTGCTTTAATTATTTTTGTTACTATTTTTATTAAAGCACAAGATCATTTATGCTTGTATAGCCTTCCATCCTTTGACAGGAGTTATCATCATGTTTAGATTATACTTTCAGTCTATTTATGGTTGAAACATGCATTTAGTTTTCATTTGGATTCCTACTTGTTTTACAGTGCTGAAACCTTTCTGCTGGAGAAATGTCTTCAGAGTCAGAAAAGGATAAAGAGAGGCTCGTTCAAGCTGCCAAAACATTCTTCTTTTACATGCAAGATCTTGCTTCCTTCACAAATGCACTCATCGAATTGTTCAACAGCAGTATGAGCACTCAGATCCTCTTGATGAGTGTGAAAGAAGATGGTAATGTGAAGGCTGTCTTTGAACAAATGCTCAAAATTTTTAAGGAGATGCACTCTGTGGTGGCGGCCAGGCAGGACCCAATGCAAAGTGAACCTTTAAGTTCCAATATTGCAACAGCTATTTCCTCTATGGTTGAGAAGAGTAACAATATAAGGGAGTTGCAACAGTCAACCAAAGAAATGTTAAAAAATGCCCAGTCACCTATCATTGCCTCTGTGCTGAATAGTGGTAACATTCTTGAGAGTTTGGAATCTTCTCTTTTACTCTTGATGAAATATCCCATCATGAATCTCCAATTAAGTGACTTCTACAGGAAAGGACAATCAGATGCCACCACATCTGAGAAGAGTCCAGGTCCATCCAAAGCCACTACAATAGATGCCTTGAAAAAGTTGCAGGACGCACTCAACATTGAGAATGCTAAGTATACCATTAAGTCAGCTGCAGATCAAATGGAACAAATTGTCAAAACTATGGGACCCATCTTAGCGGTCCTTCAAAAAGCCATAAAAACTATGGAAACCAAGTTTTCTGTGTTTAAGAAACCCAGGAACTAGTAGGAGTGCAACAGAAGTGTTCGTGCTGGTCAGAAAACCAATTCAAACCATGCAAGTTTTCATAGTACTCTCTTAAGACCCTTAGTGCTCAACATGTGGCCTATTGGGACGTGAATTCAAAGAGTAGTCACCTGGCAAACCATGTACCTCAAGTTTTGCTTTATTCAAATAAAAATAAATAACCAAAGAAATCCTGCTTGAAATGGTGGTTCCTGAAAAGAATATATTGTTCAAAAAAATTCAAGTATGATATTATATTTGAGGATATTTCTAAACATTGTCTTTCATCTTAAAGCATAATTGAAATAACCTTCAATTAATTTCTACTCTTAGTAATTCTATTTCTAGTTTCTACAGTGCAAGGTCTAGGTAAATATATATATTATCAATAAATAATATTGTTCAGACCCTAGGAAACAACTTCTCTATTTTTGTCACCCATATACCAATTTCTGTACACTTCAGTGGCTTGCCTATCATATGCCATCACTAAATACCTTTGATATGATTTATCCAGAAGTAAAAAAGAATAATGAATGAGGAGTAATAGAATTTTCTTGCCTATGTGAATAAGACCAAAGCAGATGAGTCAGTCTTTGTTTCCTACTGTGGTCTTATGATGAGGAGATATTAGAGGTTGAAAAATGAAAGTACTCTAACATTTTACACGGACATACAGACACGCACAGACACACAAACTAACACACACACACAAAGACCTAACACTTGTTACTTGACTGAAACAGAAGTAAGATTTCTGAGATATGCTTGACTGAACTGGGGGAAGAAAGACAGATCCATTTGCCTGCCATAAAGTCTTGGGTTATCATGAATTGCAAATAAGTGTATGCTCTCAAGATTGCCCTATTTCCCTTTATTTCTAATAGGAACATTGTGAAGCACAAGAAAGGCAATTAAGGACACTAATATTGTTTTTTTTCTTTTTAAGAAGTATGGAATTTACTATTTATTTTAAAAGCAGTTAACTCTAGTTCTCTTTTGGAATTTTACTTTCTGAGAATACCAGATCTTTCCTCATTTAAATATTTTCTTGTTTAAAAATCTTAAATCCCATTTTCTCTTTCAAAAAAATAAATGCTTGCTTTTCATCTATATCTCAGAGGAACTAAGCAGCCTGGACTTTCAGAATTCATGGGTATGGAACTAGCTTTCATCTTCACCCCATTTAGCTCAATTAGTAGGGTCTTTAGAGACTTAGTGATTCCCCATCAACCTGCTTATTTGTCTACTCTCCGAAAGAAGAGTCGGAGAACATTCTTAGCTGGGAAGTTTGATTTGCACTTTTTAAAAACCTAATTGTTTGCACATAATGGGGATTCAATATATCTTTGATATTTTCTGGGTAATTAGATGTTTTACTACTCTATCTTCACACACATATACGTGCATTCTTAGCAAATGTGCTTAAATTTGCAGTAAAGGCTTAAAATCCAATTTGCCATAAAGTCCTCAGTAAATTAACATATGAATTTAAATTCTAGCTTTTTAATAGTTTAGAAGAAATGTGTGTGCAACACCGCATTACAGGCAGTGAGTAAGATTCCTCTGACATCTTTTATTAACTTTCCCTTTTATTTCTTGGGTTTCTGTGTTTTCTCCCATTAGACTGAGACAGGCTGGGACCTGGGATCCTTTGCTACAGTCCTGCAGTACTTAGACCTGGACACAACTCTCTTCAAGCAACAAAATGCAAAGAAACTGTATGGGACTACAAATAACTGTGTGCATGTGTAGGTGGTATAAATTACGGAACCAAAAGGTACAAAGAGACCAAAAACCCAATTGCCACATCTGAAGAGCCCTGAGCAAAAACAGAGTACTGCACAAGCCCCCTGCACACAACATCACCTAAGGAGTGGGCAGAACTCCTAAGCCAGCCCTCTGGCCTGACCGGTGGACACACCCCTACTCTCACCCCACACAAGAAACAGGCTTGCCCTTCCGCTCTCTCAGGGAGCAAGCAAGCAAGGGATCCTGTTGTTTGCTCTCAGCTTTCTCCTGCTGCAGCAGGGGGTCCCAGGAAAGTGAAAGTGAAAGTGAAGTCGTGTCCGACTCTTTGGGACCCCATGGACTGTAGCCCACCAGCCTCCTCCGTCCTTGGAATTTTCCAGGCAAGAGTCCTGGAGTGGATTGCCATTTCCTTCTCCAGGGGATTTTCGTGACCCAGGGATCAAACCCGGGTCTCCTGCATTGCAGGCAGACACTTTACAGTCTGAGCCGCCAGGGAAGTACAGTAAAGCCTTGCCTGAATTTCTGCTCTGGTCTCTAGGCAATTTCTGTTGATTGGGCACGGCCAAGAACCCTGGTTGATAACAAGACTACACTAGCTTGGTCTTGACTGCTGGTAAAATTCTCTAAAAAATAATAAAATTGCTTGAGAGCAGAGGAAAAAATCTTTAAAGAAAATTCACACATTTAGTATGTCCTTGGGGCTCATCAAATTCTTTGATGAAGAATTTGTCCTTTGCTAACTCAGGTATCTCTGATGTGTTCCTAGTATTTGGGCTCTCCTGGTGGCTCAAACAGTAAAGAATCTGCCTGCAATGCAGAAGACCTGGGTTTGATCCCTGGGTTGGCAAGATCCCCTGGAGAAGAGAACGGCAACCCACTATAGTATCCTTACCTGAAGAATTCCATGGAGAGAGGAGCTCACATATTTCTGATGTGTTCCTAATATTTAGGATTACTAAATAAAAAATAAGGGAAAGTCTTTGTACTCATCATAAAATTCCTTCAACTGAGACAACATTTAATTCAAATTATTAAGGCAGGAATATAATTTATTGATTTATGTGATGAAAAAGCTCAGGGTATCCAGTTTCAGACAGTTGGATCTAGGTGCACATAGCTTGTCATCAGGATGCACTTTCTTTTCATTTCACCACTCCTCTTTCATTGTGTTAGCTAGGGAGGTAGAGTCTCTCTTTTTGGTGGCAAGAGAGCTGCTAGGGGCTCTAGCTTTATATTCTGCTTTCACTAATCTCCGTTGAAATAAAAAAGGCCCCCACTCCCAGCCCTAATTCCAATAAAGTACACTGATTGTATCTCACAGGCTCCTAATGAGTCATTTTCTATCCAACGTGACTCCTTGTGTCCATGGAGAAGAAATATACTTACAGGCCTACTCATAGGCAGTGGACTGAGTCAGTTCTACATCAGTTGATAGATCGGCAGATTGATTCTCTATGGGTATTCAGGGTGCCCTGACTGGAATAAAGCAAAAGGGTACAGGAGAGGCAAAACCACAGGCTTCCTTTATGCTCCACTTTTGGAAGAGATGATGACACTGGTCAAAAAGGAGAGAGAAGCAATAACTAGAGGAGTAGGGATGCACTTTCTGCTGGAAGCTGTGAAAACAAACAGAAAAAGAATTATTGAAGTTTTAGGTAACAGAGTTTTTTTTTTCCCCCTAAAAAATCTACTTCATTTCTCCTTTGGTTCATGTCTTAAACTTAGAAAATTTGTAACAAAAAATATTTGAAACTACTGTTTTTTAAAGGTGTGTAGTCTTTTTTAATAAGATGACTTTTTTTTCCCCTGGCCCCATCATGTGGCAAGCAGAATCTTAGCTCCCTCCCCCGACCGAAGGGTCAAACCTGCACCCCCTGCACTGGAAGAGCAGTGTTGTAACCACTGGACCACCAGGGAAGGACTGAAGCTAGCTCCTTTTAAAAGGATGTATTCTCTCTCAGATTTTTCTAAATGACAATACAGGTCACTTATTGTGTAGACGATAAATTAGGTCCCAAGAGGATAAAAGGTATACCTCAGGGTTGATGATAAAAGTTGATGATAGAGCTCTCCCAATTGTATGTCTTTATTATCATCATCAGCAGAATTATTACCATTACCATTATCCTCATTTTCATCACCATTATGAAAGCTAACATTGTTTAAAGGCTTATTCTGTTCTGGGATCTTTTTAAACACTTGCTACAAATTAACTCATTTAATCCACACAACAAAACTATGAGGTATTTATCCTTATTGTCTTCATTTTTTATCTGATAAAGCTGTGACAGAGATGTGAAGAAACTTGTCACATGTCATGCATCTAGTATGCAGTGGAGGCAGCCATCAAATTTAGGTGATCAGGTTTGAGCTATATATATTTAAAAACTTTTATTTATGTAGTTATTTATGGCTGTGCTGGGTCTTTGTTGCTGCATGCGAGCTTTCTCTGACTGCAACAAGCAGGAGCTATTCTTCACTGTGGTGGGCAAACTTCTCATTGCAGTGTCTTCTCTTGTGGAGCACCGGCTCAGAACACAGGTGCTTCAGTAGTTGTGCATGGGCTTAGTTGCCTGGCTGCCTGTGGGGTCTTCCCGGACCAGGGGTCAAGCTGGTATCCTTTGCACTGCAAGGCAGACTCTCAACTCTGTATTTTTAACCACTGTATGGTCTACATATATGGCATGTCCAGTCTTTTTTTTTTTAATTATAAGGTGAGCAAAAAGTATTCATACAATCCTGCTTGAGGTATGTGTGTGTGTCTGTCTGCGTGTGTATACTGCCTACATGGACACACACTTCATGGGAAAGGTTAGCAGACAGTAAGGTGTGGCTGATGGAAGCAATATTTATTATACTAATTGGGAATACAATGGGATGAGAATATTGGATGAGATGGAGGAGGGAAACCTTTAAAATATGCTCTAAATAAAGAATGGAATCTCCTTTTCAACCAGACTTCACTGATTATTAGTGCAGGAAAGACATTGAGATAGAAAGCCATTCAACTCTGTGATTGCCTCAGTATTTGACCATATTGTTTGATAGGATGACCAGATAATGGAGAAATATTTTCCCACCACTTTCATGTAACATATAAGATCCCTAGAGATTCTAGGGATTTCTATTTGGAATTCTACATATACTTACAGTAAATTTCAAAACCCTAATTTTCTTAGACAAACAAATTAAGAATGCAAGCATATTTCTAAGCTTTTGTCAAAGTTTATGTTAAAATTGTACTATCTGAATTCTCAAAAGGACTAGGAGCCATTAATATCACTTTAGCAGGTCACTCATTGGAATGATTCTTACATGTTTTCTGTTTTGTTTTCTCTTCATTGAAACTAGAGATCACAAGGACCTCTAACCCCACCCTTTTTCACCTTTCTCATTTTTTCATGGAGTAAGATTCTACTGATGAGTTGTCAGAAAATATTGATTGACAAGAAAACAATGTAACAGTGAAAGATCATGATTTGGGAGTGATTAACTTTGGTAATCAAAGAGCCTCTTGATGAGGGTGAAGGGGGAGAGTGAAAGAGCCAGCTTAAGACTAAATGTTAAAAAAAACTAAGATCATGGCATCTGGCCCCGTTACTGCATGGCAAATAGAAAAGGAAAAAGTGGAAGTAGTGACAGATTTATTCTTCTTGAGCGCCAAAATCATTGTGGATGGTGACTGCAGTCATGAAATCAGGAGATGATTGCTTCTTGGCAGAAAAGCGATGAAAAACCTAGACAGTATGTTGAAAAGCAGAGACATTACTCTGCTGACAAAGGTCTGTATAGTCAAGGCTATCTTTGATCTTCCCAGTGGTCACGTACTGTTGTGAGAGTTGGACCGTAACGAAGGCAGAATGCCAAAGAATTGATGCTTTCAAACTGTGGTGCTGGAGAAAACTCCAGAAAGTCCCTTGGAGGGCAAGGAGATCAAATCAGTCAATCTTAAGGGAGATGAACCCTGAATATTCACTGGAAGGACTAATGCTGAAGCTGAAGCTCCAGTATTTTGGTCATCTGATGAGAACAGATGACTGACGACTCATTATAAAAGTCCCTGATGCTGGGAAAGATCAAGGGCAGAAGGAGAAGAGGGTGTCAGAGGATGAGATGGCTGGATGGCATCATCAATGCAACGAACATGAATTTGGGCAAACTCTGGTAGATGGTGAGGGACAGGGAGGCCTGGCACGCTGCTGTCCATGGGTTTGCAAAGAGTCAGACCCAACTGGGCAACTGAAAAACAACAACAAAGCTTTGGTATTGAAGCTTTACCCTTAGATGCTTGACTTTGATCATTTTTGTTCACTGGGACTCAGTTTTCTCATCTGTAAAATGAGTTTTTTACATCCCAGAGTCGGAAAGATCCCCTGGAGGAAGGCATGACAACCCACTCCAGTATTCTTGCCTGGAGAATTCCAAGGACAGCGGAGCCTGGTGGGCTGTAGTCTATAGGGTTGCAAAGAGTCAGAGATGACTGAGGTGATGTAACACCCAGGCATACAGCTATTAACCAATGCCCAGCTCTCACTGCCTTCATCATCTGTTCTTCCCATTATGCTTTGTGGTCCATCTCCCAGATTCATTCCATTACTTATTCTTCCATCCATTCATTTCAAATTGACACTGTACTTCAAGAAAAGACCGATGTCACAAATTGTGTAAACTACTTTGGGATAATTGAAGCCCAGAGTAAAAGAAAACAGGAAGCAGTAAGTTAATAAAATAAAGATGAAAGTCTTTATGACTTTATGACTCCAGGCCAGAATACTAGAGTGGGTAGCCTTTTCCTTCTCCAGGGGATCTTCCCAACTCAGGTATCAAACTCAGGTCTGCCACATTGCAGTGGATTCTTTACCTGCTGAGCCACAAGGGAAGCCCAAGAATACTGGAGTGGGTAACCTATCCCTCTCCAGCGGATCTTCCTGAGCCAGGAACTGAACCAGGGTCTCCTGTATTGCAGGCAGATTCTTTACCAACTGAGCTATCAGGGAAGCCATGGTAATGGTAATAGTAACTTATAGTTCTAAGAGCTTTTGCATGCATTCATTCATTTTCTCTTCACCAGGATCTTACAAGGTCAGTTTTATTTTTTTTTAATTAGTCCCATCTTGTATATGAAGGAAATGAGGCACAGAGAGAATAAGCCATTTGCTTGTATTCTCACTGCTAGTAACTGGCAAGATTAACATGTAAACCCACGCTGACTGCAAACAATTGACTATATTTTTTCTAGAAGTGTACTTAAGAATTTTAATTATGTGAAAGATTTTAAAAAATAAACCACACTTCTTTGTGAACCCAATGATACAGAACAGAGCATGTATTTGTGTGTCTACAGATTTTTGGCACCAATTATTTTGCTGAAAGAAGCAACATTTAAGGACAAATACCTAACATAACGTATTTTGGGTCTTCCAACAGGCATGAAAACATCTATTTCTATGGTAACAAGTATAGGTCACATGAGGGGTGGGAGAAGAATCAGAAGAAAAGCTGTTCATTTAGATTGTCTTTTAACAATTTTTCTTTTGCAAATTTACTTCCTTCAGTGTAGTATGCTACCAATTTGACCTCATGACTCTGAAGGCGACAGATTCTTGGGAACTGTTTGAACCTGAGCACTTCAGTTACAAGTTAATGGAAGCAATTTTGAAATACATTGAAGGACTGAGGAAGGTCTGCTCTTTAATCTACTGTCTCCTCATTGGGAGAAACGCAGTGTCCCAGGCTGACCCATTTTAAAAGCCTTCAGGTTGTTTTTCTCATATTGCATCTGGCAGATTAAGAGGGAACTGGAAAAGAAACGTAAGTCACTAGCTCGAAGGGACTTTTTAGGATATAAAATAATGGGACTTCCCTGGTGGTCCAGCGGTTAAGACTCTGAGCTTCCAGCGCAGGGGATCTGGGTTTGATCCCATGGTGGGGAACTAGGATCCCACATGCCACAGGGCACAGCCAAAAAAAATAAATAAATAAAAATAATATATAGACTAGTTTGTGGCTTTCTGCTGGTGAAAAAATTGAAAGAATAAAAAACAATCTCCTGAGAGGATTCCAGTTTCATGAGGAATTAGATACTGTGAATTCTCCAGGCTGAGGTTAGTGATTATCTAGGTGATTGGCCAGGAGTAGTGATGTGGACAACACCAGCCATCTAGAAAAACAGGGCTTTAGAGTCCACTGACCTTCCTCCCTCTTCCCAATGAAGGACTCCCAGATAAGAAAACCACACCATCTCCCTCCTCCCACTGTTCATGTTTGCATCAATCTAATACTGCTCCAGGATGTTGGGATAAGCAGAGTGTCACTTATCAGTTAATAGAAGTAACTTCAGAAATTTGAGTACTTCCCTAGTGGCTGAGATGATAAAGAATCTGCCTGCAACGCAGATCTGAGTTTGATCACCGAGTTGGGAAGATCCCCTGGAGAAGGGAATGGTGAGGCTGAACACCCAAGAATCGATGCTTTCACTTTGTGGTGCCGGAGAAGACTGTTTAGGGTCCCTTGGGCAGCAAAGAGATCAAACCAGTCAACCATAAAGGAAATCAACCCTGAATGTTCACTGAAGTTCCAATACTTTGTCCACCTGATGTAAAAGGCCAACTCATTGGAAAAGACCCTGATACTGGGAAAGATTGAAGGCAGGAGGAGAAGGGGGTGACAGAGGATGAGATGGTTGGATGATATCACCAACTCAATTGAGCAAACTCCTGGAGATAGTGAAGGACAGGGAAGCCTGGTGTGCTGCAGTCCTTGGGGTTGCAAAGAGTCAGACATGGCTTAGGGACTGAACAAAGAACAAGAAATTTTGGGCTTCCCAGGTGGTGCTGGCAGTAAGGAAGCCACCTGCCAATGCAGGACAAGGGACACGGGTTCGATCCCTAAGTTGGGAAGGTCCCCTGGAGAAGCAAAGGCAACTCACTGCAGTATTCTTGCCTGAAGAAGTTCATGGATGGAGAAGCCTGGCAGGTTATAGTCCATGGGACTGTAAAGAGTCAGACATGACTGTGTGACTGAACACATAGCACAGGAAAGATTTCAGAAAGAGCTTTCCCACTAAGGAATAAAAACCTCAAGAAACAAGAACAAAATAAAAAACACTGCAGTGAATAGCTGAAAATATTCTGAAGTCTTTCAATTTTTTTTTTTTTTTTTTGGTATAACCGATAGAGATAGGTGAATAGCAGCAAAACTGCGCATAGTCCCTCAGTCATGTTTGACTCTTTGTGACCCCATGGACTGTAGCCCACCAGGTTCCTCTCTCCATGGGATTCTCCAGGCAAGAATACTGGAGTGGGTTGCCATGCTGTCCTCCAGGGGTTCTCTCCAATCCAGAGATCCAACCCAGGTCTCCTGCATTGCAGGCTGATTCTTTACCAGTGGAGCTAGCAGGGAAGCCCACTAGCAAAGCTACCTATCTCAAATGATGAGAACGAAGCCACAGTATTCCAGGCAGATGCAATTCCGGAGAATCCTGGAACCTGGCTATGGATATTTTTATGTATTATCAAAAGCTCACTATTTTATTCACATTCTACCCTAATGTCTATAAACATTAATCTCTTGGGTCTGTGGAGGAGAAACACATGCCATTCATTATTGCTATCTTCCCTGCTGCCAAGCAGAGAAGGGTGTGGATGAAAGTCTTAGTAGAGCACTTCTCCCTTGGTCTGTGTTTACAGACAGGCCAGAGTGAGCAGGATCTTGACCTTGGCGGGGATGCCAGTTTGAAGACCATTGCAATGCTGCAGCCTTAACATGTTGAGAAATGCTGATGGGCTGAATTATTCACAGTAGCCATGATGATGGAATAGAGGAAGAGTGGGGGATATTTCAAAGGTAGACACTTAGCAGAGTTACAGTTGACTATGTAAACGAACACACATGTGGATCAGAATGACTTTCCTCTTTCTGAATCAAACAGGGCACAGCCTTTGGGATATAATTTTCACTGCGTTTGCTCCATCAAATGACTGCGGCTGGCAACATACAAGGATAAAAAGGAATCGGTCACATGTGTTTCTATAAAAGAGCTTAACACATGTTTATATTGTGAAAGCTAATTTCTCCTACTTCAGTTTATTTTTCATGGTATCATCAGTTCTGTTATTTAGTTGCCAGGTTGTGTCTGACTCCTTGCGATCCCGTGGACTGCAGCACACCAGGCCTCCCTGTCCCTCTCCATCTCCCAGAGTTTGCCCAAGTTCATGTCCATTGAGTCGGTGATGCCATCCAACCATCTCATCCTCTGTCTCCCTCTTCTCCTTCTGCCTTCAATCTTTCCCAGCATAAGGGCTCTTGCTAAAGTACTGATCTGACTGATACTCCACTTCTTACAGACTCTAATGATTTCTCACTGCTTACGGCATCAAGTTTGAAAATCCTTGGTGTGAAATACAAGAGTTTTTACAGACTGGCCCCGTCAGATCTCTCTAGCCCAAAGCCACTTTCTACTCCCTTTCCACTCCGGGCTTCTTCCTACATCTTACACTCTGGTTGTCCAGAACTTTGAAATTTACCTGAAGATACCGGATTGTTTGAAATCTCTGAAATGCAGTATATGTTTTTTCTGCTTGAAATTACTTTTTGTCTTGTCCTTACTGAAAGCCAATATACATGTTTTTGGCCTCTCCCCCATAAGCCCACTTAAAAAAATAACTTTTATAAAAGAATAGTGATGCAGAAAACAAATTTACCAGGGGGGAAATGGGGGGAGAGATAAATTGGAAGATTGGGATTGACATATATACAGTGTGTGTGTGTATATGTGAGTCGAATCAGTCATGTCCAACTTTTAGCGACCCTACAGACTGTAGCCTGCCAGGCTCTTCTGTCCACAAGTGTTCTCCAGGCAAGAATACTGGAGTGGGTTGCCATGCCCTCCTCCAGGGGATCTTTCCAACCCAGGGATCGAACCCAGGTCTCTCATATTGCAGGCGGATTCTTTACCAACTGAGCTACTAGGGAAGCCCCCACATACACATTACTATATATAAAATGATAACTAATAAGGACCTATTGTTCAGCACAGGGAACTCTACTTACTACTCTGTAATAACCTTTATGGGAAAAGAATCTGAAAAAGAGTGGATATATGTGTATGTATAACAGATTCACTCTACTGTACATCTGAAACTAACACAACATTACAAATCAACCATACTCCAATAAAACTTTTTTAAAAAAGAAAAGAAATTAAAATTACTTTTTTCACAAGGTTTAAAAAAAAATAGTGGCCTGTGATCTAGTAATGTATGTGGTTTAGTCGCTCAGTCATGTTCAACTCTTTGTAACCTGATGGATTGTAGCCTGCCAGGCTCCTCTGTCCATGGGGCTTTCCCAGGCAAGAATACTGGAGTGGGTTGCCATGCCCCTCTCCAGGGGATCTTCCCAATCTGGGTCTCCCACACTGCAGATGGTCTCCTTACCAACTGAGCCACTAGGGAAATCCCGATCCTGGTTACAGTGAATTGAATTTGGATCAATAACAATACCTTTTAGCAGCTGACAGTTGTACATGCTTTGGGTCCCATTTGACAGCAATTGCAACCAATTTCCTCTTGGATGGTAGCTCGCATTGACAACTTTAAACAGCTCATAGGGAGGGACCAAGACCTTCTTGGGAGACAAGTCTTGTAGTGGTGCCCCCAGGCAGGTCAACATGGTAAATAGAGTTTGGTTCCCAAATCTCTGTGCCTGTTCTCTTGCTGGGGAGGTGGAGAGGAACTGGCCAAAGCGAACGATGGCACCCACGGGGGCTTGCAAGTAAACGCCCTTCAACTCGTGGTGCACCTCGTAACACAGAGAGTCTTTCCTCGAGATAATCTCTTTCCTCAGCAGCTGGATTGCTGAGGTCAGGAAGTAGTGTAGATATTTGAAATGGAATGAATGTTTATACTGCTGCGGAGACCCAGCAGCACTGGCCATGGCTCTGGAGAAGTCTAAGTGAACTCTGTCGTCCGATAAATAAACCAAGACAGCCACAGCGTGTGTAGCAGTCATGTTCCCGGGGAGAGATTTTTCTTGGTTCAACCATTTTAAGTGTGTTTGTTGCCAGACCTTGCGGTAATCCTTATTGGATTCTAATTCTTCGGTGAAATAATCCCCTTGAAGCAGCATCTCCATAACTTGTTGGCTGCAGCCTTGGTACTGATCATCAAAGGAATTTGGTGCCAAGTCGAAGTCGATTTTAACTGAAATCTATAAGGAAAGAATTTCACATGCTAGCAAGGTAATTCTCAAAACCTTTCAGGCTAGGTTTCAACAATACATGAATCAAGAATTTCCAGGTGTACAAACTGAATCTAGCAAAGGCAGAGGAATCAGAGATCAAATTGCCAACATCTGCTGGATGATAGAAAAGCAAGAGAATTCCAGAAAAACATCTACTTCTGCTTCACTGACTGTGCTAAAGCCTTTGACTGTGTGGGTCAAAACAAACTGGAAAATTCTTAAAGAGATGGGAATACCAGACCACCTTACCTGCCTCCTGAGAAACCTGTGTGCAGATTAAGAAGCAACAGTTAAAACTAGACAAGATTGAGCGACTGAACAACAATAAGGAAAGAAGACTCTTGATTATAATTTTTCAAATCAGATGGTGAGTCTTGTTGACCTGAAATAAATAGACTGCCAGGTAATTCACTAGCAAAGATAGGTTTATTCAGAATCAGCGAAGAGCTGCAATTCAGGGTTTGTAACCATGGCACACCATGTACAGGTCCTCACAGGGTGAGGGGAGAAAAACACTCTCCTAGAGAAGAAACGGAAGATGGGAGGATACAGTAAACAGAGTTCATGGCTTTTCATT
Organism: Muntiacus reevesi; assembly: GCF_963930625.1. Taxonomy (NCBI): domain Eukaryota; kingdom Metazoa; phylum Chordata; class Mammalia; order Artiodactyla; family Cervidae; genus Muntiacus; species Muntiacus reevesi. The sequence continues at coordinate 39,672,521 of NC_089249.1, read as the reverse complement.
GGCCCAGTCCTTGCCAGGAAAGGGACTTCCCTGATAGCTCAGTTGCTAAAGAATCCGCCTGCAATGCAGGAGACCCTGATTTGATTCCTGGGTTGGGAAGATCCCCTGGAGAAAGGATAGGCTACCCACTCCAGTATTCTTGGGCTTCCCTTGTGGCTCAGCTGGTAAAGAATCCTCCTGAAATGTGGAGACCTGGGTTCGATCCCTGGGTTGGGAAGATCCCCTGAAGAAGGGAAAGTCTACCTACTCCAGTATTCTGGCCTGGAGAATTCCATGACTGTATAGTCCATGGGGTCACAAAGAGTCAGACACGACTGAATGACTTTCACACTCACTTTGCCAGGAAAGAAGAGGTACTTCTCTTCTTCCTGTTGGGCTCTACTATCCTGGGAGCAGGGCTTCCCCAAAAGAATCCATCTGCAATGCAGGAGACAATAGAGATGCTGGTTTGATCCCTGGGAAGATACCCTGGAAAAGGAAATGGCAGCCCACTCCTGTATTCATGCCTGGGAAATTCCAAAGATGGAGGTGCCTGGTGGGCTACAGTCTAAAGTGTCACAAAGAATTGGACACAACTAAGCGACTAAGCGCACAAACACACACACACACACACACACACACACACACACACACATCCTGGGAGTAAGAGCTCCCCCTCCTGGTCTTCTGACTCTTATTTAACTGAGTTTTCTGTGTGTTTTTTGGTTTTTTTTTGCAGTGTGGTAGCTGATTTGCTTTATTTGCTATACTCTTTAAGACCAAGTAAGTTTCACTCATAGTCATTACACGGCTCCAGTCCTTCCTGTGTCTGTGACCCATGTTAGATATTGAATTTAGTTTGACAAATATTACTAAAAATACAAACATCCTCATCCCCCATGGAGAAAGTGACTCTTCTGTACCAAAGTCTTTTGGTACATTGAGTATTTTGAAGAAAAAATAATTATCTTAAAGTTTAATTATACTTTCTGTTTCTTCTCCTGACCCCTTCACATTCTCACATTGATGTTATAGGGAATATTTCTTTTATGAACACTTAAAGACTGTATTAGAAGTCTTTGGGACTTCCCTGGTGGTCCAGTGGTTAAGACTCTGCATCTTCATTGCAGGAAGCACAGTTTGGATCCCTGGTCATGGAACAAAGATCCCTCATGCCATTCATTGCGGCCAAAACAAAAGCAAAACCAAACTAAACCAAAATAACAAAAAATGACTTCAGTGATGAGTATTGTTGAGTTCTCTAAGGGGGCTATGACAACCCTCTCCTCTGCCCAAGACTTGAAATATGAAGGCTAACATACAATTTTTGCTATTGAATAAGAACCTGTTGGAATACCCATCTTTAGGTCTGATGGCTGGTGGGCTTGTTAAGGGTATGAGTTGACTGGCCCCCTTAGCTGCAGGCAATATTGGATTGTAGCCTGTCCAGGTGGGATTCTTGTCATGGAGGAACACATAACTCATGCCTTTTGCCGTGGGGCTATCTCCCAGGAGGAAGAGGACCAGAGTCAATGCAGTATAGCCAGTTATTCTTCCTGATTCTGCCAGTCGAGTAAATCTGCCCACTTCGAGGGAAGCAGCATGAAGAAAGAGCTGGCCAGAGGTCAGTAGGGTTCCGGGGAAAGTCCCTCCTCTTATTAATAGAAATCAGGAGTGGGAAAAAGACACTCTGTCATAGGGAGCCAATGGAATATTACTTATTGATATCCAGTGCATATTAAGTTTACCACAATAAAGTTAGTGGTACATGGGCTTACCAGGTGGCTCAGATAGTAAAGAGTCTGAACCTGGGGAGACCCAGGTTCAATCCCTGGATCAGGAAGATCCTGTGGAGAAGGAAATGGCAGCCCACTCCAGTATTCTTGCCTGGAAAATTTCATGGGCAAAGGAGCCTGGTGGGCTATAGTCCGTGAGGTCACAGAGACTTGGACGTGACTGAGTGACTACTAACACTTTTTCACCTTCAAAATAAATAAATAGAGGTTAGAGATTTGAAGACAAGTTCATTAAGTATCATCCACCCATAACTGAAAGCCATATTTTTCAGTTATCTGAATTCCAAAATGTTTCCTTCTTGGCAAAGAAATGATGCTTTCTTAATAAACAGTACTTATTAAGGATCATATTAAGAGATAAAATTCCATCCAATGAGTGTAACAGTGCAGCAGCTGAAACTCAGAAACATACCATTGGGTATTTTTGCTATGTTATTTATGGCAAGAGGTCAACTAGTTTGTGTAAATTGAAACAAAATTTTAAGACTGCTTAAATGATTTTAACCAATGACTCTTCACAGCAGGTTAACAAATAGTTCTACAGAATATATCTAAGCCAAAAACAAAAGAAAAATACCTTCTGTCAAACCTCATACACTGTTCAGTTCAGTCACTCAGTCATGTCTGACTCTTTGCAACCCCATGAATCGCAGCAAGCCAGGCCTCCCTGTCCATCACCAACTCCTGGAGTTTACTCAAACCCATGCCCATCAAGTCGGTGATGCCATCCAGCTATCTCACCCTCTGTCGTCCCCTTCTCCTCCTGCCCCCAACCCCTCCCAGCATCAGGGCTTTTCCTAATGAGTCAACTCTTTGCATGAGGTGGCCAAAGCACTGGAATTTCAGCTTCATCATCAGTCCTTCCAATGAACACCCAGGACTGATCTCCTTTAGGAGGGACTGATTGGATCTCCTTGCAGTCCAAGGGACTCTCAAAAATCTTCTCCAACACCACAGTTCAAAAGCATCAACTTTTCAGTGCTCAGCTTTCTTCACAGTGCAACTCTCACATTCATACATGACCACTGGAAAAATCATAGCCTTGACTAGACAGACCTTTGTTGGCAAAGTAATGTCTCTGCTTTTTAATATGCTGTCTAGTTTGGTCATAACTTTTCTTCCAAGGAGTAAGTGCCTTTTAATTTCATGGCTGCAGTCACCATCTGCAGTGATTTTGGAGCCCCCAAAAATAAAGTCTAACATTGTTTCCACTGTCTCCCCATCTATTTGCCATGAAGTGATGGGACCAGATGCCATGATTTTAGTTTTCTGAATGTTGCACCTTAAGCCAACTTTTTCACTCTCTTCTTTCACTTTCATCAAGGGGCTTTTGGATATCAAATGGGTATTCTGTTTTCTATTAACATGAGGTCATATAGAACTTTATAATGCTTCTTTTGAGTTGATCTATATGATATGGCTAGTGTCAGATAGTGAAAGTGAAAGCATTAATTGTTCAGCTGTGTCTGACTCTTTGCGACCCTATGGACTGTATGTAGCTCACCAGGCTTCTCTGTCCACGGAATTCTCCAGGCCAGAATACTGGAGTATATAACCATTCCCTTCTCCAGGGGATCTTCCCAACCTAGGGCTCGAACCCAGGTCTCCCGCATTACTGGCGGGATTCTTTACTGTCTGAGTCACCAGGGAAGCCAAAGTCAGAAAGACTTGGTTTATTTTGCATGATTTATCCTACAGATGCAGTCTTGTATGCAAATTTTATTGAGAGTAAAAAATTAATGCTGAGACCTCCTTCGTGGTTCAGTGCTTAAGACTCCACATTTCCACTCAGGGGGCACAGGTTCGAGCCCTGGTCAGGGAACAAAGATCTTGCATGCCACCAGGCACAGCCAAAAAGACCACCAAAAAATCCAAAACAAAAAAGAATGCTGTGTCTCTAGCTTGCATGTGTGTATGCTAAGTTGTTTTAGTCATGTCTAACTCTTTGTGAACCTATGGACCGTAGCCTGCCAAACTCCTCTGTCCATGCGATTCTCCAGCAAGAATACTGGAGTGGGTTGCCATTCCCTTCTCCAGGGGATCTTCCTGACTCAGGGATCGAACCTGGGTCTCCTGCCTTGCAGGCAGATTCTTTACCGTCTGAGCCACTAGGAAGCCCCTATCCCAAGGAACTAAAGGTCATTTAAAGGTTATCACCAGGAGGATGCTCCAACGGAGCCCTGATCATAAAGAGATCACCTCCTGCACCATAACTCACCGCGGGTCTCTGCAGAGCAGGGCACAGCAGCAGGAGAAGAAGCTGTCCCCTCACCAGCCAGATTCTCACCGCAGGGGCTGCAGTATTTGCTAGAAGAATCCTTCTGCAACAACTGGTCAAGGGACAGCATTTGTTTGTGTGCAGAGTGCTTCTTTGCCCTCGCAGCTCCATTCTGAAATCAGCTTTCAGGATGCCCCTTTGAGGTTTTTCTCTTGCAGTAAGTCTCAGCAAGAACTCTCCTCTCCCACGTGTATCTCAAGACGTGTTGACCACCACCCACTAGCAGTTTTCCCGAGGGAAGAATTCAACTCACTTGTAAAACTGGAACTGCTGTTGAAGAGCCAGACTTGCGCACCAAATAAGGGATTCTAAAGTGAACTCAAGTTAGTGCCCAATTAAAAAAAAGTCCTGGTCTTGTTTGTATGTGGGGAAATTCCAAAGGCTTATTCAGGGTCAGGTTCACCAGCTCAACCTTAAACTTCCTTAGCAAAGCAGGACAAGGCATGCCCCGGACGATGTTTGGGGTCAAACAGTATTATCTAGAGCTGCAGCCTCTCGTTGTGAGTGATACAATTGACTGGTAAAGGTCCTTGGGAACATGCAACCAGAAGGTGGGTCTGTGTTGGGTTCATCTGGCACTGCTGATAGACCCCTCCCAGGAGGGGCTGCCACGAAGCAGAACAGTAGGGATATTGTCAAAACAAGGCCTGTCTTTGACTCACAAACTTAAGAGAACAAACTTACGGTTGCTAGGAGTGGGGGGTGGGTGGGGGGAGTTAGGGGGTTTGGGATGGACATGTTCACACATCTACATTTAAAATGGATAACCAACAAGAACCTACTGTATAACATAGGGAACTCTGCTCAATGTTAACGGCAGCCTGGATGGGAGGGAATTTGGGGGAGAATGGATCCGTGTATATGTATGATTGAGTCCCTTTGTTGTTCACCTGAAACTGTCACAACATGGTTAAGTGGCTATACCCCAATACAAAATAAAAAGTTTAAAAAACACAATATCTGCAAAGTGCAAAAAAAACAAAAAACAAACCAGACTTCTCTTTGCTGCTTTTCCACTGTACACTTGAAATTGACCACTCTAGAAATTATACCTGTTGGGGTCACAGATCGTCTATGTTTTTCTCTTCTAAAGGTATCAGATCCTCAATCCACGCTATTTCAGTCTGTAGTGAATCCAAATGACTACTCTTAGAAAAGGAGCTGCCAGTATTCAATAACATGGATCAAGAAGAGGCTGCAGGGTGCTAAGTTCATTTAGCACAAGTGTCCTATGAAACTTTCTCTTTTAGTCACTTCCTTTTCTAGTCTGAACACCCTTCCCTTGTTCTCAGTCTTTGGGGTAATTGTTTTTCATGTGAATCTTTCCCAAACTTACACTTTCTGATTCATATTTAACTGTAAAAGGAAATGAGATCTTGTTCTTGGAAATACTGATTTTTTTTTCAGCAACTTAAAATAATTTTAAGTTGAAACTTCTGATAATATCACAGCAGTTATGCTTCATCACCAAAGTTCAGAGTATCTAGAAAAGTATGTCAGGTTGGTTATTTCTCTCTCAGTTCTTGTCTCAACACATCACAAGTTTGGAACAACAAACTAAGCAGTTTAAAACAACAGACAAGTTGTAGCTCAGTTACAGTCCAAGAAGACAAATCTTTTATTAAACAAGCATTCCCAAGACATAGGACAAGGTTAAACCCCAAAGGCGCCATGGTAATAATCCCTCGTGGCATCCCCCTTTTTATACTTCTTGTCTTCTCCCTTTGACTGTGCCCTGTGCAAAATACGGCTTGTACCCACCACCAATCACGAGAGGGGATGCAAATGGGCCTGTGCTCAAAGCTGATTGACAGCTGCAAGTTATATAGCAACAGGCTCCTATATGTTTTCCCATAGTTCAACCTGTTATAATCAGAGGTACATATATGTAGAATATTTATGAACCCTTAATATGCTTCTAGCTTCCTAAGGTTACTTGAGGAAACAGCTGAACATCAAGGGCTCTTGTGCCAGAGCTGGAGAAGTCGCTGTGGTTAGTTTGTATCCACTGAGTGCCTAGAATGCATATGCAGAAACTGGAGAGCTCTCTGTGGTTATTTTTGTAGCATATCTGTGAGCTCTCCTGGGTGTGTCTGGGATGGCCTTTAGAGATCAGCTTGAGTCCTTTACAGCTGGCCACCCCTTGTTGCTCATGCCTAATTTTCTACCCAACAAGTATAAAGGAGGAAACAAAATTACCCATAAACCATCATCTGAAAAAAGGTACTATTTTGATTTAGATTTTAGTTTTACACACACACACATTCTAGGACTGAAATAAAAGTGTGCAATTTTGCATGCTGATTTTTTCCCTTAATTTTTTTCTTCTACATATTAGGTTTTTTTTTTTTTTTAATGAAGTATAGTTGATTTCCCTTAATGTTTTAATGTCAGCATGCCCTCATATAACTTAATACTTATTGAAAGCATGATTTTTTTTTCCACGGCTATACAATATTCTACTATCTGTGCTACCATGCAATGAAATATGGGGTGGCTCCACGGACTATACTATCACAAAAGCAGATTGGTGAATAGAAAGGACATGGACTCTTGAGAAAGACATGTCAGTTCAATTCCTGGCTCTCCTATTCAACCTTTGACATCGTGCAATGGAGTTAACTTCTTTGTACCCCAGTTTCCTCAGTTGTTAAGTGGAGAAAGGAATAGTGCTTACAGGGACTTCCCTGGGTGTTTGGTGGTTCTGATTCCTGCTTCCCCTGCAGGAGGTGCAGGTTCGATCCTTGGCCAAGGAAGCAAAATCCCTCATGTCATGCAGTGCAGCCAAAAAACAAACAAAAACAAGTAATATTAGCACTTACGTCTCTGAATGCTTTGAAACATTTGTAACCCTTTAACAGCAGTTGATCCTGAGAAATTGTTTAATAACATTATCATTTGTACCCAACACATCCTTATTTGTACCAAAATTTATTGGATAAATGTGTTAAACTTAGCCTGTTTTCAACTTTGAATTATTATAAACAATGACTTGTGAAAATATTTTGGACACAAATTTTTGTGTGCTTTTCATCTTGCAATTTTTGAGACACAATTTAGAGATGTGCATAGTTTTGGACTTCATTGGAAACATGAGTAGTGCATGAAAACATCCCTTTAAGATTTTAATTTTAATTCTTAAGATTCTTAACTGTTAACTTGAGATACTGAAGTTTTATGAAGAGAACTAAAATTAGAGTCTGAAAACTTGGGTTATGGGTCTGGTTCTACAGTTTGGTAGCTGAGTTAACTTAAAAAAAACCCTGTAAACTGTGCTGAGCTTCAATTTCCTTAACCTTACAGTTGTTCAGTCACTCAGTTCTGTCTGACTCTTTGAGACCCCATGGACTGCTGCATGCCAGGCTTCCCTGTCCATCACCAGCTCCCAGAGTTTGCTCAAACTCATGTCCATTGAGTCAATGATGCCTTCCGACCATCTCACCCTCTGTCACCCCTTTCTCCTCCTGTCTTCAGTCTTTCATCAGGGTCTTTTCCAATGAGTCAGCTCTTCTCTTCAGGTGGCCAAAGTTCTGGAACTTCAGCATCAGTCCAATGAATATTCAAGGTTGATCTCCTTTAGGATTGACTGGTTTGATCTCTTTGCTGTCTAAGGGACTCTCAAGAGTCTTCTCCAGCACCACAGTTCAAAAGCATCAATTATTTGGTATTCAGCCTTCTTTATGATCCAACTCTCACATCCGTACATGACTACTAAAAAATCATATCTTTGACTAGGTGGACCTTTGTCAGTAAAGTGATGTGTTAGCTTTTTCATATGTTGTCTAGGATTGTCATACCTTTTCTTCTAAGGAGAAAGTGTGTTTTAATTTCAAGCTGCAGTCACCATGCGTGGTGATTACCAAGTGGACAAAAACAAATAATATAATAATTACCATTCTGGAGAGTGTACTGTGCTTCAGTAACTTTTACTTTGTTATCGCAACCCACAATAAGACTGTTAGGGAGAGATATTTTAGCCTCCATTTTCTGGGTGCATTTGCTGAAACTCTGAGGGTAAATAACTTGTCAGTGATCACTGGGAATTTCCTTATTTCCATGGCCCACTGCCTCCAAAAATTCTAATGGACTGTGTCATTTCTTTTGGTCATGGCATGCAGCTTGTAGGATTTTAGTTCCCTGACCAGGGATTGAACCCAGACCATGGCAGTGAAAGTGCGGCGTCCTAACCTCAGGACGGCCTGGGAGCTCCCCTGTGTCATTTTATTATTATTGCCTATAAAGGTCTTGCCGATTTTCCTAATGGGACTGTCACTTCCCAAATAAGACCACCAGGCGGCAGCAGAAACCTTTGTAACCTATTCAGTTCACTCACTCAGTGGAGTCTGACTCTTTGCAACCCCATGGACTACAGTACGCCTGGTGTCCCTGTCCATCACCAGCTCCCAGAGCTTGCTCAAACTTATGTTCATCGAGTCGGTGATGCCATCAAAGCCATCTCATCCTCTGTTGTCCCCTTCTCTTCCAGTCCTCAGTCTTTCCCAGCATCAGAGTCTTTTCCTGAGTCGGTTCTTCACATCAGGTGGCCTAAGTATTGGAGCTTCAACTTCAGCATCAGTCCTTCCAATGATTATTCAGGACTGATTTCCTTTCAGATTGACTGGTTTGATCTCCTTGCAGTCCAAGGATTAAAAGTGTAACCTTTTAATACAACTGAAATTTAAAGGTGGGGGAGAAGAAGAAGGGGAGGGGGGAGGAAGGAGAAACAGGGAGACAGAAACAGAAAAGAGACTGAGACAGAAGAAGGGAAAGAGAGAAGGAAGCAAGGGGACATCAGCAATCATATCTGGGGGGTAAGGCCGCAGATCTGGAGTGTGTGTGTATGCATTCAAAGAAATTTGTTTGCCTGCACAGAGTCATAGTTGTGGCCTACAGGATCTAGTTCCTTGACCAGGGATTGAACCTGGGGCCCCCTCCCTTGGGAGTTTGGAGTCTTAACCACTAAACCATCAGGGACAGATGTTCTGAGTGTGTGTACATTTTATTAAAATAAAAAGCTTTCTGATGCTATTTAGAGTCATTGTAAAAAAAAAAATCTTTTGCTCGAGGGTTATTTTCTTAAATTTCCCATGAGATAATTTAATTTGAGTTAATTCGAGCTTGAGGTTCACTAGTTACCTTTCTTCTCCTTTTTATTTTCTTTTTTAATAACACTCAATTCTTAAAAATACAGTCTGCTGTCTTGATGGGTTAAGGGATATGGATTTTGAAGTTGCACAGAGCTATGTTGCTGTTTTGCCTTCATGATTTCCTAGCTTTTGTGAACTGGGATAACTGTTAGTTCTCCATTTCAGTTTTGTTATATACAAAAGCAGAGATGATGACTCCATTCCTGCAGGGTTGTGTTGGCAATGAAACTGATATAGTCTTGTAAAATATCATGACACGAATCCGTGAACTATACTGTCTCAGAAGCAGATTGGCTGAGAAGTAGAACACGGGCTCTTGAGAAAGACAGTGCTTGTTCTTAGTTGCTAAGCCGTAGTCGTGTCTGACTCTTTTGAGACCCTGTGGACTGTATCCCGCCAGGCTCCTCTGTCCATGGGATTTTCCAGCAAGAAAACTGCAGTGGGTTGCCATTTCCTACTCCAGGGAATCTTCCCGACCCAGGGATTGAACCCATGTCTCCTGAGTCTCCTGCATTGGTAGACGGATTCTTTACCACTGAGCCACTAGGGAAACCCCTTGAGAAAGATCAGTTCACTTCAGTCGCTCAGTCGTGTCCGACTCCTTGCGATCCCTTGAATTGCAGCACGCCGGCCTCCCTGTCCATCACAAACTCCCGGAGTTTACTCAAACCTATGTCCAACGAGTCGGTGATGCCATCCAGCCATCTCACCCTCTGTCGTCCCCTTCTCCTCCTGCCCCCAATCCCTCCCAGCATCAGGGTCCTTTCCAATGAGTCAACTCTTCGCATGAGGTGGCCAAAGTATTGGAGTTTCAGCTTCAGCATCAGTCCTTCCAATGAACACCCAGAACTGATCTCCTTCAGGATGGACTGGTTGGATCTCCTTGTGGTCCAAGGGACTCTCAAGAGTCTTCTCCAACACCACAGTTCAAAAGCATCAACTTTTCAGTGCTCAGCTTTCTTCACAGTCCAACTCTCACGTCCATACATGACCACTGGAAAAACCATAGCCTTGACCAGACGGACCTTTGTTGGCAAAGTAATGTCTCTGCTTTTTAATATGCTGTCTAGGTTGGTCATAGCTTTCCTTCCACGGAATAAGCGTCTTTTAATTTCATAGCTGCAGTCACCATCTGCAGTGATTTTGGAGCCCCCAAAAATAAAGCCTGACACTATTTCCACTGTCTCCCCGTCTATTTGCCATGAAGTGATGGGACCAGACGCAATGATCTTAGTTTTCTGAATGTTGAGCTTTAAGACAACGTTTTCACTCTCCTCTTTCACTTTCCTCAAGAGGCTTTTTAGTTCCTCTTAACTTTCTGCCATAAAGGTGGTGTCATCTGCATATCTTGAGAAAGATACCTTAGCTCAATTCCGTGTTCTATCACTTCCTTAACGTTTGACCCGGACGAGTATTTTATGTCTGTGCTGTGCAGTTTCTTTATTTTTCTGATGCCCCTGACACTTAGCAGATGCTCAAAGCATGTTGCCTACTCAGATATTTGAAGATCAACAACTCACAGGGGGTTTAGCACAGTGAAAGATAATTTGTGTTAAGTATTTAATAAAGAATGGCATAAGAAACTATTTTGCTAACTTTCTAGGACATTTAGACTAGTTTTCTAAAACTACTTTCGAAGCATGCATTAAAAGTAGTCACTAGAGGGACTTTGAGGGGTGATGGAGGGAGTGTATCTTTTGCCACTAGCCCCAAGGTTGGAAAATGGCTCTTGGCATTTCCTGTTTGAGTCTTGCTAAACTCCTCTGGACCTGTGTTAATTTCATGCAGGTTCTTCCAGAAGTCCTTAATATCCAAAGGAAAGTGGTTTGTTAGCTATCCCCAAAGTAGATAGTCAGGATAGCTTTAACATTTTAATTTGCCTGTTCTCTTTTACCCTCAAATCCTTAGAGAAGCAAAACTCCTTCAATTATTTCATGGTTTAAAATAAATTTTATCCAGGCAAAAAATTTTTTTATTTTTATTTTTTTGTTTATATCTAACAGATATGTAAGAGCTTGTAAGCATGCCTGCATGCTCAGTCACTTCAGTCATGTCTGACTCTTTGTGACCCTATGGACTGTAGCCCTCCAGGTTCCTCTGTCTATCTTATTTTTCAGGCAAAAATACTGGAGTGGGTTGCCATGCTCACCTCCAGGGAATCGTCCCGACCCAGGGACTGAACCCACATCTCCACAATGCAGGCAGATTGTTTACCACTGAGACACTGGGGGAAGAAGCCCTCCAAATTTTTTATTTTTTAATTAATAAATTATTTTTGGTTGCACAGGATTGTTGTTGCTTACCTCGGGCTTTGTCTAGTTGCAGCAAGGGGAGTGGACTCCTCTTTGATGAGGTGTGAAGGCTTCTCATTGTGATGGCTTCTCTAGCTGTGGCTCCCACGCCCTAGAGCTTCAGTAGTCGTGACGCATGGGCTTAGTTGCTCCTCAGCATGTGGAATCTTCCCAGACCAGGGATTAAACTCATGTACCCTGCATTGGCAGATGGATTCTTATCCACTGCACCACCAGGGAAGTCCTAGATAAAATTTTAAACTTACAGAAACTAAGTTTCTTCTGTTGTTTAGTTGCTGAGTCATGTCCAACTCTTTTGAGACCCCATGGACCGTGGCCCACCAGGCCCCTCTGTCCATGGATTTTCCCAGGCAAGAATACTGAACTGGGTTGCCATGCTCACCTCCAGGGGATCTTCCCAACCCAGGGATCTAACCCTCGTCTTCTGCATTGGCAGGAGGGTTCTTTAGGTGCACTAAGCCACCAGGGAAGCCCTAAGTTTCTGTATAAGGAACATATGCATGTTCAAGGAACTCCCAGGCCCTATTGTAACTGAGCAGGACACTATGGGGGGTGCTTCCTGACACAGACCACCCCCCCCCCATATTTTCTGTTATAGCTCCTCTCTGAAGTACCCAGGTAACAGTAACTCATGAATATTTTCTGAGTTTTTTTCAGATGCTAAAGTGAACTGAAGTCGCTCAGTCGTATCCGTGGGACCCCATAGACTATATATTTGAGATCCCATGGACTATACAGTCCATGGAATTCTCCAAGCCAGAATACTGGAGTGGGTAGCCATTCCCTTCTCCAGGGAATCTTCCCAACCAAGGGATTGAACCCAGGTCTCCCACATTGCAGGCAGATTCTTTACCAGCTGAGACACAAGGGAAGCCCAAGAATACTGCAGCGGGTAGCCTATCCCTTCTCCAGTGGATCTTCCTGACTTAGGAATCTAATAGGGGTCTCCAGCGTTGCAGGCGGATTCTTTATGAACTGAGCTATCAGGGAAGCCCTCAGATGCTAAAAACCACCATCACATAGAAGAAGTTAAGAACATGACCCAAAACCTACAGGTGCCTAAGGATTGATAATGTTACCTCACCATCAGCCAATCAGAAAACTGTACACGGGCCCATCACATACCCTGGGGTGCCTTCCTTATCTGGACTTCAAAAAGGCTTTGCTGGAGCCCTTTAGGGAGTTCGGAGTTTGTGGGGACATGAACCATTCTTTCTCCTCGGATGGCCCGCAATAAGCCTTTCTCTGCTCCAAACTCCAATGTTTTGGTTTGTCTGGTCTGTGTGTCCATCACTTGAACTGTGTTCACATGATCCACATTCGTCCATTGCTTATGTTTTGCCCCATGTGCTCGCTCTCTCTCTTTTTCCTAAACCATTTGAGAGTAAATTGCAGACATCGTGCCCTTTGAGGCATATTAAAAAATTTTAAGGGTTTGAGCAAAAATCAGTTCATATTGAGCAGTTGCCAAACTGAAATGGTTAGGAATGCTCTACTGATAGGAGCTGGGGAGAGACTTACACAGAGAAAAGGAGGAAGAAAAGCAAGGAAATTGATTGACTGTAGCTTCAGCCTTTGTCTTATTTGGAAAAGCTTCATTGGCTGTTTGTGATGGCTGTCCTTGGATTTCAAAGTCTCCACCTTGAGGCCAGTGCACACTTAGGTTTTGGTTTGCTTGTGTAGGCTGCTAAAGTATTACCATCACCTCAGTCTCATGGCCTCCTTGTTTAGTTAATTTAACACCTGTAGGGACAGAAATATTTTCCCTTCTACCCTTCTAGGGTCTTTGGCTGGTGTGAAAATTAGATTGATGTAAGACAAAGTAACAGGAGAAAAACAAATTTTGTATGTATGGGATTCCATAAAAAATATGAACACTCCCCCCTGCCCCAATGTGAAACCCAAAGGCAGTCAGGTAATTGAGGCTTGTATGGCATTCTGATAAATGAATGTATGGCCCTGAGGCTTCAATGGGGAGAAGGGCAGATCACGGGAAGATGAGAAGATCAGATATGTGCCCCGCCATGTAGGTTGAGTCAGCTAAAAACTTATCTCTGCCGATAGCTCTCTTTCTAGCAGCCCCCAATTTAAATTCTTTCAGGCAGTGAAGAGAGATCAAAAGTTTCCTTGAGTCTGTTGGGTCTTGATTGCCTTCAGCTCAAAATAATGCACATGGGGCTTCCCTGATGAAATAGCAGATAAGAATCTGCCTGCCCCTGCAGGGGACATGGGTTCGATCCCTGGTCCAGGAAGATTCCACATGCCACGGAGCAACTAAGCCCAGGAGCTGCAACTACTGAAGCCGTCCAACCTGGAGCCTGTGCTCTGCAACAAGAGAAGCCACTGCAATGAAAAGCCTGCGTATTGCAACAAAAAGTGGCACCTGCTTACTACAACTAGAGAAAACCCATGCAAAGCAATAAAGACCCTCTGCAGCCAAATGTAAATAAATAAATTTAGGAGAAAAAAATCCCACACAACAAAGTGGGAGACCTATTTTGCTCCCCTACACACCCTTTACCCTTAAATACATCACAACGTATTTCCTAAAGACAGTCTCATACACAACCATAGTACAATGACCAATATCAAGAAATTTAACATTTGTACAAGACCATTGTCTAATCCATACTCCGTATGCAAGTTTCATCAACTGTTCCTGTAATGTTCTTTGTAGGTATTTTACAGGATCACAGTGTGCATTGACTTGTCAAGTCTTTTTGCTTTCTATAAACTGGAATGCTTCCTCAGTATTTATTTTGCTTTTTGATGTTGACTTTTTTGAAATGGTCAGTTCTTTTGTAGAATGTCTCTCAACTGAGGCTTGTCTGTTATTTCTTGATGATTAGATTCAGGTTCTGTGATTTTGGCAGGTATGTACTGTTCTCAGGAGGCACTAGCATCCATTGTTTCAGTAGATTTTATTATAACAATTGTTGTTAGATCCATTGCTTCATTATGAAGGAAGTTACCTAACCTTTCTCATCTCCACTGCCCCATTTTTTAAAGCATAGTGAAACCATTTAGATGTCATTTCTGGGACTCTGAAGAACTCCAGTACCACAGTCCTTTATATCTCAACACAGAAAGGAGTTCAGTGAGATGCTGAGTGATAGATAGGAGGTGATTTATGAGAATAGGATGCTTGTAAGGCTCACAAGTGGGCAAGCAGCCAAGCATCATGTTGCCCTGAGTACTCAGGGGGTCACAGTTTTATAATCAAAGGAAGAGAGGTGAGGGGGAGAAGATCCTCTTTGTCTTTCTTTTCTTTGGCTTTCTTGAGTAGGCATCATACTTCCATCACCAGCTCCTCACCCTGGTAGGGCAGGGAAGTTTTCTTGTCCCTGTTTAGTCAGGCCGGGACTGTTAAAGCAATTTGGAAAAATTATTCCAGGTCTCAGTACAATGAAGGTCTTTTATTTTGAGAAGTCACCTTTCCCTAAATGATTGTTTGTGTGTGTGTGTGTGTGCACAGAGCATACCCTGGGAGTAATAAACTTGATGACGTTGCTGGGCAGATTTTCGGCCTTATTTGCTACCATCATTTTATTGTTTTGGAGGCATTGTGCAAAGAACATGTCTTAAAGGCAAGAGAGCATGTTTTGGGGGTCATTAACTCACTGAGCTCACTGGGCAGAGTATAGTTCTCAGTCACCATTGTTTTATTGTTTGTGGGCATGTCTTGCTTCTGTTGCATAGTTTGTTGCGAAGCAAGTTAGCTTGATTGTATTGTTAAACAAAGCCAACCACTTTGATGCTAAGTGACTTGCTCTGCTTTATGAGTCAAGCAAGCCCACACTTTAAGAATTTTCCCATTACTTTCTTGGGTGATCGTTAACCTTATTGTGGTCTTCTGAAGCCCCCTAGAGTTCCCTCTCTAGCTATAATTTCCTAATCAGCTATTTGAATATCTATTTGATTATCTATTAGCTATTTGATTATCCTACTTTGTCCCTATTAATAGGATCTTAGTGTTGGGAAAGAACGCTGTAATCCTCTTCCATCCAGTGTGAATCTCCTTCTCAACATTTTGACGGAGGAACTTCTGCCATGTGTGTTACGCAATATTGTGATTTTCAGTATATATTCAGTCTTTTCCATGGTTCCTGGCACACTGCTCCTAAAACCTTTGTAATTTCCTAAGCGATAAGAGCTATGGAGCATCTTTTGCTTCAAGTTCTTGAAATAGCTCCAGAGGCATAAAAGTGAAATGGATATCTCTTTTTTCTCTAATTGAGGTATAGCTGATGTACAATATTATATACGTTTCAGGTGTACAACATAGTGATTCATAATTTTAAAGGTTATATTCTATTTTTATTATAAAATATTGGCTATACTCCCCATGTTGTACAATAGTCAATATACACTTGTAGTGTATTTATTTTACACAAAGCAGTTTGTATCTCTTAATCCCTTCCCTCTATCTTACCTCTTTCTTCTCCCCACTGGTAATCAATAGTTTGCTCTCTTCATCAGTGAGTCTCTTTTTTGCTATATTCACTAGTTTTTAAAAAAATTTTATTAATTAATAATTAAATTTAGGGCAGGAGGAAAAGGCATAGGGATCTGGGGCTGGACAGTTAGAATAGAATTCGCTGTGGCCCAGAAGAGGGTCTGAGGCAAAGCTTACAGGCAAGGCAGAGGTCCAAGAACTATGGCTGGGTCTGTCCACAACTCTGGGCACACAACGGGCAGCAGAAGATCCAACATGACTCTGGGAGCATCTCAACACTTGGGTGGAACGGAGTCATGAAAATACCAGGAAGGGAGTAACCATCCACACAGGTAGTTGTTTATGGCACATTTAACTGAGCTTTCTGTGAGCTTCTGGGAACTCAGTAATCCTGGCTCCCAAGGAACCTAGATTTATGCAGTTTTGAAGGTCGGCTTGTAGGTAACCAGGGTTTAGCAGTTAAGGGGGGACCCATGAGGTTGCAAAGAATCAGACTAACTGAATCATAATCATAATATTAATTTTTCTAGAAAATTCATATCTCTGTCCTTCAGTTAACAGAACTTTTGCTCTCCCTCAGCTCTGGGACATATTACAAATCTTACATTAACTAACAATGAAAGGCACAAACATGCATCACATTTATTTAATCACTTGTTTTTTGTTTGATCAGAGGGGAAATGTTTGTCTACCTTACCCCAAGTATAATAACATATCAAATAATACATAAAAAGTTTCATCTACTCCCAATCTGTTTACTACTCCTAATATTGTTTTAAATAACTTTTGATCTCTGGGGCCAAATCCTGCACCGCCCCCCCCCACCCCCCCCACCCCGACCTCCACCTCTTTTCTTTTCTAGTATTTGAAGAAGATGTTCTGTTCTTCCAGCTTTCCCTTTGCAGACTTGAAATTCTGACTCAACTCTTCCTCAGATTATCATCCTGGCCATCTTCCTCCTTTTAAATTCCAGTAAGCCAGTGACTCTTGTGAAATATGGCAAGAGGACACCACGCACATATCTCATCAATGGGACTAAAGGCTTTTTTGTTCTGAATGGTTTCTTTCACTGATGTAACCTAAGGTGAAGCAGGTTTTTTGGGTATCTATGTCATTCTTTTGACTTGCTGAATTTTCATCTATTAAAAATCATGAAGTCATTTGGACATAAACTTCTATTATTAAGTCAGATATCACTGATGCTAAGCACCTGTAAATTTTTTAAAAATATTTTTTGATGTAAATCATTTTTTACAGTCTATATTAAATCTGTTACAATATTGCTTCTGTTTTATGTTTTGGTTTTTTGACCCTAAGGCATGTGGGCTCTTAGCTCCCCCACTAAGGATTGAACCTGTACCCCCTGCATTGGAAGGCAAGATCTTCACCATTGGACCACCGGGGAAATACTAGTGAAGTGAGTGAAAGCCATTCAGTTGTGTCCGACTCTTTGTGACCCCATGGACTACACAGTCCTTGGAATTCTCCAGGCCAGAAAAATGGAGTGGGTAGCCTTTTCCTTCTCCAGGGCATCTTCCCAGCCCAAGGATCGAACTCAGGTCTCCCTCACTGCAGGTGGATTCTTTACCAGCTGAGTTACAAGGGAAGCCCAGGGAAGTCCTAATGCATCTGTAAATTTGAAGTAGATTTAGCAGGTTCACTTTTAGGACCTTACATGTATACATCCTTAACTCCTTTATTTTAACCTGACTTCACAAATCCTGATTCTGGTGCAAAGTGTTATAGCAATAACTCCTGGTTAGTTTTATACAAAAATTAGAATACCATTCTTCTTATATCTTCACCAAAACAGTAATTAAAATATGAAAAATAGCACGGGGTTAAGCAGACATTCCTGGGCATAACAATAGGAATTTCCTTTTAGGTTGAAAATGATATGTGCTGAAGTTCTCTTTAATGATGCATCCATTAGTTTCTCAACCAGACATGAACGCACCTAATTCTGCCCATGTCTTAACTAGGGATCACAACGCGTCAGTAGAATTAAAAAGATATATTTCATTTAAATAATTTAAAAATATTTAAATACCATTAGATGGGTCATACATTCTTCATTTAGCCATAATTCATACCTGTCACTCTTAGACTAGGTTAATCATAGATGTTATCTATCTACCTAGATCTCCAGACATTTGCAGTCCTATCTGAATTATTCCACTTGCCGTAAAGAAACCTTAGGCTTCCCAACTGGTGCTAGTGGTAAAGAACACATCTGCCAGTGCAGGAAACATAAGAGATATGGGTTTGATCCCTGGGTTGGGAAGATCCCCCGGAGAAGGGAATGGCCACACCCGCCAGTATTCTTGCCTGGAAAATCCCATGGACAGAGGAACCTGGCAGGCTACATTTCACAGGGTTGCAAAGAGTTGGACACCATTGAGTGACCGAGCATGCTCTCAAAGAAACCTTAAGAGATGTCACCACACACTAAACATGAGAAAAACCCCAGGAATCTTCAACATCCTAAATTTTCTGGAATCCATGAAATACCCAAGGTCACAAGACAGCCAGGTCAATTGAGTTTCAAACTGTGAGAGCCCCTGTGAAGAGAGAGGGGGCCCATGAGTTGCTTCATCTTTGTTAAAGTAGAGGAGAAAGAGGCAGCTGCCATTAAAGTGTGTAAAAAATAAACATCCAACATTTAAACAAATCTTTAAAGACTAAGAGTGAGCTGGCAAGACCGTTGAAGAATATTCTGGGGCTTCAGACTGAAGGGGAAGAGGCATCAACTCCAGCTCTTTTCTAAGCCTCTTCTGGGTGTTCATGAAAAAGTCTGGGGACAGGACAAGAGAAATTGCCCCCCTTGGTGATGAAAACAGGTAAAAAGATTCTCTCTCTTTTTTAAAAAATTTGCTTTATTTTTAATTGGAGGATAATTGCTTTACAACATTGCATTGGTTTCTGCCATCCATCAACATGAATCAGACACAGGTATACATATGTCCCCTCCCTCTTGAACCTCCTTCCCCATCCTCCTCCTCTAGGTTGTCATAAAGCACCAGGTTTGGTTTCCATGCGTCATAGAACTAATTCCCACTGGCTATGTATTTTACATATGATAATATGTATGTTTCTGGCTTCCCTGGTGGCTCAGTGGTCAAGAATCCACCTGCAGTGCAGCAGCCACAGGAGATGCAGTTTGATCCCTCAGTCGGGAAGATCCCCTGGAGAAAGGCATAGCAACTCACTCCAGTATTCTTGCCAGGAGAATCCCGTGGATGGAAGAACCTGGTGGGCTACAGTCCATAGGGCTGCAGAGTTGGACACAACTGAAACGACTTAATACATATGCATAACTTTATTTAAATGTATATGCTTTGGAGGAAATGGACAGTGTTTTAAGGGTTTGCTGTCTTTGTCTTCTTTTCTTAATAATTGGTTTTTATTCAGTATGTTGTTATTATTGCTCTTAAGGGTTTTTTTTTTTTTTTCTACTTGGAAATGTGATTCTGCTGATTTGCCACCTACTGAGAAGTTTTGTGCTTTGTCTTTTTAATACTTGGATGACTCTGTGCTGATTCTTCTTTGTCCTGAACAATTTTGTTTTCTCCTCTTTAGTGCTATTTTTACTTTGGTCTACCTGCTAGTTTTTATTAATACTAATAAGTCGTCTGTAGGTCTATCATTGGTAGAAAATCATATTACCACTCATTTAATGTGCAGTTCAGATCAAACAAATACTTCAGGAGCATTTTCAGAGTGTAAGCTTTATGAGGGCAGAAATCATATCTTTTTTTCACTGCTCTATCATTTTGCTTGTGATAGTGCCTGTCACTGGATAGACCCTCAATGAATTATTATTTTTTAAAAATGTTTAATATATTTTTTATTCTGAAAATGAATTTTTCACAGTAATGCAATTAGTTCCCCAAAATGAGCTCATTTATCTGGCTTTTCTACAAAGGACAATTGAAACACTTAAGGCAAGATTCACTTATTTATCTCCATTTTAAGATGAAAAGAAAATAGCAGACATCAGCGACTGGTTAAAATTAACAAAATACGGGAAAGCTCCTTTTTCTTTTCTTTATTTCTTTTTTGGTGGTTTCCTGTATAAGAGCTTTGCATTACTATGGATATTTTATAGTAAGACACTTTTGTTTCTAACTGTATTATTGAGTACGATTTTTTGTATGTGTAAATGAATCAACCTATGCTTGCCAAATAGGCTAAGCATTTTCTAATATATTCTCACTTAATCCTCCTGATGGTTTGGTGAGTAGCTATTATAGTCCCTTTTTTTCTTTTCTTTTTTTTTTTTTACAGATGAACACATGGAGACTCAGATAGGTAGTATAACTTGCCCAACATAGCTTAGCTAGAGCAAAACAAGATTCAAACCAGGTCTTCTGAACCTCAGCCAATGGGTGGACTAAACTGCACTATATAAGAAAGCTGAAGATAGCCTTTTAAAATGATAAAATCACCACCAATGTTTATTGAATACTTTCTATAAGCCAAATATTATGCAAAGTACTCTATATGCTTAATCTCATTTCCCCCGTTGCCCTTTTTGGTAATAAATCATTAGTCCAAGTTCACTGAGGATCTGAGGTTTGAAGTAACTAAGGGAGCTTTCAGCCTTCTTCCTAATTTCTGTTATATCTTGTCTCCAGACCCTTTGATGGGGTGAGGGCAGTTTTGTCCTCACTCCTCTGACTTGAATTTATGAACTATTGCACTCTGAATCTTATTTTCCTGAAGTGATGATACAAGCCTGTTTTTTCCCTAACTGGCAGATTTTTCTATTTGATTCGTGTCCACAAGAAAAATGGTGCCTGGTGGCACTTCTCTGAACTTCATACGGTTTGTCAAGTTCCCAAACCCTGTTGGGCAGAATTTGGAATTCTCTGACCTAGTCTTGATGAATTCTGGACATGGTTTTAACACCTCTTGGCAAGCCCTGTAATTTTGATGTTTAAGTTCATTTTCTCCTTCAAGTCCTGCATGATCAAAGGACACAGTATTTAAGAGACAGGCAGATGTGGGCTTCAACTCTGATTCTACTTTTATTTTTATGTGGGCAATTTTTAAAAGTATTTATTGAATTTGTTATAATACTGTTTTGCTTTTTGGCCACAAAGCATATGTGATATTAGCTCCCTGACCAGGGATGGAATCAGCACCCTTTGGACTGGAAGGCTAAGTCTTAACTACTGGACCACCAGAGAAGTCCCCCTGATTCTACTTTTTCTGATCTGATGACACCGAGCAAATTACTTTCCCTCTCTGAGTCTTAGCTTCCACTTTTGTAAAATTAAGTTAATACTATCTACCTGAATGGTCACTCTTAGGACTGAATGAGCAAAGTTTGTAAAGTGTTTAGGGCAGTGTCTGTTATATAGGGAGTGCGCAGTGAACAACAATTATTACTCTAGCTTATATTATTATGATAAGATAACTATTGTTTAGAGGGAGGTTTTCTAGATTCCAATTGATATCTGTGTTGTTCTTAGCACTATGGGTTAATTGTCAGATGAAGCCAGTCAAAATCATCTATCTGCACAATAATTTTCTGAAGAATGGAACTTGCTTTTCATATACCCATGTTTTCAATTGTATTTAATCAATTGAATGCTTAGCAAAGACCTTGGGGAGATAGAGGTGGAGGAGGGTGGAGGAGGGGCCCTTGAGTGGAGGAGGGGCCCTCGGGTTCTTTTAAATTAAAAAAAAAATTGTTTATTTGGCTGCTCTAGGTCTTAGTTGTGGCATGCAAGATCTCTGATCTTTCTTATGTCATGTGGAATTGAACCCAGGCCCCCTGTACTGGTAGTGTGGAATCTTAGCCCCTGGACCACCAGAAAGCCCCTTAAATTTTAAATTATGTAATTTCTTTAAGTTGCAACTGTTTATTTTATTGTTGTTCACTTTTCCTTTTTTGTTTTTTTAGCAGCCATGAATGTTTTCAGTATTATTATTTTTTTCTTACAGAGAAAAGTATATGTGCAATTTGCAAATAGATGCTTCATCATTTCAATAAATATTTACTATATTTAATTGTAAAACTGCCAACTGATAGACATCATATCATTGTCCCCACATAGGGAGTAATGAGTACTTTAATTGAGATATAACATAGGTTTTCTGTACCTGGTACAGATTCATTACCTAATTAATAGTTTGTTTCTTTCCCTTAATTTTAAAAATATGCTTTTAGATGTTGTTTCGGGAGGGAAGATCTTTGGGTAAAACCTTAACTGCTGTCAAGGAAAACATAATTTTCCGGCCAACTTAATATAACCACACAGTTCAACATTCATGTAAGGTGTATACAAAAGCAGAATTGTACTGTAATGTTGAGAAGGAACGTTTTGGTTAAGCTGGTGCCTCTGAATTTTGACTGTAGTTACATAAACATTGACATTTGTGACTAATGGCCGGGAAAACAGCTACTCACACCAAAAGTTCAGGGTTGGAGTATTCACTCAATGGCCTAGCAGGACAGCTTATTATAATTCTTTCAGTGATTTGAATTGTGGGGCAGAAGATTTGGGCAACTAAGTACATGATCTTCTCCACCAGCTCACTTGTACTTGATCTTCCCTAAATTAGAGCCAGGATTTCAGACTATAACTAGGGATACATCTCAGAAGGCAACTGTAGATGGAAAAAATGATACACGGACTTTCATGTGTCAAGGTACACAAGACTGCAGATTATTTCCCAATGGGAGATTTTTGACTAGGGTGTGGTTGAAGGGGTTGACACAGGGTCACACTTTACCATGATGTAAGGGGTGGGGGAGTAAGGAAGTGCAAACAAAAGGGAAATGAGAGGCACTAAAGAAAGCAAAACTATTTTAGGATTTTATTTCTCTCATTTTAAAAGAATTTTCTTGGGTGTGTGACACATGGAATCTTAGTTCCCTGACCAGGGATCGAACCCATGCCCTTTAGTTTAGAAGTGCAGAGTCTTAACCACTGGACTACCAGGAAAGTCTCTAGGAATTTACTTTGAGCGGCCCTTTGTGTGCTGAAGAATCTTTTTTTCTCAGATTTAGAAGTATGGAAATTATTAGAATCAGTATATATTTTTCATAACTTTGTGTATAGCATAAAGAAAATTCCCATTTTAAAGAGTGGAGCTAGAAATTTTTTTAAAAAGGAAGCAATGTAGATCTCCTAATAGCTAACTAAAGTATATTTTTATAAGTTCTATATAGAGAAGTATGCAACAGTATACATAAAAATATCTAACCTGGGTCAAGAATTCTTTGTATGCATGCTTTCCCACTCATACTAACTTTTCAGTCAGCAGTTTAGAATTTTCATTATCCAAAGTGATCCTAATAATTGGACATAGAGTAGGTTGAACAGACATTGTTTTTTCTGGGTGTGGGTCAAATAGGCTTAGCTACCTAGTTAAGTTACACATGACTAGCATATGTGAGGACTAGGCGTAAGACCCACATCTACTATGTACAAGCCCAGATTCATTTCTACTAAATGGCATGAACCATAGTAAAATAAAATGTGCAATACATGCTTTTATTAGTTTAATTACCTTAAACATTATGAGACATGAAATGCGTACAGAATAATAGAAATTCTTTCCTTCCTTGTCAAACCCTGTCAAACTGTCACCTGCATTTGATCACATTTAATTCACAACCCAGGGTAAGGTTATAATGAGACCTAAAGAATTAAATCAGTCATCTGAAAAATAAAATGCAAGCTCCTCACAGTTATGTTTACCTGTACATATTAATAATGTCAAGGGGTCAATGCCAAATCAAGATACAGTGCCAGTTACTTAATTTTATTTTGCTGATTATTTACCAGTTTAACAGCTCAATTAGAGCTGCCAACTGATAGACATCATATCATTGTCCCCACATAGGGAGTAATGAGTACTTTAATGAACCTTGAGCAGAGTTCCCTGTGCTTTACAGCAAGTTCTCATTAGTTATCTATTTTATACCAGTATCAATAGTGTATATATGTCAATTCCAAGTTCCTAATTCACCCCACCCACCCCTCTTTCCTCTTGGCATTTATACGTTTGTTCTCTCTGTGTCTCTATTTCTGCTTTGTAAATAAGATCATAAGATTGTCTGTACCAATTTAAGGGGAATATGCATCTGAATTTTCTAAAGGGGTGTGATGGGCTACTTGAGATTATGATGTGAGGAAAGGTCAAACAAAGGAGAAGATCTTCTAATTTAGGCAGTCTTTGGTTCTAGTGACTAGGATAGAAGAAGACACAAAGAGGGATACTGAAAATAAGTCCCAGCTAAGTTTAAAGAGGTACAGAGAGGTACAAAATTTCTTGGAAACCTAGAGGCTTATAAATATGGATACTGGAAAAACTGTAGTGTATGTAAGGGCTAATCCTAGAGCTTGAGTATTTAAATACCCAGTTATCCATTAAGATCTTATTTAGCCTCTGCAAGTAATACCTGCTTGTCTTTAATATGAAAGTGATAAATCATGTGATTGTTTACAATTCTAAGGTATGTGTACACCATGCGGGCACAGACCTGAATGGTGACTTTGAAGGTTTCTAATGGCAGCATTTAGAACCCCAGTTTAGCTTGTGGAAAACTGGATATATTTTGGTTTGGCTCCAAGCCTTCTTTTCATCTTCTAGGTTACCGAGTGCAAAGGAAAAAAAAAAAAAAGAACACTGTATATACTTTTGAAGCACAGGTTTATTTTCCCCTTTTGCAAAACTGACATTGAATTATTTGATTTTTGTCCAAGAGATTTAGCTTGTTCTATGACAGGAGACTGATTATCCTGAAAAATGCTTTTAACACTGACTTTAAACATGTGACTCTGTGATTCTCAAGGAAGTCTTATCAGAAACTGAGAGATGACTTCAAAGGAGCTTCTCCTTCTCGAAACTTTTTCTAGTGTTAGGGCTGGGCCTTCTCTCTCTTTTTAAAATTATATTAATTTATTTATTAGGCTATGCTGGGTCTTAGTTGAGGTGTATAGGATCTAGTTCCTAGATTCTAGACCAGGGATTGAACCTGGGCTTTGTACATTGAGAGCTTGGAGTCTTAGCCATTGGATCACCAGGGAAGTCCCTGGGCCTTCTCTTCTCTATGCTGTTGCAAGTGTGGTCAGTTTACACATATTGCCTAACCCTAGTTTTGCTTTTGCAAAGACCCCCAAAGCTTCTTACCAGTAGTAGATAAGGGGATATCTAGATATTGAAAATTGAGGTTCAGTGCTGGTTTTGCTTTATGCTACAGGTGACTTTGTAAGTGAGTGTATGTGTTAGTTGCTCAGTCATGTCTGACTCTTTGTGACCCAGTGGACTGTAGCCCACCAGGCTCTTCTGTCCGTGCAATTCTCCAGGAAAGAATACTGGAATGGGTAGCCATTCTCTTCTCCAAGGGATCTTCCCGACTCAAGGATCGAACCCAGGTCTCCTGCATTGCAGGCAAACTCTACTGTCTGAGCCATCAACTTTAACCTACCAAATTTTTAGTTTTCATACCTCTTGATTATGGATTATAATTCCTGCTTTGCCTGCAACTCATAGACACTGTTAGTAGCAGTGGAAATAGTGTATGTATGCGAAAGCATTTAAAATAAATACATTTATAAAAGTGGAAAATTAGTATCATACAACCAGGACTCCTAGGGCAGAAGTAAGGGCAGAGCTTGTATGGACAAGATCTTGAATTGGGCTTGCTCTGAGACTGCTTCTCCTTTTTCTTTCATTACATGCACACTCACACTCACACACAGATGCACGTGTGTGCAAATACAATCTTGATTCTAGGTCTGTATTCATATGCGACATTCTAGATGTGAGCCCTAGTATGCTTCTCCTTCAAACCAATCCTGACTTCTTTATAGATACTGGGGAAATTCAGGGGATCCAGAAACTAGTAGTTCCCAGGAGTCCAAAAAATTTTCAGCTTCCCTTTTATCTAGAGAATCCCTCAGAGACCCAGCTGGGCTGGGCCTCGTTTTCCTTTACGCTTAGTTTACAGTGTGAGAAATTGCCTCTCTGTTCAGCTGGCAAAGCAGAGCTTAACTTGTCAGTACACCAGGTTGTTACTCAATCATGATTTAAGAGGTGCTCTGGGAGTCATACCCCAAAGCACCTTGTTCAGGCGCTTGTCTTTCTGCCTTTAAGGACACTGTTTGAGACTAATTTTTGCCTTTGTGTCAACATAGTCCTCTCCAAACTCTATTTTTAAAATGCAGACATCTCTTTGGAGGGACAAAGGTTAACTTGTTTTGGCCAGTAGTGGGGAGGGAGTAGATAGAAAAAGAAAAGCTGGAAAGGAAAAGTGTGGATGCCTGGGACAATATTTTCCTTCTTTGTCACAGTTCTGTCTCAGGTTGACCTGGCCTCAGGTCATCCTATGCAAAACACATGTTAGTAAACACTAAACATGGACTTAAAGCTCTGGGGTGGGAGGAGTGAGTAAGGTCTGGCCTGGAAAATCTTCTAAATTATCCTTCCTTCAGGAGACTTCATTTGACTCATTGTAAACTGTTAGCGGACTTTGTTTTCTGTTCTCTTGGCTCAGGTAACTGGGTTTACACTGGATTGTATATCAGCTAATTATGTAGCACCTGATGACTCAGTTATGCATTTTGAATGACAAGGAAACAAAACGACAGGGTCAAATGACGGAACACAGAGAGCCTGTGTAATTAGCTTATTGACTCCGTAAGTCTTCGTTGGGATCTCTAAAATCACAAGCTAGCCTAATGGGAATACACGTGCTACAATGAGAGCTTCCCAGGTGCACAGTTGTAAGGAATTTGCCTGCCAATGCAGGAGACATGAGTTTGATCCCTGGGTCAGGAAGATCCCTTGGAGGAGGAAATGTTAACCCACTCCAGTATTCTTGCTGGGAAATCCCATGGACAGAGGAACTTGGCGGGCTACAAGTCCATGGGGATCACAGAGTCATACACAACTGAGTGACTGAGCACACACCCACACACAAGCCACAGTGAGTGATGCAATTAACTTTGAAGTGAATTTGAATGCCCAGCACTGTTTCCTCATGTTACCTTCCCAGACCTTTCCTCACCCTACCTCCTTTTTCTTTCTTCCTAATGAATCTGTTGCTAATCCCCACTGATCAACACATTTTATTCAAAGGCATGGAGGAAAACATACTCATCAAATGTTCAGATGTGTCAAATCTCCAAGAAAGAGCTAACAAAATAAATAACAAAAGTATCTCCATTATTGAATGAACAAGGTGACATTTTATTTTTTAAAATATTATTTCTATGCTTATTTGGCTGTGCCGGGTCTTAGTTGTAGCACTCAGGATCTTCTTTGGGATATGCAGGATCTTTAGCGGCAGTGTGGGGGGTCTAGTTCCCTGACCAAGCATTGAACCCAGGCCCCCTGCATTGAGAGCATGGAGTTTTAGCTACTGGACCACCAGGGAAGTCCCAAGGTGACATTTTAAAAGGGATAAAATATACTTTGCATTTAGATTATAAAGTGTGCTGGTAAAGACAGGATGAGAGAAGGTGTGACTTGCTAGGAATTTATGTTAAAAAAACAAACCTGAAGGGCTTCCCTAGTGACTCATTGGTAAAGAATACACCTGCCAATGCAGGAGACACAGGTTTGATCCCTGATCCAGGAAGATCGCACATACTTTGGAGCAACAAAGCCTGCGTGCCACAAGTATTGAAGCTGTGCTCTAGAGCCCACGTGCAGCAACAAGGGAAGCCACCGCAATGAGACGGCTGCACACCACAACTGGAGAGTTGCCCCTGCTCGCAGCAACTAGAGAAAAGCCCAAGCAGCAGTGAAAACCCAGCACAGCCAAAAATGAATAAAGATTAAGAATAATACCTGGAGGTTTTAATAGGCCACGAGAAGCAGCCTTGAGAGAAGCAATGGCAGGCTTAGACACCCCAGAGATGGACAAATTTTGGGTTATGAGAAGACACAGTTAGTTGCACCCTGAGACCATCAGACAACTTGCTGTGCTTCACACTGGATCTTATAGAACTGATACCCATAAACTAGAATCTATTCAGGAAAAGAGGCATTGATGGAGGAGGCGGTGACATAAGCAAGATGGTGAGGTAGACGGTCCTGGACCCTACTTCTTCCTACAAAAACACCAATTCAGCAACAATTCACAGACAAATTGTCTTTGTGAGAAACCCAGAATTTCTGAATTCTTCTACTCAGAAGGCTCCTACACCCTGGGCAAGCACAAAACCAGGCTCACTGAAATTTATATGAAGGCTTGGGACACTCTCATACCAGGGTCCCTGCCCCCAGCTCAGCCATAAAATTTAGAAGAAACCTTTGAGCTCCCAGCTCCTCCTAAGAGAGGGAGTCATTGTCCTGAACATTCAGCATCCCAGCTTTTCTAACATCAGTTACCCGGAAGACTGGCTTCTTCTGCCTGACTAAACTTGGAACTCTGACAGGTCTCTCATGGTCTAGCCACATAAGGGAGATAAAAGTGGCAGCCTGAGGTGGTAGAGCTGATGGAGCTGGTAGAGATGGTGGAGCACTAGAACCTCCTCTCTGCTCAACATGGAGTGAATAGGATGAAAAAATCTGAGCTCTCAGCTATACTCTGAGGAGGGAAAAATTTGATCCATATGTCCAATATTCCAACTTTTCTAGCACTTCCAAAGGAACTAGTTTGTATCAGTCTTGTCAGTCTTGGAGGACTGATGGGTTTGGCACAATCTAGTTGTCTGGGGTAGAATGGAGATGGTGGTTTGGGCACATAGATGCCATAGATCCTCTCTCTGGCTTAGCACAGAATAAACAGATGAAAAATTTCTCAGCTCTAAGCTTCCCCTAGGGGAGGACAAGAATGGATACTTGCACCCAGCACCCAAACTTCTCTAGGACCACCCAGGGAACTAGCATGTATTAGCTCTCCACCCAAGGCACATGTTGTCTGTATAGGGATACGTCCACATAAGAAGCCCCCTTCGAGATCTCAATAGGTAACAGTTTCACCTAAATTCACAGAAGCAGAGACAGTTAAGTACAATGGAAAGGCAGAAGAATTTCTTTTAATTGAAAGTGCAAGAGAAAACACCTGAAAAAATAATGAAATAGAAATAAACGGTTTACCAGATAAAGCATTTAAAGCATTGGTAATAGAAATGTTAATTAAATTTAAAAAAGAATTGACAAAAACAGTGAGTATCTTAACAAGGAACTGGAAAATATAAAAAAGATCCAATCAGAAACAAAGAGTTCAATAGCTGAAATAAAAAAACACTAGGGAAAAAAATGAATAGCAGTGGTACAGAAGAATGCATAAGTGATCTGGAATAATAGAAATCACCCAATCAAAACAGCAAAAAGAAAAATCAGTTTAAAAAGTGGAAACATTTTAAGAAGTCTCTGAGATAACATTAAACATACCAACATTCTTAATATAGGGACACCAGAAGGAAAAGAGAGAGAGAGAGGATCAAAAATCTATCTGAGGGCGTTGTGACTGAAAACTTTCCAAATCTGAGAAAGGAAACAGAAATTCAAATATAGGAAGCACAAAGGGGCCCAAATATGATGAATCCAAACAGACACACACTAGCATATATCATAATTAAAATGGCAAAACTTAAATATAAAGAGAGAATTATAAAGTCAAACAAAGGAAAAAAAAAAGTCATATACAAGAGAATCCTCATAAGGCTATCAGCTGATTTTTCTGCAGAAACTTTGAGACCAAAAAAGAGCGGCATGATCTATTCAAAATGCTGAAGGGAAAAAACAACAACCTAGGATAATCCACACAGCAAGGGAATGTTTACACTCTGTTGCATGTATGCAATCACTTCAGTTGTGCCTGAATGTTTGTGACCCTATGGACAGTAGCCCACCAGTAGGCTCCTCGGTCCTTGGGATTCTCCAGGCAAGAATACTGGAGTGGGTTACCATTTCCTACTCCAGGGGATTCTTCCCAGTCCAGGAATCGAACCCCAGTCACTTACATCTCCTGAATCGATGGGCAGGTTCTTTACCACTAGTGCCACCTTGATGGAAATGTAAATTGGTGGAGCCACTATGGAAAATAGTAAGGAGATTCCTTAAAAAACTAAAAATAGAAATACCATATGATCCAGCAGTTTCACTCCTGGGTATATATCCAAAGAAAGCAAAAATATTAACTCAAAAAAGGTACATGCACTCTAATGCTCATAGCAACATTATTTAGCATAGCCAAGACACAGAAGCAAACCAAGTGTCCATCAACAGATGGATGGAAAGAAGACACACACACACACACACACACTGAAATACTATTCAACCATAAAAAGAATGAAATTCTGCCATTTGCAAAAACATGGATGGATGTAGAGAACTATTATGGTTAGTGAAATAAGTCAGACAGAGAATGACAGTGTATGATGTCACTTATATATGGAGTCTAAAACAAATGTATATAGCCAAACAGAAACAGACTCGCAGGTATAGAAAACAAGATAGTGGTTACCAATGGGAAGAGGGAAGAGGGGACAAGACAGGAATATGGGATTAAGAGATCTGAACTAGTATGCATAAAATAGGTAGGCAACAGAGATATATTGTATACAGTTGGAAATATAGCCATTATTTTGTAATCATTTTAATAGAGTACAATTTGCAAGAACATTGAATCACTATGTTGTGTACCTGGGTGAGTGAGCACTTAGTCACTCAGTTGTGTCTGACTCTTTGCAACCCCTACTGTAGTGCATGAGGCTCATCTGTCCGTGAGATTTCCTGGCAAGAATACTGTAAGTGGGTTGCCATTTCCTCCTCCAGGGGAGCTTCCTGACGCAGGGATCGACCCCACATCTTCCGTGTCTACTACATTGCGGGAGATTTGTTACCACTGAGCCATGAGGGAAGCCCTTATACACCTGAAACTAATATAATATTGTAAATCAACTATGCTTCAAAAATCACATAATCATCTCAATAGATGTAGAAAAAGTATTTTGCAAAATCCAACACCTTTCCATGATAAAAACTTTGAACAAATAAAGAATAGAAGGAATATACCTCAACATAATAAAGGCCATATATGACAATCCCAAAACTAATTTTAAGTTCAATGGTGAAAAGCTGAAATCTTTTCCTCTAACATCAGAAACAAGACAAGAATGCCCACTCCCACCACTTCTATTCAATATATTACTGGACATCCTAAGCAGAGCAATTAGGTTGAACAAAGAAATAAAAGGAAGGTAATTCCACTTACAGTAGCACTAAAAAGAATGAAATATTTAGAATAAACTTAAAAGACTTGTACACTGAAAACTACAAAACATTGATGAAGGAAATTAAGAAGACACAAATGGAAAGTCATCCTATGTTCATGGCGAAAATTTAGTATTATTCAAAAGTCCATAGTAACCAAAGCAATCTATAGGTTCAATGCAATCCTTATCAAATTATAAGTGGCATTTTGTACAGAAACAGAAAAAACTACTGTAAAATTCATGAGGAACCACAAATGATCATGAATAGCTAAGTAAACCCCATGAAGAAGAACAAAATTGGAAGCATCACATGTCTTGATTTCAAAATATACTGCATAGTTACAGAGATCAAAATAGTATGGTAATGGTAAAAAGACATATATGTAGATCAGTGGAACAGACCAGAGAGCCCAGAAATAAATCTGTGAATATGTGGTCAAGCAATATGTAATAAGAGTGTCAAAGATGCACAATGGAAAAAAGAATTGTCTCTGCAACAAATGGTGTTTGGGGAACTAGATATCCACAGATGAAATTGGACCCATATGCTATACTATACACAAAAATCAATTCAAAATGGGTCAAAGACTTAAAAGACTTAAAATCATAAAACTCTCAGGGGAAAACTCTTTATGATATTGGTCTTGGCAATGATTTCATGGATAAGACACTGAAACTTAGGTATGTGAAACAAAAATAGGCAATTATGACCACACCAAGCTAAAAAATTTCTGTACAATAAAAGAAAAATCAACAGAGTGAAAGGTTACCTAGTGAATGGGAGAAAATATTCATAAATCATGTGTCTGATAAGAGATCAGTTTTCACAATATATAATGAATACTTAGAACTCAAGTAGCAAATAAATAAATAGCCTGATATTTTTTAAAAAATGGGCAAAGGTCTTAAATAGATATTTCTCCAAAGAAAACATACATATGACCAACACATAAATGAAAAGATGCTGACACTAATCATCCAGGAAATGCAAATTAAAAGCACACAGAGCTATCACCTAACATCTGTCAGGATGGTAATGATCAGAAAGATAAGAGGTAAGTGTTGGTGAGGTTGAAGAGAAACTGAAATTCTTGCACACTGCTGGTGGAATGAAAAATAGTGCAGCCATTATAAAAAACAGTATGCCAGCTCCTTAAAAAATTAAATATAGAACTGTCATATAATCTAGCAATCTCACCTCTAGATCCAAAATAATGAAATCAGAATATTGAAGAGATAACTGTATTCCCATGTTCATCGAGGTGCTATTCACAATAGCCAGGTTGTAGAAATAAGGAAGATGTTCACTGACAGGTGAATGGATAAAGAAAATGTACACAATGGAATATTATTTAACCTTAAAAAAGAAGGAAATTCTACAGTGCTAGGCAACAGGGATGAATCTTTGAACTTTGTGCTTAGTGAAGTAAACCAGTCCCAGAGAGAAAAATACTGCATTATTTCACTTATATGTGGCATCTGAGATAATCAAATTTGTAGAGTTGAAGAGCTGTTGGTGATTGTCAGAGGTCTGGTGGTGAGATGAAGAGTTACGATCAAGGAGCATAAAGTTACAGTTACACAAGATAAATAAGCTCCAGCGATCTGCTATATAACATTGTACATATAGTCAACAATGCTATTGTACTGAACACTTAAAACTGTTAAGATGGTGGATACGGTATTAAATTGCTTACCATGATAAAATAACATAAAATAGAAGAAATTATATAGCTTTGCTGTCTTAGAATCATGGCAAATGGAACATGTAGCATTGGGTCATTTTCTGCATTGAAGTGAAAAGAAAACTTTGCTTGGTAAATGAAATAGACCCTTATTCCTAAGCTCCTGGTCAAGATGCCCTTCTCAGGCCACGGCTGACATTCAAGGTTAGCATGCTTATGAAAAAAAATGCATTTGCTTTACCCATAAGTGAAGCATTGTACTGTTACTGTATATCATACTGAATGGCATAGAGCAGGTACATGATAACTATTTAAATGTTAAATTCATACTAGCCATGCTATTGAGGGAAAGAGAGAGAGGTTGAGCCTAACTACTTCTAAAACAGGTTGTGCAGGATGTTGATCAATGTCCTTTGAAAAGAATGGTCTATTGTCAAATTATCTTGTGAACCCCTGTGTTAAATGGACTCAGATTCCTTTATTGATGGACTGCAGAGAAAGCTTCATACATTAAATGCTCTCTCTCTCCGTGTATGTATACATATGTTTCAGAAATGGGATATATAAAAACAGTAGAACTTATTTGAGCATAAAACAACTTTTAGCAGGATTTTGATGGCAACGTTGTTCCTTAGAACAGATGCTTGGGAAACTGGTATAAATTTGCTCTATTTTTAATTTGAATTCCCAATTCCATTTTTGTTTTCAAAGAGATGGGTGCTATTTGTTCATATGCTTCAACTAAACTTTCTTGTTTTAGCCACCTTTTCCTGTGGCTATAAAATACTGTGGCTATTTTATAGAATTGTACTTATCAGTTTAGTGAAAAATTTATCTCCCCTTTTCTCAGTTCTAAATGTCTTCTTTGGTGTACTCTCAAGTTTGAGGACTAACTCACTGATATGATTGAGCACTTTTGATTTTCTTTGAGTACTTTTATAAAACAGAATTATTATCCTTTAGAAACATTTCCAAGACTCTTTGCAAGAAGGAAAATTCTCTCTTAGGATGTTTAAACACATGCATCCAAATGTATGCAGTTAATTTTCCTACTTTATTACAGGTTTGTTGTCAAAAGGAGTGGTCATTATCCTTAGATGAAATGGGTAGGGACAAATTTTGTATATTGCTTTATCCAAAGGAAAGGAATCAGAGTGTTTCTAGGCAAACACCATAAAAATCTCCTGTATTAAACAGAGAAAAGGGCGCATTTCTTGTACAGTATTTTCAAAGCTTAACCTCATGTTTTAACAACCCCAGATGACTTATGTTTCGGGCTTTCATGTTTGTTGGTTAGCTTTCAATGCCTGAATTCACAGAAATGAGAGATGGAAAAAACCCCCAACAGGTCACCCGGTTTATTTCTCTAAAGAAATTAATAGATGAATCTCAATGTAGTCTCACGATGTAGTCTGATGGGTGGTGGGGAGCTACATTTTAAATTCAGAAAAATTGGGGTCAATTTCAATCCTAGGATGAATTTAGATCCCACCAAAAACTTTCCATATCCTGCCTCTGCTTTATACATATGTGTGTGTGTGTGTGTGTGTGTATACATTCATAAACTGACCAACTGAGCCATGACACATTCCGACTCTTTAACACTGAAGTAGCAGGAGAAGGGAAGATAAGAAAGAAGTGGGAGTACCCTGGTGGTGCAATGGGTGAGAATCCACCTGCCAAGGCAGGACACACAGGTTCTTTTTTCTTTTTTATGGTGATGGTTATTTAGTTGCTAAGTCATGTCTGACTCTTTGTGACCCCCTGGACTGTAGCCCACCAGGCTCCTCTGTCCATGGGATTTCCCAGGCAAGAATACTGGAGTGGGTTGCCATTTCCTTCTCCAGGGGATTTTCCTGGCTTCATGTATTTTTTATTTTTGGCTGTGCTGGGTCTTGGTTGCTGCACAGGCTTTTCTCTAGTTGCAGAGAGTGGGGGCTACTATCAGGTTGTGATGCTCAGGCTTCTCATCGTGGTGGCTCCTCTTGTTGTGGACCAGGAGCTCTTGTAGTTGTGGTTCCTGGGCTCCAGAGCACAGGCTCAATAGTTGTGACTGAGGCACAGGGGCTTAATTGCTCCATGGCCTAGAGGATCTTCCTGAATCATGGATGGAACCCATGTCTCCTGCATTGGCAGATGGATTCTTTGCCACTGAGACACTAGGGAAACGCCAGGGACAAAAGGATGAAATTGGACCCTACTTCACAAATGAAAACCCAGAGGCAATCTAGGCAATGTTTAAGAATTTCAAATCAAAATGAACTTGAGGTAAAATTCACTCTCATTTGAACTTCCTTGGCACCCCAGTGACAAAGAATCCACCTGTCAATGCAGGGGACATGGTTTGATCCCTGTCTAGGGAGATCCCACATGCTATAGAGTAACTAAGCCTGTGGACCACAACTACTGAGCCTGAGCAAGCCCATGCAAAGAGTAGCCCCCGCTCTCCACAAGTAGAGAAAGACCATGTGCTGCAATCCAATGACAATCCAGCACTGTCAAAAGTAAGTAATAAATAAATTTTAAAAAAACAACAACAAAAAAGAATTTATTCTCATTAGAGTGCTGTAAGGGCTTCCCTGGTGGCTCAGACAGTGAAGAATCTGTAATATCGTTACTGAAATCACGAGCCCATGTGTCTGATGCACAGTGAGGCTCATCAATACTAAACATTAGAGTTTGGAGCAGAGAAGTTTATGTTAGATTCATACAAGGAGATGGGTGGCTCATGCCCTGAGATCCCCAAAGTTACTGAAAGCTTTCAGCAAGTCCCTTTAAAGGCAAAGGTGAGGGATGGGCATGGTTAGTTGTTGCAGACTTCTCGGTGTCAGATCCTTTTTTCTTGAGGTCTGGTCATGGTCAGGTAATGATGTTCCTGTAAATTTCTACCAGATGAATGTTATTCTCTGTCCTGACCAGAAAGGGTAAAGCCCCAAGGCACAACTCTCACACTCCAAGGTCCCAGTCCTGGTTAAGAAGAGGCAAGCTGAGTTGGCAGCTCCTGCAGGGCCAGCTTCCCACATCCTGACCAGCTGTCACCTTTGAGGGAGCCAGGCATCCAACCCAAATGTCCCTCAGTCTCCTCAAGCTGCCCAAATGGGGAGACCAGGTCTCACAAACTGCGACCCAAACAGACGGCCACTGCTAGGAGGTCACAGAGACAGGGATGGGGGAGAGGTTCACCACTCCTCAAGGCCTGAGCCAAGGCTAGTGGAGGGCCTTAGTCAGGGCTCTGGAGCCCCTAGGATGTAGTCTCCAGTCTGTTCCCTGGGCCCCCTGGCTCACCCACTGGCCCAAGGCTGGGTGAGTTGGAGGGCCTCCAGCAGAAGGCCTGAATCTGCCTCTTAACTTACTTTCCACCTGATGACCACCACACCACTGACTCTTGACTGAGTCACCTTCCCAGTTGTTCCTCATTGACCATTACCAGTGGGCAGGCCCCACTGCAATACTGACCAAAAGCTGAGCAGGATAGCTAATGGCCACTCACTGACAGTGAGTTGCTTGTGGGAAGGTCCCACTGAGGCACCTGAACAATGACTGAGCAAGACCTGTTGCCTAGTAACAGGGAGCAGAGTAATGAGGCCCAGCAATGGCTACCTCCTACAGGCTGAGCTCAGCCTGTTCTGTTACAATGTGACAAAGAACTAGGCCAGAAGTAGTAAGACGGAGAAGTTGAAGGAAAGTCTACTAATGATGGACAAACATGGTGCTCAAAAATTCAGAGTAGAACAACAGTATTACTGGCAGATTTCTATTATGGAAAAGGTAGATGTATGAATGAAAATTAAAAGATGCTTACTCCTTGGAAGAAAAGTTATGACCAACGTAGACAGCAGATTAAAAAGCAGAGACATTACTTTGCCAACAAAGGTCTGTCTAGTCAAGGCTATGGTTTTTCCAGTAGTTAGTATGGATGTGAGAGTTGGACTATAAAGAAAGCTGAGTGTTGGAGAATTGATGCTTTTGAACTGTGGTGTTGGAGAAGACCCTTGAGAGTCCCTTGGACTGCACGGAGATCTAACCAGTCTATCCTAAAGGAAATCAGTCCTGAATATTCATTGGAAGGACTGATGTTGAAGCTGAAACTCCAGTATTTTGGCCACCGATGCGAAGAGCTGACTCATTTGAAAAGACCCTGATGATGGAAAAGATTGAAGGCGGGAGGAGAAGGGGACAACAGAGGATGAGATGGTTGGATGGCATCACCGACTCAATGGACATGAGTTTGAGTAAACTCCAGAGGTTGGTGATGGACAGGGAGGCCTGGTGTGCTGCAGTCCGTGGGATCTCAAAAGAGTTGGACACGACTGAGTAACTGAACTGAACTGAACTGATGAAAGAAAAAAGTGCTTGAACATACTACTACTATGTAAGTATTTAAGTTTAACTCCATTCTATTGTGGATATTTTATTATGATACAAAAGTGTGGCTATAAGAATCACAAGCCTAGTAGAGTGTGAAAGCTAAGATCATACATTTTCCTTAAATCCTGTCCTGTTCTTCTGAAAGTGCATGCTTTGTCAGCGTAGGTAGAAGAGAGGAAGAATGGCGTGGGTACAAGCTGGCCGGTGCTACCAATAGTCTTTTGTTATAAGACTGCCTTCGAGATATAAATGAGACTCTCCAAAGAGAAATTGTCTTGTCATTTCTTAAGATCCAGAGTATGGTGCTTTATCGTAATAGTACAATAAAAAATAACAGAAGAAATACTTAACACTTATTAGCACTTACTCTATGCTAGACAGTATTTCAGGCATTTTACATATATTCGTTTATTTAATATTTACAACTCTAAGGTGGGAACTAGAATCACCTTATTTGACATAAGGAAACTGAGGTACAGCAAGATGAATTAACAGAGGATTTCACAGTTCCAAGTGGTGGAACTGGGAGACCCAGTTCCGTAGTTTTTGTAATTCTCAAATGCTGTGCTAAAATGCTAAATTGCTTTTATGGGATGGGAGCAGAATATCTTGTCTGTGTTTAAACACTCTTTGGTTCCCAGGATTTACTACTCCCATGAAAGGACTTACCAAGATCATGAAAGGGAAATAGTAAGATCTGTGAGCTATCACTTTATCTGTCTTAGCTCTAAAAAAACCAGAATATACCAAAAAAGAAATGGAACTGAGAATATAGATAGATGAACTCTGACTGAGATGGAAACTACATTAAAAATAACTTTATCAGATGGGGAAGTGTGACTGTACCCAATTGGAGATTGATACAAATATATGGACCATTTGTTTATAACCCTTTAAAAATTGACTTAAGGGCTTAGATTTTTATGAGGTCAATACAAGCAAATTTCTTAAGAGGATAGAATTACCTGTCCTTGGAATAGTCATTTAGTCTCTTAGCTCTCAAATTACTCAGTTAAAAGGAAGGAGTTGAATTAGGTTATTGTTGAGCTCCTTGCCAGCTCAAAAACTATGAATTTAGTGTTGTATAATATATAAGAGGTCTGGCACTTAAGGACCCTGGGCCCCCAATTTATTATCTGATTGATGGTCATAGATCTGGTTCCTGGAACTTTAAGACTTGGAAGTTAGTGTGTGCATGCTAAGCTGCTTCAGTTGTGTCTGACTCTTTGTGACCCTATGGACTATAGCCCACCAGGCTCCTCTGTCCACGGGATTCTCCAGGCAAGAAAATGGAGTGGGATGCTATTTCCTTTTCCAGATCTTCCCAACCCAAGGTCTGAACCCTCATCTCCTGCATTGGCTGGTGGATTCTTTACCACTGAGCCATCAGGGAAACAAATAGTCACCATAACTGTATCTAATATGTTAAAAAAAGTTGAGACATGGAGAATATTAAAACACCTATACCAAACTTCTAGAGATGAAAACTATAATGACTGAGATGAAAAATACATTCAATAGGATTAACAGTAAACTATACATTACTGAAGATAAAGTTGGTAAACTTACAGCTACATTAAAAGAAATAATAAAAAATGAAACAGTAGAGAAAAACAACTTATAAAAATGAAAATAATATGATGGAGCTATGGAAAAACTGCCAGTGATTAATGTGCATGTCACTGCAATCTCCAAAGGAGGAGTGAAGGAGTGAAAATATTTGAAGAAATAATGACTGAAAATATTCTAAATCCAATGCATTTCAAGAATTCAATAAACCCCAGAACAAGAAAAACAGACCCGACCACACCAACATGCATTTACTACAGTACCTTCAGAAAGTTACCTCTTTGAGTTTCTATTTTACCATCTAATATTAGTTATTTTCTGCATTGTTCTAAGATCTAATGAATTAGAGCTTGCAAAAAAGGTTAGAAAATTGTAAAACACCTATAATTATATTAATACAATGATAGTTGAAATTATACAACACATTATTGTGATGAATCAGTTTCAGAATTGGCTGATCATTCCCCGTGACTGTCAGTCTGTTTTTTCTGCTTTCGTTGAATTACCCTTTACAGCCAGAACATAGCACCAAGGTTATAGAGAGAAAAGAAATTGCAGTTATAGTGCCTACCTTCCAAGAATTTACCATAATGTTAGACAAATATACATAAAAAGAAATTTAATCAAAACATGAATTGAACAATATCATTGTACTTGAATCTTTACATACATGCATTCTCAACATGAAATATAGTTGATTTACAATGTTGTGCCAATAACTGCTCTACAGCAAAGTGACTTTACATGAATCTTGAGGGGCTGGATGCTGGCTTGAGTAGCGTGATGGGAGCTGAGTGGATTTAACCATTATAGATTTCATAAAGTGCTTGAATCTTAAGCTGGGTTTTGAAGGCTTAGAAAGATACTGCACTAAAGCGATGAAGGCAGTGGGCCTATTGGAAGGAATGGATGCAGAGATGGACACGAACCAGTCCTCAGGGCAGAGAAGAGCAAGGTCTGAATGGGGATTGAGAAATCCTGGATTTCGTCCCTAATTACCAAGCAGGAGACTCTGCAGCTTCCTCATTGGCAAATCAGATTGAGGGGAGCTCTAGTATTTTGTATGGCTCCAAAATCCAGGCTCAAATCCTCTAAAAATGTTGAGTGATTTTGAAAGCACACATATTTTCTTGGTTCCAGAAAGAGTCAAAACTGTAGCCTCTTAGGATATGATAATATTCAGGTGAGGGTGATGAGCCAGGATACAGAATCTAGAATCCATACAAAAGGAATTTAGGAGCCATTTAAATTTTGGGAGCAGGAAAATCATATGGTCGATCATCTATGTTTGAAAATCCTGGAAAACACATAATAGGAAGCAGCCATTCACTGATCCCGAGGTAGAGAGGGTCTAGACAAACTACAGCTGGGCAAGTGTCTTCTAAGTTAATATTTTCCTGTGCACTTAATCAGCATTAGAACAGGATTAACAGAATCTCCTGTTCTGGGCTAGGTGGGCCATGATTGAAATATCTCAGTATTTTCCCAGAAGAAATCAGACTCAAAATGTAAGTATCCAACCAGAAGTTTATTATGGAAGAATCACACGTCCTAACTCCCCTTTGACCTTCACTTAGCTTCATTTTCATTACTTTTCAACCTGTGGGCAGGAAAGAGGGATGCAGCCAGACAAGAACATTTAAGGAACAATTAAGCGATTCGTATGTTTCTATATAGTTCAGTAATGCTACTGCAAGGGAATATAAAACCAGGCACCAGGCTCTGAAAAGAAAGAGACTTTTGTCCAGTCTCATTTGGCCCCTCGGCGCTGCCGGAAATAACGGTCATAGGCAGCGTTGTATCCATACACCATGGCATAGCGTTCGCAAAGTTTGAAGTCATCACAAGCTTCCCGGTTGAGCTCGTATTGAGGCTTGTTGAGTTCTCGGATTCTAGAAAGCGAGAAGAAAAAAAAAAAGAAGAAGAAACCCAAATTGAGAGGCATAAAGAAAGTGAAGAAGTAAGAAAAAAACAAAACAAAAATATTGTGGAAAGATCCCATAGTGTTCGCGGCTCAGGTGTGTCTGACTCTTTGTGACCCCATGGGCTATAGCCAGCCAGGTTCCTCTGGCATGGAATTCTCCAGGCAAGAATGCTGGAGTGGGTAGCCATTCCCTTCTCCAGGGGATCTTCCTGACTCAGGAATCGAACCCAGGTCTCCTTCACTGCAGGTGGATTCTTTATAGTCTGAGTCTTGGGATTCCCCCAAGATGAAGAGATATTTACAGAACAAGGAGGAAAGGTAAAAGAGGGGGAATTTTCTTTTTCAATAAAAATATAAATTTTCTGTCTTTCCTCCTTTACCTCCTCCCTCCCTCTCCTTTCTGGGGTGTTCATAAAATAATCTTCTAGAAAAGCAGTTGTTTTTGTACATTGTTTTTAAATTCTTTGATTTTGGAATATACTTAGAAATAATATATACGATGGAAAAAAAACCCATTTCTCCCTCCATTCAGATCTGGGAATAATGATCACCCCCACCACGTGTCATCACCTACCTCTCTTGGGCTTTCGCTCTCCATCTCAGTTGTGGTGATATAAAGGTGTTAGCGTTTCTCCTGTTAATGAAGGGACCTTAAAACAGAAAATAGGTGCAATTTTAGGCAATCAGTCATTGAAAATATTTCCACGAGTGTTCTCTGATACAAATATCTTTGAAAGCTCACTCATTCATTTATGCATTTCATGTAACTATGAAGAGTAAAGGGGGAGATAAAGCAAATTTCATAAACTGCCTCATCCAAAGAAATTAATAAGCTACATGTGGGTTACTAGACACTTGGCACACAGGCAACAATAGACCTTGCTTGTTTATTTTGCTTTGGGTCATCATTTTGCCTTTCTCGATTTTGTTATTTCTACTTGTGTTTTTTATTCCTGTAAGGAGAAATCCTCTTTGTCCTGAGGACTCGTAGAACGTAATTTTAGATTTTCAGTAAATGAATAGTTTCAACATCATAAAATAATAAACAAATTAAAGATGAGCATGATATTTATTTCTCTACTCAGTCTTTATAAGTTGATATTCAGTAGTGTCCAGATCATCAGCTGATGTCTTGGTCTCCCAGCTGACTTGGCCTCCAAGCCTGTACTTTGTCATTTCTCACTACTCCTCATTTTCCATCTGTGTGGTTGTTGTGGTGCCAACTTAAAATTTCCAAATGAGATTTTATGGTTCCTAAGTATGTCGAAAGCATACTTACCATCTTGCAAATTTAAAAATTGCTCATCTGGTGATTTTTTTTTTATAGTCATTGACTTTTAAAATTTACTTTTCCAAAAGATACCCTCTTTTTCCTCTCTGTTATAGGTATTACCATTTTGTCTATGTAAGAATTAGGAGAGATTCTTCAATACCTGAGGTTTCAATAAGGAATTCAAATATTTACTTACTGATTTCATAGGATTCCAGGCTTTCATGAGATTCTGGAATAAAAAAAAAAAGATTCATTTTATTGTTACTTTTCACAGACCACAAGAGTTTAAATATAGGGAAGGAAGGGAAGAGTCAAAAAGATGGGAGGGGTATATTTAGCAGTGTGGTTATTACAAATTTCAGGCATTTAGAATTTATGAGCTATTTCTCTAGCCCTGTTCTTGCTGGGATATGTCTACTCTTTAGTTTTTCTGGTGTTGAAGGAGCCAGCGGCCCTGGTTTAAGCTAAAATTTTCTAAGAGCTATGAAGTCTTTAGGATGGTGAAAGAAGACAATTTAAGTGCTGCATGTAAGTCTCCAGGGAGCCTTGCTTGATTTAATTTGGGACCTGAAATAAGAACAGAATCAAGGAAGGGACATAGGGTTGAGGAGACAGGCAAGACTCTCCAGGCAGGCTGGGCAGATGGCTTGGCTGGACTTCTCCACGACAGGTTCCTAAGAGGTTCTGAAAGCCTCTTAAGAACCTGTGTTAAACTGACAGCCACAGAAACCACTGGCTTCAGCTGACATCTCACACTGGGCACGATGCCAGGTCAGAGAAAGAACTGAGACGACACTGAAGGAAAAGATTTCTTCTTTCTCCCATTCTCCTAGGCAAAGCAGGTAAATTTGGCAATAATAGACTCATAGTTGTAAGCATATGAGTGTGCTTGAAAAGTTAAAAAGAAGGTGAAAAACCAAATATTCTGATACAGAAAACTGGCGAATAATTTCAAGACTAAGGAGTAAACTACAGATAGCTGTTAATATAACTGAGGCTCAAGGAAACCTAGAATATCCACATAATTGAACCGTAAGACTGAATGACCTAAATCATGTTGCCTGAGATTTCTTTTCATTAGCTTCACACAGACACACATATATTTAACAACACAGTGAACCAGGCAAAATTGGTCTTTTAACAATAGGATCTAAGAAAGGAATTTTTCTCTGAGATTCTTTAAATGTAAAACTTTATTTTTAAATTCATTCACTAAAAAAATTTTGTCGTTAACTTTGTGAGATTGTCCTGCTCCTAGAGAAGGCTATACATATCATGTCGAGTGAAAATTGGTTTTCTTAAAGGTGACTGATTCAACCAATACCCTTAACCAATTGTAACCAAAGTCAAAATAAACATCCTTATTTGTTTAAATGAGAGCTTAGGGGCTGGAGAGTTGATATCTTTCTTTCCCCCACCCCTGAAATAGCAAAGTTTCCAGGTATAGAGCGACTTACCATAGAAAGAACTTGTGTATTAAGTTACATACAAGAGTCTGGATATTGAAGAGGTAAAACATACAATGGGAAGAAAAAAAAAAAAAAGACTTGATGGAGCAGATCAGTGCTCAAAGGACTTGGGAAATGTCAAATTCATGGTCCTGTAAGATTATAAGAGCAAAAGGGAAAGAAGAGAAGGAGGGAGAGGGAAAAAATCCATGAAAACTTAAGTCAGAGGCAGGAAAGAAAAAAACCAAAGCAGAGAGACAGCAGGAGAAAGTTCTCACCGTAACACAGAGCTGCCATGGCCAAGGCAGCCAGGATGCAGAGAAGGAGCTGGCTCTTCATGGTGTCTCCAGGTCTCTCACACCGTCTCCTGCAGCAGCAATGGGGAGGGACAACTACAGGCTGTTGGTGAAAGGCTGTGGGGTTTTTATAAGAATCAGAGCAGCTGAAAGGGGTGGAACCAGTGGGAGGGGGCCGGAGAAGGTGGAGACTGGTTGGCATTCAATGAGCACTGGGACTTTTCCCAAATACTCATTCCTTCCAGATAGTATCTACTCCGGGTGGGCAGTTTTCCCTCACTCCTGGACCTGACCTGTATGGCAGGATACTGCCCTGGTACACAAGCTGTGGCTGCCCTGTGTTTGGGTCAGACCTGGGCACAGGTCCACGGAGAAGGGAGTTGCCACAAACACGTGTTTGCCTTTCTAATTCCTTCTCTGGTCTGCCCTCCCTGGCCTTGCCTTTGGGTCTTTCAGGTTTGGTCCATACACAGAGCCATAGTGTTCTCTTCACCCCCCTGATGGATGGATGAGAGGTTCTGGGGGAGAAAGGACTTCACTTTCTGTGCTGGTTCTAATTTAGATTTATTTTCCTAGTAGGGCTAAACTGTTCATCTGAACCACTTGGGTGTTCGCCTGGTGATATATCCCTTTTGCAGTTTTTCCAAGTGCTCAGCAGGACAGGGATGGCCAAGGACCCCCCGGCTTCTGTTTCCTCCACTGGCTTCACAGCAACCTGCTCATCCAGTTTTGTGACTTGAGTCCAGCCCTGCACACTGATGGTTTCTCAGGCTGGCTATCACTCATCTAAAGTGCACTTAGGATACCCACCTCACCTTGTCTGAAGGGATTGTCTTGATAATGAACTAATTCAATATGCTTTTAGTGAGTGGCAGATGAGATGCAAGGTACCCTGCTAGGTGATGTGGGGACCTAGAGACAAACAAGTCAGTCCCTAAGGAG
This sequence comes from Muntiacus reevesi, assembly GCF_963930625.1. Taxonomy (NCBI): domain Eukaryota; kingdom Metazoa; phylum Chordata; class Mammalia; order Artiodactyla; family Cervidae; genus Muntiacus; species Muntiacus reevesi. The sequence continues at coordinate 39,627,857 of NC_089249.1, read as the reverse complement.
GTAAGAACCTCTTTACTATTCACTTTGCTCTTGAGCTGTCCTGTATCCTCCAAGACAGATTTTCACAAACACACAACTTCACAAGCACACACCTGCATCAGAACCAGCAGCTCTATTTCTTATAGAAGGATTGCAGTTTGGTGTCTTTGTTTGTCTTGTAGACAGAGCTCTTTTATTTTGTTATCCTCTTGGACAATCAGAAAACCTTTTCTATCAGATGTGTCTCTTTTCCTTGGGTACCCAAGAGTCTTCTCAACAGAAAAATAGACTTTTGTCACAGAACAGCAGATTGTAGAAGAGCTAAAGTTGCAGAACCTCTAACTTGGGCTGGAAGACCAAAAGGGGCTGCAATGGGGTGGGTGGGTATACTTTTCAATGAATATTAATTTCTAGGAGCAATGATGAACAGCTAGGCTGAGCCTCTTGCCTCATTGTTTTTGTCTTATTGGGGTGTACTTCCCTGGTCGCTCAGATGGTAAAGAATCTGCCTACAATGCAGGAATCCTGGGTTTGATCCTTGGGTCAGGAAGATCTCCTGGAGAAGGGAATGGCTACCTACTCCAGTGCCTGGAGAATCCCAAGGACAGAGGAGCCTGGTGGTCTACTGTCCATGGGGTCGCAAAAAGTCAGACATGACTGAGGGACTAACGCTTTCAATTTTACAGATTCTCTCTTCTCCAGCTACAAACATGTGCTTTGTGATGTATACTAGCTCCATCTTTTTCCTGTAGATTCTAGCAATCCCCTCTACTCCCAAATGCAGAGGGCAGCCATGCTTTGTCAGCTTTCTGACCTCACAATTATTTACTTTTCCATTCTCTAAATCCAAACTTGAAAATCTTACATTTCTCCTTCCAATTTAAAGTGAAATGAAGTCGCTCAGTCTTGTCCGACTCTTTACAACCCTGTGGACTGTAGCCCACCAGGCTCCTCCGTCCATGGGATTCTCCAGGCAAGAACACTGGAGTGGGTTGCCATTTCCTTCTCCAGGGGATCTTCCTGATCCAGGGATTGAACCCAGGTCTCCCACATTGCAGGCAGACGCTTTAACCTCTGAACCACCAGGGAAGCCTAATTTAAGCTTCACTTTTTTTTCATAAGTCATTTTAAACACAGTCTTCACTGGGTTAAAAATAAGACATGAAAACAGACAAATCAGAATGGCTTTGGTTATGAATAGTATTGTTTAAAATTGTAAAGGATTGAGAACTACCAATGTTTACAAATCTCTCTTTATTGTCCTTTTTAAAAAATATTTTAAAATAAATGATTTATTGTTTTCTTCTTAGGAAAAACAGGAAGTTAGGGAAACACATTACATTTTATGGCCCATATTAGTTTGCAGTTGATCCTAACTCTTCCTGGCACAACTGTCAATAGCATTAGCTGTTTTAACCAGAACCAAGGTGTTCACTCTCAATAGAATGTACACAGATGACGCTGAAAGACTGCAGGTTTTCCTCTGAGAGCAGCATCAAACTTGTTTTGGTTTTTGTAAGGCTGATACTTCCGTTTGGAAACTGTCTCTCACAAGTCTCTCATCTTTCCTTTCACTGTTTCCATCTATGTCTGAGTTCTCCTATGCTCAATTCCATTTACGTAGGATTCATAAATGATTAGCATGCGTGCATGTGTGAGAATTCAGAGTCATTCTATTTCTTTCCTCCCGTATCACTTGGTCTCCTCTAGTGCCAACTGGCTATCTAAATTGTCTCAAACACAATTCTGTATGTGTCAACTCCAGTCATGTATCCTAATAAAGAAGATTTGGACTAACTCAATGGAGCTTTTCTGTTGGAAAAGGCCAAGACTGATTTATGAGAGAGAGAAAAAATGGAGGTAGAGAAAAAGTGGAGGGGGAGAAACAAGGAAAAGCTTTAGTAGGCTTGGTTTGCTGAATGGGGGAGTTTAAGGAAGAGATTGAGTTATAGAGAGTAAAGCTTTGAGACAGCTGTAGGATGTAAGACATGTTGAAAATAAGACATGAAAACAGACAAATCAGAATGGCTTTGGTTATGAATAGTATTGTTTAATATTGTAAAGGATTGAGAACTGCCAAAAAATATTAAAATTGTTTTTAATTAATGTTAGCTGCTAATTTGCATTTTTAAAATTTGGATGTCTTGTAAAGACTAGACTATGTGAAGTTTTAACTTACATTTGGAATTTTGAAATCCAGTGAAAAACTTTTATATAGTTATTTCCCCCTAACTACTCAAGAGAAATGTTTTTCAGTGAAGAGAATATTTGCAGACACTCCCAGAAGTGACACCCAAGTTCTGAGAGAGGCAGTGATAGGATTCCCAGTTTTTATTTAGATTGTTCAGGAATTTTCTCATGTGAGATTGGCAGTGTGATATAATCCAGGCCACAGAAATACAAGATCTCCTATTCTACCTGTCTCAGGAGGAAAAGACAAGGATGGCCACACTTTTCAGAACCAGAAGTAGCCTTAAGGTTTTAGTCATCCATCCATCAATCCATCTCACAAACTTATTGAGCATTTATTTACCATGTGTCAACTCTAAGCTGAAAATACAGTGATGAAAAATGTATGAAAAAATATGAACTCTGCTCTCATGAATAAAGTGTGCTTTTAGATCACAAATTTAATCAGTGGCTCTTCTTATATGGACATTTGTTTAGGTAGCTGATTAGCACTAGAGAAGGCCAAGTGTTATGCTTTCTCATTGGACTGACTTTTTTATGGACTGACTTTTTATGACTCAGGAGTGCCTTTGTTTGCAGAGCCTGGTGAAAAACACTGGACAAGCTCAGAATTCAAGGAGAGAATTTGACTCGGGGGAAGGCTGGCAGAGCTGCCAGGAATTATTAGGGGAGAAGTTTCTTAGAAAAATATGTGCCGGAACATATGCCAAAAGAGTTATCACTTTTTTGTACTATTTCTGTGAAATAATGGTACAGTAATAAGGACTGATGCTAAAGCTTCAATACTTTGGCCACCTGATGCAAAGAGTTGACTCACTGGAAAAGACCCTGATGTTGGGAAAGATTGAAGGCAAAAGGAGAAGGGGGTGGCAGAGAATGAGTTGGTTAGATAGCATCACTGACTCAATGGACATGAATCTGAGCAAACTCTGGGAGATAGTGAAGGACAGGGAACCCTGGTGTGTGCAATCCACAGGGTCACAGAGAGTTGGACATGACTTAGCAACTGAACAACAACAACAAATAAAGTAAATGTTTTTCTCCACCAATTCTACATCTTCCTCTTTCTCTTCTTTCTTACCCTTTCTCTAGGGTAGAGACTGCTACCTTTGTTTCAGACTGCTAGGCATTTTGTCTTTTTTAGGAACTTTCCTGGTTCCCATCAGGTTGTTTTTTTTTTTTCTGTCCTATGAAATTCAGTTTTATTTACACAATGTTGGTTTTATGAGTTCATATTATTATTTTACTGGCAGCACTAAAACCTCACTCTTGCCAGTAAAGGGGAAAAGGCAAAGAAGAGAAGAGGAGGAGGCAACAGCCCTGAAAATAAAAACAGGAGTCACTTTCTGGGACGCTAAAAGGCAATGAATCGAAAAACATCTAACCAGTTTTATGAGACAATGCCGACCTCTTTGTTCTATTACGTTAAGGGAAGCTCCTTGAATGGATTCTTCATCTCGTATTTATGAATCCACATAGCTTTCTGTGAATCATTCCCCAGTCTTTTTCTTAATTTGTCTTGTAGCTGAACTAAGAGAAACTCAATCTTTGTCAAACTCAAGCATGGGAGGAGCATCTCGGAAACCTGGGCACAAAATTCTGGGGAAAGGTGAAGAAAGCTGGATAAACTGAACTCCTGGCTAGGAATGGCTGTAATTTCTCTCTTCTTACTATATAGATCATTTCCTCTACCCTTTTCTTTTCTACTAAAATCTTCATTTTAAAAAATGCTATAGCAGATATAAAAAATACAACTATCAAAGTAATATATCATACATCAAGTCTGCGCTATATACTAAGCACTGTGATAATCACTTTTTAGTCATTGTGATTTTTACTTCTCATAATAATCCTACACACCAAACTTAATTTTTTACATACTATATACGAGAAAATTAAGCTCAAGAAGTTGCATATTTAAACCAAGGCCATACAGCAATTAAGTGGCAAAGAAGAGATTCAAACACAGGGTTGTTTGACTTAAAAGAATATGATTTTAACCACTGATACAATCACACATTATTCCCTAATGTTCTGATTCCTACTTAAATAATTATGTGATTGTGTCTGCAGGGAACATTGAATTCCCAGTTTCAAAGCTAAAGATAAAATTAAACAAAGATATACATATTTAATATAATAATTTATTCAATGTCCTTTAAATTTTGACAATAAAAGTCAAGGATTTTCATAATGCCATTTCATCTCAGATAGTTTAATGACATAAAATCAGAGAAAAGGCATGCGTTCAGCATTGGAACCCAAGTCCCTCATTTCTCTATCCAGTAATCTGCATGCTAAATTGCCTGTCCAAACAAGCTCCAACTCAAAAAGTGTCTTCCCCAAACCTTTCAGCTTGCTTCAGGAATCACCAAGTCATCTGGTTTGGTATAAGAATACAGGCTCCACAGTGTCTACGAAGTCAATTTCTACAGTTACTTATACCAAACCAGATGACAGTCAGCAAACATGAGTGTCCATAGAGACTTGGTGATTCCTGAAGCAAGCTGAAAGGTTTGGGGAAGCAACCTATTTGGTATAAGAATACAGACTCCACGGTGTCTACAAAGCCAATTTCTACAGTTACTTAGACCCCAAGCAAAGTTGGAAATCTAGACTCAATTTATAAGATGCTCCTTCAACTCAAAGCAAAACAGAGAACAGATTCAGTGTCTCGAATCTTGGCTAGAGATGAAGTTGGGGAAGGCTGGCTGCTTACTCATCAGACTCTGGCTGCTTCCTGTGGGAAAGGTGTGAAGTTAAAGTCTGGGGAACTTTTCTCATGGCACCACGACCTTAGCTGGAAGGGAAGGGGCCCCATTAGATCTATTCTCCTCCCATCCCCACCTTGGCCACATCCCGTGTTCTCCTTTCATTATTCCAACTCACCAACATAAAAATAGTTCTTCCTATATTCAGAAAATTTACAACGGCAAGAAATAGAGCCAAGTAACTTGCAGGAACTGAAGAAGATATTGGTGGCTGGCAGAAACAGGAGGTTTGGAGATGGGACTGGTAAAACGTGATATGAGAAGGATGGAATGGTGTCTCTATGGGTAAGATGAAAGCAGTGCTCAGTTGTGTTCAACTCTTGGAGACCCCATGGACTGCAGCCCACAAAGCTCCTCTGCCCATGGAGTTTTCCAGGCAAGATTATTGGAGTGGGTTGCTGTTTTCTTCTCCAGGGGATCTTCCCGAACTAGGGATTGAACCCGCATCTCTGAGGTTGGCAGGTGGATTTCTTTATCACTGCTCCACCTGGGAAGCCCAAGGTGAAAGCAGAGCAGTATGGTTTTAAACATTTGTAAAATCATGAAGGGAAAGGATGATACCTTTGTTCACCAAATCACAACACACAAGAACTTGAGAGTACAGTTTTAAATTACAAAAAGTAGTTTTAGGGAAGATAAGACAATAGCTTTAAACAATAGTGAATGATTCAAGAGAAATTTAAGTACGCATAATAATGGTATCATTAGTAATGAGAGAAGTTAAAAATAGCTAGCCACTTTTAAAGTTGACCTGAAGAAATGAAAATATGTTCTTTGAACTCCCTCATCAGAGGTAGATATCTGGATGGACCTTGAGTACAATCCAGAAGTACGTCATTTAAGTGGAAATTTAACCAATTCTTAAGGTGATTTTAACTTTAGGTGGTAAATTGAGTGGGCTTCCCTGATGGTTCAGCAGTAGAGAATCCATCTGCCAATGCAGGAGACTGCGAGTTCAGTCCCTGGAAGGAGTGACGATCCCTTGGCTTTACTTCACCTTGGTATTCCTTCTGTATCTTTGCTACTTCCTCAGAGAAACAATCTTCATATAAGCTAGACTGGGTTCTGAAGAAGGGTCCTGTAATAGGTAAATAATCCTACTGGTTGAGGGATGTTATTTATGACTGGATAAAGAGAAAGTGGTGGTACCTAGACAATAGTAAGTTATTGTGTGACATTTGACAAGTCGTTTTAGTTCCTGAGCTTCATATTTCTCAGTGACACAATTAGGGGATATAAAACTTGACTAATGGGACTGTTGATTGGATTAAATAAGACAACACATGCAGAGTTTTCTCCACTAATGATTGGATGTAATGCCATCGAGTACATACAAACACACACACAATGTTATTTGAAAAAAGATTGGCTTAACTCTGTTGGTTTAGTGTTAAACCATATTTTTGGTTTGGTTGGGACATATATTTTGGTTTTCTCCCGATAGTCAACGAATAGATTAAAACAGAGGAGAGAAGGTGAAAAATGGGAGCAATTGAATCAGCAAGGTTTCATCCAGTGGGAACCAAATTGGACGCTGGAAGGGCTCAGTTTAGTTCCAACATTGCTGCAAAATGCCTGTGTGACTTTTGAACAAAACATTTAATTCTCTTTCTAAACATGAGTTGGAATAGACTGCTATGATTGTGTGCTCTAAATTATTTCATCCTTGGAATAGGTAAACAAGATAGAGAAATAATTATATAATCCAGAGTTTGAAGGAACACTATGTTCTTAGTGCTGTTTTGCAAGTGTTTCTTCCAGGGCTGATGGGTATTTGGGTGTCCACCCTGGGCTTGAAAACCACTAGCAAGATGCTTTGCAAAAATTTCATCCAAATCACTGCTTCTCAGTCAGCCCTCTCATTTCCCAATGTTGTCAGATAATTTCATTCATTCAAGCTGGACTTTGATATGCTTCGAAATCCTTGGGACCAAAAAAAAAAAAAAAAAAAAAAAAGGAAATCTTTTTACCCAGGGTTTGGTCAGTAGAGAAAAATCTCATGGCAGAGATCTAAAACTCTGCAATTCCTCTCCTTTGTCTCATCATCTAGTCACTGCAAACCCTGGAAATAGGATGAGATTCAGAAAAAGTTGAAAGAGGACAGGAAGGAAAAATTTCCAGGGTAATAGTAGAGAGAGCATAATGCAGAACATGTATTTGCTGATCAAGCTAAAAAGTGAACAGGCTGTGAAATAAGAGATTGTTTTCACATCTGATTGCTCCCTGATAGAACTGTGATGGAAAATACTGTTGTGAAGTGTGGGTTGTCATGACCTGTGGAAATTTAATTCAGCCTGCCTGTTGCTGTTCTCTTAAATGGTCCTATAGGCAGGGTTTGTCTGAATCTTGGAGTCATCATCCTCGACTCTGATTCTTCCAATATATCGTTTTCCCTGTTTCCTGTCTTTCTTGTAATCTTAGATTATTTCATTTCTTTCCACTCTGAAATTATAAAAGACATTTTTATTCTGTTGAGGAGAATGAAAGGATTTTTCGCTTGAACGCTTTCTCTGGCTTTTGGTAGGAGATAAGTGAGTGGGAGTAAAGACGGGATCAAAAGGAAGAGGAGAGAAACTGAAGGGAACAAGATGTAATGTAAATTTTGGTTTTGTTTTGCTTTGAGAGAGCAACAGAAAGGCAGGTGAAATAGATATGGGCTGTGGTGTAGGATGTGTAAGGAGGAGAGTTCAGCGTGAACTCTTGTTTGTCTTGCACTCCCATCAGACTGTGAGGTTTTTGAGGTTGGCCACTGAAAATATATGTATGTGTCTGTGTATATATATATATATATATATATTTCTTTCTTCTTTCTTCGTTTCTGTTTGGCTGTGCTTTGCAGCATGCAGGATCTTAGTTCCCATACCAGGGTTCAAACCTGTGCCCTCTGCAATGAAAGTGTGCAGTCTTAACCACTGGACCACCAGGGAAGTTCCTAGCCAGAGGATATTATTCATCTTTCAAACCTCCAACAACTGTCTGGTGTTTGAATTGAGCCAATATCCTTCTTATCTAGGTCTGGTGACCTAGTAGATAGACAGTGGAAAAGAGCACGTGTTTGGAGTCAGTAGGACTGAATTTGAATTCTGTTCTCTCAACTGAGTGATCTGCTCTTTGTTTAATTCTCATTTTCTTTTTCTAAAAGAATGGGGACGCTGATGGAGAATAGTTGGGTGTGGTGGTGTGTCCTCAGTCGATCAGTCATGTTGGATTCTTCTGTGACCCCATTGATTGTATCCCACTGGACTCCTCTTTCCATGGAATTCTTCAGGCAAGAATACTGGAGTGGGTTGCCATTTCCTTCTCCATGGGATCTTCCTGACCTGGGGATCAAACTCGTATCTCCTGCCTCTCCTGCATTTGCAGGCAGATTCTTTACCACTGAGCCACCTGGGAAGCCCCTTATAGAGTTGTAATGATTAACGCACAGTGCTGGCATATAGTAAATGTTCCATGAAAGTAACTCTTATTTTCACTCTTGCTGTGTGACCCTGGATAAGTCATTTCCTTACTGTAGCATGTGAGGGATGATAATCATTACATAAATTGCAAAGATTTAATCAGATAATCCTTGTAGAATATCCAGTGTCCACAATACAGTAGCTGCTCATTAAATATTAGTTTCCTTCCTTATATTCCCAGTTGTCTGTTCCAATTCTTTTCTTTCACTTTTTCACCTTCATGTGACCAATCCTTCAGCGAAACTGAGTAACTTGTTCAAAAATGGTCCACAGTGTTTGCCATCACATCTTTTGCTCATTGCATCATCTTTTTTTTTTTTTTTTTCCTGCATTCTTGTCTCTGCTATAGCAACCCTGGGCACATTTTAAGGCCTAATCTCAAATACAACTTGCTTCTTGATGTATTACATAAGTGAGCTTCCGAACTGGGTTATTTCTCCTTCCTTCAAACACTCCCTTAGCATTCTGTTTTCTTTCTTTTTGGAACAGAGAAAGGCCATGCAAGGAGACGAGTGGTTCATGCCTTACAAAACCCTGAACTGTTGTTTTATTTCTTTACCAGTGCATACTTTCTTCCTTTTTCAAATTATAGGTTTTCTGTTCTCTGTGTTTGTCATAAACCTGCTCCCCAAATATTGATAGTACAGTCACCAGGCTTCTACTCATCCACCAATCCAGACATGTTTATCCACCAGACTCCAACTGATTATCTAGGAAACCTTCATCTCTAGAAAGACTGGATTAAATTCCTTTGTTGAATTCACATATTGAGTTAAATGCCTTTGGTGTGTCCTCATAGTAACCCTAGGACACCCTTTCATAAATCACACCCGATTTCATTGCAAAATATTGGAATTGTTTACATGAGTGAATCCTACATTGAATTTTAAGCTCCTCAAAGGAAACTCGGGACTTGTATTCTATTTGTCTTTGTAGCCCTAGTCCCATATACATTGTCTTATCTGCTAACATTGTGCAGTGTCTGAAATCATAAGAACTCAGTGAAGTTACCCTTAACAATCCACTCCAGCCGTCTCGTAACACACGCAGAATATTCCTGTCCATTTGTTGAAACACGAATTTAATTTCGTGAAAACAGAAAATTACTATACTTTGAAAAACTAAATATGTATGCTCAAAAAAGGGAAAAAAACTATTTCACTCATTTTTTCTACATTTGGCTCATATGGCAACCCAACTATTAAATTAGCTAATTATCTGCTTTATGAAATAGAAATATTCCTGAAAAACTTCCAGATGATAACATTGTAAAATTAAGTTATGGTGTAAATACATGAAAAAAAGCATCCTCTCTCTTCAAAGAAAATCCCTTGAATAGCAAGAATGCTTCTGGAAGAGCAAAATAAGAAAATGCTCCCTTTACCATGTGTGGGATGTCAACTTTTCCCTTATGTATTTTTCTTTACATTTAGATTTTTACACATTGATCAAACCTGTATATATCAGTTGAGATCATGTAAAGAAACTGACTCCATGTATAGCAGCCAACATTGCAGATAATAGATAAAAGAATTTCAATGGAATAAAAACAAGAATATATGAAAGATGGCCAAATCATGTTTTTCATTAAGTTAGCTTTTATTTATTAAATCATATTTCACTTCTTTCTTTTCTCTTCATTTTTTTGGTTCACCCAAGCAAGACTTTCATCTACACAAACTATCTTTAAAAAAGCACACTTTTTTCCAAAAGGAAAAATATGAATGTTTATCTATAATATAAACAAAGTTAATTCTTGAAAAAGAGACTGCAAGGCTATTCAAAAGCTTCTCGAAGCTCGCTCTCTACATGCAAATTTTTTTTTTTTTTTGCATTCACTGAACATTTGCTGAATAGCTGAAGGGAAGAAAATTTTGTTCCATTTTCCTTTTCCCAGAAGTTGTGCCGTATTTCTTGGAATGAATTTCAGTCCTTTCTTTCCATCTTCAGATAATGATGACATATGAACCTTCTCACAAGGTCAGCAGCCAGAGCTAGAGGATTTGTGGGGGTACATGTTTTGAAGCCGAAAAGTCTGGAGAATGAGAAAGAACCCAAATACAGATACTGGCTGTTCTCTATACTGGGGACTTTCCAGAAAAGATGGGCTTAAATGCTTAGTATTTTGGTGCTGGAAATAAATCAAGTGGACAATGGTGCAAAAGTTAAAATGTGGAGGTCAATTTTGACCTTGGCTAGTGTGGCAACTTGAGCTTGGATTTCTCAGCTGAACATTTGGTCTTCATATTATGGTTTGTACCTAGACTCACCCCTTCAAGCGCCAGGCACAGGCCCTCTGGTTGGCTGAGGTTTTTCCCGTGTGTGCTCAAAGATAAATAAAACAACCAACTCACTCCTCCTTTTGCCAATGTGTCTTTCTGTTGCACAAAAAGAAAACAAGCATATGGGCTGCCATGAATAGATTTGGCACGGCTGGCTTGTAGGGATAACTTCCATATGGTGTAAGATTAGAATTAATTATTCAAACAAAGACAGTTAAAGACCCCTCAGGTATTTTAAGTGTTCTGAAAGAAAAGAAAAAAAGACCAAGAAAGGAAAAGATACTGAAACATTTCAGAGTTTGTCTAAATAAATGTATACAGGCCCTGGCATATAGCATATTATTTAAACTATCTAGGACTTAAGTGATACTTTAAGGAAAAAATGTTCACTACTGGCATACACCAAAATTGATTAAAAAATAGAATATATATACAAAAGAGGCAATTCTTAGTACTCTTCAAAGAGGATCAGTAAATAAAAGGTATGCGAACAACCAAGAAAGTCTACAAAAAAAAATTCATACATGCATATAGATACAAGAGTCTAAAATATTATCTTGATAAAGAGAATACAGTTTATCTTTATAAAGTTCTTATGGAGAGAGCGACACTTGGAGTTGTCCAAAAAGATATCATAGGCTTACATGCCTTGGATTTCACCTGACTTCAAATAGTTCTCTGTGTTCATGTTTATATGTGAGTGTATATATCATTTGTATTGGATTGTATATCTTTTATATTAGATTATAGATATTTAATGAGTGAAGATCATATATTCTAATATTCATAATATCTGTGTTCTAATGTAGCACATAAATCATTGTCTGGCAAATGATAAACACTTAAAAATTATTTGCTGAATAAAATTTATAAAAACAAGTCAACATATTACTGACAAGGCCATTTCTAAGCACAATAATGATAATCCACTCATTTGCTAATTTTTCTACAATCACTTTTAAACTACTTACTTTATTCTAGATACTGTATTAATTGGAATTCATATCTGTCTCAAGAAAATTATAGTCTATAGATGGCTAGAATGATATATAAACAAATAATTGTAAGTACCATGATAAATCTTTCATCACTTATATAAAAAACATTGTACTGTAGTTTAGTCTTAATAAGTGGTAATTCTAGTTAATGTAAATGGGCCAAACTCACCAATTAACATACAGACTATGGCTTCCCTGGTGGCTCAGATAGTAATTAACCTACCTGCAGGTGCAGATGTGGGTTTAGTTCCTGGGTCAGGAAGATCCCCTGGAGAAGGGAAGGGCAACCCACTCTGGTATTCTTGACTGGAGAATCCCATGGATAGAGGAACTTGGCAGACTATGGTCCATAGAGTCGCAAAGACTTGGACTTGACTGAAGCGACTTAGCATGCATGCATGAATTAAATGTATAAAGGAGGTAATAAGAACAGGAAGAGAAAGAGTCTTATAGGCTCAAGGAATGATAACTATATAAGTTGTAAAGTGGAATTAGGCATTGTGTTTTTTAAAAGCAGAAGATCTTAAGTGTACTCACCATCATCTATACACATACCATACATACACACACACACACACGCACACACATATGTACAAGGTAGCTATGTGAGGTGATAAATTTGTTAATTAACTTGACTATAGTAATTGTTTCACACATTGCTATACCTTAAAAAATCACAGTGTACAACCTAAATAGATACAATTTTTGTCAATTATACCTCAGTAAAACCAAAACACACAAGACAAGACCAGGGAATTAGGCAGGACAATGACTGCCAAAGGCAGGACCTTTGGCAGAAAATGCCAAAGGTCAAACTTTTAAAAATATTAAAAAAAAACAAAAAACTTTAAACAATTTATTTATTTATTTGGCTGCACTGGGTCTTAGTTGCAACATGCATATCTTTAGTTGCAGCATGTGGGATCTAGTTCTCTGACCAGGGATTGAATGCAGGTTCCCTTCATTGGGAGCATGGAGTCTTTGCCACTGGACCACCAGGGAAGTCCCATAACTTCTTTGAACCTTAAAGGCATTTGAAAGCCATTGAAAAACTTTAAGAAAGAAAAGAATGATATAATTAAATTGTGTTTTAAAAAATGAGTCTGGCTGCAGTGAAGAGAATAGATTAGAAAGAGGTAAGAGTTTACGTATGGAGGTCAGTTTAGGGGGTCAATGTAGTAGCTCGTGTACAGAGTGATGGGAGCTTAAACCAAGAAAATGTTGAAATGGAACAAAGGAAGAGGGATAAGAAACTTATTTAAAAGGTAACATTGAGTACACGGAACCTTCTCCAGAATAGATCACATCCTGGGCCATAAATCTAGTCTTGGTAAATTCAATCATTCCAGTCATCTTTTCTGACCACAGTGTAGTAAGATTAGGTCTCAATTACAGGGAAAAAATTGTTAAAAACTCAAACATATGAAGGCTAAATAACATGCTTCTGAATAACCAACAAATCATAGAAGAAATCAAAAAAGAAATCAAAATATGCATAGAAATGAATGAAAATGAAAACACAACAACCCAAAACCTATGGGACACTGTAAAAGCAGTGCTAAGGGCAAGGTTCATAGCATTACAGGCTTACATCAAGAAACAAGAAAAAAGTCAAATAAATAACCTAACTCTACACCTAAGGCAACTACAGAAGGAAGAAATGAAGAACCCCAGGGTTAGTAGAAGGAAAGAAATCTTAAAAATTAGGGCAGAAATAAATGCAAAAGAAACTAAAGAGACCATAGCAAAAAATCAACAAAGCTAAAAGTTGGTTTTTTGAAAAAATAAACAAAATTGACAAACCATTAGCAAGCCTCATTAAGAAACAAAGGGAGAAGAACCAAATTAACAAAATTAGAAATGAAAATGGAGAGATCACAACAGACAACACTGAAATAAAAAGGATCATAAGAGACTACTACCAGTAGCTCTATGCCAATAAAATGGACAACTTGGAAGAAATGGACAAATTCTTGGAAAAGTAACACTTTCCAAAACTGAACCAGGAAGAAATAGAAGATCTTAACAGATCTATCACAAGCAAGGAAATCGAAACTGTAATCAGAAATCTTCCAGCAAACAAAAGCCCAGGACCAGATGGCTTCACAGCAGAGTTCTACCAAAAATTTAGAGAAGAGCTAACACCTATCTTACTCAAACTCTTCCAGAAAATTGCAGAAGGTAAACTTCCAAACTCATTCTATGAGGCCACCATCACCCTAATTCCAAAACCAGACAAAGATGCCACAAAAAAAGAAAACTACAGGCCAATACCACTGATGAACATAGATGCAAAAATCTTTAACAAAATTCTAGCAAACAGAATCCAACAACATATTAAAAAAATCATACACCATGACCAAGTGGACTTTATCTCAGGAATGCAAGGATTCTTTAATATCCGCAAATCAATCAATGTAATACACCACATTAACAAATTGAAAGATAAAAACCATATGATTATCTCAATAGATGCAGAGAAAGCATTTGACAAAATTCAGCATCCATTTATGATTAAAACTCTCCAGAAAGCAGGAATAGAAGGACATACCTCAACATAATAAAAGCTATATATAACAAACCCACAGCAAGCATTACCCTCAATGGTGAAAAATTGAAAGCATTTCCTCTAAAATCAGGAACAAGACAAGGGTGCCCACTCTCACCACTACTATTCAACATAGTTTTGGAAGTTTTGGCCACAGCAATCAGAGCAGAAAAAGAAGTAAAAGAAATCCAGATAGGAAAAGAAGTGAAACTCTCGCTGTTTGCAGATGACATGATCCTCTACATAGAAAACCCTAAAGACTCTTCCAGAAAATTACTAGAGCTAATCAACGAATATAGTAAAGTTGCAGGATATATAATTAACGCACAGAAATCCCTTGCTTTCCTATACACTAACAATGAGAAAACAGAAAGAGAAATTAAGGAAACAATACCATTCACCATTGCAACAAAAAGAATAAAATACTTAGAAGTATAACTACCTAAAGAAACAAAAGACCTATACATAGAAAACTATAAGGCACCAATGAAGGAAATCAAAGAGGACACAAACAGAAGGAGAAACATACCGTGTTCATGGATTGGAAGAATCAATATTGTCAAAATGGCTATACACCCAAAGAAATCTATAGATTCAATGCAATCCCTATTAAGCTACCAACGGTATTTTTCACAGAACTAGAACAAATAATTTCACAATTTGTATGGAAATACAAAAAACCTCGAATAGCCAAACTAATCTTGAGAAAGAAGAATGGAATTGGAGGAATCAACCTGCCTGACTTCAGACTCTACTACAAAGCCACAGTCATCAAGACAGTATGGTACTGGCACAAAGACAGAAATATAGATCAATGGAACAGAATAGAAAGCCCAGAGATAAATCCACGAACCTATGGACTTCTTATCTTTGACAAAGGATGCAAGGATATACAATGGAAAAAAGACAACCTCTTTAACAAGTGGTGCTGGGAAAACTGGTCAACCACTTGTAAAAGAATGAAACTAGAACACTTTCTAACACCATACACAAAAATAAACTCAAAATGGATTAAAGATCTAAATGTAAGACCAGAAACTATAAAACTCCTAGAGGACAACATAGGCAAAACACACTCTGACATGAATCACAGCAGGATCCTCTATGACCCACCTCCCAGAATATTGGAAATAAAAGCAAAAATAAACAAATGGGACCTGATGAAACTTAAAAGTTTTTGCACAACAAAGGAAACTATAAGCAAGGTGAAAAGACAGCCCTCAGATTGGGAGAAAATAATAGCAAACAAAGCAACAGACAAAGGATTAAACTCAAAGATATACAAGCAACTCCTGCAGCTCAATTCCAGAAAAATAAATGACCCAATCAAAAAATGGGCCAAAGAACTAAACAGACATTTCTCCAAAGAAGACATACAAATGGCTAACAAACATATGAAAAGATGCTCCACATCACTCATTATCAGAGAAATGCAAATCAAAACCACAATGAGGTACCATTACACATCAGTCAGGATGGCTGCTATCCAAAAGTCTACAAGCCATAAATGCTGGAGAGGGTGTGGAGAAAAGGGAACCCTCTTACACTGTTGGTGGGAATGCAAACTAGTATAGCCACTATGGAGAACAGTGTGGAGATTTCCTAAAAAACTGGAAGTAGAACTGCCATATGACCCAGCAATCCCACTCCTGGGCATACACACTGAGGAAACCAGATCTGAAAGAGACATGTGCACCCCAATGTTCATCGCAGCACTGTTTATAATAGCCAGGACATGGAAGCAACCTGGATGCCCATCAGCAGACGAATGGATAAGGAAGTTGTGGTACATATACACCATGGAATAGTACTCAGCCATTAAAAAGAATTCATTTGAATCAGTTCTATTGAGGTGGATGAAACTGGAGCCCATTATATAGATTGAAGTAAGCCAGAAAGATAAAGAACATTACAGCATACTAACACATATATATGGGATTTAGACAGATGGTAATGATAACCCTATATGCAAAACAGAAAAAGAGACACAGATGTACAGAACAGACTTTTGGACTCTGTGGGAGAAGGCGAGGGTGGGATGATTCGAGAGAACAGCATTGAAACATGTATATTATCTGTAGTGAAACAGATCATCAGCCCAGGTTGGATGCATGAGACAAGTGCTCGGGCCTGGTGCACTGGCAAGACCCAGAGGGATCGGGTGGAGAGGGAGGTGGGAGGGGGGGATCGGGATGGGAAATACATGTAAATCCATGGCTGATTCATGCCAATGTATGACAAAACCCACTATAATATTGTAAAGTAAGAAGCCCCCAACTAATAAAAATAAAAGGAAAAAAAATAAAAGGTAATATTGAACCAATGAATGTAGAGACAAAGGTGTGTTGTCAAAGATGGCAACCCTTGTTTCTGGTTTGCACAAGTTGGTGCTAATTGAGAGTAGTTCATAGCTTGTGGGAGAAATGAAAATGGATATATATAATGAGTTGAAATGCTTTAATGATATCTAGTTAAAAATATAGAGTAGATGGTTGCGGTTCAGGGTTTCATTTGAAGTGGAAATACAAATTTGAGAGTCATCAGCTCACGCAAATAAAGTGGCTACATTTATTTTTAAAAATAAGTGAAAATACACCTTTTCCTAAATGGTTTCCCACCTGTCTTCCTCCACAGAATTGATGGCTTTGTACTCAGGGATGATGAAGGGGATGAATGAGTCCTTAGGAGTAAGTGACTGTCATTTCCTTTTGCTTACTGTTTTTCAACTCTTTCACCAGTAACTATAATAAACCAAATAATAATAGTAGTAATAATAAAATCAAACAATATATTGCAAAATCTCAACAAAATCGAGTTATATATAGTGAATTTAAACCACTTAAGTCCACTGGAATGATTTGCTCAGAGTAGGCGATCAATACATATTTGTTGCTTGACCAAGTCACACGAAAAGTGTTACTAAATCATTTTATAATGATGGCTTATAATTGAGTTTGTTGTAAGAACCATAACGGTGGCCATAAATACTTTTATGTATTTGAGAAGACAAGAGAAAGCCCTTCCAAATCTGGAGAGGCTGACATTGGCTACCATAATTCAGTGACCTAGCTTAACCTCAGACCCAAAGTTTCAGGCTGTCACTTAACCTTTGGTGGACTGTGGGCCTTCATACCTAATATAATTTGGCAAACACAAAGTGTTTTATAAGACAGGCAATGTGGAAAGAACTCAGTAATTTTGCCAATGTTTTTAACCACTCACCTTCCCAAATACTGCCTCAGTCAAATTAATTTACAAAGGTCTTGTATTTTCCATGTCCTTTTCCATCCCCTCTCTAGGGACCAAGGACTTGGCATGCACCCTAGCTCTAGTAGCCCCATGGGATCAGGCTGAATAGTTAGCTATCTGGAACGACCAGAAAAAGGTATTATTTAAGAGGCAAGTTCAAGTTCAGGAAAGCAAGTTAATGGTAAAGCCAGAGGGACAATATATTATACACTGGGACCTAGGGTAGAGTTTGGGGCTGTAGACAGGAAATGTGGCAAGAAATCAAGAGATCAGTGATAGGTTTCCTAGCCAAATGCTAGGATACAAGAATATGGAAGAAGATCTGAATGTAGTTGTGAAGACCTTTGAAAATTAATAAATAATTAATAAAATAAAAAATAAAACAAGGGTGTCAGGAGTTTCTTTATTGGGGTTAGGCAATGGGGGCATTTAAAAACTCAGGATCATCTCAGACATCTGAGTCCTTTTGTGGTACACGCCTCTTTTCTTTTGGAATGTTTCCCTTTCCCTTTGCTTACTTAAATCCTTTCTATTTTCTGCACATCAATTCAAGTCCTATATCTTGTGTAAATGTTGATATAATATTTAATAGGCCTTAGACCTAGTGTGGGAAAATCTATTTCCTAATAAAAATGCCAAGTCACTGTAGCGTGTTTGTTTTAGGAAGTAAATTTTGCCATCTTTGGTGTGTCTTAAAGTATTTTGTCCTCTTTTCTCCAGAACTTTCAGCAAATTTTTCTCTTTTCTTTTTTTACCATTAAGATTTCATTTATTTATGTATTTATTTCTATATTTTTGGCTTTGCTGGGTCTTTGTTGCTGTGTGTGTTGCTTTGTTGCTCTCAGTGAGGTGAATGGGAGCTACTCTCTAGGTGTGGTATATGGGCTTCTCCTTGTGGTGGCTTCTCTTGCCGCAAAGCAGAGGACTCAAGTGGCGTGGAATCAGTAGTTGGGGTGCATTGCTTAGTTGCCCTGTGGCACATGGGATCTTCCCTGGGCAAACGATCAAACTTGTGTTCCCTGCATTGGCAGGTGGATTCTTACCACTGGATCACCAGGGAAACTCCTCTCTTCTTTTGCTTTAGAAAAAATTTCTATTTTCAGGGAATAATTACTGAGGATGTTTTAGCACATTAAATTTAATGTATCATATCATATACTTCTTGAGAGTTTCCTAGGTGGCACTCATTTCAGTTCAGTCACTTAGTCATGTCCGACTCTGCAATCCCATGAACGGCAGCACATCAGGCCTCCCTGTCCATCACCAACTTTCCGAGTTTACCTAAACTCATGTCCATTAATTCAGTGATGAGATCCAACCATCTCATCCTCTGTTGTCCCCTTCTCCTCCTGCCCTCCATCTTTCCCAGCATCAGGGTCTTTTCAAATGAGTCAACTCTTCGCATCAGGTGGCCAAAGTATTGGAGTTTCAGCTTCAACATCAGTCCTTCCAATGAACACCCAGGACTGATCTCCTTTAGGATGGACTGATTGGTGCTCCTTGTAGTCCAAGGGACTCTCAAGAGTCTTCTCCAATACTACAGTTCAAAAGCATCAATTCTTCAGCGCTCAGCTTTCTTTATAGTCTGCTCTCACATCCATGCATGACTACTGGAAAAACCACAGCCTTGACTGGACAGACTTTTGTTGGCAAAGTAATATCTCTGCTTTTTAATAGGCTCTCTAGGTGGGTCATAACTTTTCTTCCAAGGAGTAGACGTCTTTTAATTTCATGGCGGCAATTACCATCTGCAGTGATTTTGGAGCTCCCCAAAATAAAGTCAACCACTATTTCCACTGTTGCCCGACCTATTTGCCATGAAGTGATGGGACCAGATGCCATGATCTTAGTTTTCTGAATGTTGAGCTTTAAGCCAACTTTTTCACTCTCCTCTTTCACTTTCATCAAGAGGCTCTTTAGTTCTTCTTCACTTTCTGCCATAAAGGTGGTGTCATCTGCATACCTGAGGTTACTTATATGTTTCCCAGCAATCTTGATTCCAGCTTGTGCTTCTTCCAGCCCAGTGTTTCTCATGATGTACTCTGCATATAAGTTAAATAAGCAGGGTGACAATACACAGCCTTGACATACTCCTTTTCCGATTTGGAAACAGTCTGTTGTTCTATGTCCAGTTCTAACTGTTGCTTCCTGACCTGCATACAGGTTTCTCAAGAGACAGGTCAGGTGGTCTGGTTTTCCCATCTCTTTTAGAATTTTCCACAGTTTATTGTGATCCATACAGTCAAAGACTTTGGCATAGTCATTAAAACAGAAATAGATGTTTTTCTGGAACTCTCTTGCTTTTTTGATGATACAGTGGATGTTAGCAATTTGACTTCTGGTTCCTCTGCCTTTTCTAAAACCAGCTTGAACATCTGGAAGTTCATGGTTCATGTATTTCTGAAGCCTGGCTTGGAGAATTTTGAGCATTACTTTACTAGCATGTGGGACGCTGGTGGTAAAGAAATTGCTGCTAATGTATGAGACATGGTTTCGATCCCTGGGTTGGAAATATCCTCTGGAAGAAGGTGTGACAACCCACTCCAGAATACTTGCCTGGAGAATCCCACAGACAGAGGAGCCTTGTGGGCTACAGTTTATGGGGTCACATGGAGTCTGACACGGCTGAAGCAACTTAGCAGACAGCATGTAATACTTTTTGCAGGTTAGGAGTCATGTTTTACTTATATTGTTTTATATATTTTTGAATAATAATGATGTCTATTATTCATAAATTCCCAAATATAGTCCAGATATTTCACCTTTATTAGTTTTAATTTTCATGAAAACCATTCCAGATATGGATACAATTCCCATTTTGGGTTTAGAAAGATTGTGCTTAGTCACTCAGTCATGTCCAACTCTTTGCTACCCCATGGACTGTAGCCCACCAGACTACTCTGTCCTTGGAATTCTCCAGGAAAGAATACTGGGGTGGGTTGCCATACCCTCCTCCAGTGGATCTTTGTGACCCAGGGATGGAACCCAGGTCTCCTGCATTGCAGGCGGATTCTTTACCTCCTGAGCCACCAGGGAAGACCTTAGAAAGTTTAACTTGCTCAAAGATTGAACCAGTAGATGCTGGGATTGAGATCAGAACTCAGGTTTGATCTCTCTTCTCTATGCTAAGCTGTCCTAGAACACTTTTTGACTTGATTGCTTTGAATTGTTGATTACATAATTTATGTTCCCTATCTCCTATAGTTTCTGTGACCATCTCCAGAGCCAGTCTAAACAGGAGTCAATGAGAGAGAGAGGAGAAAAAGAGAAAGGTCCTCATTTTGTGCCTTCTCATTTCAAATGAGAAAATCTTCCATTTCTTCTCTTTTGGTTTTTGTCTTTCTTCTTTTATGCCTTTTCTACTCTTTGTCCTTTTACTTGCTCATAAACACACTCATTTATTTTAAAAAATTAATTTTCTTGCATATCGATCCTTCTTACCACCTCCCTGGTACAATTTTCCATCAGTAAATGCCTGGTCTAATCTAAAAATTTTGCAAACGCTCTTTAGATAATGAGCTAAATTTCAAAAAGTTAATTTGTTCAGCAGAGGTTGCTAATTTCTATGGCCTTTCAAGGGGGAGGGAAATATACATACAGTTTCTTAAAGGAGAAAACCAATAATTCCAGCAAATGTATTCTTGGAGGCAGACAAGCTAATTTTTAAAACCAAATAGATAAACTCTGTGGAGTCTCTTTTGTTCAGATCTGGTCCTGAGGTTTATGGCTCTACTTATTCTGCTCCAGCCCTCTGTTCAAGAACGTTCTATCTGCCCAGATAGCTCTGAGTCTTTCGATGGTCTTGGTCATGTGCTCATACATTATCAGAGCATCATAGATGTGATGGTGGAAAGAAACTATTGAAAACAGGTTTGGAGATGTTTCCCAGAGATCAAAACTATGTATTGTGCTCTCAGTGTGTGCTATATGCTTTGTAAAGATATATATATATATATAATTAAAAAACATAATATATAATAAATTAATAATGGCAATAAGAGGAACAAGACCCAAGGAAAGCTCCAGAGAGACGCATTTGAGTGGGGCCCTTGATGATTGATGAGGGACTGCCAACAAAGAAAGGTGGTAGTGGGCATTTCCAGGTAAAACGAAGAGTTAATACCTTAGTAGAAGCCAGGCAAAAGAAAAACAAAGAAAGCTTGTGAAGTGTGTGACATTTGCACATTTTTGAATATTTCTCGAGTAGGATAACAGATACTTGCTCTGTGCCAAGTCGTTTACTTGTGCTATTTCATTTAATCTTCACCTAGGAAGTTAGCACCAAAGAATTGATGCTTTTGAACTGTGGTGTTGGGGAAGACTCTTGAGAGTTCCTTGGATAGCAAGGAGATCCAACCAGTCCATCCTAAAGGAAGTCAGTCTTAAATATTCATTAGAAGGACTGATGCGGAAGCTGAAGCTCCAATGCTTTGGCCATCTGATGCGAAGAACTGACTCACTGGAAAAGACCCTGATGCTGGGAAAGACTGAAGGTGGGAGAAAGGGATGACAGAGGATGAGCTGGTTGCATGGGATCACCGACTCAATGGACATGAGTTTCAGTAATCTCCAGGAGTTGGTGATGGACAGGGAAGCCTGGCGTGCTGCAGTCCATGGGGTCACAAAGAGTCGGACATGACTGGGCAACTGAACTGAACTGAACTGAACTGAGGAAGTTAGGTCTGTTATGATTCCCATTTTACATGGTAGAAACTGAGGCACAGAGAAACCAGTAATGTTTTGAGAGTCCATACTTTTATTACACAATTGATAAGTAGTAGAATCAGGCTGTCTGCCCCTAGAGTCTGTGTGCTAAAGGCTATGCTATACTTGCTTCCACATGTTTTTTGAATTAGAAATAAAAAGTAGTGTTACTTCCTTCTGTGGGTAACTTGTGTTTTTCACTAATTGTAAACCCCTATGTATTTTTAATTAATTTTTTTTGTAGTATAGTTGCTTCCCTGGTGACTCAGTGGTAAAGAGTTTTCCAGCAATGTGGGAAGATCTTCCCTGGGCTGGGAAGATCCCTTGGAGAAGGGTATGGCAACCCACTCCATTATTCTTGCCTGGAGAATCCCCATGGACAGAGGAACCTGGTGGGTTACAGATCATGGGGTCATAAAGAGTTGGACATGGCTGAGTGACTAAGCACATAATTGTTTTATAATGCTGTATTAGTTTCAGCTGCACAGCCAAGTGAATCAGTTATGCTCATATTTCCTCTTTTTCAGATTTCTTTCCCATTTAGGTCACCATAGAGCACTGAGTAGACGTCCCTGTGCTAAGCAGTAGGTTCTCATTAGTTATCTATTTTATACATAGTGTCAGTAGTGTATATATATATATATATCAATACCAGTCTACTAATTTATCTCACCCCTGCTTCCCTTGGTAACCTTAAATTTTTTTTCTACTTCTATGACTCTATTTCTGCTTTGCAAGTAAGTTAATCTGTATCATTTTTCTAGATTTCACATATAAGTGATATTATAAGATATTTGTCTTTCTGACTTACTTCATTCTGTATGACACTCTCTAGGCTCACCTATGTCACTGTAAATGGCACTATTTTGTTCCCTTTTTATAGCTGAGTAATATTCCATTGCATAATGTACCACATCTTTTTTATCCATTCCTCTGTCGATGGACATTTAGGTTGCTTCCATGTCCTGGCTGTTGTAAATAGTGCTGCAATATCCTATAAATTCTTGTATTTTAATAGATCTTCATAAAATCTCCTGAGGAGGAAAAAAAAAGGCGGACCTAAAAGGAAAAAAGTCCCTTAAAAGTGGAAGGGAGAGGGCCAAAAATAAACTCAGTTCTGGGTTTAGTTATAGGTTTGAATATCATGTTGGGGCAGGAAGTGATAAAGACCACCATCCCTGGCTAACACTAGAAGGGCAGTGAGAGCCCAAAAAACATGGAAGGCAATTTTCAGACAAAAATGTGTCTCATTCATTGGGATGAATGTGTCAACTTTCATAAAAGGAAGATAAAGATTCCTGCTAGGGTTTAGGTAATTCATGTTTTGTCAGGGCCAATTTGATTACTGCCAGTTGCCTTTAGGAATTTCTCATGTTCTTGGCTCTATTTTTCACTGAGATGCTCTACACAGATCTGAGCTAATAAGCACATGTTGGAGCCCTGGATTCTGAGGGCTTTGGGGGAGCAGATTTGTGAGAAAGGAGTGGAGAGGAAGCAAGGAGGAGGATGTTTATTTTTAATAAAGAGACCCTGCCCTCCCTTCCTGAGCTCAAATCCGTCTAGACTTGTTTTTTCCATTTTGCACAATGTTCACAACAACAGAATAAATGTATTAAAGCCAAACAAACTGGGGGCTGAGTTTTGGCATGGAGGGTCAGACAGAAATAGAATCAGTTGCTTTTGAGTTGAGTCAAATAATTGATTTACAACAGTGGTAGATTAAGGCTGTGCTGGCCTGAACTGAACCACAGTTATTTTCATTCTGAGGAGACAATAAGGAGGCGATATGTCTGGCCTGGTGCCCAGGACAGGAACTATCTGTCCGTTTGCACTTTTTGTCCTTCAGTTTTCAAAACTAACAGTGTTAGTTCAAGGAACCTTTACAGTCACGTTTCCCATCACCTATTTTGCGTGGTGGGAACTAGGTCTCAGAGAAGTAAGATGTCTTTCTTTCTTAGCCCCGGATCAAATCATGTCTCACTAAATTATCAGACAGTACCTACAAAGGGGCAGGGTGCGAGGGGGTGGCTTTCCTCATGGCTCAGATGGTAAAAACCTTCCTGCCATGCGGGAGACCTGGGTTTGACCCCTGGGTTGGGATGATTTTCCTGGAGGAGGGCATGGCAACCCAGGTCAGTATTCTTGCCTGGAGAATCTCCACTGGCAGGCTATAGTCCATGGGGTCTCAAAAGAGTCGGATATGACTAAGCACAGCATGGCACCTACAAAGGGGGAGTTTCAGTTTTCGCTCTCTGTGTTGAGAAATCAATTAGGAACAATTTGGCTTGAACACAACTGATCATACATTCTGAGTTAACTTTTTATGAATTGATAGACTCCATGTTTGAGGATTCTCCTGTTTTGCCCCTTCTTCTTCTTAGCCATTAAAGACTGCCTTTTATAGTACATCTGGACAAGTGTGTGTGTGTGTGTGTGTGTGTGTGTGTGTGTGTGTGTGTGTGCAGGGTTAGTTAGTGGAGTTTCTGAGTCCAGGCCAAAGTCAATGTGTATTTTTACATCTCAGAATGCTTAACATTCCTCAACTCATTTAATCCTGACTATATAAATGTGAGGAGTTAGAAAGTTATGACAACCCTATTTTATATGTTGGGAAAACGAGACCTATGATATTCCCAAGATGACATGATGAATTTAATGGGCAAGTCCAGATTCAAACTCAAATGTCCCCTCTCTCACTTCATGTCCCTCTTCTACTGTGCCCTCCTATTAATATGAATTTGAGAAGTTGTCTAATAAAGGAAGATTGGAAGGTATGTGTGCTCTTAGGTTTATTTTCACAAGAGATGCTTCTGTTTCTTCAATATGTTGGGCTAATTTTGAAGAGAGTTTGGATTCTTAAGAGTCACTTCTTTTATGGACTCCATTATTTTAAATTTTAACTCTCCATGTCTAGTCTAAAGAGACAGATCCTTTCACATACCTCTTTGTGAACAATCCAGGCCCAACACTTCTAGTGGACAATCATATTATTATGACAGATTATTAGACGTTAGATGTCTTAAATAAACAAAACCTATGACAGTTTCTTAAAAAATGTTTTGTTTGTTTATTTGTTCATTTGGTTGCATTGGGTCTCAGTTGCAGCATGCGAAATCTTCATTGTGTTATGCAGCATCTTTTGTTGTGTCTCACAGACTCTCTAGTTGTGGCAAATGAGCTCAGTAGATACAGCGCACGGGCTCAGTTGCTCCAGGGCATGTGGGTTCTTAGATCCCTGACGAGGGATTGAGCCCATGTACTGTGCATTGCAAGGCGGAATTTTAACCACTGGACCACCAGAAAGTCCCCCATGACCATCTTTTAAGTGCTGAACAGAGGAGTAACTCTGATGGAAGGGACGGTTGCCCGGAGAGGTGATTTTTCCTTAAGATATTTCCTATTCCCTTGGCTTTTCTTCCTTTTCATAGGAAGAAGTCTGACCACTTTGCTCAGATCTTAAGAGGTCAATCCCTCATAGGAAAAAAATAAAATCTTTTATCTTGATGGATCATTGACTATCTGTTTTTTTAAGGATAAACTGAAACATGGTCAAGAATTTGTAGAGATGCATGAGAAATTACCATTGGCTTCCCAAATGAAAAAGCCTTTGCTGTGGTTTGGATTCTATTCCATTTTTGGTTGACTAAGAGTTGTATCTATTATATGGTTTGTTCCAAATACATCCCTTTTAAGATCCCGCTTGATGGTTATCACAGTCTTCCTCATTCATTCCTTACTTATATAGCAACAAAGTCCTTTTAAAGTTTATTCTTAAAATTTCTTTCTCTTCTTGGAAGTTGAGAACATTGTGTTTAAAACCAGATATTTTGAAAACTATGTGAAAATTGTGTTTTGTGACTTTTCAGACATGGCTTGTGCTAATAAGATGCTAAAATGTAATTAAAATCATGCAATTAAAAAATGGTGACTTTCTCCCTGAAGAAGCCCTGATGAACTTGAATATGCTGTAATTTAGCAAATTGGAAAATGAGACGGTGGAAGGAGAAAGAGAGGGTCATAAGTTGATGGCAATTCTAAAACCGTCACCTTTGGTAAATTGCCATTTTAACACTTGGTCTAGCTTCCATAATTATATCCAGGCTTAACCTCACTGAGTACCATTCTTTCCCAAACACTGGCTGGCCCCAACTCTGCAATAGTTCTCTGACCCGTTAGCCCATTGCCTTACAAATCAACATCCCGTCATTGGCTGCTACCATTCTTGCATTGAACCCTCGTGTAAATATCTTACCACAAAACCACCTGCCTGCCCACAAACACCTCACATTTCCACTTGTTGACTGACTTAGCCTCTTCCCCTCTCCAGCCCTGGCATATTATTAGTGGTGTGAAGGGAAACGAGCAGGTGGAGTGAGCAGAATGAGTCAATGCAAGTAATTATTTCCCATTTTCATTCAGTGGCACATCTGCCCAAGTGCAGTGGAGCGCTCATTGAGACCAGTAAGAGTCTCATGGTCATGGTGATAAAAGTGGATGGTGCGGGACAGGGCCAGGACTTTCAATATACTGTTCATCATGTACCTGCTTCCTTCCAGATACTTCTTTCCCTGAACATGACCCTTTGTGCTCAGAGCTCATGTTATAACTCAACCTGTCTCAACCTCTCCCCCACGTAGTCACCTGGAGCAATATCCTAGGATAGGTAAAGATGGAGGAAGAAGTGGAAACAGAGACCATACATTGGTGGGAAAGTAATAAAGGATGGAACTCAGGGTTGGCAATTATTAGCAAGAAAGTGAATATACAAGAAGGAATGAGGAACAGGAAGTGGAGACAGGAAGGTAAGGCACTGTTGATATTGTTAAATGTCTTTTCCCACGTAAAGGGAAAAAATACTTAACAAGCAAGGTGCATGCGTGCATGCTCAGTCATGTCCAACTCTTTGAGACTCCATGGATTATAGCCCACCAGGATCTTATGTTCATGGGATTTTCCAGGCAAGAATACTGGAGTGGGTTGCCATTTCCTCCTTCAGGGGATCTTCCTGACCCAGGTATCGAACTGTTTTCCATTCTCCAATTTGGTATGACCCTGCAAAGACATTTCAGTACTTAATAGCCCCATGGGATAATCTGAGACGTTGTGAGACGATATCACATCCCAGCTTTTCCTTCTGCCCTATCTGATTTTCTTCATTTCCTCATAGGTCCTAAGAACACTGCCCACCACTCCCCGCCCCCTGCAATAAACTTCCTGTAAGGAAATTCAGTCTCAGAGTCTTCTTTCTGGGAAATAGGACTTGAAACACTACATATTTGTTAATTTTTAAATTCTTACTTCACTAGAGCTGGAATTACATCAAATCTCATCTATTTTTTTCTTCCTTGGGTCTAGGCTAAAACCATGTTACCATATTAAGAATAGTGAGTCTAATGTAGACATCGAATCCTGCTATTAAGACCGAGTGCAACTGTCTGGACAATGACACATTAAAGTCTGGATTCCACACAGCTTTTCAAAACCCATACATGCAGCTTAACCTCCTCATCCTTCACTCTCCGTAACCTTCTGCTCTAGTGTCACTCAGAGATTTTGCTGTGAAACTCACAGAAACAATGACCTCTGGTTGTGGAATATAAAAAAAAGAAATGACACCTTGACCTCCCTTAGATATGATTTGAATGCAGGTGAATCTCATGCCTGTTTACAGAGGTATGATTTTAAAATTCATTTGTTTCTTTGATTTCTCAAGTACATTTTCTCCAAAGGTTCAAAATGAAGAAAAAGTTTTAAATGTTCTTCTTTTTCTATTCTTATGTCTCTGGATGTAAAAGTGCTGTAATTAGGGGCATGCGTCAGATACCATCCCACTTCCTGTTTATTTTCCTTGCTTAGGAAACCAGATCTTTTCAGGAAGGTGAAATACATAGCGAATGTTGTTAGTTGCTCAGTGTGTCTAGTGTCTGACTCTTTGTGACCCCGTGGGCTGTAGCCCTCCAGGCTCCTCTGTCCATGGGATTTTCCAGGCATGAATGCTAGAATGGGTTGCCATTTCCTTCTCCAAGGGACCTTCCTGACCAAGGGTTGGAACCCAGGTCTCCATTGATGTTTTATCACTTTTATCACCATGACCCTGAGACTCTTACTGGTCTCAATGAGCGCTCCACTGCACTTGGGCAGATGTGCCACTGAATGAAAATGGGAAATAATTACTTGCATTGACTCATTCTGCTCACTGACCATGTTTCTCCTGCATTGCAGGCAGATTCCTTACCATCTGAACCACATAGGGCTGGTTCGAAACTCCACTGTGGAATAGTTTGTCTGTGGTGAGCCTCTTCCCTTTTGTGGGATACTCCAGTCACTTTGTCTTTTCTCTCCTCCTGATTCTGGGGTCTCCCCAGCCCACTGCCAGCCTCTTATCCATCTCTCCCCATAGCTCTCCATCCCTTTTTATCCAGCTCTCCCTGCTCTACTTTTCTCTGTCCATGACCCAGAATCAGTCTGATGCTGCCTGTTGTCACTACAGTTGAAATTTCCCTGTTCTGTCATTCATCAGTCAAGGCCAACTTTCTCTCTTAGGAGGCATTTCTGCCTGACTTACTTGTAGTTGATTAGTATTTAAATGAATGAGTGGACATATGAATAAGTGAAGTTCTCTCTCATATTAGGCCACTTAGCACCTGTCTTATCCCCACACACCCAAGGTATATATGTATTCATAAGGGCCTGATAAAGACAGTATGCCTTCCTTTGTAGCATGACCAAACCAGGTGAGTTGACAGAGAAATCTCATGACAGGTGAGTGGCGGAAGATTGCAGATAAACAATGAAATGTTTCTGATGATTTGACATCTGGGAATTTGCTGCCCCTGCAGAGACTGCTCCTCCCAGACCTAGCCAATCCTAGAGATAATAAACAATTCACCTGATAGAGTTTCTTTCATATGCAAACCAACATGTCCATTCTTTATACCCCAACCAGTTCCTTTACTGAGCTCTCACAAGACTCTCAATCGAATTCTGGGACACAGTCCATTTGCTCTAATAACACCAAGGCTAGGTTCAAGGCAACTAAGGACAGTTTCTATAACCCAGAGTCTGCTGAAATTATTTTTATCAGTCCATCCTCCTGCCTTGACTGTTCCTTCCCACAAAAGCCACAGTGAAGGCCCTTGCCCATATTTCCCCCTCGGTCCTTCTGTCTCTTGACCAATCCTGGTGCTTCCCCCTGTGGTTCTTTGTGACAGAACTGTTCCCTCCTCTTGGGAACTGTGAGTAACAAGCTCTCTTTTCAGTGGCGATCATCTCCTGATCTGCTGGCTTCACCATACCTGGGTGATTATAAAGCTTACATTTTACAAGTTATAGTTCTTTCAAGGGAGGACGGGGTGGAGATCAGTGGTAGAGCACGTGCAATCCCAGAGTACTGGGATTCAGCTCCCAGTACTTCCATGTTTGATAAAACCAAAACAACTTTTAAAGTTTCAACTATTTCTCCAATCTCAGGTGTGAGGCTCCGCCCCCCCTTGCTAATTCTTTTAAGACCCTGAAGGAAACCTCTCCTTTGCTATATGTTCAGACGATTAGAGAAATGATTGTTATCCAGAAAAGGCAGGGTAGAATTAAATTAAAAAAATGAAAGCAATGACCGAGACTTTCCTGGTAGTCCAGGGGTTAAGACTTCATCTTCTAATACAGAGGGTACAGGTTCGATCCCTGGTTGGGAGGATCCTACAAGCCTTGGGGCCAAAACACCAGAATATAAAACAGAAGCAATGTTGTAACAAATTCAATAAAGACTTTACACAAATGGTCCACATTAGAAAAAGTCTTCAAAAAAAGTAACGACAAACCTTATTTAATATATGTTGTCACTTTGAGATCTCAGGGGAAAAAAAAAAGATCCTATGAATTATTATTGTATTATCCATGATGAATGGAAGTTCTAAGATAGAAAGTGGTTTTTCCAAGGTCACAGAGTCACAGACACAGAGAGGTGAGTCTCAAATACAAACTTTCCTGGCATTCCTCTGACTCATGCTGCTCCCACTCCTTCCGTCTGTCATAGTCTTCCAAACCATCCAATAACTTTTACAAAGTATTGTATAACATCACCACTTCCTTCATAATTTAAGGAAAAAAATACGGCAGTCTTGCCAACTAGGACTAATGAATGGTTCCACAGTGAAAAATAGCTGTGACATATTAATATTTAAATATTTGAACAATAATACAGCCTTGGGGAAAGGAATATAGATCTTAGGAAGATAATTACACAAAGAGAGGATCTAGAGATGACAGAAGTTTCTAGTTGTAAGTCTGATCTTTAGTGAATGAACGAGGACCTTTAGAAGTTTCTTCTTTCTAGAGAAGTTCCATTCTTTGTTCATAAGTCTCTGGTGGCTCAGACGGTAAAGAATCTACCTGCAAAGCAGGATACCCAGGTTCAGTCCCTGGGTTGGGAAGATCCCCTGGAGAAGGGAATGGCTACCCATTCCAGTATTCTCACCTAGAGAGTTCCATGGACAGAGGAGTCTCGCAGGCTACAGCCTACATGGTCGCAAAGAGTCAGACGCAACTGAGCAACTAACACTTTAACATACAAAGAACAAGATTGGCCGTGAAGGAGACAGACAAGAATACCTTTCAGTTTTGGAGAAATATAAACCTAAAAGGACTAATTAAATACCATAAGATAAAAAGAAACGTACAAAATACAAAGTATAATGAAATTGCTATTGAAGGTCATCAAGAGAAAAATACCCTGTAAAGAAGTTAAGATCTGTGTAGTCAGTGCTGACCATAGTTATTGGTGGGAAGACTTCAAGTAAAATAATTGAAAAATGAACCCAATATTGAACAGAATATAGCTCATGGGAATTTCTGTGTTCAGTTCAGTTCAGTCACTCAGTCGTGTCTGACTCTTTGCCACCCCATGAATCGCAGCCCACCAGGCCTCCCTGTCCATCACCAACTCCTGGGGTCCACCCAAACCCATGTCCATTGAGTTGGTGATGCCATCCAACCATCTCATCCTCTGTTGTCCCCTTCTCCTCCTGCCCCCAATCCCTCCCAGCATCAGGGTCTTTTCCAATGAGTCGACTCTTCGCATGAGGTGGCCAAAGTATTGGAATTTCAACCTCAGCATCAGTCCTTCCAATGAACACACAGGACTGATCTCCTTTAGGATGGACTGGTTGGATCTCCTTGCAGTCCAAGGGACTCTCAAGAGTCTTCTCCAACACCACAGTTCAAAAGCATCAATTTTTCTGTGTTCAGCTTTCTTCACAGTCCAACTCTCACACCCATACATGACCACTGGAAAAACCATAGCCTTGACTAGACAGACCTTTGTTGGCAAAGTAATGTCTCTGCTTTTTAATATGCTATCTAACGTGGTCATTACTTTCCTTCCAAGGAGTAAGTGTCTTTTAATTTAATGGCTGCAATCACCATCTGCTGTGATTTTGGAGCCCAAAAAAATAAAGTTTGACACTGCTTCCACTGTTTCCCCATCTATTTCTCATGAAGTGATGGGACCAGATGCCATGATCTTAGTTTTCTGAATGTTGAGCTTTAAGCCAACGTTTTCACTCTCCTCTTTCACTTTCATCAAGAGGCTCTTTAGTTCCTCTTCACTTTCTGCCATAACGGTGATGTCACCTGCATATCTGAGGTTATTGAAATTTCTCCCGGCAATCTTGATTCCAGCTTGTGCTTCTTCCAGCCCAGTGTTTCTCATGATGTACTCTGCATACAAGTTAAATAAGCAAGGTGACAATACACAGCCTTGACGTACTCCTTTTCCTATTTGGAACCAGTCTGTTGGTCCAGTGTTAGCATTTACCAAATACCTACAAGGGTTTGGAATCCCATTCTTTTAAGCAAAAGAGAGGGAATGTTGACAAAAGAGGAAAAGAGAAAATAATAAAGTCAATCAAATGACTTGGAAATTTTTTAAAAAGGTGAAAAGTTTGGATTACGACGAGTATGGAAGAAAGAAGACAGGTTAAGAAGGTTTAAGAGCAATCAGCAAGGAGTTAAAGGTACTATTTAGAGATGGTGATTGGCAGTCATTAGGAATTTCCATGCAGTATAAGCTAGAAGAAAGCGCTTGTGTGGTTAGTAGACCTCAGCAGGATATCAGGAAGAATTTCCTGATGGTAAATGTCAAGAGTTCTGGTTCGGAGGATCAAAGGGCAGCTTCTGGGATGTGCCTATCCCAGGAATATTTTTCAGCCTCAAGCAGGAGACTGTTTGGGTGGTTTTCAGCAGCCCTGTGGATGGCTGGGTCTGCCTCCTTGGAATCCGCTGGTCTCCTGTTGCCGAGGGGCGTGCCCTCCACAGCTGCTTTCATGGACTCCCAGCCAGCAGCCAACTCCCAGCTCACAGGCCATGGAGTTTTCCCCCCAGAGGGAACAACTAAGTCTTTCAGTGTCTATTCCCCACTTGGACCAGCCCTTAGGTATACACTGTGGTTTTTCAGCTCTTCAGCACTTAGGCACTTTCCTTCGGAGCCAAAAGGCCTGCTGGAAACAATGCAGCTTTGTGTGTTGACAGTAACGTCCTGTGGGCCAGAGACACTCAGCCAAACTCTCCCTCTGTCCCACATGGGCTGGATCACACACCTCATCTGCAATAATCCACACTCAGTTGCCCCAGCTTGCCCCTAAGGACCAAGCGCCCCACGTCTCTTCCCGCCTGTTCCCCAACTTCTTACCTAATTCAATCTCCAGCTCCACTACCATGTTTATCCCAGGGGTCATGCAGGATGATCTCCACCAGCTCCCATCCCACCCACGGGGAACAATGACACAGAGGTGGCTCATGGCCTGATCTGAAACAGTAGGCACTGAAGAGGGAGGTCCACTCTGCTGAGCTGGGCAGTGGGGTATTTACAAGAGGTTAGGTCTGCAAAGAGATGCCAGTCTTTTCCTATAAGATAGGGCTTTTTATTTATCATGCGGTTGTTGATTCATATGGGGAGTTAGGAACGTGAAACAAGCATAGAGTTGTACATGGTCTGTTTCTGCCGAGTTCAGAGACTCGGAAATATTGTTTGACTTCTGGCATGAAGACAATTCCAGAAAGGTGTTTAAAACCATGTTTGTGTCCTTGGTTCTGAGTCAGAGAGGGACAAGAGCTTATGAAGAGTAGGGTTTCAACCCTGAAGCAACCCTACAAGATGTTGGATGTAAGCCTCATGCAGTATGAATTCAATATTAAATGACCCATCAGAACAGTTTCCCTCTAGGAATGATCCCTGTCCCATCTCCCCCCACCACCCACTTCACAGAAAGAGTGTAGTGTTTCTCTTAAAGCCTCCATCCAGTGTATGGGTCCACTCAGTATGAATGCAGAAGAGAAAAATCAGATGGGTAGTAGAGAGTATAGAAAATTTAAGAGAAAGGGCAAGTAGAGTAATTGAGATTCAAGGAAGAAACTGGAGTTTTGTGTGTGTGTGTGTGTGTGTGTGTGAAGACTGGTGAGTCTGTTATTTAGTGTCTCTGAGATTTGAGTCTTTTTATTGATCCCTTTTCATTCAGCATAAAGTAGTTACTTGATTGTATGCAGAAGAAACAGGGAAGCAATCAAAGTTCCACCTTTGATGTCTTCTCTTCTGATTCATGATTTTCTCTCTGAAAAACATCATGGCATGGATATTCAGATCTGGATTCCAATCTTGTTTTTGAACTCTGAGATTAACAAATTGAGCTATTTAATCCCTCCTGAAAGCCCTAAATCCATCTTCCACTGTTATCTCATGAACCCCTCATATGAATTTGACTTATTTCCCATCGATATTGTACACAGAATGGTAAAATCCAAAATTCAGCTCCTTTGAATATGCAAGACCTTCCCCAAAGTGCTTTTGGAGTTCTGTTTTGGTTTGGTTCCCACGACTATGGGCTTCCCTGATAGCTCAGTTGGTAAAGAATCCACCTGCAATGCAGGAGACCCTGGTTCAATTCCTGGGTGGAGAAGATCCCCTGGAGAAGGGATAGGGTACCCACTCCAGTGTTCTTGGACTTCCCTTGTGGTTCAGCTTGTAAAGAATCCACCTGCAATGTGGGAGACCTGGATTCAATCCCTGGGTTGGGAAGATCCCCTAGAGAAGGGATAGGCTACCCATTCCAATATTGTGGCCTGGAGAATCCCATGGACTGTAGTCCCTAGGGTCACAAAGAGTCTGACACGACTGAGCCACTTTCACTCACTCCCATGATTACCTCCTAAAAAGCGTCTCGACCCTGACCGCCACATCCTCCTACTCTTTTACTCTTAATCAAATCCAGCAGAGGTCAAAGAATTTTTATTTAACAGAAAATTAAAGGGACTGAGAGGGAAAATGGTTCCGATTTGATGGACATGAGTTTGAGCAAGCTCCGGGAGTTGGTGATGGACAGGGAAGCCTGGCATTCTGCAGTCCGTGGGTTGCAAAGAGTCAGACATGAGTGAGCAACGGAACTGAACTGAACTGAGAGAGAAAAAAACCTCAACTTGCTTTACCTGCAGTTTCATACTTACCAGTCCCTTCCCTTTCAGGAATCCATCACAAAAATTTTGCACTTGCTCTACTAAGACCTCTGTTATAGGCAGTGTATCCCACTTATCATCCAGAGTCTGGTAAATTGCTAAAGCAGGCAGTTCAGACATCTTTAGTTTGAAAAATGATATCGCCTTTTCATTTTGCTTCACTCCACTGTCCACCAGAATAAAAAGAATCTGCAGTTTGGGAAATTTGAAAGAGAAAGATCTGTCTGAGGTCCTCCTTGGAAGAAAGGACACTTGGTGATTGTTGCTGTTTACATTGATTGAACTTAGGGGCTGTGCCACAATTTAAATATTCATTGAATTAAAATGAATTTCTTCTTTTACTTTGCATTGT
This sequence comes from Muntiacus reevesi, assembly GCF_963930625.1. Lineage (NCBI taxonomy): Eukaryota > Metazoa > Chordata > Mammalia > Artiodactyla > Cervidae > Muntiacus > Muntiacus reevesi. The sequence goes on along the minus strand of NC_089249.1, from coordinate 39,592,825 downwards.
TTTAGGTTTTTTTCCTTTAGATCAGGTCTATTTAATTTTAAGAACATAGAACTGGAAGACAGTTTAATGATTAGCTAAGGAAGAAAGTATGGTCTAATGGCTAAACATGGAGAATTCTTTTTAAATGTTGCCTCTAGTACTTTCTAGCTGTCTGACTTTTGGTACATTAATCAGCCTCTCTGAGATTCAGTGTTCTTATTGGATTTTGTTGGGGGGAGACTGAATAAGAGAATAGATAATATTTCTAGTACAGTTTTTAGCTTATATAGTAAGTGTTTGATAGGGCTTCCCTGGTGGCTCAGATGGTAAATAATTGTTAACTATTTTATATTATTAAATCAAACCTTCTGCTTGATGAGGAAATCTCCTTGATAACAGTCTAGTTAGAGAGTTATCTACATTTAGCAACACTGAAAACTTCCAGTGTTAGGGAAACAACCACCAGAAAGTTGTTTTTTTTTTTTTTTTTTTTTTTTACCAAACAACCCTCATCATTGGTGTCTCTAGTTCAATGCAGTAGACTTGAAGTAGTTGAAGTTTTACTATTTCAGTGACATAAGCAGAATGCACAAAGTGGGGAAGGGAAGGAAAGAAATATTTATTGCTTATCCAGTAGACACTAGGTACAAGATACGTGTTTTATGTGAGAAATAAGCCCTGGGTCTAAAACTTCAGAGTTTATAGTAAGGAGTAAATAAATCACGGGGCTTCCCTGGTGGCTCAGTGGTAAAGAATCTGCCAGCAATTCAGGAGACACGGGTTTAATCCCTGGGTCAGGAAGATCCCCTGGAGGAGGGCATGGCAACCCACTCCAGTATTCTTGGCTGGAAAATCCCCTGGATGAGGAGCCTGACATGACTGAAGCTACTTGGCACAGCACAGATACATGAAGCTATCAAGATTAACAGGTGATTTTTATGTTCAGTCTCTTTGGGTCTCTAGTTTTTTTTTGTCCAACCATTAATGAATAAAAAAGAAATAGACTTACTGCTAATGGAAGATATGATTAAATACATCTTTAACAGTTTAAAATACATCTTAAGTTTTAAGGCAGAGTAATGGGATTTAATGTGATTTATTATACTCCAGTTCTCACTTTGTTACCTCTTAACCATAATTATTTTCCTCATTTCTCTCACTTCCCTAGCCCCATCTCTCTTTTTCTGGTGTCCTATAGCTGAGTATTCAAAAGGGAATCTCCCAGTCCAGACTTACCCTCCCCTGGAAGAGCTTAGCCGCCTCCTGAAATCTGTGCAAGTTTTCTTCAAACTCTGAGGAGGCCTTGTTCATAATCAGTAGAAGGTGAATCGGAATCATACTATTGAATAGGCCAATTGCAGTCTGGCAAATTGAAATGTATCAAAGCAGAATGAAAGAGAAAAGGAGGGGAAAAAATATTAGTGGCAACACAATGACTAGGTACACTGGACCATAAATGATACCTGACCACCCATCACACCAATGGCAACTCCTACAAGATGGTTTGGATCAATTTCACTCTCCTAATTTTCATGCAACTTAGTAGATCCCTCATCCCCACACTGAACAGGGTGGAGCTGAGTAGCCAAAGGGATACTGCAGTAGTGATGGAGTGTGATCTCCAAGGGTTGGGTCATAGAAGACATAGTAGCATCTACTTTGTTCTCTCCTGTGTCACTTACTCTCTTATACTGTCCACTCAACCAGCCCTGGGAAAAGATTCACATAACTCCTATGAAGGAACTAAGTTCTCCTGCTAACAACCAGCACTGACTGGCCAATCAGGTGACTGAATCATCTTGGAAGAAATCCTCCAGCCCCCATCAAACCCTCAGATGATTGCCTTCCTGACCAATGGCTGCAACCTCACATGAGCCCCTGGGATCAGAGGCCCCCCATCCCTGGTCACTCCCAAACTTGACCCACAGAAACTGTATGAGATAATCAATTTTTTTCTGTTCTAAGTTGTTATGTTTTGGAGTAAACTGTTATGCATCATTAGACAGCAAATACACCATGGAATATTTTAGTCACTTTTTTCAACCCCTTTTGAAATGTAGTGGTCCAGTGGTTAGGACTCCAAGCTTTCACTGCCAGAAGTGTGGGTTAATTCCCTGATTAGGGAACAAAGATCCTGCTGGCCACACAGCACAGCAAAAAACAAAGCAAAACAAACAAAAAACCAAGAGAGGCCAGATACGCTTAAAATGGGATTTTGAACCCTTGATAGTAGTGTACACTTTTGAGTGCTTATGATGTGCTAGGTAGTGTTTTCAGGTCTTTACATATAATAACTAATTTAACCCTCAAAGTCCCAGTTTTATAAATAAAGACATTGAGGTGCAAGATCGCCTCAAGTCACATAAGTGATGAGCTGGAATGCTCAGCAGGCAGTGTGACTTGAGAGTCTGTACCCTCAACAAAATCAACTCAGCCCTAAGCATGGTTGAGTTAGTCCATCTCAGGTCCACCGTACGATAACTGCTTCAGGAGACGAGAAGTTTGGCCCTTTTTTGTGGATTAGAGATGGTGATTTCCCCTGAGACTGTGGGTGGTAGAGCGGAGGAGGCAGCTGTGAGGCAGAGGGAGGAGAGAAGGGAGACTGTAAAACTATGACTCTAGCCCCCTTCATTTCCCTATTCAGAAACAGCACTTCAACTGTCTCTATTTTAAATAAAATCCCATTTCTTTTTACCTGTCCCTTCTAAAGACAGAGAGTCTTGCTGCTAAACTAGCATGTGCACACATACAGAGAGAGAGAGTGAGCTGTAGGTTAATGAACATTTGGGCAAAGTCCCAGGATGATGGTAACGGGAGTCACTTAACAGGATTCTTCCGGAAGCTACATACTACCCTGAAGAGAATTTTCAGCTCTACTGGCCAACATGTAGGCAAGGAGGATCCATTAAGTTCTTTCCAAAAACTTTCTCCCTGGAGTTTAAAACCAGGTCTTCAATTTTAAATTTGGAAGATTGGAAATTTAAATAATTGTCTCTTGTTTTGTTATTTAAATTTACAGCATGCAATCTACCCTCCTAGAACAGAGATAGAGGATAAATCTTGGGAAGAGTCAAGAAACCAAAGCTAAAGAGTCAAACGATATAGTGAAAGGATAGAGGAAGAGATTGAACATTGCAGAAATGATGAGTTTAATCCTAATAGACACAGTCCGATTTTCATCTTGAAGCCAAATGTTGAGTGTATGCATTAACAGTGCATAGGAGGTCAACCACGGGACTGGGAATTTCTGCCCAGTTGCTACTGGTACAAACCTCTGCACCAGAAACAGATGAGAAATAACCATAGTGGTGTGGGCAGGTCTCAAAAAGAGAAAAACAATACTTTTGGGAAATGAAAAAGTCATGATAAAACTTGCTTCTTTAGAGAAATTCTTTCCTCATTTCTTCTTGATATGAGTTGGTGTCGCCTCTAATGTAGAACTTAACAAAATGTATCATTGTTCTATAAGTAAGAGATGGCCCAATCATCAGAACTTAGGAAGGCTAGTCTTTGCCTCTGCCCTCACTCACCTGTGGAATTCCAGGACCCTGGGTCATAAACCAGGGACTGGAAGATCATCTTTTCTGGTCCCCAATGCACTCCTGGCAGCCTTATAGACAATGACCAGAATGATGATGGTCTAGGCACTTTTCAATGCCTTTTAAATTATTGCTGCCAGTGCCCCTGGTATGCATATGTTTGCAATCCTAACAGAAGTGGAAATGGAATCACCATTTCATGGAGACAAACATGGTGTGAGAGGCAGACAGGAATTTAGTCAACAGGAAGAGGGGTGTTTTCTGTTGTAGGCTATGTAGGGGAATGGAAAAACCACAGGACAGATCAGTCATGAAAAAAGCTGGGACAAGTGGACAGGGCTGTCACTGAACTTCAAATGACAAGTTGTAGGGCTTGAGGAAGTTATTTCACTTTTCTGAACTCCCATCTCCTCTCCTGTAAAATGGAAATAGACAATATGACTTCATGCATCATCAAATTTTCTGCCTTCAGTGACGTCTTTTCTACTTACCGTGTGATATTGAATGTTGTTTGGAACTTAAGAGTCCTCCTCTATAAAATGAACATAATAATCTCCTCTCTTCTACCTCAAAAAATCTGTGAGTATTATATGAAAAAGTGGCATAAAAGGGTTTTGTTAGTTCCAAAAAGCATGACATGCATATAAAGTACTGTTATGAGAGAATGTGCAGCATTTTGGAGCCGAGGTAGATCACTGGAAATCAACACTCCATCACTTAATGATGTAAGTTCGGGAAGGTAAAAGGTAGGACATATAAGGTAATTCTATAAGCTGGAAGTGTTAGAAGGCCAGAAGATTATCAGGACAGGTGGGCCAACACCTTCACCCAGGTTGTAGACTGCATGCAACAACCAAGAAAGACATCCAGAAAGAAACCTGAGACTCTAGGAGGGTCTAGGCAAGTGCTAATTGTACCCGACTGAGAACTGCTGGTCATGAGTCTGCAAGGAGGTAGACACAGAAAATGGGAATAGGTGTGTAAAAACTTTTTAGAAATTTTACATTGCTGCGACATCCAAATATCTGATCAGTGTTTTTAAACAGCTCATTTGTATTTTACAAAAATATTGGTCTCCAATGCTTTAGGAAAAAAATTGACCTTCAGCATTTTTGCAATTGTGGAAAGCTTGCCATCTTGTTTGAGAAGCATGGTCTAGAATGCTGGTCACATCAGAGTTGCTTCACTGAGCTCTCTTGCAACCAAACTCAGAAGTTTTTGATTAGTCACCCTAACTTTGCATTCTGACTCTCTTACTAGTCATGTAACATGTCATCTCACTTTTCTGTTTCTTTCTTTGTTGGGTAGGAACAAGTTTATCAATCTTAAGGGTTGTAGTAGGGATAGGAATATAAACAATTACAAGTTGATTTAATGGTGGTCACTGTTATTATGGGCTGCCTTGGTAGCTCCGTTGGTAAAGAATCCGCCTGCAATGCAGGAGACCCTGGTTCAATTCCTAGGTCAGGAAGATCCACTGGAGAAGGGATAGGCTACCCCCTCCAGTATTCTTGGGCTTCCCTTGTGGCTCAGCTGGTAAAGAATCCACCTGCAATGCAGGAGGCCTGGGCTTGATCCCTGGGTTGGGAAGATCCCCTGGAAAAGGAAATGGCAACCCAGTCCAGTACTCTTGCCTGGAGAATCCCATAGACAGAGGCGCCTGGTGGGCTACAGTCCATGGGGTCCCAAAAGAGTCTGACATGACTTAGTGACTAAGCAACAATAACAACTGTTATTATTAATTAAAAGATCAGAATGCTTGGAGGAAAGGATTTCTCCTATGAAGGCAATTACCCTCCCTGACACAGGGACTGAAGGGTCTAGAGACAGGGGCTGCTTACTATAGCGTTGTACTCCGTCACCAAGTGGAGGTTGTTGCTCTCAATGAAACGGCTTAACTTGGTGGCATCCATGCTTTCCATGTCTTCACCCTTTAAATCCAGTTGTTTGTTATCCACCTGGGTCACACAAAAAGGATAAAATTGTCACTGTTTTGTCATCAATAAACGTTTCTGAACTATTAAGCCCAAGTCAGCCACTAACTCAAGCTCCAAAGACCGAAAAGTTGGTGTTCCTGGCTCTCGAGGAATGCACTGTCCTGTGGGTCACAGAGAAGTAAACAGAAATATCCCACAGAATGTGACAAGTATCATCACAGACCCATATGTCCCCTCAGGAAGAGGAGAAACGCTTCCAGGAAGAGATAGCTCCCAATGAATGGCTAAGACTTGGTCAGATGAATGAGGATGGGGTGCGAGTTTTAAATAAAGAACAGTGTTTGTAAAAGGCAAAAAGATGACAGATGTTCTGTTTTAGAAGCTGCAGTTAGGTTAGCTAGACTATAGCAGTGGATGTTAAGTGTAGTAGGAGAGAGACATGGGCAGTGGAGTGGAAAGTGACTGCAGCTGGCCAGACTCCTCTATCCTTGTGATTTCCCAGGCAAGGATACTGGAGTGGGTTGTCATTTCCTTCTCCAGGGGATCTTCCTGACCCAGGGATCAAACCCAGGTCTTTTGCATTTGCAGGCAGATTCTTTAAGATCTGAGCCATCAGGGCAATGGGGTAGGCAAGGCAAATTCCCAAAGAACCTTGAGGTCAAGATAAGCAATTAAATTCTAACCTGAGGGCAAGGGGAGCCACTTACAGGATCAGATTTATGTTTTATTTATGTACATTTCTAATGTGAAATGAAACACACATGCAGAGAAAAGCACAAAATGGAAAATATAAAGCTCAGAAAATTGTCACAGAGTAAACAACTGTGGAACCACCACTAAGGGAAAGACATAGAATATTGCCAGAATGTCTGAAGCCCTCTGTGATCCTTCTATTGTTGTTTAGTAGCTAAGTTGTGTATGACTCTTTGCAACCCCATGGACTGCAGCACGCCAGGCTTTCCTGTCCTCCATGATCTCCCAGCATTTGCTCAAGTTCATGTCCATTCTATAATCCGTTATCTTTTTGCCAACGTTCACCATTATCCTGACTTTTACAGTGACTATTTTCATTCTTCACATCTTTACTGCTTAAAAATGCATCTCACTGTTACAGTTTAGTTTCATCTTTTAAAAAATATTATGTAGGGACTTCCTTGGTGGTCTAGTGGTTAAGATTCCATGCTTCTAATGCAGGTGGTGTGGGTTTGGTTCCTGGCTGGGGAACTAAGATCCCACATGCAGTAGGGATGCATAAAAAAAAAATTATGTAAGTGGAAACAGACTATGTTTTTTAATTTGTGTATCTCAATTATTTTGTTTTTAAGAGTTATCCATGTTATTGAATGTAGCTGTAATATGTTCATTTTCCTTGCTGTAACAGTATCCCATTGTACAAATATGCAAAACTTTATTTTACTACTGATGGATATTTAGGTTGTTTACAGTTTTGGTTATTAAAATAATGCTGCAATGAACTCTCTTGTTCATTTCTCTTGGAACTCATGCTCTGTATCTATTGAGCATGTATTTAGGATTGAAATTTTTGATTATAGGAAATGTATATTTTTGACATGCATTTTGATGTTTATTTGGGAGATAAGGCCAAGCTATTTTCTAAAATGAATGATAATGTACACTTGCTGTACTGTTTGAAAGATCCCAGTGCTTCACATCCTGGCCAGCACTTGGTATTATCTGCCTTTCTAATTCTATTCATTTTGATGAATATGTGGTAGTATTTCATTGTGGTTTAATCTCCAATTCCCCAATTAACTAGTTATATGTTGTCTTTTTTGAAGTGTCTGTTCAAGTTACTTGCCTGTTTTTCTATTGAGTTGATCCTTTCCTTGTTGATTTGAAGGTGTTTTATATATTCTGGATATGAGCCCTTTATGGTTCTATATTACATATCTTTTCTCACTGGGGACTTCTACTTCAATGGTGACTGCTTGTGAATAGAAGTTAATTTCAATGTAGTCATCAACCTTTTCGTTTATAACTAGCGTGTGTTTTTGTTTTGTTTTGTTTAAAACGCTTTGACTATACCAAAGTACTGAGATCCAGAAGTGCTGACATTCACTCAACAGGCAACTTAATCACCTTATGATTTGTTTTTTCACAACTCAAACTTATGAAATACATAAATGCCGAGATACAGAAAATGTTTGTTTTTACAAAAAGAATCTTGAAAAAAACATTCATCGAAACCACAGGATATTTTAAAATGTGACTTCCCTTTGCATATTTAATTGTTTTAAAATTCACAGTATTTGAGAGAAAGCCTGGGAGAGAACTATGAAAGCAGGAGAAAAAGTCATCCTAGGTGGGGCCTCGCCCACCCTTCTCCCATCCTTCTCCTCCAGGAGAAAGAGAGTGAGCACCAAGGATTTTTAAAGCTGCATAATGCCCAGATGGTGCTAGTGGTAAAGAATCTGCCTGCAAATGCAGGAGAGGCAGGAGATACGAGTTCAATCCCCAGGTCGGGAAGATCCCATGGAGGAGGAAATGGCAATCCACTCCAGTCTTCGTGCCTGGAGAATTCCATGGACAGAGGAGCCTGGCGGGCTACACAGTCCATGGGGTTACAGAGTCAGACACAACTGAAGCGACCTAGCAATGCCTTGTACGTTTCCTTCCTAAGGTTTTGCTAATTGCACAACCATCAGAATCATTACTGTAATCACAACCAGGGTCCTTTTTATGTTTAATACATCTAAATGCTTTCTGATTATTTTTCTAGAAACTTGGAGGCCTGGCGTCTACACCGCAGCGGATAGAACTGTGCTCTCAGCCAGGAGCTCCTCCCTCGCTGCTCTCTTTTCCAGGCAAACCCTCGCATTTCCCAGAACAGGATGAACAGGAAATGCCAGCTACTCCAGGTGGCTCCGGACTTGAGGAATGCAGTATAGGGGAGGCAGAGTTTGTGAAGTGGTGATAGCATTCTCTAAGAAGCAAAGATCTTTCATAAAAGCCACCCTCCAGAAGCCTCTCCAGCTGGCCATGGCTCTTTAAATGAAGCATACCTGATTATTTCTCCATTTCTTAAACCAGCAAACTCCGGAGCGCTCATGTGTAGGGTTCCTGGAAACATTTAAACAGGAAACCTCCCTTCTGTAAAGGGAATTTTTTTTGCATAATGCCCTGAAAGAAAAATCCGACCCTGGATCCCAGAATGGGAGAAAATATTTTTTAATATATTTTTCCAGTTTTTGGAAAGAATTTTCCTTGAAAAATCATATTATTTTTCTCCTCAAGAAAAGAGGCACCAGAAGAAAAACAGAAATAGTAAACCAGAAGGGTTGTCACCTTACAATATAATTTTGAGTTTCCCCGAGAGTATCAGATGTGGATTATTATATGATTCAGACACTGTATCATACCAGTGGATTTCATCATTCCTTTTCTGTTTGTTAGTATTTCAGCAATACTCTTTTGAATTAATTCCAATAGATTCCTATAATTAACAACTCAGCTTTTTGTAAAACATTAAAGTTGTTTTAGTTTGCACCAGTTACAATGTTAAATATCTTGGCCACCATGGAGAAATCATTTGTTCAGTACATGCCCTCTCCTCTCGGGCTTGTTTTTATAAGCTGCTTGGTTACCATATACTTGGTAAATATATACTTTAGAATTTCTCTAGTGGTCTAATGGTTGGGAATCTGCCTGCCAATGCAGGAGACATGGGTTCTAATTCTGGTCCAAGAAGATCCCACATGCTGCAGAGCAACAGAGCCCGTGTCCACAACTTCTGAGCCTGAACTCCAGGACCTGTGAGCTGAAACTACTGAGTCCATGTGCCCTAGAGCCCATGCTTCGCAACAAGAGAAGCCACAATAATGAGAAGCCCACACACCGCAACTAGAGAGTAGTCCCTGCTCACCCCGACTAGAGAAAGCCCGTGCACAGCAGTGAAGACCCAGTGCAGTCAAAAATAAATCAATTAAAAAAATAAATATATACACTTTAGAAAAATATTTTAAAATTTGGCATATCTTATTTATTGCCTTTCTTATCAGTTTATTTTTATGCATTCTGCTCTGATTCTCTGCTTGGCTAGGTGCATTTCTTATAAAAGGTTTCCAGGAAAAATTGTGAAAGGCATGAAAGGATGCCTCTACTGTATTTCTATTACTATCCCGTTGGGTCAAAGTTAGACTTCTTCAAATAGAAGTGATGGAGAATATTCAAAATGAGGTACACATTCAAATAATATCTGAGATTCCATTTTAGGGCAGGTTCATGGTTTATTCAACACAGGATTACATCTCTGTTAGGGTAATAGTAAGAGTCCTATTGAGAGTGGGGGGCTGTTATGGCCATACCACCCTGAATGCACTGGATTTCGTCTGATCTCAGAAGCTAAGCAGGGTCAGCCCTGGTTAGTGCTTGGATGGGAGAGTGGGGAGGGACTTTGCACTAGTTCTAGGACAAGCTGTGTCCTCACGCAGACAGGTTGTCATACACAACTTACTATTGGTCCATTTTAATTTTTTCTCAATCACATTTATATAGTTGGCCTGAGCTATTTTTGCAGACTGATGCATTCCATAAATATAGCAAATGCTGCCTTCTTATCTCTCCCATATCACTGTCAACTCATATTTCCCCTTATTATTTCAGCTTATTCCTAAACATGTTCTCACAGTGGAAATTTGCTGTATGGACTAATTCTGAAATTTCTTTGCCAAAATACATCATGTATGTGTGTGTGTGTGTGTGTGTGTGTGTGTGTGTGTGTGTGTGTGCACACACTCAGTCATTCAGTCATGTCTGACTGTTTGGGATCCCAGGGATTCCAAAGGCTTATTTGTCCATGGAATTTCCCAGGCAAGAACACTGGAGTAGGTTGCCATTTCCTACTCCAGGGGATCTTCCTGACCCAGGGATCCAACCCACATCTCTTGCACCTCCTGCATTGGCAGGTGAATTCTTCACTACTGCATCACCTGGGAAAACCCAAAATATGTCATGCCTAGGTTAAATCTTGAGAAATAAGCCAGGGGTTTGATTAAATAGTGTTAGGGTGAGAGAAATGGTTTAGGAAAAATGTTTTTTGTTTTTTTAGCTTTATTTAATGAGGAGCATTAGAGTAGGTAAAATATATGAGTAAAAACAAGCTTTTTTCAGAATTAAACACTGCAGAAAGTCACTATAATAAGGTAGAAAAGGTAGCTTTGGAGTCGGCCATGTTGGGTATGGGCTTTCCTTTTAGTTCAGTTAGTAAAGAATCCGCCTATAATGCAGGAGAACCCAGTTCGATTCCTGGGTCGGGAAGATCCGCTGGAGAAGGGATAGCCTACCCACCCACTACAGCATTCTTGGGCTTCCCTGGTGGCTTAGCTGGTAAAGAATCCACCTGCAATGCAGGAGACCTGAGTTTGATCCCTGGGTTGGGAAGATCTCCTGGAGAAGGGAAAGGCTACCCATTCCAATAATCTGGCCTGGAGAATGCTGGGTATGAGTCAGATGTTTGTGACTCTATAGTTCTGAGAGTCTAGAATCAATCTCATGGAACTTCAGTTTCTTTATTGATAATGCAGGGTCAATAATGGGCTTCCCTGGTGGCTCAGATGGTAAAGAATCCCCCTGCAAAGTAGAGACCTGGGTTTGATCCCCGGGTCAGGAAGATCCCCTGGATGAGGGCATGGTAACCCACTCCAGTATTCTTGCCTGGAAAATCCCATGGATAGAAGAGCCTGGTGGGGTTTCAGTCTATGGGTTTGCAAAGAGTCAGACATGACTGAGTGACTAAGTGCACACAGGGATGATAATAATAATTTCATCAGATTCTAGTGCCTATCGTAAATTAGGCACTAAAACAAACAGATGAAATTCTAGATCTTAAATAAAAGAAAGTATCAGAAGATCTGCAATTGATTCACATTTCCCAGTGTCAAGAAGAAGTCTTAACTGTAGACATAAAAGGGCCTCCTTATGGGTCACATTGAGTATTACATAGAGTAATACATAGAGTCACAGACACCAACAGGCAGGAATCAGTGAAGACCATGTCCATTGTGTATGTCTGTTCACTCCCAGACCACCCCTACAGGACACAGGCATTGATTATCATTTCTAAACATTGGGATCCTCTTCTGAAGGGCATGGTCACATTGTGCGGTATTTTTTGAGTATATTAAAAACCTCAGTTTGTTCAATGCCAAACTTTTAAATATACCTCAGTTTAAGAAAACACTAAAAAGAGAGAACAGTCTTGGTTGATGTTCTTTTTCTTTTTTTAAAAAAACTACCCCAAAAGCCTGAATAATAATCCTAGTAAAAATTTGGACTGAATTTTCGAAAGTGTAGGGCTCCAAAATCATTGCAGCTGGTGACTGCAGCCATGAAATTAAAAGATGCTTACTCCTTGGAAGGAAAGTTATTACCAACCTATACAGCATATTATAAAGCAGAGACATTACTTTGCCAACAAAGGTCTGTCTAGTCAAGGTTATGGTTTTTCCAGTGGTCATGCGTGGATGTGAGAGTTGGACTGTGAAGAAAGCTGAGCACTGAAAAGTTGATGCTCTTGAACTGTGGTGTTCGAGAAGATTCTTGAGAGTCCCTTGGACTGCAAGGAGATCCAACCAGTCCATCCTAAAGGAGATCAGTCCTGTGTGTTCATTTGGAAGGACTGATATTGAAGCTGAAACTCCAATACTTTGGCTACCTGATGCGAAGAGCTGACTCATTGGAAAAGACCCTGATGCTGGGAGGGATTGAGGGCAGGAGGAGAAGGGGACGATGGAGGATGAAATGATTGGGCGGCATCACTGACTCAATGGACATGGGTTTGGGTGGACTCCGGGAGTTGATAATGGACAGGGAGGCCTGGCGAGCTGTGGTTCATGGGGTCGCAAAGAGTTGGACACGACTGAGTGACTGAACTGAACTGAACTGAAACTGAGAAAAAAATTTTTATCTAAAAGCTGTCACCACAGACTTGCCAATGGAGGAGGGTGCTTGTTTTTGGTATGGCACATAAATAATCTTGTCCACAGAGTTTCCAATAGTTCATTCGGAGTAGGTCTGTCACTGGTGGGAAACAGCCAGCAGATTCTAAGGAAGAGTGAGCAACTCTGAGAAGTCATCAACAGGGCGTTGTAGAGAAGAAACCGTAAACAAAGTTAGAGCGTTCGTTAGAGGTCGTAAAACCTGCAGACACTGGAAGCAATAAACACTTGTTTTTCTTCCCAAATGTGTATCTTGGTGGAACTAGGACTTTTAAATCAGGCTTTCATAAGGCTATAAACAAAAAACTGGAAAAAAAAGTACTTGTGGACCTGTAGCTAATTGGAAATTTTTGTATTGATAGGTTGCTACAAATAGTTCAACAGTACAGTACCGGGAACTGCATTAGTGTAAACTTTTATATCTTTCTTTAAAAAAACATTTTTTTAACTGAAGTATAGTTAACTTACAATGTTATGTTAGTCTCTGGTATACAGCAAAGTGATTCAATTATATATTATATATATATAACATATGTATATTTTCATATTCTTTTCCATTATGGTTTATTATAGTATATAAATTATAGCTCCCTGTGAAATACACTAAGACCTTATTATTGATCTATTTTATATATAGTCTATATCTTTCTCACCAAAACTCTTCACAGAGGGATTTGATTTAATCCTATTTTACAGTGCAAACCAGCAGCTTCTGTCCCGGTGGGGGAAGAACTGCTGAAGGGACTCAGGCATCTTCAGACAGAGTTTTGGGAGTGAGTAAATTCCTCAAATACTTTCCAAGTGTCTTCGAGTTACCAGAGACCTATTGTAGACCTTTGGGACACCAAGATGAATAAGTCATGGTTCCTGCCTTGAATAAGCTCATGGTCTAGTAGGGTAAAAGGTGAAACAGACACAGAAATACATGACGTGCCCTCTAAAGTGGTCAATTACATGGGATTTTAGAGGAAGCTCTGTCAGTGCTCAGTTGTGTCCGACTCTTTGAGATCCCATGGACTGTAGACTGCCAGGCTCCTCTGTCCATGGGATTTTCCAGGCAAGAATACTGAACTGGGTTGCCTCTTCCTACTCCAGGGGGTCCTGACCCAAGGATCAAACTTGAGTCTCCTGCATCTCCTGCATTGGCAGGCAGATTCTTTACCACTGTGCCACCTGGGAAGCTTTAGAGGAGTGGTTAGGACAATTGGAAGATTCCAGGGAAACTTTCTGAAGAATAAGCTCCTGGAACTGTTTCACTGGAATATGAGGAGGAGTTGGTTGGGTGAGTCTAAGAGAAAGGGGCCCTGAGGGGGGTTGGCATTCTAGGCAGAAAAATAGCCCATGTGACATGATGGAAGCATGTCCTCATACTGTGTATAGTTGGGTATTGAGAGGGTAGAGACCAGGGTGGGAATGTGCTAGAAAAGGGAATGGAGAAGCAGGTAGTGGCTTGGTCATAAAAACTACACATTTAAATGTCTTGATTTTGTTCTTGTAATATGGGGGAATATTGAAGAGTTTTTTAAGAAAGAGGTGTCATGGTCAAATGTCCATTTTGATTCCATCATTGTCATACCAATTTAGAAACTGAATAAGAAATAGTGAAGGGAACCCTATTAATAAGGTATGGGAAATGTTTATGCTAAAAAGGTGCTAAGAGTCTAAGCAAGGAACAAAACAAAGGGCAGAGGAAAAGTCAACATAACACCATCAGTACATTAATTGAATCAATAATAATAACACAGGAGCAACAGTAAGATTCAGGCAGCTACAGACACAGAAAATACTTCAATCTATTTAACAAAGATGGAAGCATTAACTGGATAATAAAACAACGTGTAATGGCCATGGCTGTGGGACTGGCTAAATCAGACCTCACCAGTGGCAACACTGAGTTTTCATTGCTGTTTAGGGACCTCCCTCATAGCTTATATAGTAAAGAATCTGCCTGCAGTGAAGAAGGCCTGGGTTCAATCCCTGGATCACGAAGATCCCCTGGTGAAGAGAATGGATACTCACTCCAGTCATTTTGCCTGGAGAATTCCATCGACAGAGGAGCCTGGCGGGCTACAATTCACGGGGTCCCAAAGAATCGGACATAATTGAGCAACTAACCCTTTCACTTACATTTATGAACTCATTATTGTTGATTATTGTCTTCCTTCAGAAGTATCACTTGTATTTTATGTGTCTCTACAAATATTTTACTGGTGCCTGAATAAACTGGTATAAGAGGAAGTAAGAAGAAGAGTGAAGGAGAATATAGGCTCCAAATACAGGGTGGGAGGTATGATTGGCAAAGATTAGAGAGTGAATGAACGTAGCCATTCAGTAAAATAGTGTTTTCATGGGAAGAATGTGACACAGAAAGGGAAGGTGACAAACTCAGTCTTGACTAAGTGAAGACAGCAGTCAGTTTAGCTCAGTCGCTCAGTCATGTCTGACTCTTTGCAACCCCATGGATTGCAGTGCACCAGGCTTCCCCATCCATCACCAACTCCCGGAGCTTGCTCAAACTCCAGGACTGCAGTATTTATGAGGATATTCAAATAGTTCTATCCAGCAAGCATCTGAATCATGAGAGACGTCCAAGGAAGAGATAAAACATTCCACATCCTCAACAAACACATAACCATCAAACATAAGAAAAGATCCTATTACTGAAGAATTACTCATTCATTCATTCATTCATTTGTTGATTCATTCACAGGCAGAGCACAGAGGAATTTAAGGGCAGTGAAAATCCGGGGATAGCATAATGATAGATTTATGCCATTACTCATTGTCCAAAGCCATACATTGTAGAACACCAAGAGTGAACTATGATGTAAATTATAGAGTTTGGGTGGTTATGACATTTCAATGTAGCTTCATCGGCTGTGACAAATGTACCACTCTGGTGGAGATGTTGCTGATGGGGGAGGCCATGGATGTGTGGGGCAGGAGATATAAGGGGAATCTTTGCATTTTACTCTCAATTCTGCCCTGAACTTGAAACTGCTCTAAATAAATAAAGCCTTTTTCAAAAATTAAAAAAAAAAAAGATTCATTCACATATTCATTTATTCAGCAAATACTTATGAGTACCTGCTACATGGCAGGCACTTTTATTTTTTATATATTTTTTTAAATGATACTTACTTAAATTTATTTTTGGCCACAGATCATCCCATGCAGAACCTTAGTTCTCTGATCAGGGATCGAACCCATGCCCCTGCAGTGGAAGTGCAGATTATTAGCCACTGGACCACCAAGGAAGTCCTGACAGACACTGTTAAATGCTCAGTGGTTGAAATAATGAATAAGACAGTCTCTGCCTCCATGGAGTCTATAACTTAGATTGGGAAAAGCATTGGGTCAGGCAGTAGTGTGGCTAGAGAAAGAGAAGAACTCAAGGAGACCAAAAGAAGAGGTGGACCCAGAGAAGCAGGTTCCTAGGTCAGGGAAAGAGAGACTATTAAAGAGAAAAACAGAGTGGTTAGCAATGTCAACTATGGCAGAAATGGTCAGTAAAATAAAATCTAAACAATGTTGGTTGGGTTTGGAGATATGGAAGCCATGGACGCCTGGGTGAAAGCAATTTTAATGGAGTGATATGCAAATTAGATATAATGTATTAAGTAAGAGCTTAAAGAAAGCCGAAGACACTGAATACAAAATACATTTTAAAGCAATTTGGATGAAGAATGTATGAGATAGAGAGGATAACGAGTAGAGGGAACAACACTCAGACCAGAAATTTTGAAACTTTAATGTTTGCTCAGTTTCTCATTTCCAGTGGACCCTGGTCATCTTCGCTTTGATGTTCCACCAACAACATAAACGTAACAACCAAATAAGACATCAGAAATACCTACTTCTGTTATACCCTCACTGTTCCTTAGATACTGTGACTTTCAAGCCCTCCTCCTCTCCATAATTTGATATCTGATCCTTGCAGTAGTGTGGACAGAGAAAGAGAAGAACCCAAGGAGACTAAAAGAAGAGGTGGACCCAGAGAAGCAGGCTCTCAGGTCAAGGAAAGAGAGAATATTATGCCTTTTCTTCACTTTCTGCTGCTACCTCTTTGCTACAGATCCTTAGTACACGACCTATCTTGTCAGCCTGATAAAAGTTCTCTCTATTCCTCTCTTTTTTGCCTAACCATCCATCCGACTCATTACTGCCAAAATAATCTTGCACAAACACATTATTGTTCATGTTATTCCCCTGATCTAAAGGCTTGAGGGGCTCCCCAGCGCCCGTCAACTTAAGTGCAAACTCATTAAGCTGTTATTCAAATTTCTCCACAATACGGTTCCAATCAAACTGCTCTTTTATTCATCTGCCCAAAACATGTTCTCAGAGATTCAGTCAAGTTGGCTTGATCACTCTTTCCCAAGTTTATTTTTTTTCCCCCCATTTTGGCCATGAATTCTCCTCTATGTTGTCCAAATTTTATTTGTTCTTTAAATCTCAGTTCAGTTGTCTCATTCATAACCTATTTTGGTCAGAATTCCTACTCTGCTTTTTTTAAATCCCATTTTTTATTCTTCTTGTTAGAATATATTAGCATTAACACTGTGTTGATAATAGCATTAACGTTAGAAACTGTGTTGATGTCAGTACTGAGAACATCCTTAAGAAGGGAACAAAGGAACTATGTTCCAATACTCACTGAAATCTTCTTAACCTACCCTTTCTTCATTGTAAAAGGGACAGGGAAAGTGTAGGGGTTTGGGAGATGGCTCAAAGGAGGAAAATGGCATGCTATATCCTGCACATCTCTGGATTTAATATTTGCAGGCAATACAGAAGGTCCAGAATGTGGAATAACTCTTAAGGCCATTCAGCCAGAACTTGGATCATGGGTTACAAAGCTGATGTTCTGGCCAAGTCATTTAGTGCCTATCCTGCTTTGACCAGTTAAACTCTTGTAATGTTTCACCTGAAGAAGGAAATGGCTACCCACTCCAGTATTCCTGCCTGAAGAATTCCATGGGCAGAGGAGCCTGGAGGGCTCAAATAGGGGCCTGGAGGTCCATGGGGTCTCAAGTGGTTGAACATGACTGAGGAACGAATACACACACACACACACACACAGTATTTTACCCATGGTGATGCTGTTTGTATTATGGATACTTGTATGTTACGTCTACAATCTCTACCATATTTTAAGAGCTATGAGGGGGAGAATATACTCAATGTGTTTCTATGATCATTACCTCGCATAGGGAACCCAGTAATTGCTAACACACATTTGATAAATGTAAGTGAACTCTCAAAGATATGAACATATTAAAAAGTATATATATATATGGAAATATAAAAATATAAAGATCTCTGACCCAGGGATCAAACCCAGGTATCCCACATTGCAGGTAGATTCTTTATTATCTGGGCCACCAGGGAAACCCCATAAAAGCATTTATTATAGCACTGCAGTAATATAAAATATTTGAGATTATCTAATTATCTGTAGAGAGCTTCCCTGGTGGCCCAGATAATAAAGAATCTACCTGCAATGTGGGATACCTGGGTTTGATCCCTAGGTTGGGAAGATCCCCTGGAGAAGGGAATGGCAACCTGCTCCAGTATTCTTGCCTAGAGAGTTCCATGGACAGAGGAACCTAGTGGGCTATGGTCCATGGGGTTGCAAAGAGTCGGACACGACTGAGGGACTAATACACACACTGAATTATCTATAAATAGGAAAATGGCTAATTAAGCTATTCCATGTCCAAATTATGGAGCTGTATGCAGTAGTTTTTTTCTTGGTATTTTTTCTTTTTAAAATTTATTTTAATTAGAGTATAATTGCTTTACAATGTTGTATTAATTTCTGCTGTAAAACATGAATTAGCTATATGTATACATATATTCCCTCCCTCCTGAGCCTCCCTCCCACTCCTCTTTTATTTTATAGATAAAAGAATCGAAGTCAAGAAAGTGTTTTGTGACCTGCCCAAGTCATATGGCTGTTCAGTGAGAAAGCAGTAAAGTGCTATAAATCTTATGTCCTGACCCTCAGTCCAGGCTTCTTCCCATTTCATGACAGCATCTGTTTAGGAAGCTTGAGTTGAGCCATCCTCCTCATATGGTCCCTGATGCTGGCATCACCGTTGTGATTCAAAATCTAGACTCCATTCTGGTCTCAGAAGTCTGTGCATTCACAACCCAAGGAAAAACTAGAAGCCTGGCTGGAGTTGCCCACCTGACTTACCAGACGGAAGAGGGAAATGGTGTTCCCAGTGATGTTGTAGTGAGCCAGAACCTCGGAGGCAGTGCTGATCCCAAAAGACACGTCTTGGAAATTTTGCACCACACCGTGGATTAGGGACACTGCCGGTACTTCTAAATCCTAAAGACAAGAAGGAAAAAAAAAAAGAAAGAAAAAAACCCACAGGTTGTTTCTGGAAGAAAGAGTGAAAGAGACTAGGGAGTAGAAATATGCTCACACATATCAAATCAAAGTGTCCAGTGAGACAACATTGACCTCTAAAAATGCAGGCTGGCTTCTCAGGGACATGGTTGACTTTTCCAGGCTGGGTGGGTTAATAGGTAACTATGACACAGTGGTTAAGTCTAGAACACCTATCTGGCTTTACCACAGAACTTGTAGTTTGCTGGGCTTCCTTGGTGGCTCAGCTGGTAAAGAATCTGCCTGTAATGCAGGAGACCCAGGTTTGATCCCTGGGTCAGGAAGATCCCCTGGAGAAGGGGATGGCTACCCACTCTAGTTTTCTTGCCTGGAGAATTCCATGGACACAGGAGCCTGGCGGGTTACCATCCATGGGGTCACAAAGAGTCAGACATGACTGAACGACTAACTTGTAGTTTGTTAATAGCTGAGAGGGGGCTCAAAATCATAAAGACCTGAATATCCACAGTCATCGATAAACCAAAGGAGGCAAATATTTGGGGAATAATTTGTGGAGGAAAGAAGAAACGTAAAAATCAGAAATAGGTGCTGTCAAAAGGACCAAAAAAGAGAAAATAAAAAGAAGAGAAATTAAAGTGGAAGCTTAGAAGGTTTGTTAACAAGGCTGTGTAGGACGTTGGGGAGCAGTGCTCTTTCCATTGTGTGTAAGCCATGAAGATACTGTTCAGGCGTTGCTCATCCCCTAGAACCAAGGCCTGTAGGACAGAGCAGGGAAGCCTGTTCTGAATGATGATTCCAGGCCTTCTTATTTCCCTGCTCTCATGGGACCCTCATCCCCAGAAGCTCTGAGCAATAAACAGCCGTGAACATGTTTGTCGTTGACATTTCTCCGGCGAGAGGAGATGTGCTCAGAGAAAAGATCATGGTTAGCCTTGCAGCTGGGGTCAAGCAGAGGGAGCTGGCACTGTGCTTATCCAAAAGGGCGTGTGGAGTTCATTTCAGGTTATGAACAATTGTTCTTCAAGGCTTCGTCTTTTTTTTTTTTTTTTAAGCCACTCCTTAGAACGGAATGGCTCTCGGAGCAAACAGCGACACCTGGTGACCATTTGAGTTATCGCACTCTCCTCCAATTCCACTTCCTTGCCACTCCGGCCTGAGTATAGGCTGTTGTTTTTGTCTACAGGTCAGATCACCCATCACTGAAAAATTTGCCCCCAGGCCTCACACCTCTCCCCCACTCCACTCCTGTCTTCCTCCCCTACTTATATATCATCAGTTTTATTTCCAGCTGTGTACACAGAAAAGACAAGATGCTGGTGATTTGGAATTAATGAATAGAAACAGGCAAGAAGGTCTGAGAGGAGAAAGTAGGGGATTAATTAGTTGTGAAATCAGCAGATGTTACCTCCAGAGAAAAAGAAAAATGCTGGAATAATGCCTTCTCCTTTATGGTTGATTTTTTTAGCCAGGCAGCTAATCTGGAAGATGGAGGCTAAGACCTTCAATATGCAAAATGTCATCTTTATTCAATATTTCAGAGCAAACAAATAAAAAAAAAAAAGAAGAGTGTGTATGCATGCTCAGTTGCACAGTTGTGTCCAACTCTTTGCGACCCCATGGACTGTAACTCATCAGACTCCTCTGTCCGTGGGATTTCCCAGGCAAGAATACTGGGGTGGGTTGCCATTTCCTACTCCAGGGGATCTTCCCGACCCAGGGATTGAACCTGTGTTTCCTGCATTGACAGGTGAATTCTTTACCATGGAGCCACCTGTGAAGCAAAAGAAGAGTGCGGAACTCCTTACTTGCTAAGAGGCTCTAGACTGGAGGCAGCTATTCACAAATGTGTTGCCTGCTTGATACAAGTTGGTTTACTGTGGGCCCTGCCTTGGAAATTCAAATACTGACTGAAGCTTCAAAGCATGTACAGATGGGGAGACCCAGACAGCAGCCTCAGAACTCTTGAAACAAATATGAGAAAGATGTGATTCAGAGACTGGGAACGTCTAGAAATTGTGAGATCTTGATTGACAAGCTAAAATCAGACTCTGCTCTTTGACTTCTAAGGCAGTAGCATCTGGCCTGCAAGTGACTAGCATGGCTCCCTTAAGGTAGCATATTTCTGGTTCTTTGGGAGAAGGGCAGGTGGCAATATCTGAACAAACCTGGAAGAAGCCTATGACAGCCACCTCAGCAGCAGCAATGAATTCCACGGCAGCTTGGACATCTGTGAGCCGCACAGGTTCCTGGGCGCCGGGACCATCTAGACAGAGATGTGGGTAGGGGTGAGAGGAAGAGAGAGAGAGAGAGAGAGATAGAGAGTTTGCAGGTACCGAGTGGAGAAAAAGCAACTCTAAATCACAAGGGCATCTCTATTTTTCCTCTTCATACTAAGGCCAAAGAGATTTGGGAGTGCAGATGTCATTCCAAGGCTTTATTTCTTTACTAACTTGTGTGTGTGGGGGACTTCTCTCATAATAACCTATTTTAAAATGATATTTATTTATTTATTTGGCTTTGCCAAGTCTTAGTTGTAGCACGAAGAATCTTTAGTTGAGGCAGGTGGGATCTAGCTCCCTGACCAGGGATCGAACCTGGGACCCCCTGCATTGGGAGCATGGAGACTTAAGTCATGGGACCACCAGGGAAGTCCATGATAGCCTATTTCTTTCTTTCTTTCTCTCTCTTTTTTTTTTTTTTTTGTTTAGCCTATTTCTTAAGGATGCCAGACTCCCCTCTTCTCTGCTAGGTGAGGCAGATTTTTATCCAGCATCTCCTGAAAAGTTCCTAGGTTTGGGGAACAAATACCCAGAGTTCTACCAATATTCCCTTCCCTTCTTCCAATAACTCTTTCACCCCCTGGTCACTCAAGTGCTCCTTTCTCTTACCTGATGATTCCTGAATTTCTGCAACAACTTCCAGGGACGGTTTGTATGTGAAGAGAAATAACAGAATCAGGCATCTGGACGGCATGGCTTCCACTTTCTTGCTCCTGTTCCACGCCCTGGTCTTGGTGTTTGGAGCCGCTGACACAGGGCAACCCACTCTGCAGTTAATGGATGGTGGCGTAATTTGTGCTCTGGGAACATTGCAGCTGACTCTGGGGCAGGGGGACCTTCAACTTTTGAGATAAGAGACAGGATTCGGTGACAGGGCCTCAGAACAAAGTCAATCAGAAGAAAGTCAGGCCATTTCCTTTAAATAAAACAAAACATTCTATGCCAGGTGGTTGACTTAGACACTATGGACGTAGCAATCATGGTGATCTGATCACCTCTTCCAGCTTAGATCTTTAATATGAAAGATGGGCAGTTAAATAGATCGTTTAAATGTAAAATGGAAAGTGATTAAAAAATTGGGAAACTCATAGGGTGCTAGGAGAAGATGAACTAAGGACATTTTGGACAATGATGGTGTCTGGTGAAAGCTTTCTTCCTGCGGGGGCGCCCAAGCAGTGCGTGTGTGCACACTCAGTCATGTCTGACTCCAGGGAAGAATACTGGAATCGGCTCCATGACCTTCTCCTTGGATCTTCCCCACACATGGATCGAACCTGCATCTCCTGCAATGGCAGGCAGTTTTACCACTGCACCACCTGGGAAGTGTGCCTAAGCAGAGTCCTGGGTAAACCAAACTTTCCCAGGCAATGAAGGTGGAAAGGGAGTTTCACATAAAGAGCCAAAGCCCTGAGATGCAAATGTGGTGTGCAAATTACTAACAAGAGAATTATTAGTAATTGAGCATTACCAGAAAATGGAATAATAAATCTGGGCAGAAAGGCATTCTGAGGCCAGGTCCCCGGGGACCTTGTATACTAAGTGTAGGAGCTTCAACTGTATTTTGCAGGTGATGGGAAGCCACTGAAGAGCTTAAGCAGGAGAGAAAGAATGCCTGATGTGGCCCAAGTGCCTGTGGAAATCCAAGGCATTCTCATAGGCAAGGGATATGTAAGTCTCAAGCTTAGTAGAAGCTTCTATCCATGGGTTTGCAAAGAGTCGGACATGACTGAAGCAACTCAGCATGCGTGCACTATGTGATAATCAAATACACTGAGGGACTTCCCTGCTGGCGCAGTGGATGGGAATCTGCCTGAAGATGCAAGGAACACAGATTCCATTGCTGGTCCAGAAAGATCCCACATGCCTTGGAGCAGTTAAGCTCATGAGCCACAACTACTGAGTCCGTGCTCTAGAGCCCAAGAGCTGCAACTACCAAGTCTGTGCTCTAGAAACTGTGTTCTGAAACAAGAGAAGCAACTCCAATGGAAAGTCCACGCACCTCAATGAAGACTAGCCCCTGTTCACCACAACTAGAGAGAGCCTGTGTGTAGCAAGACTCAGTGGGGCCAAAGATAGAAAAAAAATTTAATTAGTTTAAAAAAGACTCCTTGCTTCCATTTGACCCTTGTTTGATCTCTGGTCAGGTAACTAGATCCTGCATGCCGCAACTAATATCCACTACAGTAAGTGAAACTCGTGTCCGACTCTTTGAGATCCCCTGGACTGTAGTCTGCCAGGCTCCTTTGTCCATGAAATTCTCCAGGGAAGAATACCGGAGTGGTTTGCCATTCTCTTCTCCAGATCTTCCTGACCCAGAGATTGAACCCGGGTCTCCTGCATTGCAGGCAGATTCTGTAAAGATGGTGACATGTGAGTCACCAGGGAAGTCACAGCAAAGCAAATTAAAGAAAAAAGAAGACCATGCTTATTAAAAAATAAATAAATTGAGATTTTTCTAGCATTTGCACTGAAACAGGGGGGTGAAACTGCTCTCAATGATGTAAAATCTCCTGTACTGAGTTCTGCCCACCTCTTCCGAGGAAACGCATGAATGGGAACCATCCAGTTACCATATTTGCTTGAAGGGAGAATGCAGAGAAATGAGGGTCTCAGTCAGCTCTTATAACTGCTTTATTCTTGTTCTCTTGTGCTGTTTACAGTGTCTCCCAGAAAAGGAAAACCCCAGTTGGCAGGGAACGTGATGAGGGACCTTCACTGAACCAGCAGTAACCACAGGAGAATCCAGGGGTGGGAGGGACAAGGACCTGAGGCAGAAGGACTGTGCTAGTTTGCCCATCTTCTGATCTCCAGTTGCTCAAATGGGAATAAAAGAGGGAATATTAAATGATCGTCTATGGGACAGACAACTTGGGAGATCTTGGCCATGATCAGGAGGGCAGGATGAAGGCCCGGATTTTAAGCATCTTGTTCGGGTATCACTGGGAGACGCCGTGTGGGAGAGCGTGCAGCGCTAAGAGATGGTGGAGGGTGCTGGGGAAGGGGCCCAACTGTGACCAGGGAGGAGGGACCAAGGGCTCTTCTGGGTGGCAAAGATAGGCAGAGCGAAGGGCAGAGGTGCTCATTCTGTCCAGTCCTTCTTAATGGACAGGTTCCACTCCCAGGTGAGGTGGTCATGCTTGTCGTCGTCGGTGAAGAAGGACTTGTTGTGGTAAGTGCCTCGGGCCAGCATGCCCTTGGGGGCCTCCTCAACTGGAGTCAGAAACTCATATTCCTCTGGCCGAGGCCCGTAGCTGCCCACCATGAACGTTGCTTTATCCACTGGGAAGAAAGAAAAGTTCATTAGGATGAGAGCCTGTTAGATGGAGACCCTGCACGTGACAATTTGGAGCAGAGTTCACTGTGATCAAAGCCAAGAGCAATGGTTTCCAAGCCTGGCTAATATCAGATTTACCTGGAGCAACTCTTTTTTTTTTTTTTCCTTAAAAAACATTTTTTAAATGGAATCTCTTCATAGTGCAGTATACTTTGATCCATTGTCAATCTATGGTTAGTACTTTTGTGAGTTCCAAGAATCAGTCTTTAAAACACATCACAGCTAACGCTGAGATTCAGGAAAGCTGAGGAATCAGTGCCCTAAATCAATGGGGATCAAGACTCTATGGAGATGTAGCAGATTATATCATAAAAAAAATTCCAGGTATTCCAGTACACACTTTCAGTTACAAAATAAGTAAGTCCAGGGATCTACTCAACCCAGGAATCGAACCTGGGTGTCCTGTATTGCAGGCAGATTCTTTACCAACTGACCCAGGGGAGCCCTAAAGTACAGTGTGGTGACCATAGTTAACAATACTACATTGTGTATTTGAAAGTTGCAGAGTTGATCTTAAAAGTTCTCATCACAAGAAAAAAAATTCAAATTGTGTGTGGTGATGGGAGTTAATTAGACTAATTATTGTAATTATTTTACAATATGTACACGTATAGGTCACCATGCTGTATGCCTAAAACTAACACAATGTTATATGCCAGTTATATCTCAGTAAAAAATCCTGAAACTAATTGAGACCTAAGTTTTTATCTCAGCTCTGCAACTATCTACATTTTGGGGATTCTGTTTCTTTTATATAATACAGCTTGAGGATCTTCTATCTACAAACTATCATTCTGTGGATAGTTGCCAGAGATAAGGTAAAGCTGATGATCAGAATGAAATCATGAATGCAATAATTAGATGAAATGGGAAGACCAATAATTTGGTTAAAAAAACAACTATCAGTGAACTGAAACAGATAGTAAAAGTAGTCAACCAGAGTTATTAAAAGGTGATCAACTGGGCTATATATTAAAATTAATAAGGATTAGAAAGTTTAAGTAAAGGTAGGTGGGCAGGCAGGTGATGTTTAAATTGACTGTTATTTTGGATAAGCTTGGAGGACTAACTGCAGACATCCTTGACGACCTTTTGCCCAAGTGGCATATTAGAATCTTTACACCCAAAGGAAAATAGGAAATTTAACTATTTTTTCGTGAGACTAGGTATTGGAACAGCAAGGACGATCTTTCAGGTTAACAATCTTCTGCGGGATTTGAGTCATTAAGTGGTTCTTTACTTCATGCTAATTGATCACTGTCTTCCTTAGCCTTCATTGATGGATTTGGTGGAACTGACCTATGCATTACTGCTTCACACCTCTAGGGGACGCTGTTTCACACCATCAGGTTAACGAAACGTTAGAAGTGCCTTCATCAGCCTTCCACCTTTCATTTTTCTCTGCTCTTATTAACAGAACACAACTGAACATGTACCGTTTAGGTGCAGTTTGTCAAGAAAACTGTAGATTAAAGAATGTGATATTATTTGTTTCAGTTACAAAGTGAAAGTGAAGTAGCTCAATCATGTCCGACTCTTTGCAACCCCATGGCCTGTAGCCTACCAGGCTCCTCCGTCCATGGGATTTTCCAGGCAAGAGTACTGGAGTGGGTTGCCATTTCCTTCTCCAGAGGATCTTCCCGACACAGGGATCGAACCCGAGTCTTCTGCATTGTAGGTAGACGCTTTACTGTCTGAGCAGCTTTTCTCCATTCTAGAAAGAGGTGTTTTTGTTTTTTTTTTTTCCTTCCAGTCTTTGGCTAGGAAATTGAGCCCCGCAGCCCACCCCGCCCCCCTGCCAACTGCCCATCACATGCTACTAGCACCTCCCATTTGGGTAGGTCTTTCCTCTCTTGGATTTCTCTGACACTCAGGTTTTTAACTTGTGGATTCAGTTCAATTCAGTCGCTCAGTCGTGTCCGACTCTTTGCGACCCCATGAACCGCAGCACGCCAGGCCTCCCTGTCCATCACCAACAACTGGAGTTCACCCAAACCCATGTCCATGGAGTCGGTGATGCCATCCAACCATCTTATCCTCTGTCGTCTCCTTCTCCTCCTGCCCTCAATCTTTCCCAGCATCAGGGTCTTTTCCAGTGAGTCAGCTCTTCCCATCAGGTGGCCAAAGTATTGGAGTTTCAGCTTCAGCATCAGTCCTTCCAATGAACACCCAGGACTGATCTCCTTTAGGATGGACTGGTTGGATCTCCTTGCAGTCCAAGGGACTCTCAAGAGTCTTCTCCAACACCATAGTTCAAAAGCATCAATTCTTCTGCGCTCAGCTTTCTTTATAGTCCAACTATTGCTTTTTAAAAAAATTTCAAGAGTACATTTACGTACTTGAATTCAAACTTGGTTGTGTTCGCTTGCATGCTGTGTTGCTTCAGTTGTGTCCGACTCTTTGCGACCCTATGGACTGTAGCCCTCCTCGCTCCTCTGACTATGGAGTTCTCCAGACAAGAATATTGGAGTCAGTTGCCATGCCCTCCTCCGGAGGATCTTCCTGACCCAGGAATCGAATTCCTATTCTTCCCCTTTATAAGTAATAAAATCGGATTTCAGAAGCAGAATGCTGAAGGTTGGTGGCTGACCCAGTCTTAACTAGGGTTCCTTTAACATGGGAATATATGTGTGCCTCTCCAAGGGTGAATGTCCACAGCTGTCATCAGATTCTTAAATGAGTCTAGGACTAAACATTGCTAATAACCTGAAGTTTACGTGTCCCTGAGAAGCAGAGTTTTGGACAGTGGAAAATGTGCATACTTTACCTTTTACCCCCGTCCGATAGGTGTGTTGAACATACTTCAGTCCTGACACAATATCCTTGTTCACCTGTAGGTGGGAAGGAGCCAAGTGATTCAGATTAAAAAGAGTCTTCAGTTTTTCCTCATCTTTCATGCTGATCTGACCTAGCTGATGCTTCTCTGAGGATGAAAGGACTGAAGATTTAGTTCAGAATAAGTTACTACCATCATTTAGCCTGGCAATGAGGCAGAGATTAAAGAGAGGAAGTCATGAGACTCGCTGTTTACCGAAGCTGGTTCCAATTGTCGAACACAATGATTTCTGGTGTGGGTGAGGGGATGGTTAATTAGAACACTGTCTCAATATTCTATATTACATTTCTCCTTCCTCCATGGCCCAGGGAAGGGTCTTGAGCTCCTTCTCCCTGAAGACTGGCCATAAGATCTTTCTTGTTTTTACGTTCGTTACAAAGGCATTAATGGAAACTAATTATTATGTAAATATCTGAAAATTCTAATCTCAGAAATGATTCACCGAGCATATGAAAAACAAACAGGGAGAAAAGTCGTGATGGAAAGTTGGACCTAGAAGATGATTTTGCTTGTAACGTAACTGTGATTGGAGTCTAGAGATGAGATGAGTCACAGGAAAACAACCCCCTTGGATGAAAATAATGGGTGAAATCCATTTGCTTCTGGCATATAGTTTGAATGGCTGTCATTCTCAGATGTTGTCTGGAATCCTGCCACTTTCCCAAGCCTTTCAGAGAAAATTTACTAAAGCGGAATGAAAATATAGACAGGTCAAGCACTTTATTTTTCCATGATTCATTCTACTTAGGGCTGAACCGGTCTGTTAATTTTATACCGTGGTCATGTTTATACAAGCAAATTAAAGTGAGCATGGTACCATTAGCTGGGTGGCTTCGCTAATTGTTTACCCATGTAAGAATGAAAGCATATTGTTTCTCCTGGACAATAACCAGGGCTCCGTTTTTGTTTTGGATAGAACAATTAAAGCAGTCTCTCAGTGATACATTTTGTTTTGTTGGCAGTGAGGTAGCATAGCCATGAATACTTCCTGCTTAGATTTGGAACAATCACTCAGCAAAACCTGTAGCATAAAGCTATCAAAAGCAGACAGAAGGAAAAAACCTTCATTGAAGAAAGTGTGATAAAATGAAACCTGAACTTTCTAATTCTTCTAACTTCTGCATGTGACTCATAGATATAGGGAAAAAACCCACATCCTTCTAGAAGCCTCTAAGCTGGTCTCCTGGGCATAGTAGAAGATATGGTCTGGTGGGTAAAAGACCAAAAAAAAGACAGAAATGGTGGTGGAGTAGTAATAAGGACTTCATAAAAGAAAGACTCTAGTTTTTCTACTGCTCCACAGATCTTCCGTTTGATATAAACATGGTTGAGATGGACAAAAGAAAAGTGTGAATATTCCTTGTTATTCCCTGCCTCTGCCTGCCCACCCTTCCTGACTGTCTTCCACCCCATGAGGAAGAAGCTTTGGGAACTAAAACTGAGAGCCAGATTTAGGGAGAAATAGAAATTTAACAAAAAGTGTGCCAATGTGATAATGCAAGAAATTTGATATTTTTTCTTCTTCTGATTACAGAAAGAATTTAAACTTTATACAAACATACAGGGCCAGATACTTACTTTGAAGTTAATTTTTACTCTATATTCAACACCTTCCTTTAGGACAAAGTTTTCTTTTTTAAGGGCTTCCAGATCCCCTGTAGAAATGAATTTTAAAAGAGTTAATTCTCATTGGAAGGACATTCACAAGAGGATGAACGAAGTTGAAGCTCCTGGGCCAATTTCTGAACTCCTCAGAGCAACACGGCCCCCATGGTCCTCAGGTCAAAGAATGTTTGAGATTAGTCACTGCACAAACACACATTTGGAATGCCTGAAACCTTACAGCAGATGCGAAAGAAACGTGATAAGAGCTTTCCCGCCAAGTTTGACTGCAATCTTAAGAATACACAAGACTTTTTGCTTAAAGACTCTGCCCCCAGTCCTCAAATATATAGGAGAAAAATATTATGTAAGAATGCCAGCTATTTGTTTTTGTAGGTTTGTTAATGTGTATGGTGTTTTCTAAGCTTTAGAAAATGTGCTTGTTTGGTTCCTTTTTATCATTCTAAGAAATATATAAAATAAAAAAATTTTTTAATTAAAAAAATATACTTTTGTACTTAATTTTGCTTTTGCATTTGCAATTTCATACTTTTTTTTCTTAAGGAAAAGAAAACTTATCACTTAAGTTCTAAAGGCTTCAGGCTCCATAAAACTGGCATCTGCACCCTAATTCCTGTACCTTGGTTAGAGAGGTGGTCTTTGCTCCTTTCCCAAAGTGATCCTGTGTAATTTGACATTTGGGGTGACTGTGTGTGTTTTGCACAGTTTTGTGAAAAATTTCATTCATATAGCTGGCATCATCTAGGATTCACCTCAGTAGCCTTTTTTTTTTTTTTTTTTTGGTGACAGAAAACCAAGGTTTTCTTGTTGCTGGGGAAAAGGGACAGAGACCAAGTTTTCCCTGCAGGATCGATCATCAAGCCCTTCTGTAGAGCAGGTTTCCTTAGCACTGCGTCAGACCTTATCTTGCAAAATGGCGGTTATACCTGTTAGCTTTACACAATTTCTCACAGGAAGAGGTCTGAGGCCCGGTGTGAGAGAGAATTCCTTTCTGAGAGATGCTAGAACGTGGGGGTAGTTGAATGTGTGACTTTGCTCTAATGATTTCGGTTGAACAGGAAGTATGTCTTTTCAGCCTCCAATTTCCTCCCTCTGACAAAAAGCCCATATAAGGTAAAGAGTGGTTGTCTTATGAGAGGGGAACTACCTTGCTCCTAAGCATACTGTTCTCTTGTCATGCTGTGTTCTGTCTCATGAGCCTATTTTCTGAATCTGGTAATAATAATTTTTTTTTCACTAAAGACCTGCCTTTGATGTCCCCAACCCCTGGCTTGGTGGCCCTTTCCTTATTTCTCCCAGTGGCCTACTTTCCCCCAAATCAGCCCCCTTTCCAGTTTCTCCTCATCTCCTCCAGACCTAAGTCTCAGGAAAGGACTTGACCTTGGCAACAATAAAGTGAAAGAAAATACCATGTTAAGTTGTACATCTTTAGTGAGGGAAGTTGCTTATTTCAAAGAATCATAGTTTTAAGCTAAAAAAATCCTGCAGATTTAACAATGGAATTCCTAGCATTAATCAGGAGGTCTTAGATTTCTTCTTGCCTTCAGGTAAGTTCTGTAGCTGATACAGGATCAGTAGTTTCTCTGATCTTTATATTGTATGTGTGTGTGTTTGTGTGTGCATGTGTGCACTCAGTTATGTCAGACTCTGTGATTCCATGGACTGTAGCCTACCAGGTTCCTCTGTCCATGAGATTTCACAGGCAAGAATACTGGAGTGGGTTGCCATTTCCTTCTCCAGGGGACCTTCCCGACCCTGAAATGGTAAAATATTACCATTTCAGAAGCCTACAGCTTTCTTCTTAGTATTATCATTAGTGGTCTTTTTCCATGAATAATAATTCTCCTATGCCGTGTGGAGATAAAAATCTAAAATAAATTTAATACAGGTAGACATATCAGGTACTTATGCTTGACCGCTTTCAATTAAATAGAAATGGAGGCTAGGCTTTTCATTAAGCATGGTAAATACTGTGAAAACAATGACTTGTGAGCTGGTCCCAGCATACCTTACTAGAGTTCACCTTACTGCATGCACGCATGCTCAGTTGTGTCTGACTCTTTGCGACCCCATAAACTGTAGCTTACCAGCCTCCTCTGTCCATGGGATATCCCAGGCAAGAATACTGGAGTGGGTTGCTATGTTCTTCTCCAGGGGATCTTCCCAACCCAAAGATCAAACCCAAGTCTCCTGTGTCTCCTGCTTTGGCAGGTGGATTCTTGACCACTGTGCCACCTGGGAAGCTGTTTACTTTACTAGGTTTTTTTTTTGTCTGGACAAGGGACAAAAACCATGCCCTTGTCCTTATGATGCCATGAGGCCCCACTAAACAGAAGAGCTGTGACCACTTACCAGTGAGGTCCATGGTGATTGGTCCTGGGGCACTTTCACAAACGAGGGTCAGGCGGGTGACCGTGACATTGGGGGCTGTTGGGTCTGCAGGAATTAAAAGGCATTGTGAGCACAGAGAAGAGGCATATACATACTCGTGTGTGTGTGTGTGTGTGTGTGTGTGTGTGTGTATACATTTCAAGTAGGAAAGAGAGAAGATGAAAAAGAAAAACGGATCTCTGTCTCTAGAGGAGAAATAAAGATCGAAGTGGCAGATTCACCAGGCTTGGTCTTAGTGGCCTTGGACCTTCCTGTGATGCTATTTCTGCTTCAGGTAACTGTACACCCACCTTATTCATCAATAGCAAACATTTCCGGAGTGGCTAGGGGTAAGGTACTCTGCTGGTTGGGCAGGGTGCATCCATATCTTTGGGTCATGTCTGACTCTGCCATTGTGTATTGGAAATGATGGATGTTAGGTAAGGAGTGGGAAGGAGAAAGAGAAGAGAGAATGTGAGAGACCATGGAGAGAATATAATTCTGAATAATAGCCTGAGACTCCTTCTAAATCCCTCCTATGTGTTATATTTGTCTGTTTCAAGGCAAAGTACTCCTTATCTCCAAAGAAAACTTGATTATCCATCTATAACTTGGTTTGGCACATGGAGATTGCAGCTCACTCCCTTAACCTTAGAAGCTTGAGACCCTCTCCTGTGCGCCTGCTCCTGAGTAGCTCAAATGTCAGCCTTCTCTCTGCCCCTCCACCTGTCCCACTCTGTCTCCTCACATACACATACCTGCTACCACAGGACCGTCCCCCAGGAGCGTTTTCTTGTACTTAGTTAGACTTTCATCATCTTTGTCCATCTCCTGCAGCTCCTTCAGGGACTTCTGTGGGGGGGGCTTGTAATTGAGCTTGCCATCCAGCTCATCGTCATCCTCCTCCACGTGTGGTTCTGGGGCCTTTTCAGTCATTTTGATCTAGAGGGAGAGAGGAAGAGAGACAGTGATGATCTGTTGGCCAAAAGTCCGTGGATATGAGCTATGCTTGAGGGGCTGCTCTTAGTCTTGTTGTTTTTTAGTCACTAAGTCCTGTCCAACTCTTTGCAATCCCACGGACTATAACCTGCCAGGCTCCTCTGTCCATGGGATTTCCCAGACAAGAATACCGGAGTGGGTTGCCATTTCCTTCTCCAGGGGATCTTCCTGGCTCAGGAATTGAACCCACATCTCCTGCACTGGCAGATGGATTCTTTACCACTGAATCACCAGGGAAGCCCACTCTTAGTGCTATTTTTGCCCTAATAAACTTCTGTAATTGTCAGTGATTTTCCAGGAGATTTCCTCTGATTCAGCCTCATTCTATTTCACAAAATAAGAGTATAATGCATTCTAGGTTTTCCTTTGACATGTTTGAATGTTTTCATATTGTGATGAATCCCTCCTATTCATGGAATGAAACTGACAGTAAGTAACTCACTTGTGAATTCTATAAAACAAGGGAAGCAACATAGCACAAGCTGTCCTGAACAATGAACGAACAGCCCCAGTTCAGAGAGTTATAGAAATGATCATAGTCCTACAAATCCAGCCAGTCTTGCAGGTGTCAAAGCGCTCAGCAGGTATCAATACAATCCCAGTTATATTGGTGTCAAGTACTTGGTAAAGCAAGTTAGTTTTTCCCCATTCATTGCATCTTTCCCTGATCTCCTGCAAGAACTCAAAGGCAACTCATGAGAAGTTTTAGGTCCCTGTGATATCTGCCCGAGTGTCCTCCCCCTGCCTCCAACGTTGTTAATAATTCCCCGAGGCCAGCTAGTGGGTTTTGTTTCTCTCTCACTTTTTGGCTGCTCTGGGTCTTCATTGTATCATATGGGATCTAGTTCCCTGACCAGGGATCAAACCCAGGGCCCCTGCATTGGGAGCACAGAGTCTTAGCCACTGGACCACCAAGAAGCTTCTTGAATCTCCCAAAACACTTGAATACTTGTTATTTTATATGTGCTCATTAATTGGGTTAATAGGTTCTATATCTGAGCTTCTGTTCTTTTGAAATAACACAAAATAATAAAGGATTCCAACTTCTTCTAGACAAATTGCAACTGTCTCTTTAGTACCCTTCTATCCATCTCCACCTCTCCTTTAGTACTTCCTTCCCTTCTCCAGATCTCCTGTGACCTTATGCTCTAAGATCTCACCTGGGCATACCCTATTTTCTTCCTTCATCATCTACATTTACTGGTTTTGTGTTAAACCATCAAGGGGAGATCTAATACAATTATTTACACTTAAGTGTTAATGACTGATTATAAATTTAAAAATTATTTTTCTTGAGGCATGTATATAGTCTGAGCTTTTTGGAGTTGAAATGAACTTTGGAGGTGATATAGTCCAAAAACTTGCTAGTCGCTCAGTCATGTCCAACTCTTTGTGACCCCATGGACTGTAGCCCACCAGGCTCCACTGTCCATAGAATTTTTCAGGCCATAATACTGGAGTGGGTAGCCATTCCCTTCCCCTCATCTTATCACTGAGAAACTCGAAACCCAGAGCTTAAGAGAATTGCCCAAGTTCATGTATCTCAATGAGATATCCCATTCTAATAAACAGGAAGGAATCTCTAGGAAGAATTTCGGGCCTGGGATTGGCAGAAATGGAGCTATTTGGGGGAAAAAAGGGAGATATTTAGACAAGGAGATAATTTCCTGGTTTCTTTTCATTCTGCTCTCAGGGTAACTCTCTTTCCTGTCTTGGGTAAAGGCTTTACTGTTCCAAAGTAGTAGAAATCTAAGACAACACCTATCACATCTCATCTTGAGTGACTCTGCCAAGTTCTATAAGGTTCCGGAGAGTGAAGCTATCTGTGGCCAAAATCAGTTGTGGTTTTGACTTTTAATGTTGCTGTTATTGGCAATGGGAAGAAAAATAATTTGGAAGTGAAGCCAAACAAAAGCAATTTTAACAGGGAACAAAAAGGAAAGGAAAAGAAATGATATCTCTTGGCTCATTTATCCTCTTCTAAAAAAATAACAAGCTGAACACTATGAGCCTTGATCAACTCTGCAATCAGTATGGCATTGCTCGGGTCCACTTCCTGTGCAGGAAGGAAGCTTGTAGGCCTGTTGCTATGGCAACTCTTGCTTCTGCTGAAGAACCAGCACCACTCAGAGCTGAGCCTCTAGAGAATAGCACAATAAACAGAGTGACTAATTCAAGTCCCATTCCAAACAACACTCAGGGAAAGTGAATGAACTGGCTGGAAAAACGATGAAGGATGCAGTGGGTGGAGGTTGTAGGCTGTGGGTAGTTTAAGGACAACCATTAAGCCACAGATAAAGAACAACACAGATGAGACTAATTCGATGGGACAGGTTCTCCTCTGGTGACACCCAGGAGCCTGACCAAATACCCAGGGTAGAGGTCACGTAAAAAAACTGCAGACAGAGCATCAGTAAAGCTATCACCATATGAGGACATCTCAGCACTGTAGAGAGGCCTTTCTGGAATGTATTACTTGGTTCTCACAAGTCATGTGCTTGGAGTTTGACTATGAGAAGATGACATCACATCCAGCCACTAATTAGCTCAAGGTGATTTTAATAATCTGTAGGGAAATGACAACCCACTCTAGTATTCCTGCCTAGAAAAGTTCCATGGACAGAGGAGCCTGGCAGGCCACAGTCCATGGGGTCGTAAAGAGTCAGACATGATTGAGTGAGCACACACACAGGGAATTATAATTCTGCACTCTCAAATCTCAATTTTGAAAGGAGAGGGAAACAGAGACAGAGAGAGAGAAAGATCTGGTCCAGGACAGTATTTTCTAACTTTTAATAGTGTCATACTTGGCAACAGAATTTATCTGTCATCTAGATCTTGATTTTTTAATTGGTAAATCAGAGACATGTCACTTCTAAATTTCCTTAATCCACTGCAAAGAGATATAATAATTGCTCTATGAAAATGAGCCACACATTTATTTAAAGACATTGAAGAGCAGAGAATAATGTGGGATTACGATATGAAATTGTGGCAGTCAAAAGGAGGAAATCTGGGACCACATGAAAATAATTTGGTCTAATTATATAGCATAAGAAAAAGAGATATGAAGTCAGATGACTCCAAATCAGCTCACTCTGGAGAGCTGATTAGAAAAAAGAATAAAAAGATGAAAATGTCATAAAATGACAAAGAAAGGACTGGAAAGTACTTCTCAGGGAAAGCCCTTCTGAAAGCAAAATGAAGGTCACAAATATTTGATGAGCATCTAGCATTTACAAGACACAGTTCTTCAACACATACTGATGTTTAAGTTATTCTCCAAAGTGGAAAAAGTTGGGGGCTGAGCAATCTAGCCATACCAAAGAGGCCCAGCTAGTTTGACTGGTGTTTCTTAAGCTTTCTGGAGATGGCAAGTCTCTTTAAAAATCTAGTAAGAGTCACAGTCTTTATAAAAGGAGAAAAGGAAAAGTCTTTGAAATTGTGCACACAGCACAGGGATTCGTGGAGCCCTGAAGTCCTTTGTAGACTCTACTGGAGTCCGTGATTGAGAACGTGACCTTGAAACTATAACTTTTGCAAACAGTGAAGCAAAGCATTGAGTGTTAAGCATGGACTTCCCTGGTGGCTCAGATGGTAAAGCGTCTGCCTACAATGCGGGAGACTCAGGTTCAATCCCTGGGTTGGGAAGATCCTCTGGAGGAGGAAATGGCAACCCACTCCAGTACTCTTGCCTGGAAATTTCCATGGAGGGAGGAGCACTATAGGCTATAGTTCATGGGGTTGCAAAGAGTAGGACATGACTGAGCGACTGCACTTTCTTTTTCACCTTTTACTTCTCTCTGAAGCCTGGCCAGACCAACGACACAACTCAGCCTCAAGCCAGGGATCATGTCTGTGAGCCTGAAACACTGGACCTGCAGAAGCAGGAGGAGACATTGGGTAACGTCTGGATCTTAGAGAACATGACCATAGTCCAGCAGAAGAGCAGTGGTTTGGGAAGAGTTCTGGGTCAATCTACTTGATTTTGGATGATTATCCCCTCAATGAACTGGGCCTCATCACACATGAGTTTTCATTCTGGCTTTGCCACTAACTAGCTGTGACCCTGTGAGCAAATGTTCCAGCCACTGTGATCTTCCTTTCCTCATCTTGGGAGGTGACAGGTTAGGGGAGACCATCTCTAGGTGCTTCCTTTTCTAAGGTTGCTACCTGTAGTCAGGTGTCAGCTCAGTTGTCATTCAGTTACCTTATTTCACCTGTATAAAAGGCTATCTGCCTCTGGTTTATTATTTCATGTTGTTTATTTATATGAATTCCCCAGAGATTCTGCATTTTCAATTTTACAATTCATTTCCAGGAAATTTCAGATTCTCCCAAAGCCCCAGCTGGTTAATAATATATCTTGACAACAGTTTCCCAAGCTAACTGTCTATGTATGGTGAACTACAAGTATCATTTTTCTCCTTTTAAAAATATTTTAAAACTTTGTGTGTGTGTGTGTTTTGTTTGTTTTTGTTGTTGTTTGTTTGCTTGTTTTTTGGCTGCACCACGTGCCTTGCAGGATCTTAGTTTCCTGACCAGGGTTTGAACCCTGGCCACGGCAGCGAAACCAGAGAGTCCTAGCCACTGGACCACTGGGGAACTCCCTCATTTTTCTCTTTTTATCCTTCCATCTTATGGGTGCTTGCTGAAGAATAGGAATTTTAGGCAAATGCCAGATTGCTTTCCAATTGCATCATCTAAAGAACAGTTTTGTGTGTGTGTTGGAATATAGCCAATTAACCATGTTGTGATAGTTTCAGGTGACCTGTGAAGGCACTGTCATACATATACATGTATCCATTCCACCCCAAACTCCTGTCCCACCCAGGCTGCCACATAACATTGAGTAGAGTTCCCTGTGCTGTACAGTAGGTGTTTGTTGGTTATCCATTTTAAGTGTAGCAGTGTGTACATGCCCAACCCAAACTCCCCAATTATTCCTTCCTCCCACTACCCGCCCCCCTGCAACCATAAATTCATTCTGTAAGTCCGTGCAGAACATCTGGTTTTGTTAATGATAACAATACTTCTAACAGCTATCACACATAGGGCTAAATCCTGTCCCGAGGATTATCTCACTTAGTCATCACCACAGCCTTAAGGATGGCTGTTACCGTCATTCCCTTCTACAGATTAGGAAACTAAACGAAGTAAATAACTTGCCCGAGAAAGCATGCTGTCTAAGTGACAGCATGAATATGAGCCCGGGGGGTTTCTGACAGAAGGCTCTAAGCTCTGTCACTCCAGCTGTCTTTATTAAGAAGTAATAATGAAATTAGAGAGCTCATTGGTTATCTTGAGAATCTCCATGGGGGTTGCTGCAGAGGCAGAGGTAAGTGCTACTTTGCAAAACTCTGCCGGGAGGCTTTAGCAAGTCAGGGAAGTGTCATCTAAAGAGAATTTCGGTGCAACTCTACCCCATGTCCCCTTGCGCAAGTTGCAGAACCTCTGCTCCAGTTTTGGCCTCTGCAAAGTGAAACGGTTGCATTGAAAGATCTCTGAGGAGCCTTCATAATTCAATGACTCTAATGCTCTCCTTAATTTAAACAAGGCTGTAAACCAAGAAAGGGAAAGAGGAAGTGGATGTGAGGCTGGGGAGAACTCAGATCATCATCATAGAAGATTCTAGATTGGGCTGTGTTCACCTCCCTCTGGGGCTTGCACCCTGTTCGACAAACAGCAGGGCTGTATTGCTTGTTTTCGTGCTGTGTTTGACTACAGTTTTTTACACAGTAAAAGTGAAATGGGGAATTAGCAATTATGTATTTAATAAGTCCCCAAAGCACATACGATTTTCTTTTCTGTTTTCATGTGCTCGCCGCTCTAGTTATCTTTATTTCCTGTTTCACAGATTTCTCTACAGGTGAATTTTCACAGTGAACCCTTACACACCCATGTTTACTGTTCAGTGAAACAGGGTCAAGCCTTAGATGGGCTGAGGCAGGAACCTAATCCTCTCAGGCTCAATTAAAATGCCAAATTAAATTAGGGTGGGTATTCACGGCATGGGTATAACAACACAAATCAGTATTTTTGCTTAAAAATTCAGTGAAATTTCCAAGACACTGGAAGTGACATACACCTGAAAATTTACCAGTCTCAGGATGGAGCACACTCTTCTGGTTCATAATGCAGTTCCGAATAAGTGAAAGGCAAAGACAAGGTAAAACTCTTGAATTTAGATGAAATAAACCAACTGGTTAATTCATAAAACAAGGACCCTTTGTTGTGTCTCTTGGGACTTGAGCACTGAGTCAGATAGACTAGAGATTCAAAATGTGTATCCACGATTGACGTTCCAGAAAGTAAGGGTGTTATTAGCCTCACTGAGCCTGAGTTTTTCTACCAGTAAAGTGGGAATCAGAATCTTTTTTGATGGGGTTGAAGAGTTGGAGAAGACGTGAAAAGTTCTGGGACTCTTGTGGCCAACAGTAGATGTTCAGTGACCTTTGTTCCCTTCTTCTCCTCCCTTCTCCATGATACTCCTTGTTTGCTAGTTTCAGCTTGCAGGCTAGTTTCAGGTGCCTGACTCCCAGGCACCAAGTCTTTCTTTAAGCTCGGCCAAAGTCCTCTCCTTCCTTCTTAAAAATAGATTTGGTTTCTTTGAGGAGCATGGAAGAGACAAGAGGTTCTGGGAACTGCCAGGATTGTTTAGGAACTGAATCAGCCTGTAAAATGCAATCGTCACTATTCTAGTTCTTTAAAGAGCAATTTAATTTTAGATTCTATTTATTGCTCCCTTTCCTAAGTGAAGCCAGAGGTCAGTCTGGGACTGATGGGAAATGATAGGAGACGCAGGAACAGCAAATAGAGAGATTTTCCTCTGGCTCTGGAGGAAAGTACAGTGGAGACTTAACTCAAGCCCCAAAGTTGCCTGATCACACAACCTGATGCACCGGCCAGGAGGATTGGGCAGAAGTGGTAGAGTTGAGGGAGAGATAGAAAGAAATGGGGAAGTGCCAGAAGTAGGGGGTTTCCAGCAGAGAAGTACCTATGTGAGTGTCAGCATTCTATGTCACCCCGTCATCTTCACTTCCTGATGTCTAGGATATGCCCACTTTCCCCAAACTGGAGGTCGCTGGTCTGTAGCAGGTCATGGAGAGCTGGACTGTCTCTGAAGGACCACAGACATTTTGGAGCCAGTCGAGGAGGATTTGGGTCTGCTCTGCTGCCTGGTGATTTGGCTTCACTGGGGACTCAGTCTATCCCTCGGGACACGGCACGCTGTCTCGGTTCTAAATTCCTTTCTGGTGTGTCACTGTTTCCTAGTGACCCGGAGGAATTGATGCTTCCAATTAGGAGCTGCTGTCTATCACCTCCACCCCACCAAGAGCTTCTGAAACTGCAGAGCCGGAAGACAGCAACCAGCCCAGTGCCTGAGAGGACAGAGTCCTCTTACATGCATTAAACATTAAGATCAAGTCAGAGAGGGGGTACCGAGTCTTAGAAGCAGAATTCTTTAGGGTTTCCCTTGAAGTAATTATTTCCCAAGATATAATACATTATTCCTCCCTGGGCATTTATGGAAGGGTTGGTACTCTCTTGATACCAAGAGCATGGGACTTGCAGCATCTATGGATTTTGGTATCAAGGAGGATGCGGGTGGTCCTAGAACCAATGCACCATGGACACCCAGATTCATATGCAAAAGGAGAGAGAACTCAGTGGATGCATTCAGCTTTTCTGAGTGACTACTATGTAAAGTCACAGTGCTAGGTGCTTTCATGGATACTCATTTTAAATAATCTGCAAAGAAAATTGCATAAAGGCAGCCATTGTTGGG
The DNA here is from genome assembly GCF_963930625.1 of Muntiacus reevesi. Taxonomy (NCBI): domain Eukaryota; kingdom Metazoa; phylum Chordata; class Mammalia; order Artiodactyla; family Cervidae; genus Muntiacus; species Muntiacus reevesi. The sequence continues at coordinate 39,552,823 of NC_089249.1, read as the reverse complement.
CAAAAGACTACACTGCAATTACTTAGTTCACTCACAAGGTTTTAAATCAAACATGAAAAATTATGGCTCAGATGGTAAAGAATCCACCTGCAATACAGGAGACCAGGATTCCACCCGTGGGTTAGGAAGATCACCTGGAGACGGTAAGGACAACCCACTTTAGTATTCTTGCCTGGAGACTCCCATGGACAGAGGAGCCTGGCAGACTACAGTCCATGGGGTCACAAGGAGTCAGACACAACTGAGCAACTGACACTTTCCCAAAGACAATTTTTATAAGCACAAATGGTGAATATTAGCTCCTCTGAGAAAACCCAAGTGAATTTTTACCAGATCTGGTTGTGGGAACCAGAGTGTGTGGAAACCAGCAGGGAGGGACTCAGTAAATCTTTATTGAGTGGATAAATATTGAAGTTTCAAAAATAACATTAGACCCATCTGTGGGGGGTACCAGTATGGACTCTAACACAAGATCTGGGGTGACAGTAATACTGACCCAGAACACGGGTGCTCAGAATGAGGGCTTAAAGAACATTTCTGCCTTGGGGTACTTCCTAAAATGTCCTTCTGAGGCAGTGTAGTTACTGATTGTTTTTTGCATCAGTGTGTGACTTTGGTCAAGTCATTGCATACTTCTGAGCCTTCTTGTCCTCTCGGTGTCCTCACGGGATTCAGTTTTATACGTTTCTCACACCAGATCTGACACATAGAAGGCCCTCCACATAAGCTGGTTCTCTTTATCTTCTTAATTTTTACCACCCCACCCCCACTTCTCAGGGTGTCTCTCTATCGGCCTGCTGAAGTTGGAATCTATTGCGCTCCCATGCATTGGCCAAGGCCCTCATCTTCCCATCAGACTGACTTAGCTATTCTAAGCTTCCACTGAAAACAGAACCTGCTCATTGCTCAAAGCATACTGCCTGAGGGACAAGCTCATGCTCTCCCAAATAAGGAAGGGCCATAGTCCAGCGCCTGGAGGTTGTCAACCTTTGTTCAGCTATAACCTGGTTATTCTTTATGGGCTGTATCTGTGTAGTTTGGGTGGTGAATGAACTTTTCTTTCACAATTGCACACATATCAGGAAAGAATAAAATGATCTTACTGAGCTTGTGTCATATCCAGACCTGGGAGGGGCCTTTTCTTAAAAATGTAATAAAATCAAGCAATGGCAAAGATAAATGGTGACAACCTATGACTGAACTTCCTGGGTGCCAGCACAGACCTCTTGACTTCCCTCGCTTGATCATTCCTGCCCCGAGCATCCAATATGCTAACTCTGAATCCAGTGTTTCTTGGTCTCTCCATGGAGGTACAACCATGGGACCTCCAAGTAAGGGCATCTGCCTTCCCCTGCCTTGAACAGAAGACCAGTTCAGAGTTTATCAGACTTACACCACAAATTACTCTAGGTCCAGAGTTTAACCTACTCCAGCATGCTTGCCTGAGAAATGCCAGGGACAGAGGGGCCCAGTGTGCTCCGGGGTCACAAAAAGAGCCCAATATGACAGCAACTAAACAAAAAAACAGAGTTGAAGTAAAGACCGTGTTTGTAACATGTGCTGCCTGGAACATCCTTTAAAAGAGAAGAAAGTATTTCAGGTCACACCTAAAGCACTTCTCATGACTGCCAAAACCAGACCCCAACATTTGGAAGGCCCGCTGCCTGGGTGTCCTAGCTGAGCCTACTTGGATTTTTCTAGAATGCATCTCTTAATAAGGGGCTTCCCTGATGGCTCAGCAGGTAAAGAATCCACATGCAATGAAGAAGACAGGAGACGCAGGGTTCCATCTGGGTTGGGAATATCCCCTGGAGGAATAAATGGCAACCCATTCCAGTCTTCTCGCCTGAAAAACCCCATGGACAGAGGAGCCTGGCAGGCTACAGTCCATGGGATCTCAAAGAGTCAGATACGATTGAGCAACCAAGCATGCATCTCTCAATAAATTGTTGTGTGTCTTCTGGGTTTGCTTTTAGCCCTCTCAGATGTAAAGAGCTGGTCTTGGCAACCGCAGCAGTTATCTTTCTGCACATCTCACTGGCTTTTGCTAGTGGTAGAAATGCCATCTCGGTAGACTGATGAATCAATAGCCATGCATTCTGCTATGCTCCCCCCTGGATTATTAAATCTCATTGGACCCCAGTGGAGGTTTTCATTATGTATTTCTTTTATGTGCCCAGAAAATTCTCCCGTGGAGAACAGTTTCATGTTTGACAATTTCAAATCGATTTTTTTTTTTTTTCCTTTTCAACCCGTCTCTTTAAGTCTGCTTAAAAACAGGAAACCACACATCTCCACCCCAGCACCAACCAACTCACCGTGCACCAGCTTGGTTCGAATCAGCTTGGTTCTAGTCTTTTTGCTTCTGAGCTTGGCCAGATGCCGGCTTTGACCTTGTAGGAAACCGGCCAGGCGCTGCTGGCGAGTGCCCTTGGAATCCTTCTCCCGGACATGAAGGCTGGGTCTCCTGGGCGGGCGTGCACGCTCTCCCTCTTAGACCAGCCTCCCCTGAGTCACTGTTGCCATTCCCTGCCTGGACTTCCCCTTCTCTGCAGCCTCCTTAATAACTTTCTTATCATGGTTTGTTTTAAAGAGGAATAACCCCTCTTAAAATAAATAAACTGTACAGGCTGGTAGCCAGGTTTAGAAATGTCTTGCATTTGTCTGCGCTCACCTGCAGCCTTCCCCACCCCGAAGGGATCTCAACTTACTGTCAGTGGTCCACGTCTCCGTCCTGGGTGCCTCTGCCTCTCAAGCCTGACTTCTGAGCACTGGCAGTTAGAACAGGAAGGAAGTTGTGAGAAAAAAAAATGCTTTAAACCTACTCAAAGAGGAAACCCTGGGCTGTCTCAAATCCTGTTCCTTTGCGCTGCGTATCTCTTGATCAGCCAGCTCTGAGCAGCACTCTTGACATTTCATGGTGCATGCTAGAACATGACCATCCAGGTGAGCATGCAGCTGCCCGAGTGTTCAGACGAGGGTCTGCAGCCTATCATTGTGAGTGCTGTGAATAACTGTGTGGCTGTGTCTAAAAATCAAGCCATTTCAGTGCATACACTTCAGAGGCAAGTTGTCTAAAACCAGTAGCAGAAAATTCGCATAGGCCTTACTTTGTATGACTAACTTCTGTTCCTTTGGGGTCTCTGCCAGCTCCCTTATCAGCCAGATATGTTGAAAGTTTGCTGGCAGTGAATACTGCTAAGGGGTGCTAAGAAATTATGAATTTTAACTACACGTATTTAGCCCTAAATCTTAACATTGGTCCTCAAATTGATTTTTAGAGTTTTGTTGGTCAGAATTTCAAGATGTGGCTTGTATGCCAGCACAAATCATCACAGGTTATGTATTGTAGTTTTCACTAATTTTTCTTTTAAATGAAAAAAGTGAAAGCCCTGTTTTGATTAAACCCAAGGATTGCAGATAGCAAAATAAAACTTCATTAATTCACAGTCTTCTAAGTCAGAACTTGTTATAATTTAACAAGTGCTAAAACTGACTTTGTACCTTATTTGAGGAAATGGCTCCTGAAGTAATTTGAATGGGAACAAGTTACAGAGGCCATATTTAAATCATTTGAGGGAAGTTTTTAAAGCACCCAAACCACATTTTCATTAGACATCTCCACAACTGCTGCCAATAATAAATGCTTTATTGTTAATATTTAAATATTCAGTATTTGGGGGCTTCCCAGGTGGTGCTAGTAGTAAATAACCTACCTACAAATACAGGAGATGTAAGAGATGTGGGTTCAACCCCTGGGTTGGGAAGATCCCTTGGAGGAGGGCATGGCAACCCACTTCAGTATACATGCCTGGAGAATCCCTTGGATAGAGGAGTCTGATGGGTTATGGTCCATAGCATCACGAAGAGTCAGACGTGAGTGAAGTGACTTAGCACACATGCATTCAGTATTTACTTTGTTCCAATATGTTCAGAACTGACTAATTATGCAAATATATTTGGAGAAACTGACATTTATTTTGTTGTCATTGAAATGTAATGCATTTTGTTTACTTCATTTTGTATATTGATGCCACCAGCTAAATCTTATCTTTAGTCACTGAAACTAAAGTAATCAAGGAAGTGGTGATCATTTGATGGGAGAAAAGAGATTAATCTAGAAAAATATGAAAAGAAAAACAGTAAACGTGCTGGAAACAAAAAATAGATTTAGTCTATAAATTTCAGGATGATGTATACAATAGAGCTTTTGAAACAAAGAGGCTGACCATATTATAAATAGAAGCAAATATTAATTTACTCAGTAGACAGTAAATTTTGTAGCACAGAACTCTCAAGAGAGGACATATTTCTTCTTTCAAGAATATTTTTTGAGCACATAGTTCCTCCAGGTCCTGTTCTAGACATTGCATCTAGATTCATGGTCGGTAAATACAAAGTATCAAGATACAGCTGCAGGCAACAGCCATAATCTCAAAATCTCTGTTCTCTTGTGAAATCTGCAGGCAACAGGCATAATCTCAAAATCTCTGTTCTCTTGTGGAATTTATGTTCTGGGAGAAGACAATTTAAAAATGGGTCTAGTTTTAAAACAGGAAGAGTTAGCATATGATCCAGCTATCCCGCTGCTGAGCATATTTCCAGAAAAGACAAAAACCTTAATTTGAAAAGATACATATATCCCAATATTCACAGCAGCACTGTTTACAATAGCCAAGACATGGAGGCAACCTAAATGTTCATTGATAGATGAATGGATAAAGAAGGTGTGATGTATACACACACACACACACACATATATACATAGATGTTATATTTATATATATATATACACACACACATGCAATAGAACATTACTCAGATATAAGAAAAGAATGAAATAATGCCATTTGAAGCAATGTGGATGGACCTAGAGATCATCATACTGAAGTGAAGTAAGTCAGACAAAGACAAGCATTATATGATATCACTTATATGTGAAATCCAAAAAAAATGATACAAATGAACTTATTTACAAAACAGAAGCAGACTCCCAGACATGGGAAACAAGCTTATAGTTACCAAAGGGGGGATCGCAAGGAGTTCGGGATTAACAGATAACACTACTATACAACAACGTCCTATTGGGTAGTACGGGGAGCTATTTCAATATCTTGCGCTGTCCTCACTGTGTGTGTTGCTCAGTCGTGTCTGACTCTTTGCGACATGATGGACTGTAGCCCGCCAGGCTCCTCTGTCCATGGGATTCTCCAGGCAAGAATACTGGAGTGGGTTGCCATGCCCTCCTCCAGGGGGTCTTCTCAACCTAGGGATTGAACCCAGGTCTTCTGCTTGCAAGTGGATTCTTTACCATCTGAGCCACCAGGGAAGCATTATCTTGTCATACCTGTAATGGAAAAGAATCTGAAGAAGAATCCATACAACTAGAACTAACACAGCACTGTAAATCAACTATACCTCAATAAAAACAATAACCACATAGGTAGAATACATTTTTTGGAACAAGAAGGACTTGAAGAATCCGGAATGGTAGATTCAGTGGGTGCCACTATCCATTTCTTATGTTATTAGGAAACACATCATTAGTCAAACAGGGTGTTTTTTCCTACTAAGCCCAATGTGTCATCAAAATTATTCCTAATGTGCTGCTTTAGGCACGGACATTGGGAGATGTGGAAACCCCTAAAAGTGTCTGTGATATCAATATGTATATATGCAGTGTTTCTGTACATTTACTGGAGTTGGGGGAAGGGAGGGGAGAACATTCCTAACTTTCATCAAATTTTCAAGGAAGTCCATGACCTCAAATGGATTGAGTTGCTAATGAAGAGCCTCTTTTCTTTCTTTTTTAAAAAAGTTTTATTTATTTATTTATTTTGACCACACTGCACAGCATGCAGGATCCCAGTTCTCCGACCAGGGATATAACCTGTGCCCCCTGCAATGAAAGTGAGGAATCTCAACCACTGGACCACCAGGTAAGCTCCTAGAATCTCTTTTTGATGATACAATGGTGGACTTTCAGTAAGTTGGAGGACAATTTCATATTCTTCTAAAATGACTTTCAGCATCACTGTCAGGGCTGGAGTCTACCTGAAATGACCGTTTCTCACTTTCTTCTGTTGTAGTTCATTTTTTAGAACCCGCCTGCCTATCCAGGAGACATAAGAGATGCGGGTTCTATCCCTGGGTCTGGAAGATCCCCTGGAGGAGGGTATGACTACCTACTCCAGTATTTTTGCCTTTGAAATCCCATGGACAGAGGATCTTGGTAGACTACAGTCCATGGGGTCACAAGAGTCAGATATGACTTAGTGACCACCACCAGTAGAAGTATATCTAAATTAGATAGAATTGGGACCTCCCTGCTGGTCCAGTGGCTAAGATTTCCCTCTCTCAAGGCAGGGGCCTCACTTGATCCCTGGTCCAGGATCTAGATCTTGCATGCTGTAACAAAGAGTTTGCATGCCTCAGCTGAGTGAGACCCGACACAGCCAGATAAATAAAAAAATAAATACATTTAGAAATTAGATAAAATAGAGTTGCTTAATTTCATCTCTTTTCTGGAATAAGAATATTGCCTCGGGGAAGGATGAGCATGAGAATGGTCACTGAGACCAACCTTCCTTTTTCTTCCTGTCTTTTATATATATGACATTTTAAACTACACTATTCAGGGTTTCATAGCCTTGGCATAAAGACTCATTTCTTTCTTTTTTTTTCTTTTTCAGTGGATTTTGTCATACATTGATATGAATCAGCCATAGAGTTACACGTATTCCCCATCCCGGTCCCCCATCCCACCTCCCTCTCCACCCGATTCCTCTGGGTCTTCCCAGCCCACCAGGCCCGAGCACTTGACTCATGCATCCCACCTGGGCTGGTGGTCTGTTTCACCACAGATAATATACATGCTGTTCTTTCGAAACATCCCACCCGCACCTTCTCCCACAGAGTTCAAAAGTCTGTTCTGTACTTCTGTGTCTCTTCTTCTGCCCTGCATATAGGGCCATCGTTACCATCTTTCTAAATTCCGTATATATGTGTTAGTATGCTGTAATATTCTTTATCTTTCTGGCTTACTTCAGTCTGTATAATGGGCTCCAGTTTCATCCATCTCATTAGAACTGATTCAAATGAATTCTTTTTAACGGCTGAGTAATATTCCATGGTGTATATGTACCACAGCTTCCTTATCCATTCATCTGCTGATGGGCATCTAGGTTGCTTCCATGTCCTGGCTATTATAAACAGTGCTGCGATGAACATCGGGGTGCACGTGTCTCTTTCAGATCTGGATTCCTCAGTGTGTATGCCCAGAAGTGGTATTGCTGGGTCATATGGCAGTTCTATTTCCAGTTTTTAAAGAAATCTCCACACTGTTCTCCATAGTGGCTGTACTAGTTTGCATTCCCACCAACAGTGTAAGAGGGTTCCCTTTTCTCCACACCCTCTCCAGCATTTATGGCTTGTAGACTTTTGGATAGCAGCCATCCTGACTGATGTGTAATGGTACCTCATTGTGGTTTTGATTTGCATTTCTCTGATAATGAGTGATGTTGAGCATCTTTTCATGTGTTTGTTAGCCATTTGTATGTCTTCTTTGGAGAAATGTCTGTTTAGTTCTTTGGTCCATTTTTTGATTGGGTCATTTATTTTTCTGGAATTGAGCTTCAGGAGTTGCTTGTATAGTTTTGAGATTAATCCTTTGTCTGTTTCCTCATTTGCTATTATTTTCTCCCAATCTGAGGGCTGTCTTTTCACCTTACTTATAGTTTCCTTTGTTGTGCAAAAGTTTTAATTTTCATTAGGTCCCATTTGTTTATTTTTGCTTTTATTTCCAATATTCTGGGAGGTGGGTCATAGAAGATCTTGCTGTGATTTATGTCGGAGAGTGTTTTGCCTATGTTCTCCTCTAGGAGTTTTATAGTTTCTGGTCTTACATTTAGATCTTTAATCCATTTTGAGTTTGTTTTTGTGTATGGTGTTAGAAAGTGTTCTAGTTTCATTCTTTTACAAGTGGTTGACCAGTTTTCCCAGCACCACTTGTTAAAGAGATTGTCTTTTTTCCATTGTATATCCTTGCCTCCTTTGTCAAAGATAAACTGTCCATAGGTTCGTGGATTTACCTCTGGGCTTTCTATTCTGTTCCATTGATCTATATTTCTGTCTTTGTGCCAGTACCATACTGTCTTGATGACTGTGGCTTTGTAGTAGAGTCTGAAGTCAGGCAGGTTGATTCCTCCAGTTCCATTCTTCTTTCTCAAGATTACTTTGGCTATTCGAGGTTTTTTGTATTTCCATACAAATTGTGAAATTATTTGTTCTAGTTCTGTGAAAAATACCGTTGGTAACTTGATAGGGATTGCATTGAATCTATAGATTGCTTTGGGTAGAATAGCACTCATTTATTTATGATTAAAACTCTCCAGAAAGCAGGAATAGAAGGAACAGACCTCAACATAATAAAAGCTATATATGACAAACCCACAGCAAGCATCACCCTCAATGGTGAAAAATTGAAAGCATTTCCTCTGAAATCAGGAACAAAACAAGGATACCCACTCTTACCACTACTATTCAACATAGTGTTGGAAGTTTTGGCCACAGCAATCAGAGCAGAAAAAGACGTAAAAGGAATCCAGATAGGAAAAGAAGAAGTGAAACTCTCGCTGTTTGCAGATGACATGATCCTCTACATAGAAAATCCTAAAGACTCTTCCAGAAAATTACTAGAGCTAATCAATGAATATAGTAAAGTTGCAGGATATAAAATTAACACACAGAAACCCCTTGCATTCCTATATACTAACAATGAAAAAACAGAAAGAGAAATTAAGGAAACAATACCATTCACCATTGCAACAAAAAGAATAAAATACTTAGGAGTATATCTACCTAAAGAAACAAAAGACCTATACACAGAAAACTATAAAACATTGATGAAAGAAATCAAAGAGGACACAAACAGAAGGAGAAACATACCGTGTTCATGGATTGGAAGAATCAATATTGTCAAAATGGCTATTCTACCCATAAAGACTCATTTCTTAATTCAACAAACCCTTGCTCATTCCCAGTCTACACCAGTCAAGGACTTGTGCCCAGATACAGAGATAAACAAGACACAGTCCTACATCTGTGCAACTAGTCCTAGTTGCCAAAGATGTAATGGGGGAAAACAGAAATAAACAAATGGAAAACTCTTTTGTTAGTTTAGGAAAAGTAATATACTTGGGTTATTATGAGAGCACTAAGTAACCATATCAGAGAAGGCTTCTTGGAGGAAGTGACTACAGCTCTCAGTCTCAAAGGATAGTAGGTAGTTGACACAGGGAGGGTTGGAACGGGAAGAAAAGGCATTTGAGGAAAGGGTCATGTGTATGTGCCAAGTCGCTTTAGTCGAGTCTGACTCTTTGAGACTCTATGGACTGTAGCCTGCCAGGCTGCTTTGTCCATGGGATTCTTCAGGCAAGAATACTGAAGTGGTTGCCATGCCCTCCTCCAGGGGATCTCTCCTACTCTGAGATTGAACCCATGTCTCTTGCGTTGGCAAGCAGGTTCCTTACCATTAGAGCTACCTGGGAAGCCTTAGGAGGAAAGAGGAAGCATGAGCAAAGATGCAGCATCCTTAAATAATATGATATGTTCAGGGGACTACAAGAAAGCAGCTCAAGGTGGCTGGACTCAAAATGTGCATCACACAAGGAGAAGCAGCATGCCTGGAGGTGGGCAGGTGCAGGTACAGATCACAGTAGAGGACTTATGCTGTGTAGACAAGGAGCTTGGTTTTCATCCTGTCCATTGCTCAGAGCCATTGAAAGTAAAGAAAGAATATGTTTTCCTCTGCAGTTTACTCTGGTAGCTGTGTGGATGAATTTGACGGAAACAAAAGTCGTTTGGGGACAGTTTAGGTCTGAACTAGAGGGCTTGTAGTAGAGACAGAGGCAGATTTGAGAAATATATAAGTGAAATTGGCCTGGCTTGTTGGTTAATGAGACATGAAGGATGAGGGTGAAGAGGAGTGAGGAATCATAGATGACTTATGGGTTTCTTGCTAGAACGAATGGGTCCTTGGTAGGTGTAGGGTAAGGGAGTTAGAGAAGGCGAGGTTCGGCAAAAGAACCAGACCGGCACTTTACAGGAACAGATCAGCTTTAATGAGGTGAGAAAGGGCAGCAGTCAGATTAGCGAGTTGCTGCACTAACCCAAGGAAAGAGTAGGTATATTACAGGCATGTATGTGGAAATCCACTGTCTTGAGGGGGCCTGTTCTTCTCCAAGGTTGTTCGATGTAGTTATCTCTTAAACAAGCTGGGGCAAGGAATTGTGGAGATAGGCCAGAGGCTGGACTGGCTGGGAGCTGGGCATAATCGGGGAGAGAGTTATTCGTTTTGCATAGAATGGTGGGGGGACCTGGAGGGGAGTTTTAACTCCACGCCATTTGAGCCATGTAACTTTGCTTCAGTAGGAAAACAAGTTGAAATAGAGAACACAGAGGAAGGAACAGAGGTTTTGGGGGAGATAAAAGACTTGAGTTTGAAGATGTTGAGTATCAAGTCTGAAAGACACTGGGTCATTTCTACGAAGTGATTTCAGACTGTAAGTGAGATATAGAAAACTGAATTTCAACCCTAAATTGATGATTTACACTTCATCAAGTTATAAAGTGAAGTGAAGTCGCTCAGTCGTGTCCTACTTTTTGCGACCCCATGGACTGTAGCCCACCAGGCGACTCCATCCATGGGATTTTCCAGGCAATAGTACTGGAGTGGGTTGCCATTTCCTTCTCCATCATCAAGTTATAGACAGTAACTTAAACCAGGTTATCCAAAGCGTGGTTTGAGGATCAACAGATCAGTTGCCAGGAATTTGTTAGAAATGGGAATCCTTAGGCCTGATTTCAGGCCTCCTGTATCAGAATCTCTAGGGTTGGTGCCAGGAAGCAGGGTTTTTTTGTTGTTTGTTTGTTTTTGTTTTTTAAAACAAAACAAAACAACTCTGAGGTAAATTGTAAAGTTTGAGAAACGCTGGCTTAAACTGTGAAAATGGATGAGATATTCCCCTGCTGAACTCACTTATAAGCTTTAGATTTTAAAATATAGATTCCTTAGGATTTTCTAATCTTGTCATCTGTGACTAGAAACAGGCTTTTTGTGTTTTTTTTGTCTTTTTTTTTTTTTTTTTTTTAATCTTTGTCTCCAATCTTGGTGGTTTCTGTTATTTTATGCCTGATTGCACTGGCCAGAGCTTTCAGTTCCATGTTGGTAAGAGTGATGAGAGCAGACATTCTTGACTTGTTCCTTATCTTAGAGAGAAAGCATTCAGGCTTTCACAATCAAATGTGATGCTTCTGTAGATGCTTTTTATTAGTTTCTTTCTATTTCTAGTTTGTTGAGAGTTTTTATCATTAATAGATGCTGGATTTTGTCAAATGCTTTCTGCATCAGTTAATATGATCATATTTTTCTTCTTTAGTTTGTTGGTGTAGAGCCTTATGTTGACTGAGTTTTGGATATTGAGCAAATCTTGAAATATATAGAATAAACTCCACTAGGTCTTGATGTATTAGCATTTTTATATATTACTGTATTAGATAAGGTAATATTTTAAGGGTTTTTACATCTGAAGTCACAGGAGATACTGGCCTGTATTTTTCCTTTTTACTGCTTTTGTTTGATTTTGGTGTCAGAATGTTTCATGAGGGTATGGGTGAAGGGGTCGACTACTTGGTGATATATGGTAACTGGACTTGTGGTGGTGAACACTTTGTAGTGTATACAGATGTTAAACTGTAATTCTTCCCCCTGAATCTTACGTAAAAATAATTTTAAAAATCCATGAGGGTAAAACTGGTCTCATAAAAATGAGTTGAGAAGTGTACTCTTCTATTTTCTGAAAAAGAATATTGTATTTTTAATGAGGCTATTTTTTTCAAGAGTGAGAGTGTTGTTTTGCATGGATGGACCTAGAGAGTGTCATACTGAGTGAGGTAAGTCAGACAGAGAAGGAGAAATGTTGTATGACACCCCTGACATGTGGGATATAAAAAGAAATGATGCAAATGAACTTAAGAGACTCATAGACTCAGAGAACGAACTTACGGTTGCCAGGTGGAAGGATGCAGAGAAGGGACAGTTAGGGAGTTTGGGAGGGACACATATACACTGCTGTATTTGAAATGAGTAACCAAAAAGGACCTACAGTATAGCACAGGGAACTCTGCTCAGTGTTATGTGGCAGCCTGAATGGGAGGGGAGTTTGGAGGAGAATGAATACGTGTATACTCTTCATCTGAAACTATCACAACGTTGTTTGTTAATTGATTATACCTCAATACAAAATAAAAAGTGAAAAAAAAAAAAGAGTGTTGTTCTGGAGAATCCCTAAGCATGGTAAAGTGTTAAGGGAAGGAGGGACCAGCCTTGTACATTTCTGCTTCACATTTAGAATGTTTCTCTCTAGAGTCCACTGTGCGTTAATAGAGGGGGAAGTTCAGTCTAGGAGGTTCAAAATGTGGAAGAGATGTGACTTTGATGTGTGTCTTCCGACTCACTGGTATTTTAAGAAACACTAAAGAAAGATTAGAGATTAGCATTCGTGTAAGCAGCTTATAGGATAGCTAAAATTTTAATCACATTCTAATGACTTACTACCTACACTTTAACTTCTTTTCTGTATATAATTAATAACACTTCCCCATCTATCGGAAAAGATAAAGAACCAAGGATTAGAGAACTATGGAGCAAAGGTTTTTTTTTTTAAATAAGTATTTTATGATATTTAGGTTTCAACTGGCATTAGGAAAACTCACTCTATGTAGTGTACAATTCTATAGGTTTTGACAAGTGCATAGAGTTGTGTATCTACCTCTAATATCATTTCACTACCTTTCAAAAATTCCTTTCATTTCCCTTTATAGTCAGCTCCTCCTCTCAACTCCTGGGAATCACTGATTTGTTTGCCCATGCTATAGCTTTACCCTTCCAAGAATATCATAAATAAAATCAGACAGCATAGAGCCTTTGACTTTGATTCTTTCACTTGGCAAAATGTGCTTAATATTTATCTATTAAATAATGTCATTGCATCTATGTTACTTCATCTCTCCGTAAGTTCTGTCTTTTTCTTCTCACTCAACAAGTTTCCTATTGGCTTTGTTTCACTTCTCTCTCTCTCTCTCTCTTTAAAATTTTTAGTGTTTTTGCACAGGCTTTCTTCCTTTATTTCTTGGCTACACCATGTTGCATGCAGAATCTTAGTTCCCTGACCAGGGATTGAACCAATGTCTCCTTCACTTGAAGCAGATTGTCTTAGTCACTGGAGCACCAGGGAAGTCTCTGGCTTTGTTTCCTTTGCCTGTGAAATCAAGGCACACTCAAACTTTTTCCAGAAAATTACTTGGCCATTGATCATCTTAAACAAGATGAAACAGCTTTAAACAAGGCTGTGTGACCCTATTACCTGATTGGTAAGATCAGAGGCAGATAACGGAACAAAAGTATGCCACACTAGGCAAGGCAATGACCAACGAAGTGATATGGTAGGAGAACTCTGTTCAACAAAGGCAGAGCATGTTGATTGACTGGCCAGTCTATTCCAATCCTCTAAGACTCAGTGTAGTAGAGATAGTGGCAGAAAGAACATCCACTTGGAGCAGGAAACATGGGTGCACTTTCTGAAAGTACAAGGTGATCAGATCTTTAGAATGTCAGTGTCTTTTTTTTAATTAAAAAATTTTTTTGGTTGCACCATGCAGCATGGGGAACTTCCCTGACCAGGGATGGAAACTTTGCCTTCTGCAGTAGAAGTGCAGAGTTTTAACCAGTGGACAACCAGGGAAATCTAGAATGTCAGTGTCTTGAACAATGTTTCATTCTCCATATAACCTTCTTGAGGGTGACTGAGTTCTTTCACATGCCCCTCAAATCCCATAGTTTTTTCATTGCTGTTTCTTTTTAGATGTTCAACATTTCCTTCTGTCATTTTTTTTTTCTGTTTCAAGAACTTTCTTTATTATTCTTATGTGGTATTTAGGTGACAGATACTTCTAATCTTCCTTTTTCTGAGGATGTCTTTATTTCCCCTTCATTCCTAAGGATCAGTTCACTCAATAGTATAATTCAAAAGTTGAGAGTATTTTTCTTTCGGGATGTGAAAAATGTGCCACTTCCTTCCAGCCCCCACTGTTTCTGATGAGAAATCATCTGTCCTTCACCAGGAAAATGGAAATGGTGGGAGGGTTCAGCAGAGAGGTATCAAAACATCCACGGGTCTATGGAGAAAAAGCTGGGAGTAATAATGGAGACAGGAAAGGACGAGGAAGCCTAGTGTGCTGCAGTCCATGGGGTCCCAAAGAGTCGGACACAACTGAGCGACTCAACAACAATGATGATGGAGACGTAGAAAGGAGTGGAAGGACCCATCCAGAGACAAAACGCCCTGCCACCTTTGTGAGATGTTTGTTGCCATCAAAACTCCTCTAATTCTGGTAGCTACCAAGGGAAAGCTTACTGAAAAGAACCCTTAAGCTGGTTAGCTGCCCATGTAATCTGCTTGGGTGTTAAGACTCTTTCCTTGCCTAGAAAGGATAAATTGACCTTCTTTCTGTATAATCTTACAGAGTACACTTTTCTTACAAGTGACAATTTAGAGAAGCACATTGCAATTTTCCAGCAATGTGTGAGAGTGACCACAACAAGGAATCTTGGCCCAGGTTCACTTTGTATTCATATAATAGAAAGCTAGCTGAATATGCAAGATACTTGCAGGATTGGGTCTTACTCCTGGCTCCCCTTCTAACTTTATATGCAGCCTTTAAAAAATATTTTATTTTTTATTGACATATAATTGACTTGAGATACCATATTAGTTTCAAGTGTAGATCATCACTGTTGTTCAGGTGTTCAGTCATGTCTGACTCTTTGCGACCCCGTGGTCTTCACTGATGGCTCAGTAGTTAAAGAGTCAGCCTGCAATGCTGGAGACATTCAATCCCTGGTTCAATCCCTGGTTGGGAAGATCTCCTGGAGAAGGAAATGGCAACCCACTTCAGTATTGTTGCCTGGAGAATTCCATGGACAGAGGAACCTGGTGGGCTACAGGCCATGGATCACAAAGAGACGGACTGCAGCACACCAGGCTTCCCTGACCTTCACTATCTCCCAGAGTTTGAACAAACTCATGTCCATTGAGTTGGTGATGCCATCCAGCCATCTCATCTTCTGTTGTCCCCTTCTCCTCCTGCCTTCAATCTTTCCCAGCATCAGGGGCTTTGGTCAAAGTATTGGAGCTTCAGCTTCAACAGCAGTCCTTCCAATGAATATTCAGGGTTGATTTCCTTTAGGATTGATTGGTTTGATCTCCTTGCAGTCCAAGAGACTCTCAAGAGTGTTCTCTAGCACCGCAGTTTGAAAACATCAATTTTTTGGTTCTCAGCCTTCTTTATGGTCCAATTCTCAATATTTTTAGTTTTTATATGTGCAGTCTTGAATAACTCATTTAATTTCTCTATGACAAATTTGTCAAAAGAGCTTAATGATGCTGACACATGAATTAAGGTCCTTTCAAAACTGTATAAAGTGATGTACAAATTCATGCTAGTGACTCGATGCAACTGGAAGACTAAAGTCAAGTGTTACACTGAATGGGATTATAGCCTGAACCCTTCGGGTGTAAAAGATCCAGTAACCAATTCTCAAATATAAGAGTCACCAGTTTCCAGCTATCGCTTGGGCTGTTTCTCAGTTGCATACCACTGGACCTTAGGTTTTTCCTAATTTGTGGTTTCTTCTCTCAGAGAAAAATGCATATAACATCAGTTAGGAAAAGATGCTGGTGTTTCTCAATGTCATTGCTCACATGATGAGTGTTCTTAGTGAAGCAGGTTGCAGTGTAAGAATTACATCATGATGATGATGATGATGATGATGTGTGTGTGTATGTGTGTGTGTGAGAAAGAGAGAAGAGAGAGAGAAACAGTATGCATGAGTGTGTGTGTTTGTCAAAGAAAGGGAAGGATAGAGGGTAAGAACTAAAGGTAGCAGTGGAGAAGGAAAAAAGGTATTGGGTTATAATCTGCAAATCTCCCCCTTGGAAACCAACACTTTGTGTGTGTTTATGAATTCAATACCTGTTTGTGGATAGGAGAGAGCCCAAGACAGTTTGTAAGAGCATCCGATTATCAGCAAAGCCTGCCCCAGTCTCACCCCACACTCTTCCAACTTCTTTGCACCTAGGCCGATGCTCTTAAGCCTATGATGACGTGATTAGGTAGCATGAGGGTATTACAGAGAGATAAATCAGGATGCAAAGATCGTTTATTCATCTACTGTGAAGAAGGCAGCTGGACAGCTTATAAGAGAAACATTTAACTCTGTGAGTATTTCTCAACTTCTGGAGAGTTTAAGCAGGATGTAATCAAAGGGCTTTTGTGGGAGTTTGGGGGTTCAATCTGGCTCTAAAACCAAGAAATAGAAGAAAAGAACACACTGAACCTGTGGGTCTGGACCAGGGTTGAGGATGGAAATGGGCAAAAACGTGGAGGAAACACATCAAAACTTCCTTCTGTGACAAGCTAGTAAGTGAAACTTCATTATTACAAGGTCACTGCAAACCTTGATTACTAACCCCAAACTGACCCTCCCTTTTTGGCGGCTCCATAGCAAACAGCTTTCTGGAAAAGGAGGGATCTGGGGCACTCGATGACCACAGAGCAAACAGTCCTTTACTCCTAGGATGTGCTTGTAAACGTGGTCCAGCCATCAAGAGGCTGACAGGGGAGTGGGAGGATGAAGGTAAGAAGCCCAGAGTTAGCCAAGATATGACCGCAGTGCTAGGAGGGTGCGCCCAGCCATCTCCCTCCAAGGTGAAAGTGTCTGTTTGTTCCTAGATGAAGCAACGTACTTGCTGGATTTTTGTTTTTGTTTTTTCATGGCTTTGGTTTGGGTCTTCTTTGACTCTGAATTATTTGATTTTCTCTGCCTCAGCGGGACCCTGGGTGCCATCTGTGGGTCCAATGGCATCAGAGGAAGAGACGGGTCCTCTGCCTGTCTTCTCCTCATCCTTGGCCATCAATAACAGAATCGAGTATCTGCTTATATCTTTGCTAAGAAAGAGGGAGAAGAAGTCTAGGATGATAATCATAGCATCTGAGAGCCTGACTCACGAATCTTCAGAAACTGCCCTTATTTAGTTGGAATTTATGGAGCATCACCCTCTTGCTTCCTACAACTGTGCTCTGCTGCCTTGGGACTAAGGCAATGCCAAGCTCAGTGCCCTGCAAAACTATGCCTTGAAATCTTACATTGCTGCACCCCCTTCTTTATTCAGGAGAACACTTTGTAATCTTCAAAAGGGGAAGGGCTAACATTGTTTTAAAAACAGGAAAACATTCTGCCTCCCAAAGGAATGATTTAATTGACCTTTTTGGAGGCAAAAATGTGAAACGTCTGCTTGTAGCTAAAATCATGTCTGATACTGGATTCAGGTTTATTTAGCTCCATGGAGGCCCTTGGAGTTCCTAGGAAAACATGGTCAGGATAAGTTCAGCCATCGGTGATACCTGGGGCTGACAGGACTGATTTCCAGGGCAGGACAGGGTCATATTTGTTATGCTCCTCCCAAGGGTTTTCCAGGGAAAATTGGGGGGTAAGTCTATGCCAGAAACACCCTAGTGATTGGTGGACTGTCCTACACACTCAGAAATGAAATATTGTACCTGAAATGCACAATAAATATAAAAGCAGTTATTCATAGGGCAAATCTTGAGTGCCGTGAGGATCCAGGGATTAGCCAGGCAACTGTTACATAATTTTCTGAGGAGAATTCTCTTACAGAATGCATTGCACTTAGAATTAGACATGAACTCAGTCCCGGCCTAGAGTTGTAACTTCAGAATGAGATAAACATGCAAAAGAAACTCGCCAGAGAAAAGGGGAAGTATAGTCAGGGGGACATAGAAATCAAGTGTCAATTTCAAATTCTCTGGGGTTACTGTTAGAGGTGTCAAAGAAATCCAAGGATGGCTTCTTAAGAGGGAATTTTGAGACCAGAAATGGGGAATAGTTGGAGTATTTGAATGATGCAGAGGAATACCCAGGAAGTGAAGATAGCAATTACCTCTCTGGTACTTGTCAAGCACTTGTCAACCCATGGTCCTAGGGAATGGGTGTGGATTCAGGTGAACCTGTGCTGCAACCATAAATTTGCTTTCAGGGTTCCCTTGACTGTCAGAAGATCTACTAGATAGTTATTTCATTTTGAGTACTTTTCACCAAAAGCTGTACATTGTTCCCGCTTATTTTCCCCATTACCCTAAAAAGAAAAAAAAAAAATTCGATTCATTTTATAGATAGAATGAGATCCAGAGAGGTGATGCAGCTTATCCAAGTTCATATTAAACAGTCTGGTGGAGCAGGAATTTGAAATTGTTTCCATTTGATCTGAAAGCATCTACTCTTTGCACTGTTTTGCCCCCAGAAGGTGATTTGGCTGATGAAGGTGATCTTTGCTGTTGTTTAGTTAGTAAGTCCTGTCTGACTCTTAAGCGACCCCATGGACTGCAGTCCACCAGGCTCCTCTGTCCATGGGATTTCTCAAGAAGGAATACTGGAGTGGATGGCCATTTTCTTCTCCAGGGGATCTTTCTGACCCAGGGATCGAACCTGCGTCCTCTGCATTGGCAGGTGGCTTCTTTACCACCGAGTCACATTATAGATTTGGGGTCTTACAAAGTAGGATCCCAGTTACAGCTGCCAGATATCATAGAAGATGCCCAGTTACATGTGAATTTCAGATAAACAACAACAGTTTCTAAGTATGTACCATGAAATCCATGAAATATTTGGGATATACTTATACAAAAAAAATCATTTGTTGTTTCTCTGAGATTCAAACTTAACTGGATGCCATGTATTTGCTAAATCTGGCAATCCTAAACTTAGTAGGGTCTCTAGGTTGGAGAAACGTTTGTACTTTTTCATTGCTTAAAAACAATCGGGAAGTCCAGAAAGGTTGATCTGAGAGTAATTCTCCAGTTTTCCTCTGTGGCTTTGGCAGAGTTGGGACGTGTCAGTCACTGGTGGCACAGGGTGAGGGTAATGCTGCCCTTGGCTGCCCTCCAGCCGTTCCCATGGTCCCAAACACACTTGGGGGAGGCACAGGATTGGCCTGTTTACCAGGGCAGGAGAGAGCCCACAGCACAGAACTGGATTCAGTGGGCAGAGAAGTTGGCAGAACATTTCCCAAAAACCACCGAGGGGTTTATGAGGTGAGGATCAGCTGATGCCTTCCCTGTGGCTTGATGGAGAAAGTCACAGGGTCGGGATCTCAAGACACAAGGTTCAAGGCATTTGTTCAGTCTTTTCATTTATGTATTCACTCATTTGACAAATATATATGGCACACCTGCTATATACCACATACTCTTGTAGGTTCTGAGGGTACCGGAATAAATAGAGACTGAAAAAAACAGCTTCATGCGGCATATTCCAGTGAGGGATAAAGACAAGATCCGCGGGGGACTTCCCTGGTGGTCCAGTGGTCAAGATATCACCCTCCAATGCAGAGATGTGGGCTTAATCCGTGGTCAGGGAGCTAAGAATCCTTCCTGCCTCATGGCCAAAAAGCCAAAACTTAAAAAAAAAAAAAAAAAAGCAATATTGTAACAAACTCCATAAAGACTTAAAAAATGGTCCAAAACAAAAAACATATATATTAAAAAAAAGAAAAAAGACAAGATCCACTGCATGCACAGGTGATCCAGGGACATGGCCAGCTTCACTCTCTTCTAGGTTCTAGCTCACAGCGTCATCAATGTGTTTCTATTAGACAAGTTGAGGACTGGCAGGAGAGAATGAAAATAGTGATTGAGGAAAAGAAAATAGGAAAAACATCTTAGAGGCAAGGATTTATTAATAATTTAACATGATTTTGACAGTCATAAGAAACAGTTGATAAATTTTACAATGTAAGATTTGAGGGATGCGACCTCAAACCCCAAAACCTGCAAGATGAGACAGAGAAGGAGCGGGCGTAGGAGAGCCGGGGGCATGCACTGACCCACAGCAAGTGCCAGACACGGCCTGGGGCAGGCAGGAGGGTCTCTGACGTGGAGAACAGGAGGAGGGTCTCCCCAGGGCAGCCTCAGCACCCACACTTGCAGGGATGAGCACGGAGGTGATGAGGAGCGTGGGGAGCAGCCAGCCAGAAAGGCCGAGGCTTGGAGGCCATGGCCCACCTGCTGGAACTGCCGCCAAATGAAAGTGTGTAGAGACCAGCACAGCCTCCATCTGTTCAGACACAAAGAGGGCAGTCAGGCCCTCTTGGCTGAGGCCCCCACCCTGATGGGGGGACAAGGTCAAGGGCTCCCACTCCTCTCCCGGAGCAAGATTTGAGGGATGTGTATTGGGCTTCCCTTGTGGCTCAGCTGGTAAAGAATCTGCCTGCAATGCAGGAGACCTGGGTTCGATTCCTGGGTTGGCAAGTTCCCTGGGAGAAGAGAAGGGCTACCCACTCCAGTATTCTGTCCTGGAGAATTCCATGGACTGTGTAGTTGGACATGACTGAGTGACTTTCACTTTCACTATTGTAGCAGAGAGAGGGAGAAAACATGGTTTCATGAGCCTAGCATTGTCAGGGAGAACTGAAGTTAAGGATACTAGCATACATTTATAATGGATGAAATATAGAATTCTATGAAAACAGACAGTAGGTCATGGAAGAGGTTGGTTCAAGGTAGGAGTTTAAGGTTTTGGAGCTTTTTCAGAATCTCCATTCCCAGATTGAGCACTATCAACTTTTGTGATAGAAAAGGAAAAAGAAAAAAATCTTTTAGTTTAGTGTTTCCTATTAATTTGTTATCACATGTTATTGTAACATGTAATAACAGTGATTTGTTATGTTCTTTTATTTGTACTTAAAGAATGACAATGTATCTTTTTGTAACTAAAATGTAAGTCTGGGAAAACCATATTGGATAAGTTCTTTTTGGATAGGAGAAAAAGTTGAAGATTCCTGAGAAATAAGTGGCTAAAGAATTTCTTATCTGGCAGGGGAGTTAAAGTACAAACTTACGACTTAATCACCTCTTATTGTCTTGCGTGTGTGTGTGCGTGTGTGTGTGTGTGTGTGTGTGTGTGTGTGTGTGTGTGTGCCGGAAATGTATTGAATGCTTTTGTAGTGTCAGTATACCTGGTTCAGAGTTACCCCTATCCAGACTACTACACTGTCACCTCCCATAACTAGAAAACAAGTCTTAGGATCACATGAAGATTAAATAAAATACGGGCCATAAAGAAAACGGGCCATAAGAATGGGTCAATAAACATTTAGAATCAGATTACTTTGTAGCTAGATGGAAAAATATGTAAAGCTTACAGAACATTTCAGTGCTGCCAAGTCTAGATAGTCTTTAGCACATTTCTCTCCCGTTACAGATGGTGGAACTAGTGGTCAATGAAAAGGACATAATTATTATACATTCATACAGAAAGCTGTTGGCAGACTTACTGGAACAACAAATCTACCTCGATTTATCAGTTTTTGGCTTGTAGCCTACTCTACTGGCTGCCTCCATTGACATATACCTCATTTTCTTAGATGGTAACTTCTTTAAAAGATGGTAACTTCTCCCTTTTGCTGTCAATACAAAATGCCAAGCTTCTTTATCAAGATGCTTTTCTTCCCGTCCCCCTGCCCGCAAAGATTGTTGTAAAGGTCTAGTAAGCAACGGTCATCATACATTGAAGAATCTTTCTTTCTCTCTCTCTCACTGTTCAAACAGCCTGAAAGAAAACCATCAACCACCCAAACACTAGCAGAATGAGCGACAATACTGCGTTGGCTCCTCCGACTTCAAACCAGGGTCCCACCACCCCACGCAAAGGGCCCCCTAAGTTCAAGCAGAGGCAGTCTCGTCAGTTCAAGAGCAAGCCTCCTAAGAAAGGTGTGAAAGGGTAAGACCAAAATGAAAAAGAAGGTTTCCTATATGAGAGATTCATGCTCACCATATTAAATAGACTTATAAAAATTTCCACCTCACTCTGTTTCCTAACACAATCTTTGCTGAATCATATTTTTTCAGTCCTGGAATCCTTTCTCTCTCAGCTCCCACATATACAGCTACATTTAACATGGACAATGGACCCTTTCACAGTGACCTTTGGCTTGACCTTCCAGACTCTTCATGACCACTCTCTTGCTGATGTAAACTGTGCTTTAATTTGGAACACAGAATCACTGGCTGCTTCTAGAACACACAGTTTATTTTTCTGGCTTCAGATTTTCTCTCTTCAGTTCTTTGTTTTTCTCTTTTTCTCCCTCGCAAAATCTGATTTATTTTTCAACACACACTCATGTTAATTTCTTTTGGAAACCATTACTGACTCCCTTAGACAAACATTATCATTTCTTCCATGTTTGCATTTTGTACATTCAGTTATTATAACTTGTACTATTTTATAGTACATCTCTTTCTTTCATCTGTTCCCTGAGACTGAGACCCTGAGAGAAAATTTGTGTGTTTGTTTTTTCCTTAACTCTCAGTACCTAATACAATTCCAGGAACAAAGCAGATGCTTAATATGTACTTTTGGATAAACTAAACAAATGAATAAATTAATCATTTTAATGACTTTTCATATTGCTTTCTCATTCCAATTTTTAGTTTAAAAAGTAGAGCTTGACCACCTTGCCCCACCAACTTTTTTTTTGCCCCCTGGCTCTCAATTGTCTTAGGTTACATTTTTACAGAGGGAAACTCTCTCTTTTGGGACACATTGTTTAAAACCTGTTTGACTGACATTTCCTTTGCCCTAGTTCAGTGCACACAAAAGGATTTTCTGAAATACAAAAACTGAAGCCTCTTCTTTCCCCTTGAATCAGGAAACTCTTCACATGACTCATTCCAGGATCTTTTGGCTCCGGTATCAGCTAACTTCACTTGTGTTTTTTCCATAGGTTTGGAGATGACATTCCAGGCATGGAGGGACTAGGAACAGGTGAGCAATCTGAATATTTAAGTGAGAATCTTACACCCGGACTTTGACCATTTTTTCTGCTTCAGGCCTCAAGGAGCAGTTCAACGTCATTGGAAATACATAACGCAACAGATTTTTTTGAAGACCTAGGAATGTAGGGTTTTAATTTAACTTCCTAAATAAGTATGTGTGTGCCCAGAGGCAAAAACTCAGAGAAATCAGACTAGTCCCAAAGTTCAATGAATCCTTGTGTTTTGTTATATACTCTAGAAGGTGTGGGCTTCCTTGGTGGCCCAGTGGTAAAGAATCTGCCTGCTAATGCAGGAGATGGATGGGTCGTGGGTTTGATCCCTGTGTCAGGAAGATCCCCTGGAGGAGGGAAATGGCAATCCATTCCTGTATTCTTGCCTGGAGAACCCCATGGACAGGGGAGACGGGCAGGCTACAGTCTATGGGGTCACAGAGGTCAGACACAACTGATTGTACACACACACACTGTCTCTCTCTCTCTCAGGCATACAATAGTGAATTGTAGACATTCACAGTAGAACAATTCTCAGAATGAGTTTAGCCCAACTCCTTTATTTTTCAGGAGAGAAATCGGAAACATAGAGGAATTAAATGATAATCTGAGGCTACAGAGTGAGCTATTGGAAACAAGGGTGGGGCCTGGAGAGCCTTTCCTCTCCACCGGGCCAGCCACTCCCTCACAAGCTTCCTCTTTTTTACACGTCCTCTGGCACTCAGAACAGGGCCCTAGATACTAAAGTATCTGGAGTAATAAGTTTTCATTGGCTAGAATTTTTATTGGTTGGATAATACATGCAAACTACTTCATATTCTCTTTTAAAAATTAATAGACTTAAGATTTTAAAGAAATTTTAGGATTACAGAAAAATTAGGCAGGATTTTTAAGGGATTCCTACAGATCCCCTCTGCCACCTTCTTTCCCCGTACATCAGTCGTACCCCCTATTATTAACCTCCTGCATTTAGTGTGGTACATTTGTTATACTTCATGAACCAACATTAACACATTTTTATTAGCTGAAATAGCTTGTTCATTCTTTGTGTTGTCCAGTTCTTAGGTATCCACCATTACAGGTTCATATGGAATCACTAGCCCCCAGATCTCCTGTGCGCTATCTGTTCAATCCTTTCTCCCCATAAACTCCTGACAACCACTAACCTTTTTACTGTCTCTATCGTTGCAGTTGTTCAGTCACTGAGTCGTGTCCGACTCTTTGTGACCCCATGGACTGCTACACACCAGGCTTCCCTGCCCTTTACTCTCTCCCAGAGCTTGCTCAAATTCATGTCCATTGAGTTGGTGATGCCATCCAACCATCTCATCCTCTGTTGCCCCGTTCTCTTCCTGCTCTATAGTTTTGCCTTTTCCAGATAGTCCTACAGTTAGAATCATATAGTAAGAGCTCTTTTACTTAGTAATATTTATCTAAACTTCCTCCATATCTTGACATGGTTTGATAGCTCATTTCTTTTTTATCACTAGATATTTTATTGTATGGTTGTATCACAGTTTATTTATCCTGTTGATAGGCATCTTGATTGCTTCCAGGTTTTTGGCAATTACGAATAAAGCTACTATAAACTTCTTTTGCAGGTTTTGTGTGTGGACACAAGTTTTCAACTCATCCAATACACTTTTGACAAATTATGGCATTCGTAGCAATCAGTTTCCTTCCTGGACAACTCTCAGTACATTTACTTTTTAAAATTTATTTTTAATTGGAGGATAATTGCTTTACAATATTGTGTTGGTTTCTGCCATACATGAATCAGTCATAAGCATATCTTATTATTTACTTTTTATTGTTCAGTGCCACTCCTTAGATCTCAAATAGAATTTCTGGTCACTTTGATAAAGCTCATCTGCCATTCTTCTAAATCAAATGCTTCTCTATTTTGACCATGTGCATATAAGGCCAGAAAATTCACTTTGGACTCTGGAACATATCCTTAACTCTGCCAAACTATTTGGAATAGTGACAAGAGGTTTATTCTGAGGGAAATTCTGAAGTCTTTGACCTGGTTCTAGTTCAGTCTCTACAACCATGAGATTTTTTTTTTTCTTTAGGTATTTAACCTCTTTGCGTATCAGTCAGCTTCTCTGTAACTTGGGAACAATATTATAATTTTAACAATACATAAAGGAGCTTGAGAGCAGTTAGAGAAGCCTATCTGGTTGGTAGGTAGTAGGGAAACTACATTTCAAGACCATGCGAATTTAAAGTGCCCCAAGATACAGGTTCGATCCCTGGGTCAGGAAGATCCACTGAAGAAGGGCATGGCAACCCACTCCAGTATTCTGGCCTGGGAAATCCTATGGGCAGGCGAGTCTGGAAGGCTACAGTCTATGGAGTCACAGAGAGTTTCAGACACAACTTAGCGACTAAACAACAACAACTTCTCACTTTAACCCATGACCTAACTAGAATTCCACCTCTGTCCCCTCCTTAGTGTTCTGGTGAGACTTCGAATGATCAGAGAACTACACTCCCACAGAATAGTCCCAGTCCGAAATCTTGGAACATCTCCCCGGAAAGGATGCCAAATTAAACTAACACAGATCCTGGGGGAGCCTGTTTGGGTGGAATCAGAGCCCCGAAGAGGATTAATGAAACAGTTGTTCTGATCCTTCCTGTGATGAAGGGCTGTTCTTCCCCGTCTTCTGGGCAACAGATGGGAGACAAGGGCGAGGTGTCTTTGCCTGAATGATGTCCTTTTGTGCAGAAGAGGCTCTTCTGGGGAGTGAGATTGGTTTATCAGTTCTTCTCTCTCTTTCTTGCAGATATCACTGTGATCTGTCCTTGGGAGGCATTCAGCCACTTGGAGTTGCACGAGCTCGCTCAGTTTGGAATCATCTGAACCACTGGAGGTTCTGCCACTCTCATTAGCATCTGCTGTAATTTTGATTACTTCTGCCCTATTGATCTGCCAGAATTTTGACATGCAGATGTGGGAAATGGTTTCACACACACCCACTTCCCTTAAGTGACTACTAAGAGTTGTCTGAGTGCCAGACTCTTTCATGCAGTATAGTTTAGCTCAGAATAGTGGGTGAAATCAACTTTTGATGAGGCATTTCCAACATCACCCCTTTTTCCTATCAGCTGGTTAGAAGTCATCCATATTTCTCTAAAGTCCTTCAAATCTATTTTTGCTAGGCCCTCAGTACTCTTGGTAGAAGGCTTTTAAGATATCATTTATGTCCTTCCTCTCCCCTTTTCTTTAATAAAGGAGATATTTACCTCGAATCTCAAGATGAAGTTGTATTAAATGCTATAAGCAAATATCTGTGGCCTTGTTCTGAGACCCAATTAAACAAAGAAGGCACAGTTACACAGGAAGTAAGCACTGTGCATGCGAAAAAGTGTGGGATTGATAGGCAAGTTCTGGTTTGACTTTGTCATGACCTCTTGGGTTCTAAATTTTATTGCACCAGGTTATCCCTGAGACCTGATGCAGCTTTAAACTGTACAGTTCTGAGCTGGTGGCAAACTGGAGATGTAAACTCAAGACCCTGACAATGAGTATTCTTTTTATTGCCTTGGTTCCATTCATTGAAAAGCTGTTTATCCTTTAAAGTTTAGACGTAGATGCAAAAGCTAGGTTATAGAATCCGAAAAATAAAATGATGGCTTGCTTCACCCCTAAGTTGTGTCAAATGTAATGTGCACACAGCTATCTTTCCCCAATACTTTCAAGGCAGTTGTGCAATTCGAGGGCTTTCTATCTGACCTGAATGCTCTAGGGTACTAGCAGTATTCATTTCTTCATGTCAGTTTTGTAATTTGTGGTAAAAGAATGAAGTAAATTAACCGAAAAGAGAGGCAGGATGATAGAGGGAAAAGAGTTTTGGGTTCTAATGCCATGTCATCATTTTGAGGAAAGATCTCATGCTTGGGATCCTCCAGTTTGCCTGAATTAGACAATCAAAGTTCACAGTAGCAATAAATCCTGGGACACAGAGTGAGCATGAGAGGTGCCCAGCACTGGACAACATTTCTTCTGCTGTTGATTCTATACTCACTGTTGTGCAGCAACAACATTATTACTGTCTGGCCAGAAATCTGGAAGCCCGAAGGACACGTTTGGATTGGAACTGGGTAAAGAGAATGGATTTCCAGGTCATAGGAATTTAAAGCCCACATCATTTCAGTTCAGCTACTCAGTCGTGTCCAACTCTTTGTGACCCCATGGGCTGCAGCACACCAGGCTTCCTTGTCCATCACCTACTCCTGGAGCCTGCTCAAACTCATGTCCATGGAGGTGGTGATGCCACCCAACCATCTCATCCTCTATTGTTCCCTTCTGCTCCTGCCTTCAATCTTTCCCAGCATAGGATCTTTTGCAATGAGTCCATTCTTTGTATCACATGACCAAAGTATTGGAGTTTCAGCTTCAGCATCAGTCCTTCCAATGAATATTCAGGACTGATTTCCTTTAGGATGGACTGGTTGGATCTCCTTGCAGTCCAAGGGACTCTCAAGAGTCTTCTCCAACACCACAGTTCAAAAGCAGCAATTCTTTGGTGCTCAGCTTTCTTTATGGTCCAACTCTCATATCCAGACATGACTACTGGAAAAACCATTGCTTTGACTAGACAGACCTTTGTTGGCAAAGTAATGTCTCTGCTTTTTAATATGCTGTCTTTTCTTCCAAGGAGCAAATGTCTTTTAATTTCATGGGTGCAGTCATTATCTGCAGTGATTTGGTAGCCCCCCAAAATAAAGTCTGTTACTCTTTCCATTGTTTCATCATCTATTTGCCATGAAGTGATGGACCAGATGCCATGATCTTCCTTTTTTGAATGTTGAGTTTTAAGCCAACATTTTCACTCTCCTCTTTCACTTTCATCAAGAGGCTCTTTAGTTCCTCTTCACTTTCTGTCATAAGGGTGCTTTCGTCTGTATATCTAAGGGTATTGATTTTTCTTCCTGCAATTTTGATTCCAGCTTGTGCTTCATCCAGTCTGGCATTTTGCATGATGTACTCTGCATATAAGTTAAATAAGCAGGGTGACAATATACAGCCTTGATGTACTCCTTTCCCAATTTGGAACCAGTCTATTGTTTCATGTCTGGTTCTAACTGTTGCTTCTTGACCTACATACAGATTTCTCAGGAGGCAGGTAAGGTAGTCTGGTATTTCCACATCTTTGAGAATTTTCCACAGTTTGTTGCGATCCACACAATCAAAGGCTTTAGCATAGTCAATAAAGCAGAAGTAGATGTTTTTCTGGGATTCTCTTGCTTTTTCATCCAATAGATGTTGGCAATTTGTTCTCTGGCCTTTTCCAAATCCAACTTGAACATCTGGAAGTTCTCAGTTCAAGTACTGTTGAAGTCTAGCTTGCCCAACTAGAATTCCATTTGTCCTCTCTTTATGTTGCTGAGACCAAGTTCATACTGCTTACTGCATGACAGGCCAGTAAATCAAGAGATGAGTCATTTGGGGAAGAATGGTGACTTCATCTGGAAAGCCAGCAGACCTAGAAGATGGTGGACTAGAGAACTGTGTTGTCTAAGTTTGGATGCTACTTTACTTTATAGAACAAAGTAGGCGAGGTGTCAGGAGGAAAAGGAGAAGGCAATGGCAACCCACTCCAGTACTCTTGCTTGGAAAATCCCATGGAGGAAGGAGCCTGGTAGGCTGCAGTCCCTGTGGTCTCGAAGAGTCGGAGATGACTGAGCAACTTCACTTTCACTTTTCACTTTCGTGCATTGGAGAGGGAAATGGCAACCCACTCCAGTGTTCTTGCCTGGAGAATCCCAGGGATGGTGGAGCCTGGTGGGCTGCCGTCTATGGGGCTGCACAGAGTCGGACACGACTGAAGCGACTTAGCAGCAGCAGCAGGAGGTAAAATTTTAAAAGGTGATACATTTTTTCAAGTATTTTCTGATTTTGGCCATAATCCAAAGGGGACTGTTAATTTCTTCTTTCCTGCAGCCATTTACAAGTGGGCCTGGTCAGGATGTTTCCAGTGAGCTTAAATAGAGGCATTTTAGCCCAACATTCAGACATGGGAGTTAGGGTTCCCAGAGGTGGGCTGTCATGTATGCTTTGCATTCACGCATGCTCTGGTGTGTCCGATTCTTTGTGACCCCATGGACTACAGCCCACCGGGCTCCTCTGTCCATGGGATTTTCTAGGCAAGAATACTGGAGTGGGTTGCCACTTCCTTCTCCAGGGGATCTTCCCCATCCAAGGATTGAACCTGAGTCTCCTGCATGTCCAGCTTTGGCGGGTGGAATCTTTACCACTGAGCCACCTGGGAAGCCCTATGTATACTTCAAGTTACAGGTAACATCCCTTTAGTGGTTAACTTATAGCAAAAGCAGTACAATACAAAGGTTGAAGTAAAAGATCAGATCCAATATGAAGTAACATTTGTTCTTCCCTAGTATACTTAGTGAAAGAAAGTGAAGTTGCTCAGTTGTGTCCAACTCTTTGCGACCCCATGGACTGTAACCTACCAGGCTCCCCGCTCCATGGGATTTTCCAGGCAAGGGTACTGGAGTGGGTTGCCATTTCCTTCTCCAGATCTTCCCAACCCAGAGATCAAACCCAGGTCTCCCGCACTGCAGGCAGATGCTTTACCATCTGAGCCACCAGGGAAGCCAGAGTACACTTAATACAAAATAAAAAAGTATAGAAGAAAAAGTAGGGTCTAAATTTAAACTTGAAACTATGACATGCAAGGTGAGTAGTGGTAAGGATGTCATACCACCCTCAGGAACTCCCGCCTCCACTCGTGTACCTGTTTTTGAGGAGTTGCTTTGTTTGCAGCCAGACCCTTTAGTCTGCACTTGCTCTTCCCAGTGGAAGGGTGTGCCTTTCACTTAGGGATGCCAGTGCTCTTCTCCGGCTGGAAGCCTGTCCACATTCATCTTACTTTGCAAATGTTTTCTCACTGTGAAGCTATGACTTTGACACAACAGGATTCACCCAGAGGAACACAGCCAATGGCCACCATGGAGAAGGATCTAGAAACCACCCTAGATCCTAGATCCTGAAGAACTGTTGAAGAATGCATAATAGTTAGGCTGAAAGAGAAAATGATCATTGTCAGCAAATTTTTTACAAAGGTGCAATGAACAGGATGGCGCAAATATTTTCTGTATGAGTCTAGTAATTAATGGTAAGTTAGAATAGATATAATTCATTTAGTATTTCCAGTTTTATTGAGATATAATTGACATACAGCACTATATAAATTTCAGGTGTACTGCATAATGATTTGACTTAAGTATGTCATGAAACAATTATCACAATAAGTTTAGTGAACATCCATCATCTTCTAAAGATACAAAATTAAAGAAATAGAAAAAAATGTTTTTCATGTGATGACAGAACTTTTAGAATGTACTCTCCACAGTTTTTACATATAACATATAGCAGTATTAATTATATTTGTCATCTTTCTGGGGCCTGTTAAACAATTTTTGGACTTCCTTGCTGGCTCAGTGGGTAAAGAATCCACCTGCAATGCAGGAGATGCAGGAGACATGGGTTCTATCCCCAGGTTGGGAAGCTCTCCCACAGCTTGGCAACCCACTCCAGTATTCTTTCCTGGAGAATCCCATGGACAGAGGGTCCTGGCAGGCTACAGTCCATGGGGTCACAAAGAGTCAGAAATGACGGAAGTGACTGAGCACACATGCACGCATGTTACACCAATAGTACTAATTTATCTTATAACTGTGAGTTTGTATCTTTTGACTGTCTTCATCTAATGCCCTCTCCTCCCAGCACCCTACCCCTTGGTAACCACAAGCCCATTCTCTTTTTCTATGAGTTTTTTTGCTTGTTTGTTTGACTTTGAAGTATATTTAACCTACAACACTGCGTTAGTTCCTGTTACAAAACATGGTGTGGAGTAGACATAAAGCGCTTTCAAACTCTAAAGTTTCATATTTTGTATTCCTAAATTCTAAATCTATCTTTTCTAATATTTTAATAAGGAACAAGAAAATCCTGATTGCTCAAGCAGCACATATGAAAGAGATAAAGCTAAATTATTGTCCCTATCAAAATCCCAGGAGTGGAGATGCCATATTAAGACAGAGTGAGGAAATTTTTAACAAAGGGACTATTTGCAAAGGTTTGGGAAGTGTTAAGGAGAATCTACAAAAGGTAGTAGAGTAACTTGGGGCTACAGGACCAACCTAGACCTGGAAGAACCCTAAGATCAGCTCTGATCATAAGAAAGCACCACCACCCACCACCCCCCTGGTGAGAGGGAGGTGGTCTTCAGTAGTGTGATACTGCCAACCCGCCCCTGATCACGTGGGCAGTCAGGAGGGGAGGGGTGAGGCTAATTAATAACCCAACCTTGTTCTCCTATGCTCTACCTTTGCCCTGATGCCTCCCATGGGATAAATTTAACTTTGAAGCCACAGAGCTTATCAATGTGATCAGTAGGGGCCACTTTCAACAACAAAGAGCAGGTGGAGAAGGGTGGAAAGTGGGTGTGAAGGGGCAAATTGGAAATATACTGCATAGCAATAGTATGGAAGAACAGACACTTTGTCAGCCGGTGATGTTTACTTAGAAGTGGAAAATAGCATGGATACGTTTGAAACCTCCAAATGTGATTCTAACAGGTAAACCTGGGAAGTGGAGAAAGCACAGTGTCAAATACGAAGAACACAACAGATGAAAGAGAACAATTGCAGAAATTCTCATCAAATTTTAGGGTTTGGAGGATTTAAAAAAAAAAATCTTCTATGTTTTGTTGATAAATAAGAGCTGTTGAGAATCTCTTCTTAAAATGCACAAAATTTGAGCCCCACTCCAGGTTTTCTGAATAAGAATCTCTAAGGGCGATATCTTAAAATCTGTATTTTTAACGAGCCCCCAGTAATTCTTTTTAAAAACAGCTTTATTTTATTTTGTATTTTTCACCAGGGAGGATCTTAATTCCCCGATCAGTGATCAAACCCATGCCTCCTGCATTGGGAGTGCAGGGTCTTAAACACTGGGCGGCCAGAGAAGTCCCTCTGCAATGATTCTTATATTTGTGCCAGTTTGCTCCCTGATGTGGTCCAAGCCTACATTTTAAACATCAGGAATTAGCTAATGCTGAACATGTTGCCACCCACTGACTGATGCAAGTGGTTCTCTCTGTTAGTCACTCAGTCGTGTCTGACGCTTTGCGACCCCATGGACTGTATGTAGTCTGCCAGGCGGCACGGCCCATAGAATTCTCCAAGAATTCTGGAGTGGGGAGCCATTCCCTTCTTCAGAGGATCTTCCCAACCCAGGGAATCAAACCTGTGTCTCCCACATTGCAGGCAGATTCTTTACTGTCTGGGCCACCAGGGAAGCCCTTATGTGCCCCTAGGAACACACCTAATGTGTGAGAATACAGCCTAATGGCATGCGTTCTGACTCAGACTGTTGTGTTGACTAATAGAATAGATAATGCCTCCCTCCTCCACACCTGACCCAGGTAAGAGATTCTCTAGTTGCAGAGCACGTCAGAGAGTTCAGAATCTAAGTGTTGGACAAATTCCAAGAAGCTTGAGCCAAAGAGGCACCATTATTCCCAGGGCTGACCTCTTGCCGTGGCCTGGCGTGGCCACTCTCCCTCTGTAGCCTGTTTCACTCCCATCCTTGTCTGCCTCCTCTGACAGGAGTAGGTGGACCAGGAACTTAAAGAGCTTTTTCTGGACAGGTGGTGGCAGTGAACCTCACTGATCCTCCACCTCTTTCCTGTTTGCTTGTATCCTTGGGTAGAAGTTGTGGGGTGATGGGGCTGGTGAGGTAGGCACCAACCCCCATTCCAGAGTTCCGAGCATCACAGTTAGAGCAGAAAATAGTATATAAGGAGAAAAAAAATGCTCTTCTGATAAGAACGCCTGAGGCAAATAGACACAGCTGCTATTAAACAATTGCTATGGTGCTGTTGACCTTGACTGTGAAAAAAAAATCAAGAAGCACCGTAAACTGAGGAAAGGAGAGCATTTTCTCAATAACTAGAGAAGTGAAGGGAAAAGATACACGGACAAGAACAATCAGTAAGCCCAATATTCAGTGCAAGAGGGAAAATAATCACACAAGACTGAACAACATCAAAACCAATATTATGAGAACTAAGCAAATATGACACTGAATTATTTAAAAGAGAGAAACAGAGGAGGGCTTATGTTTTATAGAAGACTTGAGGGGAAGGGTTACACGGGTCACAAAAATAGCATGTTTGTGTAAATTCACTTGTGCTTTTTGCAACTGGAAATGAGCTGCTTGATTTCTAACATCTCCATGGCAGAGTCAGACTGCTGAAAACTGAAATTTACGAGTGAGAATCATGGGGAAGATTCTCCACATCAGTCACACCATCTCCTTGGGGCAAAACAGCCAGGAGGCCTGGGTTCTGCCTGGCTGTGCTGCCCAGAGCCTACTAGGTAATCAGGAATTCACTTGTCTTTTTTTGGGCTCAGTGTGTGAGAATTAAAGCAAGGATATTGCATTAAATAATTGCCAAGTGTAAAATGCTAAAAATCAAGTAATAAATCTAGGCATATGTCAAACAGGAACAAACCGTTTCTCTTTATGGCCAGAAGTCCTAAGGCACTGAGCCTGTTTTCCAGCTTTTTGCATTGAATGGTTAACTACTTTCACTTTTCTCCAGGGTCCCCTAAACTAAATCATATGTAGCGCTGCCACCTGCTGTCATGAATGAGCACTCCATGAACACTGTGAAGCCCTTATCTAACAGACGTTTGAATCCATGGGACTGATTCTGAATTCGTTCCTTTCTATTGACCAGTTTGAACTGTTATGCTACTTGGCTATTCATATTTGAAGTGCAGTGAAGTAAAGTCGCTCAGTTGTGTCCGACTCTTTGCGACCCCATGGCCCTGTAGCCTACCAGGCTCCTCCGTCCCTGGGATTTTCCAGGCAAGAATACTGGAGTGGGTTGCCATTTCCTTCTCCAGGAGATCTTCCCGACCCAGGGATTGATCCCAGGTCTCCCGCATTATAGGCAGATGCTTTACTGCCTGAGACACCAGGGAAGTCCTATTCATATTTATCATGTACATATTTGTCTACCCACAACATAAACATTGAAAGAGTATACAAGTGAACACAAATTCAACGTAAGTCTTGTTTCCACTCAGTGCCCTATGTCCATATCCAATGTGACTGTTATCTTTAAGGAAAGGGGAATTTATGACTGAGTGATAGTCAATTGTATATATGTACCACATCTTCTTTACCCATTTTTCTGTCAATGGATATTTAGTTTGCTTCCATGTTTTGGCTATTGTCCTGCAACAAACATTGGGGTGCATGCATCTTTTTGAATTATAGTTTTCTCTGGATATATGCCCAGGAGTGGCATTATAGGAATCATCTGTTAACTCTATTTTTACTTTTTAAAGGAACCTCCATACTGTTCTCCATAGTGGCTGTACCAATTTACATTTCCACCAACATTGTAGGAGGTTTCCTTTTTCTCCACCGCCCCTCAGTATTTATTATTTGTAGACTTTCTCATGATGACCATTCTGACCAGTGTGAGGTGATACTTCATTGTCGTTTTTCTTGCCTGGAAAATTCCATGGATGGAGGAGCCTGGTGGGCTACAATCCATGGGGATGCAAACAGTTGGACACGACTGAGCCACTTCACAAATATTAGCGATTTGGACATCTTTTCCTGTGCCTGTTGGCCATCTGTATGTCTTCTTTGGAGAAATGTCTCTTAGATCTTCTCATTTTTTGAATATTACTCAGCCATAAAAAAGAATGAAATAATGCAATTTGCGGCAACATGGGGACCTACAGATTATTATACTAAGCGAAGTAAGCCAGACAAAGACAAATATCATATGATCTTGCTTATATGTGAACTCTAAAAAAAAGATACAAATGAACTTACTTACAAAACAGAAAGAGACTTGCAGACATAGAAAACAAACTTATGGTTATCAAGGGAGAAAGGGGAAGGGGAGGGATAAGTTAGGTGGTTGAGATTAACAGATACTACTACTATATGTAAAATAGATAATCAACAAAGACCTGTATAGCACATAAATATATGTGTATATATATATTCTTTTTAAATCTTTGCCCATATGAGTTATTATAAAATATTGACTATATAATATATTAATATTTCATTATGTATTATATTTATGTTATATACATTATATATTCATGCGTATCAAAACTTTTATCCTTAGTATTAGAAAATATTGACTATTATCATATGTTAGTATATCAATTAACATTATATATTAATGCATATCAATTTTTACTTTTATGTTATTACAAAATATTGACTATATAATAATTAATTAACATATATTAAGATATTATATTGGGCTCCCCAGGTGGCACTAATGGTAAATAACCCACCTGCCAATCAATGCAGGAGACATAAGAGACGTGGGTTCAGTCCCTGGATCAGGAAGATCCCCTGGAGGAAGGCATAGCAATCCACTCCAGTGTTCTTGCCTGGAGAATCCCATGGACAGAGGGGCCTGGCGGGCTACAGTCCATAGAGCTGCACAGAGTCGGACATAACTGAAGTGACTTATCACCCACACACAATATATTATATTCAATTCAGTTCAGTTCAGCTCAGTCATTCGGTCGTGTCCGACTCTTTGCGACCCCACGAATCGCAGCATGCCAGGCCTCCCTGTCCATCACCAATCCCAAAGTCCACTCAAACCCATGTCCATCGAGTCAGTGATACCATTGAACCATCTCATCCTCTGTCGTCCCCTTTTCCTCCTGCCCCCAATCCCTCCCAGCATCAGGGTCTTTTCCAATAAGTCAACTCTTCATATATTAATATAATACACATATTAATATATAGTCAGTAATTAAGATATTACTATATATTCAATATTTTATAATAACTTACAAGGGTAAAAAATTCAAAAAGAATATATATATATAAACCAACATGCTATACATTTGAAACTAATGTCATACTGTAAATCAACTGTACTTTGACAAATAAGTAAATAGATAGCAATAGAAAAGGAAAAAAGAGAAAGCGAATTTGGACACAGACACAGACAAACAGAGGGAAGATGGCCATGTGACAATAAAGGCAGAGATAGGAGTTGTGCAGTGACAGGCAGGAGACATGTGTACTATCAGAAGCCAGTGAAGCAGGGAAAGATGCTTCCTTAGAGACCCGAGGCTGATGCAGAAGTGAAGGTGTCATAGGTTTGGCTGATAAAGCACCTTTCAGGCATCTCAGAAACAGCTGGGTGACTTGGGAGAATGGGCAGCAGACTCAGCTTCCTTCAGTGATGGTGAGGTCCAAACCGGAGAATTTGGTTTTGTGATTGTTTTTTGGCCATGCTGCATGGCTCGCAGGATCTTAATTCCCTGACCGAGGACTGAGCCTGCTCCCTCAGCAGTAAAAGTGCTGAGTCCTAACCCCTGGACCACCAGGGAATTCCCATGGTTATTATTCTGAAACCAGGTTTACACTCAAACTGTTACAACTTGTGTGTGTGTTTGTGTGTGTGAGTGTTGCTCAGTTGTGTCTGACTCTTCGTGACCCCATGGACTGTAGCCCGCCAGGCCCCTCTGTCCATGGGATTCTCCAGGTAAGAATACGGGAGTGGGCTGCCATTTCCTTCTCCAGGGGATCTTTCCAATCCAGGGATTGAACCTGCGTCTTCAGGATTGGCAGGTTACATGGAAAGCACAACAATGCAATTCACAAGCTGTTGGAGAGCATTTATTTATCATAAATACTTGAAAGTTGGGAGAAGTAAGCCTGGTCTGTGGGTGGTGTTGATGGCTACAGTGAATTTTCCTCAAAATATTTCTCTTAGTTCTTTATGTTATGTAGTTCCTACCAGCAAGACTGCTGCTGCTGCTAAGTCACTTCAGTCGTGTCCGACTCTGTGTGATCCCAGCAGAACTAAGAGCTATAAAGCAAAACAAAGGCCGAATCTTCATACAACTGGACTCAGACTGCCATCTTGTGGATGTTTAGATTTGCAATCTAGAGCTGACAAAAACAAATATGTAAACGAATGTACATATTCATTCTTAAGGTATGTGAAAACTATTGGAAGAGACTTGATTATTCACTGAAGGCCCTCATGTTGCAGAAGAAAAACTTGAGGCCCAGAGGATGAAATGACCTCGTGACATTTTCATTTGGCCAATCTGACGGGCAATTTTAATACAGCAACTATGCACTCCCAGCTCGGTAATGAAGACTGTGTAAGTCCCAGGTTGGACAGATATGAGTTTTGGGGTGAGATTAAAGATCTGGACATGGAACAACAGACTGGTTCCAAATAGGAAAAGGAGTACATCAAGGCTGCATATTGTCACCCTGCTTATTTAACTTATATGCAGAGTACATCATGCAAAATGCCAGATTGGATGAAGCACAGGCTGGAATCAAGATTGCCGGGAGAAAGATCAATAACCTCAGATATGCCGATGACACCACCCTTATGGCAGAAAGTGAAGAACTAAAGAGGCTCTTGATGAAAGTGAAAGAGGAGAGTGAAAAAGTTGGCTTAAAGCTCAACATTCAGAAAACTAAGATCATGTCATCCGGTCCCATCACTTCATGGCAAATAGATGGGGAAACAGTGGAAACAGTGGCTGACTTTATTTTTGGGGGCTCCAAAATCACTGCAGAAGGTGACTGTAACCGTGAAATTAAAAGACGCTTACTCCTTGGAAGGAAAGTTATGACCAACCTGGACAGTATTTTAAAAGCAGAGACATTACATTGCCAACAAAGGCCCATCTAGTCAAGGCTATGGTTTTTCCAGTGGTCATGTATGGATGTGAGAGTTGGTCTATAAAGAAAGCTGAGTGCTGAAGAATTGATGCTTTTGAACTGTGGTGTTGGAGAAGACTCTTGAGAGTTCCGTGGACTACAAGGAGATCCAACCAGTCCATCCTGAAGGAGATCAGTCCTGGGTGTTCATTGGAAGGACTGATGCTGAAGCTGAAACTCCAATCCTTTGGCCACCTGATGCAGAGAGCTGACTCATTTGAAAAGACCCTGATGCTGGGAAAGGTTGAGGGCAGGAGGAGAAGGGGAC
Source organism: Muntiacus reevesi (assembly GCF_963930625.1). Taxonomy (NCBI): domain Eukaryota; kingdom Metazoa; phylum Chordata; class Mammalia; order Artiodactyla; family Cervidae; genus Muntiacus; species Muntiacus reevesi. The sequence continues at coordinate 39,514,809 of NC_089249.1, read as the reverse complement.
AACAGAGGATGAGATGGTTGGATGGCATCACCAACTCAATGGAAATGAATTTGGACAGGCTCCAGGAGTTGGTGATGGACAGGGAGGCCTGGCATGCTGCGATTCATGGGGTTGCAAGGAGTCGGACACGACAGAGCGACTGAACAGAACTGAAAGTTAGGATGAGGTTCAAGAATGGGAATGAAGCTGAGGGATGGTTCTTAATTTATTTTATCACAATCTTAGTGTTATAAAACCAGTATAAAAACATGTTTTGTAAAGCTAAAGAGCTCATTCCAACAGCAAAGTACTCATTATATGCTTTCAGTTCTCCACTTCTTAGAGGCAACTCTTTCTATGCGTATGCTTCTATTTTTTATCTTCTTGTAGTTACCACAACTTTAAGTAATAGGCTTATATCTTTATTTAATCACCGTTTAGAGACTCCTTGCTATAAAAGATGAAATATTATCTTATACCATTGACTACTTGCACCATCTATTCTTATTCCCTAAATTCAATCCCTACCAGAGCCTCTGTCTTACTGGACCACTCTGGACTCGTTATCTTCCAACCTCATAGCGTTACTGTGTCATCCCAGACACTCTCGTTTTTCAGATCACACTTGTGGTTTCCTTTCTAGAAATGTTTATGATTATCTTTTATCCTTGGTGATCTAAAAATGACAAAGATTTTTCACACATCGCTCTCAGCTATCAGGGAATCCTTCTCTGTTGAAAAGTTCTGTCTTTCCAAGTTTGAGGATTCTTTTTTTTTTTTTTAACTGTCTTTGATAATATCCTCTGCACCATTTTCTTTGTCCTTCTTTCTCTGGAATTCTAAATCAATAGATGGGTTCTCTTTTTTCTCTTGTATTATATTTCTTTCTCTTTATCATTTTGCTTCCATTTTTTTACTTTTCTCTTTTTTATTTTTCTACTATTTTTTGGGTTTGTTGGCAATCCTATTTTTAACCTCTTTACTGTCCTTTGCTTGCTCCTTTTTCTTTGCATGGATTCATGGGTATAAAATCTTTTTGAATATCTTGAATTCTCATTTTTTCCTTGTGATCTCGTTTTTGCTTTTCTCTTTTTTTATTCTCTTTTTGGTGCTCTCATGTCTGGCTATCTTTGGTTATCTTCATATTTAACAATAAGAGATGGCATCTGGTACAGGCATCTCCTCTGCTAAATTGATTTCCAATTGCTTTCCTGATAGGCTGCTCCATGGAGTGGAAATTCTGAGATGGAGTTGTTTGCACAGATGGGAGCTTGTGGAATGGCAGACTTAGCTATAAAATGAAATAATGTGGGGATGGCTGTCAGGTGGGGCTTCTTCAAAAGTGAGAGTGAGAAAACTTTACTGTGGGTGCCAGCTAGAAGCCTCAGCTCCCCAGATGAAGGAGGTGTAGAGAGGAGAAATGAACTGTCATACCTCTTCTCTGTTTATATGTTCAATAAATCCGTCTTTTTCTAGGACTCAGACCAATCTTTCCTCCTGAGTCCAGAGCCCCACTGAGATTCTAGTTGGCAGATCATAGTACCCCCATCCCCATATTGGCCCCCTTTGGAACATTCCAGGCTTTGACTTCCTTTAGTGTGGTCCATCAATATACTCCCATCTGTTTTCTGTCTTCCAGGAGTTTATTGACACCTCTCATCTATTGGTTATTTCTGTCCCTTATCCCTGCTGGTTTCTGGATTTTGTGTGAGTGTGTGTGTTTTGGAACTATTTCAGCGTGTTCTGGGAGGTACAGTATATAAATTCACTTACCCAGTCTAGCAACTTGAGCAATTTGTTAGAATCCTTTTGATGTTAAATTGTATTTTATTAGCACTAGTATGGCTTTCTGATTCTCAATAAATGATATGGAAGTTGTTTCATATCTACTTCTAAGGAACTTGGAGGCAGCTTCTGTCTCTTCCAGACGGAGGACCTTCATGTACTCTGGGACAAGATGTGCCCTTTGGCACACAGAAAACATAGCATGTTATTCCTGCCTTCTGGGAGTTTAGATGATAGCAGGGACACAATTATTTAAGAAAAAGAGAAATCAGTAAAAGACATTACATCATGAAATACTAAATTGTATGAAACAGATTGATTGCCTTTTGTGCTCTTTTAGCAGGGTGAGAACCATGAGGCTTGGAGATTGCATGGATGACTCCTTAGGGGAGCTAGAACCTGAGCTGGCTGAAGAGGGGACCACAGTTAGAGAGAAGTTTGGTGGGTGAGAATGATCAAGGTATATTCAGAGGTCCATTGAGGCCCATGAGGACTAGATCGAGGCCAGCCTTTATTGTCTGATGAATGAGACGAAACCTAATCAAATGTGTGGAATCATGTCCTCAGTTAGTAAACATTAATTGAGCATCTTCTATGTGCAAAGTACTATGTCAGGCACTGGGTGAATAAAGCAGGAAAAAGGATGTGAGAAAGCAATCTTTGTCCCTCGTTGAAAGTGAAGCTGAAAGTGTTAGTCTTTCAGTCACGTCCAACTCTTTGAGACCCCATGGTATGCAGCCTGCTAAGCTCCCCTGTCCTTGGGATTTCCCAGGCAAGAATACTGGAGTAGGTTGCCATTCCCTTCTCCAGGGGATCTTCCCTACACAGGGATCAAACCCAGGTCTCCTGCACTGCAGGCTCACTCTTTACCACATGAGCCATTTTCAAATGGCTCTCACCTTCAGATTGTCCTGATTAGATTACATAAACAAACACAACTGATGAAAGCATGAAAATATACATAAAGATGACTCCCATTTTAGGTCACTCAGTTTCTTCATTTGTAAAATCAGGTGATAGAATCTCTAAGTTTCCTTCTAAAGATTGTTCAATAAGATGTTGGCCTATTTCATTTTTAATCCAGAAGCTTTCAAGCTGCTGGAAATGAATGGCAAGGACAGGCAGAGTTGAATTAATCAATATTCACTAGTCTTTTTCAATGCTATATATTAATGGTAGCAATATGATCAATCTTTTAACTACTGTAATTGGTTTTATAACACTGTGGTAGGGTACTTCCCTGGTGGCTCAGATGGTAAAGAATCTGCCTACAATGTGGAGATCAGGGTTCAACTCCTGGATTGGGAAGATTCTCTGGAGAAGGGAATGGCTACCCACCCCAGTATTCTTGCCTGGAGAATTCCACGTACAGAGGAGCCTGATGAGCTACAGTCCATGTGATCACAAAGAGTTGGACTTGACCGAGTAACTAATACACAGTAGGGTAATAAAGCTCTTCTTATAAGAGTCTTATTGTGAAAATGTGGAAGGACTACACTTTGGGACAGGGCTAAACTTCTTATTCCTAATCAATAAAACAGGTGCCAAGGCCACTGGGGAAATGGGAAAGGGAGAGAAATTGTACCCAGAAGTTTAGGAACATTCTCAACGTGAAAACGAGCTTAACTAGAGGCTTGAGTATCTCATTTCAGAAAAATGGAGTAATAAATTTCGAAGTCTATTTTTTTTCATTTTTCAGCAAGGTAGGTTCATTCTCAGTGTGTGTAGGAAGGAAATTGTCTAAAGACTGTAGGGAAAATTCAGGAAACACACCTTGGCTTCTAACTTATTTCCCACTCTTTCAACTCCCTCGATCTAAATACATTTACATTCCGTAGTCCCACAGTGTCCCCGCCAGAAACTATATTCCAGAATTGTGTAACTTTAACATTTGTAATTTATAATTAGTATTGTTTCCAGTTGCAAGTAATAGGACATTTGTTTATTTTTTAACGTTCACTTTTTTTAATCATAAAAAAGCAGAGTGAACATATGTAAGTTCTAGCGACAGTTCAGTTGCTCAAAGATGTCCTGGACTGGATTTTCATGTCTTTTCTTTCATGGCTTCAAAATGGCTGCTTCAGTACCAGCCATCACATCTATGTTTAAGATAGGATGAAGAAAATATGGAAAAGATCCAAAAATAGCCAGAGAATAAAACACTTACACCTATCCTCACCCCAGTAGACTTCTGTTTATGGATCAGAGCTATATTACATGGTTACCTCTAAGCAAAGTGGACCATGAAGCTTTTCACCTGCTATACAAAGAGACCACTAGGATGAAGGAGTTGAGAATAGCTTTTGGGTACAGTCACTAACGTCTGACCCATTTTCCCATAAATCAGCAGCATATTTTAAACAAATAAATGCCTAAGCTTACGGATTTTCCCTACAAGGATTTGCCAAGACAGTTTATGGATTGATATTCATCTACTTATCTGTTCAACAAATATTTATATTAAGCCTTACTCTGAGCCAAGTCCTATCACAATGATAAGTAAATGGCACAGTCTGTTCCCTCAGGGGCCTTCCAGCAGAGATTGATAAATTGAAGCAAGAGGAGAACACCTAAATTAGCTTGAAGTTGGAAGGGTATGGGCAGAAACATACCATGTGCCAGGCGCTGTCTATGTATGGGAAATACAAAGTCCAAAGAAACTCTCAGTCCAGTGGAAGGGGAAAGATAAGTGAAATAAAGGATCTAATAGAGGTCTTGTTGCCCGAGTTTTTCCATTATGAGGCCTGTAGGCCCAGGGAATCATTGCTTTTCTTATCCATTTTAAGACAGGAGTCTCTTAGTTGTTTCCTAGCATCTGATAGAGCTCAAAGTTCAGGGCCTCAGAAACAATATTCTCTTGAAACCATGTAACTCACTTTGGGATGTAAACCCATAGTCTTATAACTGAGATCACATACCTGGTCTCAGGATTTAATGAAACTCAGGTTCTTGATGTTTCATCACAGAAAGAATTCAGTGAGAGACAAAATGATAGGTAAGAAGTGGACTTATTTATAGAGAAACACATTCCACAGACAGAATGTGGGTCATCTCAGAAGGTGAGAGCAGCCCCAGGGTATGGGATTGTCAGGTTTTATAAGAGTGGGTAATTTTGTATCCATGGGATGAGAAGGTTGAGATGGTTGGATGTCATCACCGACTCATTGGACATGAGTTTGAGTAAATGCCAGGAGTTGGCAATGGACAGGGAGTCCTGGTGTGCTGCTGTCCACGGGGTCGCAAAGAGTCAATACAACTGAGCGACTGAACTGAACTGAATTTCGTAGGCTAATGAGGAGGAGGAGTATTCCAGCTATTTTGGGGAAGGGGTGGAGAGTTCCAGGAATTGGGTGACTGCCTATTTTTTGACCTTTATAGTCGGCCTTGGAACTGTCTGTCATGGAGCCTGTGGGTGTGTGATTTCGCTTGCTAATGTGTTACAATGAGCACATACTGAGGCTCAAGGTCTAATGGAAGATGGCTCGCCTGTCATCTTGGACCTATTTGGCACTAATCAGTTTTTGTCATGCATGTCCTATGCTTGTTTCATTCTCTTAAAAGTTGTGCCCTGCCCCCTTTCCTCCTGTTTCACTTCTCTCTTCAGGCTTTCCTTAGTTAGGTTTTCTGGTATACACACACACACCCTCTTCCTTTAGTCTCTAGATTTATGCAACTGAAGATCCCATATCTTCTTTCTTCACTCCACCTTTTCTTTCACTTCTATATCTTGTTTTGTCTCAATAGTCACCTTAAACTTGTGAAGAAATTTCATAACTCCTTTGCCTAAAGTGCTCACCTAGATCTGACATTCAATCAATATGACCATGTGGGTTGTTCAGATATTGATATTTTCACAACATAGGCAAGTAACTACCACCCTGAGCCCCCTAAGTTTTCCCTGCACCCCACACCCTAGCCTCTTCTCATAATCAGAAACCAAGAGGTTAATACCTTACAATGCCTAAGACCTTTAGAATTTGGCCTTATTGCCCATGCCTTACTGGTTATTAAATATTGTTAATATCTCTTCTGAGCTGTTCAGTAGAATACAGAGTCTGAAAAGCTCAAATACCTAGGTGATGGAAGTGGGTAAAGCTGACTGAGCAGAACCAGAGATTGTGTTACATTTCAGATGCCATCTATAAGCAGTAGCCACTAGGAATCTGGAGTAAGCTGCAAATAGATGATTTGTCACTGAAACTTTAAAAGAAGCATCAGTCCCTGAAACATCTTCTCTAGGTTTTAATTTCTCCTACAAAATCTGCACCTGCAGCTCATCAGAAAAGCTCTTTGAGATGGACCATTTCAGACACCCATGGAATATGTCTGGGACACTAGAACATCCTCAGAGAAAGTATCCTGTATCCCACCTAACTCAATGAGCTGGCCTTGAGTTGATGTGTCTGTATTAAGGCTCTTCCTGGAAAGCAACAAATCTTAGGTGTTCTTTTATCAGGTATCATGAGCCACTGACAGTTGAAACAATGGCTTATGGCAGAGAGAAAGTTAATGTAAAATGTCAATCCAGGTAAGCTGGAGCCATTAGTTATTTTTGTAAAATTTTCTGTGTGTTCATCACATTAGTGAAAGGCTGTGGATTGAATACAACATTTTTCCTATGGACCTAACACTACTGGCCATTAGAAGCTATTGATCACTCAAAATTTCTCTTCTATTTAATTTTAGTGTCATATTGGTCTTTGGAACTTCAGGTTTCACATTTCTTCCATAATCAACTTTCCATTGGGAGATGAGGGCTTCCTATACTCTTTTTCTAAAATTGTGTAATTTTGGGGTATTTTGCTTAGTAAACATTGATAGAGCATTTATTATATGTTTGATGCATGCATGCTAAGCCACTTCAGTCATGTCTGACTCTGTGTGACCCTGTGGACTGTAGCCCCCCAGGTTCCTCTGTCCATGGGGATTCTCTAGGCAAGAATACTGGAGTGGGTTTCCATGTCCTCCTCCAGCGGATGTTCCCAACCCAGGGATCGAGCCCGAGTTTCTTATGTTTCCTGCATTGGCAGGCAGGTTATTTACCACTGGTGCCACCTGGAAAGCCCATATATTTAGTACTGGTCTGCAGGGTTTACTGCAATATTAGCCTAAAATAAGTAAAAATAGCTTGGTTTATAAATAAGAGAAACTGAGACTTTCCAGTTACATTATGTGCCCTAAATAGAAACCTTCAAGTTGCAAACTTTCAAAGCTGTGAAGGTGCGTTCATCTGTCCAATCACGTCAGTTACTAGGAGTTCACGTGTCCTGTGTACACTGTCGTATGTGTTCATCCTCCAAAATGGTGGTGCGTTTGTATGCTTTACTGTACAGGGCATAGAATACAGTAGTACAGTATCTTTATTTGAAGCCCAGGACATCCAGAAGCAAGCATAAAAGCAGCAGTGATGTAACTGGTTGTTGCTTTTTAGTCCTTAAGCTGTGTCCAACTCTTTTGCGATCCGCCAGGCTCCTCTGTCCATAGGATTTCCCAGGCAAAAACACTGCAGCAGGTTTCTATTTCCTTCTTCAGGAGATCTTTCTGACCTAGTGATTGAACCCCTGCCTCCTGTGTCTCCTGCATTGGTGCCTTATTTACCACTACGCCACCTGGGAAGCCCGATGTAGCTGGTACTACTGTACTTTTCAAGGTACTGGACTGTAAGATTAAAAATGTTTTCTTTATTTTTTTGTGTTTGTTTGTGTATTATTTGTGTGAAGATTATTATAAACCTATACCAGTACAGGCCTATATAGCCAATCGTGTTAATTGGGTATCTAGGCTAACTTTGTAGGACTTACAAACAAATTAGACTTATGAATGCACTCTCAGAATGGATGCTTGTTCATATGTAAGGGACTCTCTGTAATTGCTAGATGAGAAGACAACGGAGCCATGCCTCCAACCTAAGTCCATTCAAAGCCATAACCTTGTCCCCCCAAACACAAAAATCCATCTGTCTGACATCCTCTGTGCTCTCACCATCACCCAGAACTTGTCTGAAAGCAATGGTTCACAGAACACATCCCTGGTTTCCTGATGCCTTTTTTCACTCCAGAGCCAATGCTACTGTGTTGATGAATTCTATTTTGTTAAGCTCCACATTTTAATCTAGAGTTAGATCAGAACACTGATCTAACTCTATTGTAAAGGACCGCTTACTTCTGTTGCCCCAACTTGACAGGAAGGGCTTTTTTCACTGTTTTCTTCCAGCACTTGGCCTAATGAAGAGCATGTAGCTGGGATTTAACAAATATTCATCGAATAAATGGATGAAAGATTCCAGGCTCACCAAACATATGCTCAACTTTGCCTTCAGTGCTTGATCTGCCTTGGGGGACTTTCCAGCTGCTTCGACTACTGTCAGATCTTCATCATTAAACATGTGTGGTTGTCACACTGGTAACAGATATTTGTTGGTGACGAATCTGATAAACTGATGCAGAGAAATACCTTCTTTGATTACTTACAGGAGCATTGGGAAATGCCCTCGAGTGGACATGGTAATAACTGTACATTTTACTGAGATTATACTGGCTGTGCTTCTCTTGCTGCAAGTGGCATAAACCCAATTCACAATAGCTTAGCAAAAAGGATATTGATAACTTTTAACCTATAACTAGGAAGCAGAGTATTGATGTTGCCTTTAGACCCTGGTGGTTCCCAGAGCTGAACAATTTTGTTTCTGTTTCTGTCTCTGTGCCTGCTTCCTTTCTCTTGATTTTGTGCTTCTCACTCTGGCTTCATTCTGCAGAAAAGCTCTTTCTTTTTGAGCAAAAAGGAAGGGCCAGGATAGGAAGAGCATAGGTCAATGGTTCTCAGAGTGCTCCCAGCAGAGTTAGCATTATCTGGACTGGAAATGCAAATTCTCGGGGCTTTTCCCAGACCTACTGAATGTGAAACTCTGATAGTGGAGACCAGTAGTCTGTGCTTTTTCAAGCCCTCCAGATGACCGCGATACAGACTACAATTTGAGAACCACTGGATTAAGAATGAGAATTAGGTGAAATGAATGGACTTCTCTCAGTGACCTTTCACATACAGAAGTGCAGGAACACGAATGTGGCCCCAGAGGAGAGCTGTATGTCTGGAATTCATCTGAAATACGCAGCACTCATTTGAGGAGAGCCTAATTCATTCACCTTGTTGTTGTTGTTTGTTGTGCAGTCACTCAGTTGTGTCCAACTCTTTGTGACCTCACGGGCTGCAGCACGCCAGGCCTCCCAGTTCCTCACCATCTCCCGGAGTTTGCCCAAGTTCATGTCCATTGAGTCCATGATGCCATCCATCATTCACCTTAATGATATATTTATGCTTATTTTATAGAGTCTTTAAAAAGTAAAGGATTTGGAGAAAATTTAGTAATAAATTCTACTTTGTTAAGCTCCACATTTTAAGAGTGACAGAAAAATGGAGGACACTGGGGTCTGTGTTCCATGCCAGAAAGGCATTCAGGGTCAAAATCCCAAAGTTTTCTAAGAACCTTGAGATCTCTGCAGCTTCTCAGTTTTATTTTTTGAGAAATTCTTTTTTTAAATTTTTTAAATATTTAAGTATCTTTTTTTTTTTTTTTTCTCTATAGTAATAGAATTATTGGAACAAAAAGTGTTGTTTGGGGAGACAGCACAAAGGAAGAAAGTTAGGGGAGAATTGTGATCCACTCTGTAACCAGTCTTGAGGGAATAGATATCCTAGTAAAAGGACTTCCCTGCTGGTCCAGTGTTTAAGAATTCACCTTCCAAGGCAGGGTATGTGAGTTCAATCCCTGATCAGGGAACTAAGATTCCACATGCCTCTGGACAACTAAGACCCAATACAGCCAAGCAAATATTAAAAAAAAGAAAAAGAAATCCCAGTAGATAAAAACAGAAGCTACAGCTCAGAGGAGGGGAAAACTGCCTAAATTCCTTGTATTTCCTGAAATAGAGCCTCCCTTTCCCCCTCCCTGGGGGTGATAAAGTCTCCCGAGGGACCTCCGTTCCCTTAGCAGTAGTAAAAAGTCACTTTGGAAGGCTGTGTTCTGCATTACCTTTCCTTTCAGATTTAACTGTTTTTGTTCTTGCTTGGTCTTTTAATTAAAAAAAAATGAGAGACTTTCATGACAGTCAAGATGGTGTCAGCAGCTTGGCAGTAGCTGAGCTGAAATAAAGGTGGCAAGAGCTAAGAGAGAACTAAATAATAACTATAAATAATAGAACTATTCAGAATGAAATAACCCTAAAAAGTTATTCTAAATAAAAATAACTCTAAATAAAAATAATACTAATATGATAATAGCAAACGCTCATTGATCTTTTATTATGTGCTAGGCCCTTCAGTGTCTAACTCAATGAAACTATGAGCCATGACGTGTGGGGCCACCCAAGATGGACGGGTCATGGTGGAGAGTTCTGACAAAATGCGGTCCACTGGAGAAGGGAATGGCAAACCACTTCAGTATTCTTGCCTTGAGAACCCCATGAATGGTATGAAAAGGCAAAAAGATAAGACACTGAAAGAGCTCCCCAGGTCAGTAGGTGCCCAATATGCTACTGGAGATCAGTGGAGAAATAACTCCAGAAAGAATGAAGAGATGGAGCCAGAGCAAAAACAACACCCAGTTGTGGATGTGCCTGGTGATAGAAGCAAGGTCCGATGCTGTAAAAGCAATATTGCATAGGAAGCTGGAATGTTAGGTCCATGAAGCAAGGCAAGTTGGAAGAAATCAAGCAAGAGATGGCAAGAGTGAACATTGACATTTTAGGAATCAGTGAACTAAAATGGACTGGTATGGGTGAATTTAACTCAGATGACCATTGTATCTACTACTGTGGGCAAGAATCCCTTAGAAGAAATGGAGTAGCCATCACAGTCAACAAAAGAGTCCGAAATGCAGTACTTGGATGCAATCTCAAAAATGACAGAGTAACCTCTGTTTGTTTCCAGGGCAAAACATTCAATATCACAGTAATCCAAGTCTATGCCCCGACCAGTAATGCTGAAGAAGCTGAAGTTCATCGGTTCTATGAAGACCCACAAGACCTTCTAGAACTAACACCCAAAAAAGATGTCCTTTTCATTATAGGGGACTGGAATGCAAAAGTAGGAAGTCAAGAAACACCTGGAGTAACAGGCAAATTTGGCCTTGGAGTACAGAAAGAAGCAGGGCAAAGACTAATAGAGTTTTCCCAAGAGAATGCACTGGTCATAGCAAACACCCTCTTCCAACAACGCAAGAGAAGACTCTACACACAGACATCACCAGATGGTCAATACCGAAATCAGACTGATGATATTCTTTGCAGCCAAAGATGGAGAAGCTCTATACAGTCAGCAAAAACAAGACCGGGAACTGACTGTGGCTCAGATTCTGAATTCTTTATTGCCAAATTCAGACTGAAATTGAAGAAAGTAGGGAAAATCACTAGACCATTCAGGTATAACCTAAATCAAATCCCTTATGATTATATAGTGGGAGTGAGAAATAGATTCAAGGGACTAGATCTGATAGACAGAGTGCCTGATGAACTATGAATGGAGGTTCATGACATTGTACAGGAGGGAGGGATCAAAACCATCCCCAAGAAAAAGAAATGCAAAAAGGTAAAATGGTTGTCTGAGGAGGCCTTACAAATAGCTGAGAAAAGAAGAGAAGTGACAGGCAAAGGAAAAAGGAAAGATATACCCATCTGAATGCAGAGTTCCAAAGAATAGCCAGGAGAGATAAGAAAGCCTTCCTCAGAGACCAATGCAAAGAAATAGAGGAAAACAACAGAATGAGAAAGACTAGAGATCTCTTCAAGAAAAGTAGAGATACCAAGGGAACATTTCTTGCAAAGATGGACAAAATAAAGGACAGAAATGGTATGGACCTAACAGAGGAAGAAGATATTAAGAAGAGGTGGCAAGAATACACAGAATAATTATACAAAAAAGATCTTTATGACCCAGATAATCACGATGGTATGATCACTCACCCAGAGCCAGACATCCTGAAATGTGAAGTCAAGTGGGCCTTAGGAAGCATCACTATTTACAAAGATAGTGGAGATAATGGAATTTCAGTTGAGCTCTTTCAAATCCTCAAAGATGATGCTGTGAAAGTGCTGCACTCAGTATGCCAGCAAATTAGGGAAACTCAGCAGTGGTCACACGACTGGAAAAGGTCAGTTTTCATTCCAAATCCAAAGAAAGGCAATGCCAAAGAATGCTCAAACTACCACACAATTGCCCTCATCTCACATGCTAGCAAAGTAATGCTCAAAATTCTCTAAGCCACGCTTCAATAGTACACGAACCATGAACTTCCAAATGTTCAAGCTGGTTTTAGAAAAGGCAGAGGAACCAGAGATCAAACTGCCAACATCTGCTGGATTATCAAAAAAGCAAGAGAGTTCCAGAAAAACATCTATTTCTTCTTTATTGACTATGCCAAAGCCTTTGACTGTGTGGATCACCACAAACTGTGGAAAATTCTTCAAGAGATGGAAATACCAGGCCACCTGACCTGCCTCTTGAGAAACGTGTATGCAGGTCAGGAAGCAATAGTTAGAACTGGACATGGAACAACAGACTGGTTCCAAATTGGGAAAGGAGTACACCAAAGCTGTATATTGTCACCCTGCTTATTTAACTTATATGCAGAGTACACCATGAGAAATGCTGGGCTTGATGAAGCATAAGCTGGAATCAAGATTTCTGGGAGAAATATCAATAACCTCAGATATGCAGATGACACCACCCTTATGGCAGAAAGAGAACTAAAGAACCTCTTGATGAAAGTGAAAGAGGAGAGTGAAAAAGTTGGCTTAAAGCTCAACATTCAGAAAACTAAGATGATGGCATCTGGTCCCATGGCAAATGATGGGGAAACAGAGGAAGCAGTGACAGACTTTATATTTTTGGGCTCCAAAATCACTGCAGATGCTGACTTCAGCCATGAAATTAAGACGTTTACTTGTTGGAAGAAAAGTTATGACCAGCCTAGACAGCATATTAAAAATCAGAGACATTACTTTGCCAACAAAGGTCTGTCTAGTCAAGACTATGATTTTTCCAGTAGTCATGTATGGATGTGAGAGTTGGACCATAAAGAAAGCTGAGCACTGAAGAATCGATGCTTTTGAGCTGTGGTGTTGGAGAAGACTCTTGAGAGTCCCTTGGACTGCAAGGAGATCCAACCAGTCCATCCTAAAGGAAATCAGTCCTGAATATGCATTGGAAGGACTGATGTTGAAGCTGAAACTCCAATACTTTGGCCACCTGATGCGAAGAACTGACTCATTTGAAAAGATCTTGATGCTGGGAAAGATTGAAGGCAGGAGGAGAAGGGGACGACAGAGGATGTGATGGTTGGATGGCATCACCACCTCGACGGACATGAGTTTGACATTCACATGCTGAGTTTAATTCATCCCGATTCTTGAAGACTGCTCAGAATGTTCATTGCATTTTTAATTTCACTGCTGGCTTAGCTGATGGGCTCTGTTTTTCTTATCTGAGCTGTATTGAGTCAAACAAGATCTTACATCATTCTACAGGAATAAATTTATAAACTCTGTTTACTTCAAGTTTCTAGTTGACACATAAATTTAGCAGCTACAAAATTACAGATAGCATTACCAGAAAGCTATTAAGCTATTCTCTTAGAGATAATATTTATAAATGAAATATAATTACCACCTAAAGCATGCTCTTTCCAGAGCTAAAAGCAATAAAGCTAAAGTAATAAAGAATTTACAATTAGTTCTCCTGGGAGGAGGAGGCCTCCAGCAGAGTGAGAAGAAGCTGGGGTGATTCATGGGCCTAGGATGGGGAAAGTAGAAAGAAGAGAAGGGGATAAAGAGAGGAGCGTGGCTTTTCCAGACAGTGGGTATATTCCAGGCTCTGTTAAGAGAACAGACTCTGACGCCCAGAGAGACCAAAAGTCTCTTGCCCTCACTGGGGGAAGAATTTTTAAAGTACTTTTCCAACCTGATAGAAACTTTCTCTTGGGAATACTTTGTTCACAGATGTTTTCCCCAAAGAGTTCTCTTATTTTCCCAGATAGCTGCATCTTGAAAAAAATTGGATGAACGCAACCCCAATAACCTACATAGTACGTGGCCATTGTCCTTGATGTTTAAATTCAGGTCAGTAAATAATTATCGAGCAGCTACTATATACAAGATGCACTGTAGGTATTTTGAAAGTATTAAGATGGAGCAAGATATGATCCCTGTACTCAGGAAGTTTAAAATTTCAAAGGGGAGGGACTTTCCTGGTGGTCCAGTGCTTAAGACACCATGCTTCCATTGCAGTGGGTGCAAGTTCAATTCCTGGCTAGGGAACTAAGTTCCCACATGCCATATAGTATGGCCATAAAACAGAGGGAAAAAAAAAAAGATAATGAGATAGCTATTTTTTTTTAAATTTCAGTTATTTTTTTAAAAAGAATTTCAAAGGGGAGAGAAGACATGTGATTGCAATCACTAATATTAGCTGTTCTGTGCCAGGCTTTGTTCTCAATGCTTTACACACCTTAACTCATTTAATCCTCATAGCAGCCCTACAAGAAGCTGGCGTTATTTAACTTAATAGATGAGGAAACTGAGTCTGAGCCTCATTACAGAACTTGTCAAGTGTTACACAGCAAAGCTGAAACTCGAGACAGCAAGAGATGAAATATTTGCCTTTAATTCTTACACTAAGTCATTATCAGAGCCTGAGCTATAATTCAGTTGGAGCCCCCTGATTCTTTGCACAAGGCTCCTTTTATTAAAGTATGAAGTCTTTTTGTTTTCTCCTTAATAATGAATGGGGCTAGAAAGGATTTCCATGCTCCATCTGAAACTCCTGCTTGCTTATTCTGAGAAAGCAATTAACTTTAACTCAAACTTTGTTTTTCTAAAGAGCCCCCAAAAGTATTCACTCAGGGTTTTATGAAACCTTAAGCAAAGAACTGTTTGTACAAATACCATCTTGAAAGAGTTTTCTGGCTAGAACTAATATAAACGTACATTTACTGTTGACTTTAGGAAGGCCTTCATATGAATATTAGTTTTTGAAGTTTATTTATTTAAAAAAAAAATCTCTTGTTTATCTAAAAATGTATGTTTTGGTTCAGCATATTGGAATCAAAGTTTGTTAGATAATGTTTTTATTGGGAAAACTGGTTTTATTTACATAAAATATCTAAGGCACAACTTAAAAGAAATACAGTGATTTTAAAAATATCCTCTAAGCGATTTTTATGCTTAGTGAAATGTCAGACAAAAACAAATATTTTATGTTATCACTTAATGAGTATAACAACACAGAAATGGACTTACAGAGATAGAGAACAAACTAGTGATTACCAGGCGAGTGGGTGGGGGTGAGAGAGAAGTATGGGATTAAAAGACACAAATTACCATGTATAGAATGAATAAGCAACAAGGATAAATTGTATGTACAAAGAAGTATAGTTATTTTTAATAACTTTAAATAAAATATAATCTACAAAAAATTTTGAATCTCTATGTTGTGTACCTGAAATGAATATATTGTAAATCAATTATGCGAGCATGCCTGCTCAGTGGCTTCAGTCATGTTCAACTCTTTGAGACCCGATGGACTGTAGCCTGCCAGGCTCCTCTGTCCATGGGACTCTCCCGGCAAGAATACTGGAGTGGGTTGCCACTTTCTTCTCTAGTGTATCTTCCTAACCCTGGGATCAAACGCACCTCTCTTCTGTCTCCCATGTTGGCAGACAGGTTCTTTACCACTAGCAACACATGGGAAGCCCAAAAATCTATTATAGTGCAGTACTATATAACCGATTGGAGTATTAAATATGGTACCCAGGCTAACTTCTTCAGACCTACAAACAAATTTGACTTACGAAAGCACTCTTGGAATGGAGTAGAACTCATTCGTATGTCGGAGGCTTACTGTACTGTTTTGTCATAATTTTAGTCTCCTTTTATGTCTGATTGGAGATATCCAATGATCTCCTTTAGTCTGACACCATCTCAAAAAGTCGTGGTGACAAATGTCTTTATGACTCAGGAGAAGAGGGAGGGTTACTTTGTTCAGATTAATTCATCAGCTTTGCTCATTACTTTTCTGAAGCGCAAATAGAATTTTGTATGTCTTGAAAAGAAATGATTGTTAAAAGGAGAGAGAGCCACTTGAGTATGGTGGAAAGACTTGAATTTCTAGTGTTGGACTAAGAGTTTGAGTTTTAGTACTGCCATGTACTAGTTTTCTTACCATGAGAAGCTCTCTTGGCAGCAATCTCTGGGAAATTAAATTTACATCCAGGTTTGGTTATTTTCAGGATTAAAGAAAGACACAGTAAATACTAATAAATAATGCCTAGGAGGTTTCCTACACTAGTAGTAGTAATAATAATTAATAATAATACGATAATAATAATGTTACCCCAAAGAGATAGGATTGGCATCTAAAATGCATTTCATCTTTTCACAATTTTGAGGAAGTTAATCCTATATTCCATACCCAAGAAGGGAAGAGTAGGCCATCTTAGAATGCTGAAACAAAATATTCCGTATTTATTGGCGTGGTCAGACCTCCAAACTCCTCATCCTTTGTAAGCTGTGTTCAGCTCACCTATGTCTTACCTCCAGCAGAGTAGCTGTGTTGGACCTGTGAACTCCCAGGCCCAGGCCCGCTCTTCACAATGTGGCAAAAATTCCACTCTGTGACCCTCCCTTGCCCACAACAATTTTGCTATGCAAAGAAGATAATATGTGGAAGTTGAACAATTTCTGAAGAGCGGGCCATTTCTTTCAGATAGCATCTTTTAGGATTCTGACTACCTGTGAATTTCAGATTGGCTAGTTTGGTATTTTACCACCACCTGACAGATCAGCTTCTTGCTCACTGCCTCTTGACCCCTCACGTTAGTCCCTATTTCCAAAATAGCGTGCTGGTTAATCACTGGAACTTGCTTAAACCTGGCTGGCTTAGTCCACACAGTCTTTTAATGCATCAGAGAAACTTCAGGAGTCATTCCACAGCAGTTTTGGTCTCTGTATTTCTGTCTCAGGCTCTTTGGTGGCCTTCCCACCTCTCCTGATCTACCCCCTGTATCAGCAATGCCACCAGCACCAACCTGGCCCCACAGTCTGTGGCTCCTCCTCTGGCTCATGGAATAAAACATCCAGGCAGAGATGTCTTTCTAGAAAGTGCTCACTAGGGAGCAGCACATTGAAAGTTGTAAAGCCTTTGTGTATGCTTCCACTGGGTGGATCCGTTTAACCTTCTATACAGTATTTTTTTTATAAAGGTAAAATGTATGCTTTCACAAGAAGTTCTTAATTGACTATTTTAAAATTAGACTTTCAGAACAAAAACCAACTGGTGATAATACTGACCCGACACTGACTTGTTAGAGAAACTAGGTTTTGTGGGATGATAAAATAGCCCCTGATGAGGGCAGGAGGGAAGGGGATGACAGAAGATGAGATGATTGGATGGCATCACCGACTCAATGGACCTGAGTTTGAGCAAGTTCCAGGAAATGGTGAAGGACAGGGAAGCCTGGCGTGCTGCAGACCATGGGGTTGCAACGACTCAGACACGAATGAGCTACTAAACAACAGCAAGGAAAATAGATTCAGGGTTTACTTTGCAAAGGTCAGTGGACACCTTATTTTTCTTATCCTAAATGACCCCTATCATTCCATTTTGAGGGGAAAAAAATCAAGAAAAATGTTGTCACATAGTTCTCTCCACTTCCTTCATTTTATCTTTTTTTTTGAAATATGTGCTACTGCCAACAGCAAAGAACTTTCTAAACAAAGCAAAAACTTGTCTTTGCCAAAGGATAAAAAACAGTCAGGCATTGGGATAGACTCCAATAGTGAATGGAAACTAATGTAGTCCTAAATCCCTCTTCTTAGCATGATACTTAAGCTTAGAACCTTGACATGGAAGAGCAAAGGGTCATTGTGTTATGTTGGATGTACTATAGCAGCCAGGGACACAGGTAGAAACTTATTTAAGAGAAATAATTTATGTGACCTTTGTGCGCAAGTGAAAGTGATAGTTGATCAGTTGTGTCCTACTCTTTGTGACCTCCTGGACTGTAACCCCCCAGGTTCCTCTGTCCATGGAATTCTCCAGGCAAGAATACTGGAGTGGGTTGCTTTTCCCATCCCCAGGGGATCTTCCCAACCCAGGGGTCCAACCAGGGTCTCCTGCATTGCAGGCAGATTCTTTATAGCTTGAGTCACCAGGAAGGCCCCATTCTATGAGCTTTAAATATCTGAAAATAATATCCTTCTCTCTCTCTTTTTTTATGATGGTCTCCTTTGCTCTCTCTCCCTCACACACATACAGTCACTCACATACATCCCACAGGTGTTAATTTTGCTAATTTTTTTGGTTTTGCTCAAAACTGATTGTGGAAAAGAAAAATGTTAGGAGAGCTAAAGCCCACTTATCTCAGTAGATGAATCAGACTGTGACAGGTGGGTTGTAGTTAGATGAGATGAAAGCTCAAAATAAATGCTGTTAGATGAGGTGAAAACACAAAATAAATGCTGTTTTCCATGAGCAGTGACAAGTAGAACTTACAGACCCATACAGTTTCAATCCTATTGTGCAAAGGGAAAAGAACTGATGTGTGCACATGTCATGTTCTGGTAACAGAAAGTTGCAGTAAGAGAGGAAAGATTAAAAACTAAATGCCTCTGCAGTTGAGACTGGAAAAATGTCAAGTAGAGAGCGTGGAAAAGTGTCAAATGTGAAACAAGGGTCCAGAGGGCAGATAACAAAGATTGGTCCCTGGATTTAAGCTACGTGGGAAGGGAGAAACTACACTGGATTGGGCGAACTGGAATGGGAAAGAAAGAAGTTTAAGGGAACCGTTTTTGAATGTTTTTTGAACAAAAAATGTTTTTTGAAAAAAAACATTAGACTTAAGTAATGATAGCACATTTATTATTATTTATTTAAATTTATTTATTTTTAGTGGAGAGATCATTGGTCACAATATTGTGTTGGTTTCTGTCGTACATCAACATGAATTAGCCATAGGTATGCGTATGTCCCCTCCCTCCTGAACCTCCCACGTCCCACCCCTCTAGGTTGTCCCAGAGCAGTTGATTTGAGCTCCCTGCTTCATACAACAAGTTTCCACTGGCAGTGATAATGCATTTAAGATACTGTGATACATGTCATGAATGCAAAAATGGAGGGACAATAGTGTGAAAGGACATCTTTGTCCTTTGAGCTGGTACCACGTGAGGGCAGACAGGAAGAACTAAGAACAGAATAGACAACGCAAGAGAGGGAAGAAAGAAAGCTTGCAGCTCAGAGCAAGTTGTTGTTTTGTGCTTAAGATGAAATGGAATTTTGCTCTGCTGCTTAGAAATTCATGTGACACAGGTCTCAGGATGAATTTGTATAAATATTTCATTCTCTAGATGGAATGGAATTAGATGACCTCTAGCTCTGATAGACTGAGCAAAGGCAGACCGTGGATTTCACATTCAGGTTCTCACATCTGCACTGTGCTCCTCACCTTGGGATACTATTTTTTGTGTTTTAATTCTGAAGGCATAATCACTTCCTGTAGTTGCCTGGAGCTCATTTTGCCCAGAACTCACCCCTGGAAGCAGAAGATCCATTGTGGAGCTCACACAACAAACCTTGAGTGTGTCTGAGATGGAGAACCTCACATTCACTTCTCTGTTTTCCTCACTTGGCAAGTCTGCTATGTCACCAGGAAGCAGTCCCGTAAAGCTAACATGGTTTTATGGTGTCAAGAATGACCGGATCACACAGTCCAACTAGGCTATTACTTCAACGACTTCATTGAAAACACCACTCTCTCTTGCCACTCTTCACTCCCCACTCCACTGAATCCTGTTACTTTCTCCAATTTCCATGGTGACAGAAAGTTCTGATGCTGGTCATTCTTTGGGGGAAATGGTTGTAATAAATATTTCAGGGTAGATTATAGCTCTAAGTCAAGGGTTTTCAATCTTTACATTTGGGATGCTATTGACAGTTTGGGCTAAGTAATCTTGATGCTGGAAAAGACTGAAGGCAGAAGAAGAGGGGCCAGCAGAGGATGAGATGGTTAGTTCATATCATTGACTCAATGGGCATGAATCTGAGCAAACTCCAGATAGTGGCGTGCAGAGGAAACTGGTGTGCTGCAGTCCATGGGGTCCCAGAGAGTAAGACATGACTTAGCAAATGAATAACAACAACAGTTGGTCTCTACCCAGTAGACGATGGTAGCACAAAATGTCCCTAGACATCGCCAAAGGACACTGTGGAGATAAAATCACCTACTCAATCACCCTGCAGTGATTGAGAAGCACTGCATCAAACCACTATCTCCCATGAGTTACTTATGAATCAGTCCTAAGAGTCTAGCAGGGCACTGAGGAAAGTGAGAGGTTTCTGGAGCTCAGGGAAATCATTAGCTCAGGAAGCCTCAGGATGCGGCTATGAAGGATAAATACACACTGGCTCTTATGGGGCAGAGGTAACTTCCAGAACCACTATCAGAAGACTGATGAGGGGAAGACAGAGATAAGGGCACAAGACAACTGAATAGAAAGAAAAGTATTAAGAACGATGTTGCTTTCACTCTATGACTTACACATGTGTGTTTCCATGCTAAACCACTTCGGTCGTGTCCAACTCTTTGTGACCTATGGACCTTAGCCCGCCAGGCTCCTCTGTCCATGGGATTCTCCAGGCAAGAATATTGGAGTGGGTAGCCTTGCCCTCCTCCCGGGGATCTTCCCGACTCAGGATTGAAACCATGTCTCTAACATCTCCTGCACTGGCAGGCAGGTTCTTTCCAGAAGGAAAACCACAGTGAATAGTCAGGAAACCAAGGATCTGATCTCCACTCTGTTCACCTCTTGGTCTTTAGACCATGGGTTTATCCTTGGTTTCCTGATCTATAAATTGTAGCAGTGTTTCCAAACCTGGTTATCTCAGATTGTTGTGTTAAGGTAATACATAAGAACATGTCTTGTAACTATGTTCTCTATGAAAGTGTCAAGAATTACTGTTTTTGTACAGCTGTGCCTTACATATAAGTCAGAAGGCTTAGAGGATGTTTCTCAGATCCGTAGAGGGCCTGGGGCTGGAGTGAGTCAGGTTCATCCTAGAGCAGAATCATGTAGTTTGGTGAAAACCCAGGCCATACTTCATAACCTAGTCCTGGATTCTTGGGCATCTGGAACAGTTATAAGGGGCATTTAAGAGTGTGTGTATCTGGGACATCCCTGGTGATCCAGTGGTTAGGACTCTGCTTTATTACTGCAAGGGGTGCAGGTTTGATCGCTGGTCAGGGAGCTGAGATCCTGCATGCTGTGTGGTATGGCCAACTCTTTCTTTTTAGTTTAAAAAAGAATGTATATATCTGAGTATATAGCATAGTAAAATTTAACTGCTAATATCTCCCACATAAAGGAATTTCTGTTAGTCTTAATGTATACTTATATGTCTTCTCAAAGGGAAAACCTTAGTAAACACAAGTAATAAGCCCACGATACTGTTCATATTGCTTGGGTTCTATAGAAGAAAGAAGATACTTGCTGGCAAAAACTTTAAAAAAATTTTAGCTAACTGTATACAATTATCATTTCTATTGCATGATAAATCTCCTCTCTCTTCTGACCTTGCTAATTTTCTTTTATCTACCAAGACCACTGAAACCTGGGAAACATCTTGCAGCCATGCACCATGAAACCAGATGTTCTTTCCCATGAGAAACAGTAGTGTAATAAATATCTCCTTCCCTGCCCCGCTTAGTAGGGTCAATAAATGACACAGTGAAACACTGTCTTCTCACCACAAAATAGATGGAACAGAAGCAGAAGATATTAAGAAGAGGGCAAGAAAACACAGAAATATACAAAAAAGATCTTCTTGACCCGGATAAACACGATGGTATGATCACTCACCTAGAGCCAGACATTCTGGAATGCAAAGTCAAGTCGCTTTAGGAAACATCATTATGAACAAAGCTAGTGGAGGTGATGGAACTTCAATTGAACTATTTCAAGTCCTGAAAGATGATGCTGTGAAAATGCTGCATGCAATATGCCAGCAAATTTGGAAGACTCAGCGGTGGCCACAGGACTGGAAAAGGTCAGTTTTCATTCCAATCCCAAAGAAAGGCAATGCCAAAGAATGCTCAAACTACTGCACAATTGCTCTCATCTCACACACTAGCAAAGTAATGCTCAAAATTCTCCAAGCCATGCTTCAATAGTACATGGACTGTGAACTTCCAGATGTTCAAGCTGGATTTAGAAAAGGCAAAGGAACCAGAGATCAAACTGCCAACATCCGTTGGGTTACCAAAAAAGCAAGAGAGTTCCAGAAAAACATCTACTCCTTCTTTATTGATTACACCAAAGCCTTTGACTGTGTGGATCACAACAAACTGTGGAAAATTCTTCAAGAGATGGGGATACCAGACCACCTGATCTGCCTCTTGAGAAATCTGCATACAGGTCAGGAAGCAACAGTTAGAACTGGACATGGAACAACAGACTGGTTCCAAATTGGGAAAGGAGTACATCAAAGCTGTATATTGTCACCCTGCTTATTTAACTTATATGCAGAGTACATCATGTGAAATGCTGGGCTGGATGAAGTACAAGCTGGAATCAAGATTGCCAGGAGAAATATCAATAACCTCAGGTACACAGATGACACCATACACAGTGGAACTAAAGAGCCTCTTGATGAAAGTGAAAGAGGAAAGTGAAAAAGCTGGCTTAAAACTCAACATTCAAAAAACGAAGATCATGGCATCTGGTCCCATCACTTCATGGTGAATAGATGGGGAAACAATGGAAACAGTGAAAGACTTTATTTTCTTGGGCTCCAAAATCACTGCAGATAGTGACTTCAGCCATGAAATCAAAAGACACTTGCTCCTTGGAAGAAAAGGTATGACCAACCTAGACAGCATATTAAAAAGCAAAGACATTACTTTGCCCACAAAAGTCTGTCTAGTCAAAGCTTTGGTTTTTCCAGTAGTCATGTATGAATGTGAGAGTTGGACTCTAAAGAAAGTTGAACGCTGGAGAATTGATGCTTTTGAATTTTGTGTTGGAGAAGACTCTTGAGAGTCCCTTGGACTGCAAGGAGAACCAACCAGTCTATCCTAAAGGAAATCGGTCCTGAATATTCATTGGAAGGACTGATGCTGAAGCTCTAATACTTTAGCCACCTGATGCGAAGAACTGACTCATTGGAAAAGATTCTGATGCTGGGAAAGATTGAAAGCAGGAGGAGAAGGGGAGGACAGAGGATGAGATGGTTGGATGGCATTACCAATTCAATAGACATGAGTTTGAGCAAGCTCTGGGAGTTGGTGATGGACAGGGAAGCCTGGCATGTTGCAGTTCATGGGGTTGCAGAGTCAGATATGACTGAGCGACTGAACTGAACTGACTGAACTGTATTTACAGTAATCACGGATTTTTTTTTCTCATATTTTATATGGAGAGCTGATAATATTTCTCAAAACATTTTTTTTTTTTTTAAGATGAGGATTGGCTAGTGGACAACAGGGGACAACAGGGAAGCAAGTGCAAACACCAGGCTGAAAACTTAGGACAGCAAAACCTTTTGGAACTTCCTAAAATATTACGTGGAAGATCAGCTCTAGTTTAAAAGAAAGATTCAGTGCTTATTTGTTTAACTCTAGTAAAAATTACTAAAACATGTTTGCCCTCGGGAATCTAGACTATTGTACCTGGCCAAAAGGAAGAACCATGTTAGGTAAGATTAACCCAGTTCTTTCTGGAACATATGTGTGGTAGAAGTGAGAAGTGTAGGTTTAAGCACAAGAACTGGATTGTCCTTACTTTCTATTTACATGGGAAGTTGGACATCACCTTTTCTCATTTTCAAACTTTCTGTTGCCCAAACTACAGATGAGGTTTCCCAGGTGCTTCCAGTGTTAAAGAATCTGCCTGCCATCCGCAAGAGACACAGGTTTGATCCCTGGGTTGGGAAGATTCCCCTGGAGGAGGAAATGGCAACCCACTCCAGTATTCTTGCCAGGAGAATCCTATGGACAGAGGACCTGGTGGGCTATAGTTCATGGGGTCACAGAGAGTTGAACCTGACTGAGCAACTAACCTGGAGCAGCCACAGCAACAAACTACAAATAAAAACTGTGTGGGAAATGTTTTTGGGTGTCTGCCTCTGAAATACTGTTGCAAGTTGCAGTTGTGCTAAATTAGATCTGGAGAGCTTAATTATAGTAAAATCTGGTAGTGTAGGAGGTAGCCACTAGCTGCTGAGATAGCAGACTGCTTTTTGTTTCTGTCTGGTCTTTGTAGATAGATTCTAACTTTCCCCTTTTATACCTGTCTCACATTTCATTTCCCCAAACCAGAAAGCTTATCCTATTTGCAAAACACTGTTATTGCAGTCATCTCCTGGGGTATAATTAATCAGTAACCCCCAGTTTAATGATACAATGAATAGAATGGCTAGCTGCCAAAAAGGCAAAGGTGATTTGAAAGATGTTATAAGATTTTGAGGAAAATCCTTGCTTTAAATTGGCATTGGGTAGCTGCTTTTTTCCTGTCAGATTCTGGGGTTTCAGTAAATGCATCTTCAGGACAGCATAGAGAGTAGTGTTAAATTTCAATGGTGAGGTTCATTAAAAAATGGGGTAGGCACCCTCAAAGTTTGTGGGTTCCCTGTCACTGAATGAATTCTGATGAGAAGAATGATTTCTTTCTCTGTTAGAGAAACACACAAAGTAGATAGAGAAACCCTCATGTTTCCCACTTAACTTGAAATTGCATGATTTATACATGGTGTCGGCTTCTTAGAACTTTTGGGAGAGAGGCGCTGAAGCCATGTTTAAGAAGCAGGTCCATGGTGTGTGGTACCACATGTATGATGCTGGAGGGCAAAAGTGTGGTGGTTTAGTCGCCAAGTGGTGTCTGACTCTTGCGACTGCTTGGACTGTAGCCTGCCAGGCCCCCCTGTCCATGGGCTTTCCCAGGTGAGAATGCTAGAGTGGGTGGCTATTTCCTTCTCCAGGGGATCTTCCTGAACCAGGGGTTGTACTTGGGTCTCCTGCATTGTAGGCAGATTCTTTACTGCAAGCTACCAGGGAAGCCCTGGAGGGCAACGAACCTCATTACAAAACGACAAACACTTGGATGAAGTATTTGAAGTAGCCAAACTCATAGAAACAGAGAGTAGAATACTGTTAGTTGCTGATGGCTGGGGAAGGGAGAAATAGAGAGTTGTTTAACTGCTCTAGAATTTCAAATTTGCAAGATGAAAACGTTTTATATATCTGTGGTACAACAAAGTGAAAACATTAACCATGAAGGAACCAAACACTTCGAAATGGTTACAATGGTCATTTGAATGTCTTTTCCACAGTTAAATATTTTTAAAGTACTAAAAATTTATTTTAAACTTTTGGCAGAGAAAAATACTTTGTTTTAAAACCCTCACAAGAATAACTGTGTAGGCGCACAGGACGTCAAGGCAAGAGCTGAGTGAGTGTGATGATACTAGTCTATCAGGTAAGCTTTCAGATCAGAGACTTGAAAGCGAAAGTCACTCAGTGTCCAACTCTTTGCAACTCCGTGGATATAGAGTCCATGGAATTCTCCAGACCAGAATACTGGAGCGGGAAGCCTTTCCCTTTTCCAGGGGATCTTCCCACCCGGAGGATCAAACCCAGGTCTCCTGCACTGCAGGAGGATTCTCTAGCTGAGACACAAGGGAAGGCCAAGAATACTGGGGTGGGTAGCCTATCTCTTCTCCAGCAGATCTTCCCCACCCAGGAACCAAACTGGGGTCTCCTGGCTCTCAGGCGGATTCTTCACCAACTAAGCTATCAGGGAACCCTCCCCTTCCAAAAAAAATAAATTATGTGTGTGTGTGTGTGTGTGTATATATATATATATATATATATATATATGCAGGCATGCTAAATTGCTTAAATGTCGAACTCTGTGATATGCTATGGACTGTAACCCACCAGGCTCCTCTGTCCATGGGATTCTCCAGGCAAGAATACTGGAGTGGGTTGCCATGCCCTTCTCCAGGGGATCTTCCCAACCCAGAGACTGAACCCGCATCTCTTGTGTCTCCTGCTTTGGCAGGCAGGTTCTTTACCACTAGGGCCACCTGCGAAGCCTGGATCAGAGAAGGGGAATCACTAAATATTTAGTACAACAAAAGAACACCAGTTTTACTGCTCACTGTTGATTAAGTGACTTAGAAAAAGATGTATCATGCAGCCTTCCAAAAAATATTTACTGAACAAAGAGGAGGCCAATCATTATGCCAGGTGATGGGGATTCAGTGATGAATAAGACTGATTTGCATTTTCTTTTCTTTCTTTTTTTTTGATTTGCATTTTCATACTTCAGTCTACTGTAAATTTCCTCTTGCTGAGGTTGTCAATGACCTTCTAGTGACTAGTTACATTAGAAACTGATTTACAAGGCTTCCCTCGTGGCTCAGATGGTAAAGAATCCTCCTGCAATGCAGGAGACTTGAGTTTGATCCCTGGGTTGGTAAGATCCACTGGAGAAGGGAATGGGTACCCATCTAGTAGTCTTGCCTGGAGAATCCCATGGACAGGGAAGCCTGGCAGACTATAGTCCACGGGGTTGCAGAGAGTCGGCACTTTCACTTTAACAGAGCCTGACTCTTTCCTTCTTGAAACTTTCTTCTCTATTGGCTTCCTTGACTTCACCTTCACCTGATTCTTTTTTAACTTCAGCAGCTTCTAGCTACTCCATATATATTGATATTCTCTAGGGTTTTATCCTAGAACCCCCTTTCTTCCAAGTACACACACCCTAGGAAAAGTCATCAATTTGCTAAAGTGAAAGTGGAAGTATTAGTTGCTCAGTTGGGTCTGACTCTGTGACCCCATGGACTGTAGCCTGCCAAGCTCCTCTATCCAAGGAACTCTCCAGGGAAGAATATTGGAGTCGGTGGCCATTCTCTTCTCCAGGGAGGTCTTCCCAACACAAGGATCGAACCTGAGTCATCCACAGATTCTTTACTATCTGAGTCATCAATTAGCTAATGACCCTCAAATCTTACCTCCAGCTTAAACATCTTTATCTGGGCTCCAGAATGCTACATCTTATATACTATCAGAGAGCTCTACCTGAATGTCCTAAACTCAACAGATTTAAAACCCAATTTATTCTCTTTTCTGATATTCTTTTCTTCCTACATGCTTTTTATCAGGAAAGGACAGCATCAATAATTTAATTGCCCAAACCAGAACTTGGGAGTCATTCTAAATTTCTTCCTCTGTGTCGTCCTCACCAAGAAGGACTCAAAATAGTCTATTAATTTCAGCTCTTTAATAATGCTTAAATATGATTCATCCTCTCTTTCATCCTGCTGTCGCTGCTTGAGTTCTCATTTGAATGATCGCATTTGAATTATTTCAATAGACACATCAATTTCCACCCACCTTGGCTTGACTTTCCTTAATCCATCTGACACATTGCTATCAAACTGACCTTGCCACACAAATCTGATTATGTTGTTTTCTCTGGGCAAAATTCTTTAATAGTTTCCCATTACTTCTAGGACAAATCTTCACCCTTGTCAATGTCTTCTGAGAGCTCTCTTTGCCCTCTTCTTAAAGCATTGTCTCTTACTTTTGTCACCTTTTCATCCAACTCTCAAGCAGGATTGAACTCTTTAGTTTGAGATTCTTTTATAAAAGAGGTGTACTTTTCTTAGCCAGATGGAGTCCTATTTATAAGTGACTCATGGCTATTCTTTTATTATTTTATTGATTATTACTGATAACTCTCTTGTTGCTGCTCACTTTCCCCATGAACCTAAAATTACTAAAAGAAAAAAAAATAGTCTATTACATATTTTAAAAGTACACCCTAATTCCTGAAAACAGACAAGTGATCAGTTTGTTTACCATTTATGTCTGCTTTATTAAAACTGCTTCCCTGATAATACTGAACACAGGAATGTTAAGAAACTAAAGATGGTATCAGGGAAACACTTGGCAGACACTTATTTCTTGGCCTCGTTAGAGTGCCAAACATTATGGGGGGAAAACCGGTGATTCTCAGGACACTCATGAAAATTTTTTCTTTCAGTGAAGTGGAATACATTCTCAAATGAGCCAGCAATGCCATACCATTGGGGGCAAAATGAATAATCTGTCATTTAAAGCAAAGAAAAAGTATCTGGTTAAACTATAAAACTCCTAGAGGAGAACATAGGCAAAACATTCTCTGACATGAATCACAGCAGGATCCTCTATGACCCACCTCCCAGAATATTGGAAATAAAAGCAAAAATAAGTAAATGGGACCTAATGAAACTTAAAAGCTTTTGCACAACAAAGGAAACTATAAGTAAGGTGAAAAGACAGCCCTCAGATTGGGAGAAAATAATAGCAAATGAAGCAACAGACAAAGGATTAATCTCAAAAATATACAAGCAACTCCTGAAGCTCAATTCCAGAAAAATAAATGACCCAATCAAAAAATGGGCCAAAGAACTAAACAGACATTTTTCCAAAGAAGACATACAGATGGCTAACAAACACATGAAAAGATGCTCAACATCACTCATTATCAGAGAAATGCAAATCAAAACCACAATGAGGTACCATCACACGCCAGTCAGGATGGCTGCTATCCAAAAGTCTACAAGCCATAAATGCTGGAGAGGGTGTGGAGAAAAGGGAACCCTCTTACACTGTTGGTGGGAATGCAAACTAGTACAGCCGCTGTGGAGAACAGTGTGGAGATTTCTTAAAAAACGAAATAGAACTGCCATATGACCCAGCAATCCCACTCCTGGGCATACACACTGAGGAATCCAGATCTGAAATAGACACGTGCACCCCAATGTTCATCGCAGCACTGTTTATAATAGCCAGGACATGGAAGCAACCTAGATGCCCATCAGCAGACGAATGGATAAGGAAGCTGT
This sequence comes from Muntiacus reevesi, assembly GCF_963930625.1. Classification (NCBI taxonomy): domain Eukaryota; kingdom Metazoa; phylum Chordata; class Mammalia; order Artiodactyla; family Cervidae; genus Muntiacus; species Muntiacus reevesi. Next base: position 39,486,114 of record NC_089249.1, on the reverse strand, counting down.
GGTACATATACACCATGGAATATTACTCAGCTGTTAAAAAGAATTCATTTGAATCAGTTCTAATGAGATGGATGAAACTGGAGCCCATTATACAGAGTGAAGTAAGCCAGAAAGATAAAGATCATTACAGCATACTAACACATATATATGGAATTTAGAAAGATGGTAATGATAACCCTATATGCAAAACAGAAAAAGAGACACAGATGTACAGAATAGACTTTTGGACTCTGTGGGAGAAGGCGAAGGTGGGATGTTTCGAGAGAACAGCATGTATATTATCTATGGTGAAACAGATCACCAGCCCAGGCTGGATGCATGGGACAGGTGCTCCGGCCAGGTGCATTGGGAGGACCCAGGGGAATCGGGTGGGGTGGGGGGAGGTGGGAGGGGGGATCAGGATGGGGAATACATGTAACTCCATGGCTGATTCATGTCAATGTATGACAAAACTCACTGCAATGTTGCGAAGTAATTAGCCTCCAACTAATAAAAATAATTGAAAAAAAAGAAAAAGTATCTGGTTAATAGCTCTATATCTTTCAAGAAGAGAATCTTAATGACCATACTATTGCATTTGAAAAAGTACACTTGGAATTTCCCTGATGGTCCATGCTGCTAGTGCAAGGGGTGTGGGTTCAATCCCTGGTTAGGGAACTAAGATCCCACATGCTGTACAGCGAGGTTGAAAGATAAAAAATAATAGTAATACTAAAAAAACCTTAATTCTCTTGATGATGATGGTAGTGATAGCAGCAGGAAGCATTTGTTGAAAAACTTCTCCTGTGCCAGGAACTGAGCATTTTTACTCATGAAATAGATGTCATCATTAGGACCATTTTCCAGATGAAGGCTCACAAAGTTTAAATCTCTTGCTGAAGGTCACTCAGCTATTAAACTGGTATAATGTGAAAACCTCTTTGGCATTATAGTTACTACTGCCTCTAAAAGGATGTAGAAAAAGAGAATTTGGAAGTGAGAGGTTTGGAGATCTAACTTCTTAGGACCTGACACACCAAACATTTCTCATTTCTTTACTCCAAAAGCTTTCCCTCATTTCAAGAGATCTGTACCACTTCAGCCAAGACATGTAAGAAAGATCTTTGTCAAAGTTTTTTTTAAAACCCAGATTACATGAGAGCAGTAGGTTCATTATCTCTATATTAAGTCACAGCAGGGGGAAAACTACATGAAAAAATGAATATCTGATAAGTATTCTCTGCCTTGGGCAACATCTTCCCTTTGATTTTAAAAGAGAGAGAAAACTGTATATCTCTGTTATGAATGTGGGGAAGGGAAAATTCATAAAACTCGGATCCCTTTGTTAGAGATTCACACAAAATAACAAAGGGAGCATGTGATTGCTTTTTGCAAAACGGAAGTTCCTTTGCTGGTTTAGGCTGAACATGAAATGATGTTGAAGCAGGCTTTCTGAAAAGGGAATTAGATATCTTGAAGTTTCCAACAAGATAGAACACAACCAGACTCACACTGCTTACAAAAGCCATTTGGCACTGAGTGGAATGCAGAGAAAGCCTTGAAGGGAAAGATTAAATGGGTGACTCAGAGCCTCTCCCCTCTCTGCAGCCAGTCACACCAGTGCAGTAAGCTTTCAGAGAGAATTTTCCCTGGAAAAACAAAGGTACGGATGCTCTACCTTCACATTTCATCATGCTTTATTCTTTCCCAATCATGTTCACATTTTATCCTCATGACAAATTTGTGATGGCAGTAAGGTACGTACTAGATTTCTATTTATTCAAGAAAAAAAAAAGTCAGAGCCAGTGAGGTATTATCTGAGCTGAGTTCAGAGAACTAATAAGGGGTGGGAAATGTACTAGAAACAGGGATGGTTCTGTACTCATTGCTCATTAGGTCAAATCAAATATAAGGAAACACTGGACCTCAGACATTCTACTTCCAAGGTCTAGGCAAGGGCATATGAAGTGCAAAAACATGCAGTGGAAGAAAAGATCACGTAAAGCCCATCAAAATTCACTCTTAGATTTGTGGAGTGAATGTATCATATTTTGGGCTCTTAATGAACAGATCCCAATGCAAGTATGTTAATGCAAGAAATTTGATTGAGAGAAGGTGAATCTAGGAAAAACCAGATGGATAGTGGGAAATCAAGAAAGGGGGGGGGAATAAGTTAATAAAGGGTGCAAATCAATTCAGTTACCATTTTTTGTAACAGGAGTGTAACTCTCTCAGTATGTTGAAAATACACCTCATAGTTTGCTCCTCCAAAGGGTGAGGGTTCAGAAATGTCACAGAGGTGGGTGTGAGGTGGAAGCGTTGATTCCTCAGCACTTCTAGCCAGTTTTATGCAAGCTCTAGCCTGCAGAGAAGGTCCTCAGAAAGTTGAAAATTGGCTGGTTTTTCACTCCAGTGAAAACATCAAAAGGGGTGTGAGTGAGGACTTATAGGGCCTACATCATAGTATCTCCAACAGAGTTCAAAAGTGGAAGAGCAGACATAGAATATTCTCATTCAGAGAAACATGGTATCGTAATTGATTTTTCTCAGCAGCAGAGGTAGTATCAGAAATGCATGTGTGTGTGCCTGTTTGTGAGGCACTCGTCATGTTCGACTCTTTGCAAGCCCATGGAATGTATGTAGCCCTCCAGGCTCCTTTGGCCATGGAATTCCCCAGGCAAGAATACTGAAGTGGCTTGTCATTCCCTTCTTCAGGGGATCTTCCCAACCCAGGGATAGAACCTGGGTCTCCTGCATTGCAGGCAGATTCTTTACCATCTGAGCCAACCGGGAAGTCCCCACTTTGTATCAGAAGACCACTTTCTAAAAATTTTAGTTAACATTTCATTGATCTTTTCCTTATCAGTACTATACTCTTTTGATTATTTCAGCTATATACCAAGCCTGAATATTGGGAAGAGCGATTCTTCCCAGTTTATTTTTTATTTTCAAAATTATTTTGAAAAATAAAAGTCTAGAGTCTCTTCCCTTCTGTATAAATTTTAAAGTAGGTTTATCTATTTTTGCATAAAAGTTTCACAGATTTTGATAGGAATTTTGATAAACAAATAGATAAATTTATGGAAAACATACATTTATTATGTGGAATTTTCCAATCTATAAACATGGCATGTTCTCTCCAAGTATTAAAGTCTTCTTTGATTGCTTTCTTTAGAATTTTCTTATTTCCACATACAGATCCCATACAAGTTTTGTTAAAAGACTCTTTTGCCCTCTGATGCTGTCTTGTACCAGTGTAAATCCAATGATATTCCTGTTATCACAATCAATGTTTTTGGAAGGGAGATTTTTGAGGATTTTATGGAGGTAAAGCTATAGCAATTGTCACTATATAAATATATGTAACATATATAACACAAAACCTGGAAGTGACAATACCAATATAAAAGTTGTAGGGTAGCGAGGTTATGGGATTTTATTTCCTCATGAATTCTGAAATAATATTCAAATTTAGAGTTTGGAACTTAATATATTGTATACCTTATAGCTTTGATAGGAAAAAAAGATGTACCTGGGATTTTAGTTGGCCCAATTTACCTGTTTCCAGAGAGAAGGGAACATAGGACTTTTAATGGAAGTATGGTCTCTCACACTCCTCCCCATCCTGCAAGGAGCAATAAGGGAATTTTCATGATTGCAAAAAACAAAGAAGGAAAGGACAGCTCCGGCATAGTGGGGAAATTGCTGTACTTTGAAGCAGTATGTTTATGCTCAATCCATGGTCCTAGAATTACTAACAATGTAATTTAGAAAAAAAATCACTTTATATCTCTTAAGTACAATTTTCTCTTCTATAGAGTAGAATGTTTACATCTAGAAGGTTCCTAGATTGGTTCTCTAAAGTTACCTCCATGTCTCATGTTAGAAGAGTCATTTCCTCAGTGCAACTAAATAGCTGTTTCCACTAGATGGGATTAATTTCTGGGCATTACTGATGAAAACATTTTATGCATTGGTTCTGAAATTTGACCAAGATTTAGAAGTTATAAAAGCTGAGATTTAAACCCATCTTTAAGTGAATCAGAGCTTCCATGGGCAAGATACATGGCTCAAAATTTTCAAAAGCTCTTCACGGTGATTTTGATGATTGGCCAGATTTGGGAAAACTAGTGCTTTTTAAACTTTAAAGTGCACATAATTCACCCAGGGCTCTTGGTAAAATGGAGATTCCAATTTGTGGACCTGCGTGGGTGGGGGAGTGGAGCTCAGGTGTTCCCAGGGGACGCAGATGCTATGGATTGAAACTGGAGTACCACTCCTAAAGTAGCAAGAAGACTCTCCTTTGGGCTTTCTGTTCTTTAAAAGGGCAGGTCACATACTGTCAAGGAGGTTCTTTTAAGGAAAAGAGAAACATGATTTTAATTCAGAGATTCCTTAAGTTCTGAGTATTCAAATAGTAAGGAATCATAAATTACTTCTGGCAAGACTAAAATATAAATGCTTGAATGTATAATGAAAATGTCAGCTTCAGTTCAGTTCAGTCACTCAGTTGTGTCCGACTGTTTATGGCTCCGTGGACTTCAGCCCATCAGGCCTACCTGTCCATCACCAACTCCTGCAGTTTACTCAAACTCATGTCCATTGAGTCAGTGATGCCATCCAACCATCTCATCCTCTGTCATCCCCTTCTCCTCCCACCTTCAATTTTTCCCAGCATAGGGTCTTTTTAAATGAGTCAGTTTTTCGCATCAGGTGGCCAAAGTATTGGAGTTTCAGCTTCAGCATCAGTCCTTCCAATGTATATTCAGGACTGATTTCTTTTAGGATCGACTGGTTGGATCTCCTTGCTGTCCAAGGGACTCTCAAGAGTCTTCTCCAACCCCACAGTTCAAAAGCATCAATTCTTCAACACTCAGCTTTCTTTATAGTCCAACTCTCACATCTGTACATGACTACTGGAAAAACCATCGCTTTGACTAGACAGACCTTTGTTGGCAAAGTAATGTCTCTGCTTTTTAATATGCTATCTAGCTTGGTCAAAACTTCTCTTCCAAGAAACAAGTGTCTATTAATTTCATGACTGTAGTCACCATCTGCAGTGATTTTGGAGTCCCCCAAAATAAAGTCTGTCACTGTTTTCATTGCTTCCCCATCTATTTGCCATGAAGTGATGGGACCAGATGCCAGGATCCTAGTTTTCTGAATGTTGAGCTTTAAGCCAGCTTTTTCACTCTCCTCTTTCACTTTCACCAAGAGGCTCTTTAGTTCTTCACTTTCTGCCATAAGGGTGGTGTCATCTACATATCTGAGGTTATTGATATTTCTCCCAGCAATCTTGATTCCAGCTTGTGTTTGATCCAGCCCAGAATTTCTCATGATGTACTCTGCATATAAGTTAAATAAGAGGGGTGACAATATACATCCTTAACACACTCCTTTCCTGATTTGGAACCAGTCTATTGTTCTATGTACAGTTCTAACTGTTGCTTCTTGACTTGCATACAGATTTCTCAAGAGGCAGGTCAGGTGGTCTGGTATTCCCATCTCTTGAAGAATTTTCCACAGTTTGTTGTGATCCACACAGTCAAAGACTTTGGCATAGTCAATAAAAAAGAAGTAAATGTTTTTCCGGAACTCTCTTGCTTTTTTGGTAATCCAACAGATGTTGGAACCTCTGGTTCCTCTGCCTTTTCTAAAACCAGCTTGAACATATGGAAGATCATGGTTCATGTACTATTGAAGCCTGACTTGGAGAACTTTGAGCATTACTTTGCTAGTGTGTGAGATAATTGCATTTGTGCAGTAGTTTGAGCATTCCTTGGCATTGCCTTTTCAGGGATTGGAATGAAAACTGAGATTTTCAAGTCCTGTGGCCACTGCTGAGTTTTCCAAATTTGCTGGCATACTGAGCGCAGCACTTTCACAGCATCGTTTTTTAGGATTTGAAATAGCTCAACTGAAATTCCAGCACCTCCCCTAGCTTTGTTCATAGTGGTACTTCCTAAAGCCCACTTGACCTCACATTCCAGGATATCTGGCTCTGGGTGAGTGACCACACCATCATGATTTTCTGGATCATGAAGATAATTTTTGTATAGTTCTTCTGTGTATTCTTGCCCCCCTTTTTAATATCTTCTGCTTCTGTTAGGTCCATACCATTTCTGTCCTTTCTTGTGCCCATCTTTGCTTGAAATGTTCCCTTGGTATCTCTAATTTTCATGAAGAGATCTCTGGTCTTTCCCATTCTATTGTTTTCCTCTATTTCTTTGCGTTGATCTCTGAGGAAGGCTTTCTTATCTCTCCTTGCTATTCTTTGGAACTCTGCATTCAAATGGGTATATCTTTCCTTTTTCCTTTGCCTTTCACTTCTTTTCTTTTCTCAGCTATTTGTAAGGCCTCCTCAGACAACCATTTTGCCTTTTTGCATTTCTTTTCCTTGGGGATCGTCTTGATCTCTGCCTCCTGTATAATGTCATGAACCTCCATACATAGTTCATCAGGCACTCTGTCTATCAGATCTAGTCCCTTGAATCTATTTGTTGCTTCCACTGTATAATCATAAGGGATTTGATTTAGGTCATACCTGAATGGTCTAGTGGTTTCCCCTGCTTTCTTTAATTTCAGTCTGAATTTGGCCATAAGGAATTCAGAATCTGAGCCACAGTCAGCTCCCGGTCTTGTTTTTGCTGACTGTATAGAGCTTCTCCATCTTTGGCTGCAAAGAATATCATCAATCTGATTTTGGTATTGACCATCTGGTGATGTCCATGTGTAGAGTCTTCTCTTATGTTGTTAGAAGAGGGTGTTTGCTATGACCAGAGCATTCTCTTGGGAAAACTCTATTAGCCTTTGCCCTGCTTCATTCTATACTCCAGGCCAAATTTGCCTGTTACTCCAGGTATTTCTTGACTTCCTACTTTTGCATTCCAGTCCTCTATAATGCAAAAGACATCTTTTTTGGGTGTTATTTCTAGAAGGTCTTGTAGATCTTCATAGAACCGATGAACTTCAGCTTCTTCAGCATTACTGGTTGGGGCATAGACTTGGATTACTGTGATATTGAATGGTTTGCCTTGGAAACAAACAGAAGTCATTTCTCGTTTTTGAGATTGCATCCAAATACTACATTTTGGACTCTTGTTGACTGTGATGGCTACTCATTCCTTGTAAGGGATTCTTTCCCACAGTAGTAGATATAATAGTCATCTGAGTTAAATTCACCCATTCTAGTGAAATGAAAATGTCAACTTCACGAAGACATTAAAAGAAAAAAGACAATTGATCAAATATCATTCCTTGTCTTTATGAGATACTCCGGAAGACACAAGCAGGAGTCATGGGTTGTTTTGCAAGTTCATAGATAGAGAAACTGATTATTATAACAATTTAGAATCATTTCAGACAATGGCCCAGATAACAAAATTCCTTTTTTATTGGAAAATTTCCTCAATACTGGAAATTAACTGGGAAATTCCATGTTTAATCATTCAAATTCAGATTTCTCATAAATATTGAAATGGAGTCAATAAGCATGTTTAATAATTGAAATAAGCTTTTACTGTTTTAGATAAAGTAAACATTAAAAACAACAAACTGACTTGATGAATTTATCGGGATCCAAGATTTCAGTTTCAACTTTGTATGTTCAAGATACTGTGTTATAAAATTTAACCATAATATCAACATTATTAATTTACACTAAGAAATAAAGCTGTTTGGTACAATTGTTCCCTTTTTTCTAATCCATACAGATTTTCCTATAGGCAAACTAATGATGATGTTACCCAGAGGTATGGCCTCAGAACAAAAGAATTTAATTATATGCTCTAAATAATTAGTATTATCAAATTCTGATAACTTGTTGCTTTGATCTCCACAGTGGGGTTGCCTCTGTAATAGGTAAACACATACCTCAACCCAAACAAATGGGTACTGTCCTCAGTTAGGACTCTGGCTATAATCTACCAAAATGGTTCATACTTGTTGAACACCAGCCCAGTATGCAAGGTAAAAAGGACATCTGAGTCCCTCAGGATGTTCTAATCTTGGAACAGTGAATGACGAAGTCAGTGTTTCTTATTTTCAAGCTTTTATTCCTGATCACTACAGTCTCTTTACTTAGTCACACATTGAATACCTCTTTTCTCTTCCTTTGGGGGAAAAGAAGAAAACTGATCATACTCCTCAAGTTATGGTTAATTATGGCCATGTTTATTTTGTGATATTTATTATTTTCCTTTACTAGCAGCCATGTCCAACCCCATTCTTATCCCTTCAGTAGGATCCCACTTTGTATAAGCCATGTAAGTCTTTCCAATCCACCTTCCATAGCATATTTTAATTTTTGAAAAAATAAGGTGTGATTTTCTGTCAGTTTAATACATGTAGATTTAATGCTGTAAAATAAAAGTTATAATGGCATTGCCTTTCTTACCATTTTCCCACAATATTAGGTTTTCAATGACCATCAATGTTAGGAATTCTACTTCATGACTCCTGACTATGGCAATAATAGTTCCACTGTATGTGTATATTGTTACTTAGCTATTCTACTGATGATACTCCAGAGGTTATGTTCACCTTTGCTACTGCAAGAACTACCCTGCTAATATTTTGGTGCACTCAACATCTTGATTGATATTTTTGGTCCAAGAATAAAATGACCAAATTAAAAGGTATATGAACTTTACATTTACATTGGGTTTCCAATATTTTCCTTGTTTATTTCATGAGTTCCTTGTATTTCCTCAATATTACATTCTTGTCAGTTGTAAAAAGTACATATATTTTTTCCAGTCTATTTATTACTTTGTCTAAGATGTCCTTTATTGAAGAACAGTTTCAGTTTTGATGTAATCTAATGTATACATTTAATTTTCCTCTTAAGACTTGAACTTTCAGTATATTAGTTAAGACATTGACACCTTAGGAATAAGTGAAATAAAATGGACGGGAATGGAAGAATTTAATTCAGATGGCCACTGAATCTACTACTACTATGGGCAAGATCTACTACTACTATCTACTACTGTGGGGAAGATCCCTTAGAAGAAATGGAGTAGCCCTCATAGTCAACAAAAGAATCTGAAATATGGTACTTGGTTGCAATCTCAAAAACAGTAGAATCTCAATACACTTCCAAAGCAAACTATCCAGCATCACAGTAATCCAAGTCTTAGGCCCAATCACTGATGCTGAAGAAGCTAAAGTTGACAGATTCTATGAAGACCTACAAGACCTTCTAGAACTAACACCAAAAAAGATATCCTTTTCATCAAAGGGGATTGGAATGCAAAAGTAGGGAGTAAAGAGACACCCATATTAACAGGCAAGTTTGACCTTGGAGTACAAAATGAAGCAGGGCAGAGGCTAACAGAGTTTTGTCAAGAAAGCACACTGCTCATAGCAAGCAACCCTTTCCAACAACACAAGAGACGATTGTACACATGGACATCACTAGATGGTCAATGCTGAAATCAGATTCATTATGTTCTTTGCAGCCAAAAATGAAGAAGCTCTATACAGTCAGCAAAAACAAGACCGGGAGCTGACTGTGGCTCAGATCATGAACTCCTTATTGTAAAATTCAGGCTTAAATAGAAGGAAGTAGGGAAAATCACCAGGACATTCAGATATGACCTAAATCAAATTCCTTATGATTATACAGTGAAGGTGACAAATAGATTCAAGGGATTAGATTTGATCGACAGAGTGCCTGAAGAACTATGGATGGAGGTCATAACATTGTACAAGAGGTAGTGACCAAAACCATTCCAAAGAAAAAGAAATGCAAGAAGCCAAAGCAGTTGGTTGAGGCAGCCTTCTAATAGCTGAGGAAAGAGGAGAAGTGAAAGGCAAGGGAGAAAGGGAAAGATATATCCAACTGAATGGAGAGTTCCAGAGAATAGCAAGGAGAGAAGACAGCTTCTTAAATGAACTGTGTGGGCTACTGATCACAAAGAGGGCTAAGCCTGCCCACTGCCATCAGGGAGAGCATGGAGGGAACCAGCTGGCTAGAGGCAGTGCAATACAGGGAAATAGCAACATCCCAGGCAGATGTAATCACTGGAAACACAGCCAGAGCTGGTCTCAACAGACCACATTGTTGGAGGCAGAAAGAGAACGCTGCCAGGCTTTGTATGAAGTTTGCTCCTTGTTTGATTATTTCAGGATAACATAAAACCAACAAGTAATTATGTATTCAATCCATAATTGAAGTAAGCTACAACTGTTTCTGGCATTTATTCAATGAGACAGAAAAAAATTCATGAACACTATTCCCTTACAGCAATTTCTTAAGTACCTTGAAATACATGATGAATGGACTTCTCAACCTTAGACTCAGATTCAAAAATCAGAATCCAGTTAGCTTTTCCTAGGTTCCTTTTGCAAACCTTTCATTATTTTTTCCCCCATCTTCAGGTCTCACAATCTACATTTTAATTATGCAGGACATTGAAACACCATACACATATGAGTAAATCTGAAAGGATAAGAACAGGGGCTCAATAAAACACAAGAATTCTGCACATTAAATGGGAATCACATGAACTGATGGGGCATGAAATTGACCTGCAACTAAAGATAATGGTTCAAATTACACTGGCATTTTCAACAGAGCAAAGCTGTCAATAAAGAAGTTCTAAAGCTATGTACTGCATCCAGAAAGGGAAACTAAATCTTTTTTTTTTTTTTTTTTTTAAATGGGAACACGGTGAGAGGGCTAAAAAAGAAACATTTTTGCTGGTGTAAAGTCCTCATCAGGCTCAGCAGGCTTGTCAGTTGGATTTGTATGTGAGATGAACTCTTTCCAAATGTGCAGGCTTCACTGCCATCTGCAAGACAGGACTTTGTAATCCTTCCATTGGCTCAAATTCAGAAATGTCTTCCTCCATAGAGTGTTCACTTGCCCATCTTGATCTCTTTTCCTTGCCTCTTTTTCTTTTTTTTTTTAAATTCAAGGCACTAGGAACCCCAAACAAGTAAAGCTTCCTTGAAGTGTTTAGGCTGGGAGACAGGGTTTTCAGATGGTTCTTATTTTTTGCTTCATGGAAATGGAAAATTGCACATAGATTTTCTCTGCTTAAGGCTGAGAAATTACTTATACACGAGAAAGAAAAATAAGGGGGGGGGGTGGGGAGAAACCTGAGTATTCAGTCTGTTTTTATTGTGTGTAGAATTAAGATATGGGCTCTGTTAAATATTTGTAGGTGTGTTCTTAGCCATTAAGCTCTCTCAGCACTGCATTTCTGGTGTATGGAAGTGGCTTGACAAAGACAAAAATTAGAAAGACAGACTCTCTCAGCTTGCTATGTGTCATATTATACATTAATTTAAATTTTTTATTTTGGTACTGGAATATGATTTGGAAATTTCTGTAATGTCACAGGCTTATACTAAATACATATACACACAAATACACAAGGAGTAATCACATGACCCATCTCTCATCCCTGAGGGCTATGAGAAGTGTTGATCAACAGTTTTGGATACTGCTTCTAGCATTTACATCCATGTTTCTGTAGTATGTTTATTGGCTATTTCTTGATTTTTTTTCATCTTGTGTGATGGCTTCCTACCCTGGAAGATGAAGATTTAATTCTTCTTTATATACTGCTCCTAGGCACTTCAATTTCTCATCCCTTCAATACATTTGGTTAAATTAGCATTAGGTTTAGATTGCTAGAACTATGTACCTGTTGTCCATGGAGGCATTTGGTATACTGCCATTGCATTTTTTCTTGTGTAACTTTTCATTTCTCTTGAAGTTAACAATGGACCTTTTTTTTTTTTTTTTTTTTTTTTTGCTTAGTTTTCTAGGTACTGTCTAGGAGGTGAGGGAAAGCCTTCACCCTCCTGGTGTTTCTGAGGGCATGGGTTTTGGTAGCACCCAAAGCAGCTTTATTTCTGAGATCCACTGAGAGTAACTCTTCAACTGGCGTGTCTGTAGGGTCAATGGGGAAATTGGTCCTAGGAGACAGGATTCGCAGGCAGCATATGCCTGCAAAGTCTTGAGATCTTACTGGAATGCAGAAAGGGATAAAAGAGGCTGCAGAGAAAGAAGGGCAATAAATTGCTTGGAGAAGTTGTGTGTTAAAAATTAGAGAAGCTCTACTTATACACAAGCACCAGTGGTTACATGAGAAATAATCTACACCAAATTCTTGCCAGGGCTACTAAGTACATTTCCTAAGGGAAAATGGAAATTAAGACTTTTTAAATATGTGGAATCAAGGGGCAAAAAGAAGGTTTATGGATACTCAAATGTCTCAAATGCTCTGAGAGATGAAGCAGTGCATATAGACAGATTTTACCCCCAGGATGGGGCAAGCATATTATGACTATTAACCTCTCAGTGGGAGGTGTCTTAAAAATGAGTTTCAACTCATAGATCTTGAGATCCAGACTATTGTTCATGGATTGAATGGCATCCCTATCTAGGATGTCCTGAAGGTAAGGCATTTCTCCCTTTATCTCTTATACTTCCTGTCTTCTACTATTCTTTCCAAGATAATACTGACACTTCCATAGGTATGCATAGCCTTAAATTCTGGAATATATATATTTCTTCCCCCTAGGAATATACCCACAGGGGCCAAAGATTTGTTTCACAGGTTTTATGGGTATGAGGACAGTGATATGATAGACTGACTGTATACCCTATTGAGTGTGACTGCAAAAGAGGTACACACAAGTGTTAAAGTTGAAATAGCAACAGTTTGGGAGTTGCCCGTGGAAGACAGGACAGGATGCACCAAGCTGCTAAAGAAACCCAGATTAAGTGAATGTCCTCTGAGCTGGGCTAAAGAGAAAACTGATTTTGAACTTAATTTTTTTTAGTGCATGAGAAGGATATTCCATTTAGGAATTTAATCTCTCTGGCAGCATCATATTTAGACAACCTATGTTATTAATTTTTAGGGCATTGTATTATTTGGGGGTATTATTTATATTGTCACATGCTTCCCTGGTGGAGACTCAGGTTCAATCCCTGGGTCGGGAAGATCCCCTGGAGAAGGAAATGGCAATAGCAACCCACTCCAATATTCTTGCCTGGAGAATCCCATGGGCAGAGGAACCTGGCAGGCTACAGTCCATGGGGTCTCAAAGAGTCTGACACAACTGAGCAACTAGCACTTTCACTTTCACGTCAGGATGAAAAAAGTAAGAGGAAAAAAAAAAGTGAAATGTCACTCAGTCATGTCTGACTCTTTGCAACCCCATGGACTGAGGCTGCCAGACTCTTCGGTCCATGGGATTTCCCAGGCAAGAATACTGGAGTGAGTTGTCATTCCCTTTTCCAGAGGCTCTCCCTGACTCAGGAGTCAAACTTGGGCCCCTGTTTTGCAGGCAGATTCTTTACCATCAGAGCCTCCAGGACACTTTGCTCTAACATGAGGGAAATGGCAACACTCTTGTCAAAAAAGGCAGTTGATGTCCCTTGTTCTTCTAGTCTCCTCGATGAAAGAGAAAGGTCCAGCTCTTCCAGCTCTCTTTGTTCCAACTTCTTTAGCCTGCAATCGGGTGAGTACACCAGATTAACCCTGCCTATTTTTGATGTCTGCAGTTTGGGGTGAGGGGAAAAAATGGCCTACTCTGGTGCTAAAATCAGTCTTGCCAAAGAACACTGTGCTTTAGAAGAGAAATGAGCAATCGGACTGACCATCAAGAAAGCTGACATCTTGAGTCTCATTAACTACACTGTCTTTGTACCTATACTCTGTTAAATATGGAATGATGAGTCTTGCCATTCCCTCCTTCACAAGGCTTCCCAACTCACTGAATGTGCAGTAAGTTGAGATATGGCACCTGTAGCTGCCGACTGTGACTACATTGATACACTCTTTGGTAGGCCAAGCTGACAAGCACATGGTGAAGTGGGTCTCAAGCCTGGACTAGAATTCCCTGGGAGTATTTAAAAAATTATAATGTCCAGTCCTACTCCCCACAGATTTGCTTTAATTGGACTGAGTTGGAGTCTTAGCATCAATGGTTTCATAAAAATCCATGAGTTTCTAAACATGCAGAGTTGAGACCTAAATCAAATCAGAAGCTGAACAACAAATCATCTTACTCCCCCTGAAACAGACAGGGAACAGGTTTCCTAGTACTAAGAATGCTCCGTTCATTAAGACTTCTGTTTTCTTCTAGCATTCCTTCACTCTAGTGTCCTCAGCAGGGGAAGAGTTGTCATTAATAATTTATAGACATTATGTGTTCCAAGAGCCTTAACCAGTATAGTTTCAGGTATTTAATACTCACCACGAAAGTTATATTTTCATCTGATTGTAGAATCAAAAGCTAAAGGGAAGAGTTCCCTGGTGGCTCAATGGTAAAGAATTCTCCTGCCAATGCAGGAGACACTGGTTTGAGCCCTGGTCCAGGAAGATCCCACATGCCTTTGATCAAGTAAGCCGATGTGCCACAGCTATTGAGTCTGTGCTCCAGAGCCCAGGAGCCTCAATTACTGAGCCCACACACTGCAACTACTGAAGCCTGTGTGTCTAGAGTCCATGCTCAGCGACAAGAGAAGCCACTGCAATGAAAAGCCTGCATACTACAACTAAGGAGTTGTCCCCGCTTGCTGCAACTAGAAAAAAAAACCTGTGCAGCTATGAGAACCCAGTGTAGCCAAACATAAATAAATAAATAAAATTATTTTTTTAAAAAGCTAAAGGTGGAATAACTTTTCTGAAATCATACTTCATAAGTAAAAAATCAGATTAGAACATGCATCAATTTGAATTACTCCATTATTTTATTGCAAACTTATGTAGTAAATAGTTTTAAAAAGTTTACATTTTGGGGTGGTTGTATCTTTATTTAAATTCAGCTTATTTGCAACTGTTTTAGGAGAGAGAAATGGAATAAAAATTCCTTTGCTGTACTATTATAGTTGTAAGTCAAGGGTGCGATTTCACCATGATTATTATCTCTAATTCCCCAAATGCCAGAGGTGGTATAATTTAGTAGTTAAAAGGGCATGGGTTTTGGAGTATGACTGCATCAGTTCAAATCTCAACTCCGCCTATCTCTATAATCTGAAAAGTCTACTTAATGCCTCTTGACCTCAATTTTCCCATCTGAAAAGTGGGGATAATTTTTTTTTCTGCTTTGTTCTGAGGCTTACATATGCTAGTTTAAGTGTTGAGAACAACATCATAATTAATCAAAAGCAGGCTATTAATATTATCTTGGTATTGATGAGTAGTATTTGATCTAGTGAAAGTACACTGTTGCTACAGTAGTTCTTCACTAACATACTTTTGGTCAGAGAAGAAGATACTTTAAGATAGGTCAATTCGAGATCCCCATTAAAAGGATTTGTTCACCAAAAGACTTACAAGAAATTTTGACTTTCTTGAGCATTTGCTTCATGTCTGGCACTGTATTAAGCATTAATATCATTTTGCTTATTCTCTGCAATTGTAAGATACATTATTTCCTAATTGTTTACTGGAGAAAATATTTTTGCACAGTATACTATTTAAAAGACTTAGAGAAGGATCACTTATATATTTTCTTTCTTGTGTATTTCACATTTGTTTAAGCACTAATGTTAATAGTTGTATTATTGGAGTATTGGTTTCAGGTGTTAGAATATTGGTCTTGGGTATTGCAAGATTTTCTTACTAATCCATCAATGTTCCCATTTTTGCTTCAGCCCATTCCTCATTTTTAACCCTTCAGGAAATAACTGTAATAGCCTAGTAGTCTAAATAAAGTTTCCTAGGCCTAGTGTGTTGCAAGCTACCCAAATATTTTTTCTTGAGAGTAGTACGCAAGCCAAACCTATTTTGACTGCAGGTGTTAAAACTTGTGGGTCTTGGCAGATTTAACAAATTCTTGATGCTGACAGAATAAGCAAAATGCTTAGGACTCTACCCCTTGGGTAGGATTGTGGCTTGGGAAAATCAAAACCTGTAAAGATGGCTGCTTGCCAGCCCTTTGAGGTAGAGGCGCTGAATGTTTCTACAGAACCTCTGTTGCCCAGCTTCATGACTCCAGTGGCTGCCTGCAAAATAAATAAATAAGGGGCTGATGTGCTGTACAAGTTACAAATACTGTAACTTGCTTGTCGTGCTGGTTTAGAAAGCAAATGTATCTGTTCAAAACTTGTCACATCGAAAGCTGTGAATTCCTCTTGAGTCTGGACTTTTGTGAGAGAGAATAATTCAAATTTATCTTGGCAAGAGTACAAATGTACTCTTGTACAATGTACAGTGTACCAATGTACAATGTGATTTGTAAAATTATTCTTATCTGCTTTGCTGCAACAATGTCATTACCTGTGTTCTTAGCTTTTATTAATAATTTATAATCAACTTTCATATCTTGTGTCACCCTTTCCAAGATTCAGTTCAGTTCAATCGCTCAGTTGTGTCTGACTCTGCAACCCCATGGACTGCAGCACGCCAGGCCTTCCTGTCCATCAACAACTCTCGGAGTTTACTCAGACTCATATCCATTGAGTCGGTGATGACATCCAGCCATCTTATCCTCTGTTGTCCTCTCCTCCTCCAGCCTTCAATCTTTCCCAGCATCAGGGTCTCTTCCAATGAGTCAGCTCTTCACATCAGGTGGCCAAAATATTGGAGTTTCAGCTTCAGCATCAGTCCTTACAATGAACACTCGGGACTGATCTCCCTTAGGATGGACTGGTTGGATCTCCTTGCAGTCCAAAGGACTCTCAAGAGTCTTCTCCAACACCACAGCTCAAAAGCATCAATTCTTCAGTGCTCAGCTTTCTTTATAGTCCAGCTCTCACATCCATACATGACTACTGGAAAAACCATAGCCTTGACCAGATGGACCTCTGTTGGCAAAGTAATGCCTCTGCTTTTTAATATGCTGTCTAGGTTGGTCATAGTTTTTCTTCCAAGGAGCAAGCATCTTTTAATTTCATGGCTGCAATCACCATCTGCAGTGATTTTGGAGCCCCCCCAAAAAGTCAGCCACTGTTTCCACTGTTTCCCCATCTATTTGCCATGAAATGATGGGACCGGATGCCATGATCTTAGTTTTCTGAATGTTGAGCTTTAAGCCAGCTTTTCCGCTCCCCTCTTTCACTTTCATCATGAGGCTCTTTAGTTCTTTTTCACTTTCTGCCATAAGGGTGGTGTCATCTGCATATCTGAGGTTATGGATATTTCTCCTGGCAATCTTGATTCCAGCTTGTGCTTCCTGCAGGACAGTGTTTCTCATGATGTACTCTGCATATAAGTTAAATAAGCAGGGTGACAATATAGAGCCTCGACATACTTCTTTTCCTATTTGGAACCAGATTTTCAAGACTACATGGTAATTATAGAAATATGAAGCCATTCGAGTATGCTGAGTGTCTGTAATTTGTACTTTTATAACATCACTGAGCAGACAAAATTATCTGACCAATGTGAGGTTACAGTTTAGATAGCAGGATAACACATAAAATGTGGACAACATACAGGACAGTATGCAAGTATTCAATGTCACAAATTTTAAAGACAATACGTATGATCAGATAGAGATTCATAGAAAAGGAATGGCTTGAAGGAAAAGCCCTAAGGAAAGTTTTATGTGCTTGGCAAGATTTTTGTTATATGGTAATGACTTGAATTATGGTATTGCCACAGGAATAATTTAGGAATGATCACTAATGATAAATTATCAATAGATACATCAGCTGGAGGAAAGATTTGTGTTCAATTTAAGATCCCTTTTGAGAAAAACACACTTATCTCGAAAAAAAACCAAAACATTAATTGGAAAAGATACATGGATCCTAATGTTCATAGCAACATCATTTACAACTGCCAAGATATAGAAGCAACTTAAGTGTCCATCAGCGAATGAAAGGATAAAGAATATGTGGTCCATATATACAATGGAATGCTACTCAATCATAACAAAAATGAATTTTGCCATTGCAGCAACATGGATTGACTTGGAGGCTAGTATGCTAAGTGAAATAAGTCACACAAAGATGAATACTGTATGATATCACTTGTGGGTAGAATAAAAAAAAACCCCTAGTGAATTTAACAAAAAAGAGACAGACTGTTGGATGGATATAGAGAATAAGGTAATGGCTACCAGTGCAGAGAGGGAAAGGGGGAGAGGCAATATAAGGCTAGGAGAACAAGAGGTCCAAACAATTAAGTATAAAATAAGCTATGAGGATATGTTGTATAATAAGGAATTATATACAGTATTTTATAATAACTACAAATGGAGTATAACCTTTAAAAATTGTGAATCACTTTAAAAAGGGCTTCCCTGGTGGCTCAGATGGTAAAGAATCCACCTGCAATGCAGAAGACCTGGGTTTGATCCCTGGGTTGGGAAGATCCCCTGGAGGAGGACATGGCAACAGATTCTACTGTTCTTGCCTGGAGAATCCCATGGACAAAGGAGCCTGGTGGGCCACAGTCCATGGGGTTGCGGAGTTGGGCATGACTGAGTGACTAAGCACAGCACAGTATTTGCAAAAAGACACATTTATCCATTTACTTGCCTTTTTGATGAAATTCTATTCACTAATGCAGAAGTCATGTTGAAGTTGCTCCTTTTATGTATTTTAAGAGCATATCTCTTATTTTAACTTGTTCACTGAATGTTTATAATGCTCATTATATATGATGATCTCTGAGATCATCCTTTTCTAGTAATGGTAGAAGGTAGAAGGCTGAAGACTACATTTCACTAGTTACTGTTTATCATCAACCTACTTTTTTGTGTTTGTTACATTAATGATGCTCTGTGTGTGTGTGTGTGTGTGTGTGTGTGTGTGTGTGTGTGAGTGTGTGTGTGTGTGTGTGTGTGTGTGTGTTGCTCAGTTCACTCTTTGCAACCCTCTGGATTGTAGCCTGCCAGGATCCTTTATCCATAGATTTCTCCAGGCAAGAATATTGGAGTGGGTAGCCATTCCCTTCTCCAGGGGATCTTCCTGACCCAGGGATTGAAACAGGGTCTCCTGCTTTGCAGGCAGATTCTGCTGGAGAATTTATTTTCAATCCCACATAGGGATTCCTTTACTTCCCTTTGCTGGTAAACCAAAGTTCTCTTGTAGAAAGTCATATTGGCATCTCTTTTTATTTATTCTTTAGTTTTTTAAAGAATTTAATAAACATGGATTTAATCTTTCAAATATAACATATTCATAATGACCTTTTATTGATGCCATGCCAGTGATATTCTAGTAATAGTAATGATTTATGGTAAACAGTTTACAACAGATTTTGTAGTTTAACAAGTAAGAAATTAAGTTGAATTAGACGTAGACTCATAGACATAGAAAATAAACTCATGGTTACCAAAAGGGAAACGCAGGGAAAGGATAAATCAGGAATCTGAGATTAACACATGCACACTACCATATCTGAAATAGATAACCAGCAAGGACCTGCTATTCAGCACAATGATTGTTTGTTTTAGCTCTTCCTACTAATAATTGGGTGGGAGAAAATGGATATATGGGTATAAAAAGTATTGAAATAATCCTTAGATTTCTGAGACTGGGCTATACTTCCTCTGTTCTCAAAGTAACAGTAACAGAGATTTGATCAGTTCAGTGTTTCTTTGACATTGTGGTTAAAATTATGAATTATGGAACCAAACTGCCTGAATTTGAATCCTGGCTCCACTCTTTTCTAGCACTGATAACTTGGTCAAAATATATAGTTTCTCAGTCCATCTGTACTTTTATTTGTAAAATGGAGATAATAATAAATACTACCATTTTGGATTGTTCTGAGATTCAAATAATTAATACATGCATTTTTAAAAGTGCTAGGCCCAAAGAACACAAACTGTTATATAATTATGGTAAAACATTTCCTATTTTATTTACCACTGAATATCTTTTTTTAGCACTGAAAAGTTACCACCATACAGGCTTTAAAAGACTTACTTGGTGACTCAGTCAGTAAAGAATATGCCTGAAATGCAGAAGACCTGGGTTTGATCCCTGGGTCGGGAAGATCCCCTGGAGAAGGGAAAGGCAACCCCCTCCAGGATTCTTGCCTGGAGAATTCCATGGACAGAGGAGCCTGGTGGGCTGCTCTCCACAGGGTCACAAAGCAATTAACATTCTGACTTTATACTTTTTATCTTTAACTATCATCTAAAATGTGTATTCTACTGGATACAAAGACTTGCTCTGCTACAAGACTCTCAGTATTCTACCTTGATTTTCCAGGGAGGGAAAAGGAAAAACAAAGAAAGATTTTCTACTTGCTCTCTAATCCTCCTTCACTGCCTACCCACCCCAAACCTGCCACACACACAGACATATTGGCACTGATTTATCTTTAGGAGAATATAATACGAAAACATGAATAAGGACTTTTAGTCTTCCACTTTTGAACTTTTGGACACAACTTTATACAAGTTTGGCATATGTTAGCCATATGTTTAAATGTCAGCCAAGTACTTAGATGTCTAATATTTGAACATAAACTGCAAAGTGTAGAATTGCAGTAGAAAACTCCCCTTTTGTTCAGAGCTAGATTCACACAGTGGAGTTTCATGTTGCATGATTTGAAGGGCACCAAACAGTCTTTTTCCTCTGTCCCAAGAATATCCCCTTTCCCCATCTTGTTCTCAGTGTCTCTTCCTTTACTAATTATCTTTGGGAAAAATGACAAAGACTTGCATGCTAAAGCAAGTTGGATTATTTTCTGTTCAGGGAGTACTAGCAAGCATGGAAACAACCAATGTATAGGAACACTTCAGTTGAGTAAGAAGAAAGCTGGGGAAAAAAGAAATATGGCTCTAAATTAAATCTTTGCTCATATTATTTTCTTGCTTAAAGGGTTTCTGTTTTCACTTACATAAAATTCTTTGAAGGCAGATTGGTTCAATATAAGTCCCCCTATGTTATCAGGGAAGACATAGTTAGCGTTTAAAAAATGAAACCACCAAGACGGCTGAGAACTGAACAATATTAGCTAGATCCAAGGACTATGCCAACATAAACAAAGACAGGGACATTTCCCTTTGACAAATGATCTAACACAATGTTTGTGATAGTGAATGAAAAATATATTCACTTCATGGAAAACAAGGGTAGAGTATCCACTCTTTAAGCATAAATTATCCCTTTGTTTCTTCAAAAGTGTTGCAGCTTACTTCTCTCTCTTGTTGCCGAATAAGTGCTAGTATAGAAGGAAATTCACAAAGGATCTGCAAGCTCCTTGAGTTGTTCAGTTGCTGAATCATGTCCAATTCTTTGTGACCGCATGGACTGCAGCACACCAGGCTTCCTTCACCATCTCCTGGAGTTTGCTCAAACTCATGTTCAATGAGTCTGTGATGCCATCCAACCATCTCATCCTCTGTCGCCCCCTCTTTTCCTCCTAGGAGGGTCTTTGCCAATGAGCTGGCTTTTCACAGCAAGTGGCCCAAGTATTGGAACTTCAGCAGTCCTTCCAAAGAATATTCTGGGTTGATTTCCTTTAGGATTGACTGTGGCCACTGCTGAGTTTTTCAAATTTCCTGGCATATTGAGTGCCGCACTTTCTTTCCTTCCAAGGAGCAAGCTTCTTTTAATTTCACGGCTGCAGGCACCATTTGCAGTCATATGAGAAAAATTTTAAATGGATAAAGATAGGGCTGATCTATTCAAATTTTGGTTTTACCTCCATTTACTTATTTGGAGTCTGTCCTTTTGACACTATGCGTCAACACTTCTACTTCACGGATTTAAATTCTTGATCTTTAGACTTTTGGTATTAAAGGCTTGTAGGTTTGCTATTTCCCTTGGCAACCAGCTTTAATTGCACAAATAAGAGAGTACTTTCTGTGATCATAAACTAGAAGGGCTATTTGTAGTTTATCTTTTAAAATATTCCCTCTCATCTAAGATCTCTCATGTTCTTTCATGTTATAAAAAAAGCAGAAATTACTCATTGCTACACAGGATTTGAAGTCTAGAATGTATTTTTTTTTCTCCCAGGAGGTAGTTTCCCTTACTTTACTCAGTAGCAAATCACAGTATTTGTACACTGTCTCATCACATAAATCACTTTCATATTCTCATCTGAACTTTATAGTAAGCTTATGAAATAGTAGAATTGCTTAGTGAACCCTTGGATTTTAGTAGGTCCTTAAATAATGACTGAAGGAAATGTAGATATTAATGTTGTTGTTCCGTTGCCCAGTCATGTCCGACTCTTGCGACCCCATGGACTGCAGCACGCCAGGCCTCTCTGTCCCTCACCAACTCCCAAAGTTTGCCCAAGTTCATCATGTCCATTGCATCGGTGATGCCATTCAGCCATCTCATCCTCTGACGCAGATATTAATGACTTATTTTTTAAAATAAGTATCTGAAGTATGTGGAGTGAAAATGATTTTCTAAGGTCACTAAGCAGAGTTTGAACTCAAGTTCAGCTTTTTTAGATCACAGGGCAAGTTTCTTTCTATCGTATTATGGCTTTAGTTTTTGTAATTGTTGTTTAAGGTAAAATTTAGAGTGAAACGTTCAGATACTAAGTGCACAATTTGAGTTTTGAGAAATGCATTCACCTGTAAAGCCAACACATCAGGCAAGATATTGAATATTTCTGTTTCTGCAACATTTTCTGGGGACATTTTCCCCTGTCCAGGCAATCACTGTTGTGATTTTTTTTTTAACCATCATAGCTTAGTATTGCCTGATCTAAACCTTCTGATAAATGGAATCTTATAGTAAATACTCTTTTGTATTTTGCTTCTTTCACTCAGCATAAATTCAAGATTTACCCACATTTTGCATGCATAAGAACTTCATTCTTGTTAATTGCTAAGCAATAGTCCATCACACAAATGTACCAGTTCCTTCATCTGTTTTTCTGTCAATGAATCAAACTGCTATAAACACTTGTGTACCAGTTTCTTTACGGATATAAATTTACATGTATTTTTTTCTTTTTGGGGAATTGCTGGGTTTACATGCTAGATGACAGGACATATAGGAAACTGCCAAATTTTTCCCGAAGTGGTTGTACCATTTCATGTTTCCACCAATAATGTATGAATATTTCAGGTGTTTCACATACGTGTTGACATTTAGTATTATCAGTCTTTTAAATTGTAACCATTGTCATGGGTTGTGTTGCAGTTTGCGTTCTCTTGATTAACTTGCAGAGTTTTTTTTTCACATGCTTATATGCCATTTGTGAATCTTACTGGGGTGTCAAACCTTTTCCTTCATTTTTAAATAAGATTGTCTTTTTGTCATTTAGTTGTTGGCATTCTTTCTATATTCTGTATGCATATCTTTTGCTAGATATATTGTGAATATATTCTCTGCACTGGTGGTTTGTCTGTTCATTTTCTCATGCTGTCTTGACTGACAGAATTGTAACACTTTTTCTTTTGTTGCTATTGCTTTCTGCACTCTAAGAAACGTTTGCCTAACCCCAGACTGCAAAGATATGTTTGCATCTAGATGTTTTATGGACATAGATTTACATTTTGGTCTATAACTTTAACATTTATATTATGTCCATTTTGTGTTAATTTTTCAGTATGGTGTAAGGTAAGTGTTGAGGTTAGCTTTTTCCATGTGGATATCCAGTTGTTTCAGCAGTTTTCGCTGAAAAGATGTTTATTATCTTATTGAATAATTTTGTCTTTTTTCAAGTTGATTGTGTAAATAGGCTTACATCTGTACTATCTCTTCTGTTTGATCCTTATGCCAATAGAATATCTTAATTACTCTACCTTAATGTGTTTCTCTATCATTTTGTCAAAATCTCTTTGACTAATATAGTATCTTTGCATTTCCATTTGAATTTTAGAAATAGATTGATAATTTTGATAAAAAATCCTTCTGGGACTGTAATTAGAGTGTATTCCAATCTATTTTGGAGAGAATTAGTAGCTTAACAGTCATGAGTGTTTCAATCCATGAATTAAATATTCCCTTCATTTACCTAGATCCTTAATTTCTCAAGGCAATGCTTTGTAGTTTTCAGTGTATAAGCCTTAAGATATTTTGTTAAATGTATTCCTAAATATTTTGTTTATATTTTTTTAAGTAGAAGTTTTGAATTTTATTTTTTCCAGTATAGTGCAAGTATAAAGTTTCCTTGGTGGCTCAGACAATAAAGAATCCACTTACAGTGAAGGAGACCCGGGTTTGGTCCCTGGGTCAGGAAGAGCTCCCTGGAGGAGTACATGGCAACCCACTCCAGTATTCTCTCCTGGATAGTTCCATGGACAGAGAAGCTTGATGAGCTATAGTCCATAAGGTTGCAAAGAGTCAGGCATGACTGAGTGACTAACACACACATACACACACGCATGCAGAGTGTGAGTATGTAGAAACAAATTGTTTGTGCATATTGCCTCGTGTAGAGAACTTTCTAAATTCACTTAGTAGTTGTTTCATAGATTA
Source organism: Muntiacus reevesi (assembly GCF_963930625.1). Taxonomy (NCBI): domain Eukaryota; kingdom Metazoa; phylum Chordata; class Mammalia; order Artiodactyla; family Cervidae; genus Muntiacus; species Muntiacus reevesi. The sequence goes on along the minus strand of NC_089249.1, from coordinate 39,461,810 downwards.
CCTTAAAAAAAAAAAAAAGATTACCTCAGGTACTTTTACATAAAAAATTATATCTGCAAATAGAGACGATTTTACTTTTTAATGCAATTTATATTTTTCTTGCCTTTTATAGTTGTACTGTATAAGACTGTGTAAGGTGTTGAATAGAAATGATGAAAGTAGATATCTGCTTTATTCCTAATGTTAATATGAAAAGGGTTCAGTGTTGCACCATTAAGATGTAGGTTTTTTAATATGTACAGTTAATCAGACTGAGGAAATTCTGTGCTATTCCCAATTTGCTGTGAATTTTTCGTAAGCCTGGTGAATAATTTTGTCAAGTGCTTTCTGTATCTGATGAGATGGCCATGTGACTTTTCCCTTTAACCTGTTATTGTGCTGACATACTGATTTTCAAGTGTGAAGCCAACTTTACATTCCTAAAATAAACACCACTTGCCAAATTAATATGCTAAAATTGTTAAGAAATTTTGCATATCCTTATTGCATGCCTGCAATGCAGGAGACTGGAGTTCAGTCCCTGAATGGGGAAGATGCCCTGGAGAAGGAAATGGCAACTAACTCCAGTATTCTTGCCTGGAAAATCCGATGAACAGAGAAGCTTGGTTCATGGGGTCACAAAACAGTTGGACAAAACTTAGTGACTAAACAGCAACAATATTCCATTGTGTATGTATATATATGTTATACATACATATATATATGTGTATGTATGTATATATATATTATACATATACCATATATGTATATATAGATATATACATACACCACATTAAGTCATCTGTTGATGGACATTTAGGTTGTTTTTATGTCTTGGATATTGTAAATAGTGCTGTTATGTACATAGGGGTGCAGGTATCTTTTGATATTGTAGTTTTATCTGTGTATATGCTCCAGAGTAGGCGTGCTGGATCATACGGCAACTCTTAGTTTTTTGAGGAATCTCTATACCCTTTTCCATAATGGCTGTACCAATTTACAAGGCAGTTCCCTTTTCTCCACACCCTCTACAACATTTATTATTTATGGAATTTTTAATGATGACCATTCTGACCTGTGTGAGGTGGTGCCTCACTGTCGTTTTGATTTGCATTTCTCTAATAATTAGCAATGATGAGCATCTTTTCATGTGCTTGTTGGTGTTCTGGAAGTCTTCCTTGGGGAAATGTCTACTTAGGTCTTCTGCCCATTTTTTGATTGGATTGTTTGTTTCTTTGTTGTTGAGCTATATGAGCTGCCTGTATGCTTTGGAAATCAAGCCCTTGTTAGTCTCATCATTTGCAAATATTTTCTTCTAGATCTAGGCTGTTTTTTTGTTTTATTTGTGGTTTCCTTAGACTTCCCTGGTGGCTCAGACGGTAAAGTGTCTGCTTCCCTGGATTGGGAAGATCTCCTGGAGAAGGAAATGGCAACCCACTCCAGTACTCTTGCCTGGAAAATCCCATGGACAGAGGAGCCTGGCAGGCTACAGTCCATGGGGTCGCAAAGAGTTGGACACGACTGAGCGACTTCACTTCACTTCATTCACTGGCTGTGCATACAGGGGCTCTGGCCTAACTACTGGATGGCTTGTTTAGCTTCTGCCTAAGTTCTGTGAAAACAGAAAATGTGTCTCAAATTTACCTGATTCCATAATTTTTGTTTTATAAGTAATTTTAATACAATTGCTGTAGTCAAGTCACTTGCTTTGCCTCCATTTCTTAAAATGATGCTTCTTTTTCCTCAAGTTCCAAAGGCCCATGTGTCTTCTCCCAAGGTTTTTTGGAGCATGAAAAAATTATTTTCTTAATGTGTCTAATTGGTTTTGTTTCATGGAATTATCATACTTTATTCTTCAGGGAGAAAAAAGTCGACTAAGAAATTTGATACATTTATTTTTGGAGTAAACTTGCTTAAAGCAACATTATCTTTGTAGTTTCAAAGCTGATTACCCTTTTCAGGTTGAGGTAGACCAGGGGAAAGTTCCTTCTCAAAGGAATTCTGCCTTGAGGAACCTTATCAGTTGAGTTTTGTAGTTATACCAGGCCCTAGTGGAGAAATGAATGCCTTAGGATATAGTGGTTTGTTTTCCTACCTCAGAAGTCAGATCATATCACACTAGTATCTCAGGGACTCAGAAAGTTAGCAAAGCAAAACAAAAAAAACTTTTGCTCAGTATAACTAAAAGCATATTCAAGCAAAGATTGTGTGGTGAGGGTTCTAGAATTATTCCTGACTCTAAGCTAAATTTCTATGGGGAAGTTACAAAACTTTTTAAACTTCAGGTTCATTTTCTGTAACTTAAACATGATGTACAAGGTACCTCCTGTATGAAATCTGTTTATTCTTTGTTGTCTTACAGTTTCATTCTCTTTTGCATCACAGATTTCTTCTTCTTGACTGGAATATTCCTGTGAATATACAGATTTTTCAATATTTAAAATTTTTTCATCTCTTTTTTGACCTCTTATCTCTACAACCACTGAAGGAAGTACCTCATCTGTCAGTCAGAAAATCTTTATTCCACAAAGCATCCCATGAGAACTTACTTAAAAGAGGAAGGGACGGGTCTTTGAATGCATAGCATGAATTTTAACATGAATCCTTATCACAAGTCCTAATAAACCCTAAATTTGTTCTAAATTGTAGTATTTATTATCCTTCTACTAATCTCATAGCCTCCCTCCAAATTCTGTGTATTGTTATGGCTTTCCCAGTGGCTCAGTGGTAAAAAATCAACCTGCTTATGCAGGAGATGGGCTTTTGATCCCTGGGTTGGGAAGATCCTCTAGAGGAGGAAATGGCAAATCAGTCCTGTATTCTTGCATGGGAAATTCCATGGACAGAAGAGCCTGATGGGTTACAGTCCGCAGGGTCGCAAAGAGTTGGATACAAGTTAACAACTAAACAACAACAACAACAAGTGGCACTTATCAGTTCTCTCCTTTACAAGTAAGAATACATGAGTCGGACATGACTGGGGGACTGAAATGAACTGAACTGATATATATATATATTCAATTCAGTTCAGTTCAGTCGTTCTCTCATGTCCGACTCTTTGCAACCTCATGGACTGCAGCATGCCAGGCCTCCCTGTCCATCACCAACTCCCAGAGCTTACTCAAACTCATGTCCATTGAGTCGGTGATGCCATCCAACCATCTCATTCTCTGTCATCCCCTTCTCCTCCAGCCTTCAATCTTTCCCAGCATCAGGGTCTTTTCCAATGAGTCAGTATTTTGTATCAGATGGCCAAAGTTTTGGAGTTTCAACTTTAGCATCAGTCCTTCCAATGAATATTCAGCACTGATTTCCTTTAGGAGTGATAGGTTTGATCTCCTTGCAGTCCAAGGGACTCTCAAGAGTCTTCTCCAACACCACAGTTCAAAAGCATCAATTCTTCTGCACTCAGCTTTCTTGATAGTCCAACTTTCACATCCATACATGACCACTGGAAAACCATAGCTTTGACTAGACAGACCTTTGTTGGCAAAGTAATGTCTCTGCTTTTTTTTTTTTTTTTGATCTGTAGACTGAATTTTTATTTTTATTTTATTTTATTTATTTATTTTCATTTATTTTTATTAGTTGGAGGCTAATTACTTTACAACATTGTAGTGGTTTTTGCCATACATTGACATGAATCAGCCATGGATTTACATATGCTGTCAAGACTGATCATAGCTTTTCTTCCAAGGAGCATGCGTCCTTTAATTTCATGGCTGCAGTCACCATCTGCAGTGATTTTGGAGCCCAACAAAAGAAAGTCTCTCACAGTTTCCACTGTTCCCCCATCTATTTGCCATGAAGGGATGGGACCAGATGCCGTGATTTTAGGTTACAGAATGTTGAGTTTTAAGCCAACTTTTTCACTCTCTTTCACTTTCATCAAGAGGCTCTTTAGTTCTTCTTAACTTTCTGCCATAAGGGTGGTGTCATCTGTGTATCTGAAGTTATTAATATTTCTCCCAACAATCTTGTTTCCAGCTTCTGCTTTATCCAGCCTGGCATTTTGCATGATATACTCTGCATATAAGTTAAATAAGCAGGGTGACAATATACATCCTTGACGTACTCCTTTCCTGATTTGGAACCAATCTGTTGTTCCATGTCCAGTTCTACCTGTTGCTTCCTGACCTGCATACAGTTTTCTCAGGAGGCAGGTCAGGTGGTTGATATTCCCATCTCTTGAAGAATTTTCCACAGTTTGTTGTGATCCACACAGTCAAAGGCTTTGGTGTAGTTAATAAAGAAGAAGTAGATGTTTTTCTGGAATTCTCTTGCTTTTTTGATAATCCAACGGTTGCTGGCAATTTGATCTCTGGTTCCTCTATCTTTTCTAAATCCAGCTTGAACATCTGGAAGTTCACGGTTCATGTACTGTTGAAGCCTGGCTTGGAGAATTTTGAGCATCACTTTGCTAACATGTGAGATGAGGTCAATAGTTTGAGCATTGTTTAGCATTGCCTTTCTTTGGGATTGGAATGAAAACTGAGCTTTTCCAGTCCTGTGGCCACTGCTGAGTTTTCCTAATTTGCTGGCATATTGAGTGCAGCACTTTCACAGCATCATCTTTTAGGATTTGAAATAGCTCAACTGGAATTCCATCACCTCCACTAGCTTTGTTCATAGTGATGCTTCATAAGGGCCACTTGACTTTGCATTCCAGGATGTCTGACCCCAGATGAGTGACCACACCATCATGGTTATCTGGGTCATGAAGATCTTTTTTGGATAGTTCTTCTGTGTATTCTTGCTCCCCTTTTTAATATCTTCTGCTTCTGTTAGGTCCATACCATTTCGGTCCTTTATTTTGTTCATCTTTGCAAAAAATGTTCCCTTGGTATCTCTACTTTTTTTGAAGAGATCTCTAGTCTTTCCCATTCTATTGTTTCCCTCTACTTCTTTGCACTGATCACTGAGGAAGGCTTTCTTATCTCTCCTTGCTATTCTTTGGAACTCTGCATTCAAATGGGTATATCTTTCCTTTTCTCCTTTGCCTTTCACTTCTCTTCTTTTCTCAGCTATTTGTAAGGCCTCCTCAGACAACCATTGTGCCTTTTTGCATTTCTTTTTCTTGGGGATGGTCTTGATCCCTGTCTCCTGTACAATGTCATGAACCTCCATCCATAGTTCTTCAGGCACTCTGTCAGATCTAATCCCTTGAATCTATTTGTCACTTCCACTGTATAATCACAAGGGATTTGATTTAGGTAACACCTGAATGGTCTAGTGGTTTTCCCTGCTTTCTTCAATTTCAGTCTGAATTTGGCCATAAGGAGTTCATGATCTGAGCCACAGTCAGCTCCCAGTCTTGTTTTTGCTGACTGTACAGAGCTTCTCCATCTTTGGCTGCAAAGAATATCATCAATCTGATTTTGGTATTAACCATCTGGTGATGTCCATGTGTAGAGTCTTCTCTTATGTTGTTAGAAGAGGGTGTTTGCTATGACCAGTGCATTCTCTTGGGAAAACTCTATTAGCCTTTGCCCTGCTTCATTCTGTACTCGAAGGCCAAATTTGCCTGCTACTCCAAGTGTTTCTTGACTTCCTACTTTTGCATTCCAGTCCCCTATAAAGAAAAGGACATTTTTGGGGGGATGTTAGTTCTAGAAGGTCTTGTAGGTCTTCATAGAACCATTCAGCTTCATCAACTTCAGCTTCTTCAGCATTACAGGTCAGGGCATAGACTTGGATTACCATGATATTGAATGATTTGCCTTGGAAACAAACAGAGGTCATTCTGTCATTTTTGAGATTGTATTCAAGAACTGCATTTCAGACTCTTTTGTTGACTATAATGGCTACTCCATTTCTTCTAAGGGATTCTTGTCCACAGTAGTAGATATAATGGTTGTAAGAGTTAAATTCACCCATTCCAGTTTAAAATGTCGATGTTCACTCTTGCCATCTCCTATTTGACCACTCCCAGTTTGCCTTGAATCATGGAGATAACAGTCCAGGTTCCTATGCAATATTGCTCTTTATAGCATCAGACTTTGCTTCTATCACCGGCACATCCACAGCTGGGTGTTTTTTTTTGCCTTGGCTCCATCTTTTCATTCTTTCTGGAGTTAGTTTTCCACTGATCTCCAGTAGCATATTGGGCACCTATTGACCTGGGGAGTTCATCTTTCAGTGTCCTATCTTTTTGCCTTTTCATGCTGTTCATGGGGTTTCAAGGCAAATTATACATTGCCATATACATATTATATATGTGTATATACATATGTATTTAATTTATTGATATATAATTTAAAGGTGTATATAGGTGGCTCAGAGGGTAAAGAATCTATCTGCCTGCAATGTGGGAGACCTGTGTTCAATCCCTGGATTGGGAAGATTCCCTGAAGAAGGGAACAGCTATTCTGGCCTGGAGACTTTGATGGACAGAGAAGCCTGGTAGGCTACTATATGTGGGGTTGCAAAGAGTTGGACATGACTGAGTGACTTTCACTTCACATGTACTTTATGTATATGCATAATGTAGTATATATTTAGATGACATTATAATGTGAGAAGTAAGCTTCTTTCTCTATGTGGCCTATTTTAATGTTCAAATCTTAATATCTTTCATCATTGTCTTTCTAAGATCTAATCAAAAGCCTTTGTTTTATAGGTAGGTTCACTGTCCCACAGATTTGCTTCTAATATCAGCAGATTCAGAAATCTAGCTTGGGATTCATGTTTGAACATTTTATGCTTTGCAGTTTAATATATGCCTACTGCTTTGAAAAAAAAATAATCAGAGAGAACAATGGCTAATCAAGTGTGCATCATTTCTTCAGACATCCTAAGTATCAATTTTTCAACAGCAAATATTGTAAATGTTAGTGGCAAATGCTTGCTTATGTCCTAATATTTTGTCTTATGTGAAATCTAGACTGCATAAATAAAATGAGAGCTTTTACTTTCTCAGGCAAATCTGTTTTCAGTATAGTCACAGAGAAATCAGTTACCATGACTGCAAGATCATCTGGCCATTTATTCACTTATTAAATTACACTTTAGCAACAGTCATTCCTACTTCCTGGCCCAGGGATATGGTTTGACCTTTCATTTTGAATTGCTAAGTAAAATTATAAATTCATGTATTCAATTTCCTATTTAAAAACACTGGTTTTTATGTTTCCTTGGCTATCAAAGTTAATTTTTTTCAGATTGATTATACTGAATGTTGTTACATGAGCTCTTGGGGGTGAAATCAGAGGTTATATTGGTGTCACAAGAACTCATAAAAGTTAATTGACTACCCACAATGGAAACTGAAGTTTCTCTTCTTGGAAAATTATAACATATTGATGAGTGTCTCATACTGATGTTGCTACTGCTCACATATGGGATTTCTTGAAATAAAGTCAATCGTATCAGCTAGCAATGACCAGATGTATTCTATGTATTGCTAGAAGAAACCTTCCCAAATTAAGTTTCAGATAGAATTGTAGTAGTGATTCCTTTTTGCTCTGATGGTCAATTTTTTTTACATTAAAAACAGTATACCTTTGGAAATAGAAAGCATATACAATACTTGCGTATTATTCCTGTCAATGAAAAACTGTTGTCCGCTGTATCAGTAAACAAAGGATGTTCCCGCCATCAAGCCATCATATTATAGCTGCCTCGATGGTGAGCCCCGAGGGAATTCAAGATAGAAACAGGATGCCTACTATCAAGCCTTCAGCCACTGCAGCAACCTGCCAATGTTTCTGAGGAGACTCGGGAGGGGAAAACACAGAATATTGGCCCAGATAGCTGAGGTGTATGTCAAAAGAATGATTTCAATGAGCCCAGACTTTTGCATCTTCCCATATATACAAAAAGGCTAAATACATTAACTTGAAATGTCTGGGGGGAAAAATGTCTGGGGAAAAAAAATGCTAAAAAAAAAGTTTAGTTGTTCAGTTGTGTCCAACTCTTTGAGACCTCATGGACTGTAGCCCTCCAGGCTCCTCTGTTCGTGGAATTCTCCAGGCAAGAATACTGGAGTTAGTAGCCATGCCCTCCTCCAGGGGACTTTCCTGACTCAGGAATCAAACCCGGGTCTCCTGCATTACAGAAGAAGGGAATGTCTACCCACTCTGGTATTCATGCCCGGATAATTCCATGGACAGAGGAGCCTAGAGGGCTACAGTGTATGGGGTCACAAAGAGTAGACATGACTGAGCAACTAACATGGAGATCTGGTTGGGAGAGGTGCAAAATTTTTGCATTTCTAACAAGTTCCCCAGAGACGCTGATGCACTTTGTGACTCAATGGTCAACGTGATATGTTAAAACATATACAGTGTGGAGATTCCTTTAAAAAATGGAAATAGAACTGCCATATGACCCAGCAATCCCACTCCTGGGCATACACACCGAGGAAACCAGATCCGAAAGAGGCACGTGGACCCCAATGTTCATCACAGCACTGTTTATAATAGCCAGGACATGGAAGCAACCTAGATGTCCATCAGCAGACGAATGGATAAGGAAGCTGTGGTACAGATACACCATGGAATACTACTCAGCCATTAGAAAGAATACATTTGAATCAGTTCTAATGAGATGGATGAAACTGGAGCCCATTATACAGAGTAAAGTAAGCCAGAAAGATAAACACCAATATAGTATACTAGTGCATATATATGGAATTTAAAAAGATGGTAACAATAACCCTATATGCAAAACAGAAAAAGAGACACAGATGTACAGAACAGACTTTTGGACTCTATGGGAGAAGGCGAGGATGGGATGTTCAGAGAGAACAGCATTGAAACAAGTATACTATCAAGTGTGAAACAGATCACCAGCCCAGGTTGGATGCATGAGACAAGTGCTCAGGGCTGGTGCACTGGGAAGACCCAGAGGGATGGGATGGGGAGGGAGGTGGGAGGGGGGATCGGGATGGGGAACACATGTAAATCCATGGCTGATTCATGTCAATGTATGGCAAAAACCACTACAATATTGTAAAGTAGTTAGCCTCCAACTAATAAAAGTAAATGAAAAAATAAAAAACATATAGTGTGCTCTTTACCAAAAACACTGTGGTAACACTTTGTTCTTGAAACGCCTAAAATATCCTTCACTTCTCAGTAGTCTAACAAAACAGAAGGTACTTGTGCTGTACATCCTTAGCTCTGCCACCCACTCAGGGTGATCTTAGGTAAACCACAAAATCTATTTGTATTTAAGCTTCTTCTTACAAAGGAGAGCACGGTAATACTCTTACTCTGCAAACTCTGATTTTTCTAAGTTGAAAACTCTCTGACTACAGAATTGAAAGTATGGAAGCCTTTTGTGGGGGCTTCCCAGGTGGTGCTAGTGGTAAAGAACCTGCCTGCCAATGCAGGAGACACAAGAGACACAGGTTCGATCCCCGGGTTGGGAGATGCCCTGGAGGAGGGCACGACAACCCACTCCAGTACTCTTGCCTGGAGAATCCCTATGGACAGAGGAGCCTGGTGGGCTACAGTCCATGGGGTAGCAGAGAGTCAGACATGACTTCAGTTCAGTTCAGTTGCTCACTCATGTCAGACTCTGCGACCCCATGGATGGCAGCACACCAGGCCTCCCTGTCCATCACCAGCTCCTGGAGTCTACTCGCCCATTGAGTCAGTGATGCCATCCAACCACCTCATCCTCTGTTGTCCCGTCTCCTCCCACTTTCAATCTTTCCTAGCATCAGGGTCTCTTCAAAGGAGTCCGTTCTGTGCATCAGGCGGCCACAAAAGCCTTTTGTGAAAAACATTAACTAAGCTCTATTGATTCAGTTACATTTTCCCCAGAAGTTATTTTCATAATATTCTATCATCAGCCAGACCCTGGAATAGTAACAACTAATATTGAGTATAACTCAAACCAAAGGCTGACCTTGACCAGTCTTTTATGCCTTCTCTACTACAAAGATACTGGAAGTGCCTGATTTAGATGGGGATATTGTCTATTTCCCCATCACAGAAGGGCAGGCTACTCAGAAGAAAGTAGCCTTTGCCTTTTTTTATCTGTGTCCTGGGAGCACCTTAGTTCTTAAGGCCTACACACATTCATTTGAACAGAAGTGTCATCTGAAATGAATGAAGTAATTTCCAGTTTCCCTGAGGTCTCAAGGCAAAAGCATTTCACACTCAAATGTCTTTTTTCTTTTCTATTACAGAACAAGGTTCATGTTCTAAATTCAGTTATGTGAGATAAAATTTTTTACTCTTTTTTCCCTAAAGATTCAAATTCTAGAATCAGAACAGCTTTTAGGGAATCTCTCTATGCAAGGCTTATGGATTTATAATAACCATATATATTTGAGCTTCTCTGTATGGTGATGCATGCAATGAATTAATTGTGAGCACGTCAAGCTCACTTTCTCACTATTAGTTTCCATGCTTGTTCATTTTTTTGAGGGATGACATTGATTGATACTGTCTAGACAAAACCATTGATTCTGTTTCTCACTTTGTTGTTTGGGGTGGGATTGACAGAGCATTGAAAGAGGTCAAGTTCTGATGTTGGACAGGTCAGATTTTAAGTTTTCTGTTTTGCATATTTGTGAGTTCTGTTCAGTGGATTGACATTTAGATGCCAGCAGGCAGGAGAAAATGCTGCAGACAGTAAAAGACCGCAAAATTTTGATGAAAACCGTGGTACTCTTAGAGGAATAATATACTTTACAGCACAAATTACCTTTCCTTGGTATTGTGGCAAAAGTGTATTTATGAGTAGGGTGAACGTAGAAGCCATTTTTCCTGGGACAGTCTTAGTTTATGCCTATTTTCTTGGCAAACTTATTAGTAAACCTCTCTTAGGCTCCAAAGTGCTTCAGTTTGGACGGCAAACACGGTCACCTTATTTTTAGCAAGTGTAAACCATATTCAGGCAACTACTTTTTGGTGTGTTTTTTAAAAGTAAGCTGGAAATATTTTCTGATTCCTTGAATGCTACTAGTCTCTAAAATATTGGGACAAACAACAAGCATTTACTTCAGCAGATAATTTGCCTCTGATTCCAAGAAGGTCTCCCATACACACACTGATGGTACAATGGTCTCGAAAATTGAGCTGTGGCACTGGGGTGGCACACCTGTCCTTTCACCAGTGATAACTGGAAATTTATCACCAATTGCTTCTATATCTGGAAGAAATGACTTGACATCATGCTAAATACACTTTGGATTATAATTATTGCTGTCTTCAGTACAGATAAATTCTAGCAAATAATTCTGAATTATTTAGGAAAAAGAAAGCAAGTGTTATGGGTTATATTTATAAGAGGGAAGAGCAGAAAGTTTATGAGTACAAGGTGTCTTCCCTCTGCTGTTTCTTATCTATTATACTTATTATTATCTACTTATGTTCATTATCTATTTAAGGCATAGGTACTCTTTCACAATATCAATAAACATGTTTGTCATAAAATTTATATTCTGACAAGCTCTTTTCTGGTTTTAAATAAAGAAATAGTTGGCACAAACTTTCTTCTTAGTACTGTCTTAGGTTCAAGAGTATATGGAGACATAAAGTTCAGTGAAGAAGCATGAGACCATTATACAAATGGAGAGTCACAACAAATAGAATATAAGATTATGTGACAGAATGTATGATTTGAAAAATTTTAAAGGCCTTTTAGAGGAGGCAACTAGAATTTGCCTGCTATTTGGGCCTTTGAATGATGCACAAAATACCTGTACTTGGCATTTATATGCCAAACACTAATGCTTTATCATCACTCATGCCAAGTACTTGAACAAACTGCTGCCGAATATGAAGCCTGAGGAAACAAATGGCATAATAAAGAACTGCCTTTTTACGTCTGAATCAGTTACTCAGACTTAGGGGCCATTTTCGTCTGCATGGAATAAAGCTGCTCCCTGGAAATTCTGGGCATAGAAACAGAGATGGAGGAAGAGATTGAAGTAATTAATGCTCTGAGAACATTAGAAGAAATTGGAATGATATGAACTGGCATTAAATAACACCAGTTTGAAAATTCCAGAGAGCTACCACATTTAGAATTGCCTTTCTTAAAGCTGCAGATTCAACTGGAGAGCAAGTGAGTACATGCTGAGAATTTACTAAAACCCTTTTCCTCTCAGGAAGATACTAAAATAGAAAGAAGCTTGGAACTATTGCAATCTTTGCATTCCAGGATGAAGGTAGCTGATCTTGACCATGTGAAGAACTTGGCATCAGCTGGTGGCAGCCTCTAGTTCCTTACCTTCTCTTTCTAGAACTATAATATTAATTTTTCTCTTTCCATTTACCCAGACCAGAGTAGTAAGCAGCACTTTTTGTACATGCAGTTGTCATAAATAGCTACTAAAATAATGATTTTTCTTAAAGCCTTCAGGAGATACTGAGAAAAAAGGTTGCTATTTGCAGCATTACTGGTAAGAAGAGGAATTAAAAAATGTCCTTATTAAAGGAAGCAAGTTTTTCTTATTGTGATGTTCAAGCTAGGATATTTTGAAATTGTGTTCAATGATTTTAGCACAGTCATTTCTATTAATAACATCCCTTTTGTCTGTACTCTCAAGAAAAGGTGAGGGTATAACACTGTAGGAAATGTAGAGTCAGGAAAGTGAGGTAGACTAAAGCTACCCCCAGAGGGAAGCAGAGTCAGAACTCAAACTGTTTTCTCAACATTTAAGCTATAATAGCAAATTTTTCTTTAGGTAAGTACCTTCCATAGCTCAGGTACAGAAAAATTCTCAGTAGAAATACTTGCACAAAAACTAGGTAAAGCTAATATCTTACTGTTTCAAAAGCTAATATTGCCATACGTAATATTCAGGCATTCAATTTCCTAAAGGAAATCATTGGAAGGACTGATGCTGAAGCTGAAGCTCCAATATTTGCCAACTGATGGGAAGAGCTGACTCATTGAAAGAGACCAGGATGCTGGGAAAGATCGAGGGCAGGAGGAAAAGGGGGCAACAGAGGTTTGGATGGCATCATTGACTCAATGGACAAGAGTGAGCAAACTCCGAGAGGTTGTGAAGGACAGGGAAGCCTGGCGTGCTGCAGTTAGTTCATGGGGTCACAGACAGTCAGACACGACTTAGCGACTGAACGACAATATTGAAAGAAACGTTTTGTAAATACATCTGAATTATTGGATATTATTCTTCCCCATCTATTAAAGATTGTATTTATTTAAAAGGACCAGTTTTAAAATTCTCCACAGACAGAACTGATCTGAGACTTCCCTGGTGGTCCAGTGACTAAGACTCCATGCTCCCAATGCAGGGGGCCCAGGTTCAATTGCTGGTTGGGGAACTAGATCCCACATGTGGCAACAGTGCAACGTAAACCCAGCATGCTGCAACCAAAGATCCTTTATGCTACAACTAAGACCCTGTGCGGTCAAATAAACAAAAAAATAAAATAAATATTTTAAAAAAGATTCTGTAAGAGTAAATCTTAAAAATTAAAAAAAAAAAAAAAACCCAGAGAATTGATCTAAATTGAAATAAACAAAAAACCTGGTACACAAGCAGCACTCTTTGCCTTTTCATTTGGCTGGATATCAAACCTATCAGTCCTAGAGGAAATCAACCCTAAATATTCATTGGAAGGACCGAGGCGGAAGCTGAAGCTGCAGAACTTTGGCCACCTGATGTGAAGAGCTGACTCATTAGAAAAGACCCTGATGCTGGAAAAGATGGAAGGTGGGGGGAGAAAGGGGCGACAGAGGATGAGATGGTTGGATGGCATCACCGACTCGATGGACATGAGTTGGTGATGGGCAGGGAAGCCTGGTGCGCTGCAGTCCATGGGGCGCACTGCAGTCCATGGGGTCACAAACAGTCGGACTTGACTGAGCGACTGAACTGAACTGAAGCAGCACTCTGACCACTTAAATCTATCACTGGGAAACAGGAATGAGACCTTATTCTTGGAAGGGCGTGTGTATTCGTTTGTTAAAGCTGCCACAGGAAAGCACCACAGGCTGAGTGACGAACAGCAGAAGTTTATTTTCTCACAGTTCTGGAGTTAGAAGTTCAAGATCAAGGTGTGTTCATGTTCTTCTGAGGCCTCCTTGCCTTGAGATGGCCTCTTTCTTGTGCTGTGTCCTCACATGATCATGTTTCTATCTGTGTTGTCTGCGCCCCTGTCTCCTCTTCTTATAAGGACACTGGTCACAGTGGATGAGAGCTTATTTTCATGCCCTCATTTTACCGTAATTTCCATGCCCTCATTTTACCGTAATTTCCTCTTTAAAGGCCCCACTTCCAAATACAGCCACAATCCGAGGTACTCTGGTTAAGACTTCTACAGATGAATTTGGGTGGGGGCGGGTGACAGGGAACAGTACAATTCAGCTCAGAATAGCACACATTGGTTAGAAGTCCTACTTTCGGGGGTCTCTCAGCTACTTAAATGTACTGTTTAAATGTACACCATGGAATGTTTGGGAAAAATTCCATGTAGTTCAACATTTTGCTAACAGTTGACTGAGTCATGAAGGCAGTCTGTTAGAAGTCAAAAACCCTGAGCTGCAAAACAGTATGGGATGGTAGAAACCTACAGGATCTGTCAATGGCAAAGACAGCTCTTTGACTAATATCATATGAACATGAAAGTGAAAGTCGCTCAGTCATGTCCGACTCTTTGTGACCCCATGGACTATACAGTCCATAGAATTCTCCAGGCCAGAATATTGAAGTGGGTAGCCTTTCCCTTCTCCAGGGGACCTTCCCAACCCAGGGATCAAACCCAGGTCTCCCACATTGCAGGCAGATTCTTTACCAGCTGAGCCAGAAGGGAAGCCCAAGAATACCACAGTGGGTAGCCTCTATCATCTCCAGAGGATCTTCCTGACCCAGGAATCGAACCAGGGTCTCCTGCATTGCATGCTGATTCCTTACCAACTGAGCCATCATATGAACATAGGTGTGTAATTAACCACTACTTTCTTTATCTGAAAAATGGGAATAACATCCCTCTTGCAAGTTATTTTGTGGGCTGTTATATGTGAAGCGAGAATATAGTGCTGACAGATGGCAGTCCTCAAATATTAGTAAAAATAGGGTAGTTCTCCCTCTGCCGTGTGTTAACTTGTATACATACGCTCATTTTCTGCTGAAAAAAATGACCACAAATGTATTGGCTTAAAACAATGATGATTTATTATCAAACAACTCCAGAGGTCAGAAGTCTGACACTGGTTTAAAATCAAGGAGCTAGCAGGGCTAGTTTCCTTTCTAGGTGGTGTTGGTAAGGGGAGAATATATTTCCTTGTCCTTTGCAGCTTCTAGAGGCTGCCTGCTATTCTTGGCTCACGGCTCCCTTCCTTCATCCTCTAAGCCAAAAATGGTGGGTTGAGTCAATATCTCTCTGATCCCGCTTCTGTCATTGGTACATCTCTTTCTGTGACTCTAGATAAAGAAGGACCCAAGTGATTAGAGTGGATACACCTGGACCATCTAGGCTAACTTCCCATGTCAAGATTCTCTACTAATTCACATCTGCCAAGTCCCTTCTGCTGAGTAAGATGACATATTCAATGATTCACAATAATAAGGGCCATTGTCCTGTCTACCACACCGGGGTCTTAGATGGTAAAGAATCTGCCCACAATGCGGGAGACCTGGGTTCGATCCCTGGGTTGGGAAGATCCCCTGGAGGAGGGCATGGCAACCCACTGCAGTCTTCTTGCCTGGAGAATCCCATGGACAGAGGAGCCTGGCAGGCCCTCGGGGGCTCCATGGGGTCACAGCGAGTCGGACATGACTGAGCAACTAAGCATAGCCCAGCACAGTGTCCCTGAACACATTTTTCTCATGAGCCAATTCTTTAACAATAAAATGGATGTATTATGGTCCCTGCCTTTACCTTGAGAGGTTTGTAAAATTTAATACATGATTTTCTATTTGAGAAACAATACTTCAATAAGATTCCTTATCTTTCTTCTATAGCCATATGAGAAACCAAGGCTGAATATCAAAACCATAAACAAAAATTTTATTGTTTCTCCTCACATTCTGATAAATTCTTACCTTAATTTCTCCCCTGCACCTGACCTGACTTGCGCCTCACTAATTCTCTTTTACTTTAGTGCTTTAGTAATAGTACTCTCTTATATTCCAAGTTCAAGTTCCTATTACTATGGATTGGTCAAAAAGTTTGCTTGGGTTTTTCCACAAGTTATTACAGAAAAATCAAAATGAACTTTTTGGTCAACCCAATACTTCAGAAATGGACCACAATAACTACCACATTTTAAAATTAATTAGAATGCCTCATTTTCCAAGTGCTCTACACCAAAAAAAATTTTTTTTGAAACTTGGCCATGGTTCTTATATGTTAGATATTGAACTTGAAGCTGAGGTTAAGGTCATATTCTAAGATTCCTGAAAGCCACAATTTATCGAGCTAGTCCTAAAATAAACTAAAGATATAATTTGGGAGTACATGTGAATATTTTTCTTGGTATGTTATTCTTTTCCAGTAGGCATGTAGAGATGAGTTCCACACAATGTATGAGAAATAAGAGATAATCAATATATACTATATTTTAATCTGCTATATTCATAGAGTATAAAATAATACTTCATAATTTGGATATTTACAGTCAAAGATATAGAAGCTTAACCCTTGGTCTGCTGTTATTTACTAGTTGAATGGTCTTGGGAAAGTACCACCTTATATAAATGTTCATGTCCTCATCTGCTAAAAGGTGGTAATATTCTAACTTACAAGTTTGATTTGAGGATTAAATAATGCATGAAATTTATTGATCACAGTGTCTAGCACACAGGAAGCACTCAATATTTAAATTGTTGTTTTATTTGTTTTCAGGTTTTCTAATGACTGATATGAAGCAAGTGGGGAAGGAGAGTAATGTAGACTGATGGTAATAAGTGAAAATGAGTTTTTCTTTCATATGTGAAGACTGACAGGTATTTATAGAAAGCAGGCATGGTCAGTAAATTGAAAATATAAACCATTTCCAGGTGTTTCCCCTCGCCCTTGTCACCAAAAATGGTTTCAGCTTTACTCTGTCCGTTTTTTTCCTCTGTATTGTCCACCCAAAGAAAAGCCTGTCACTTTTAGGTTTGTCCTTTGAGCTTCTTTAATGCAAAATCTGGAGAAATATGCAAACGGGAAGAGAAAGAAGGGGAGGAGCTTTTAGCTTTTTTTTGTTGTTGTTGAGGATTTGAGCAGAAATGTGCCAGAGGAGCTCTACTAGGAGTAAAGAGAAGAAAGGGGATTTAAAAATGTATTATTGTGGATTATCTATTCACTTCAAGATGTTAAGGAATATCATTAAGACGTTATTTTCTGAGATTAGGTCTTAGTTATAAACATTCATTTGCTATACAGCAAATTGTGATAAGCAGACATTGAGAAAGAAAGAGAGAAAGGAAGGGAAACAGACTGACAGAAAGAGCAGAGACAAATAAGGAAAAAAGAGAAGACTTAAGGCAAATTGCTTATTTCCAAATTCTGACTGAGGCTGGTCCAATCCTGCAATGTGAGTTGGTTGGGTCCATATTTAACTATGCAGAGTTTACATTTAAGGTCATATTTTTGGCAAGCCAAGACCACAGATTGATTTACTAACCTCAGATTAAAAAAAAAAAAATCTTAACAACTGCTTTATTCTGGGTCCCCTGGAAACACATGACTGACTTGAGTAAGCAGACATTTTTAAGCTAGTGGTTTCGGCTCGGTAGTCACAGCTAGGATCAAGGATCAAACCCAAGCCGTGCTGGTGACTCTGTGGACACAGACATGTCAAATCAAAAGTGACATTCCTATCTCAGACAGAGATTACAGAGTACAGGCTCCCAAGGTTTAAATTTTGGTTTTGTCATTGGGCTATAATTCTAGTTCTGGTATGTCGTCCCTTTAATTTCACTCTTTTCTGGGAACAATAGCAATTTTCACCCAGAGACTGGTCTCGTAATCAGGTAACTGATATCTGATGGCTCTTGTGATCAGATACTGTTTAAATATTTTTTTTAAAGTTCCTTGCCACATCCTCAGAAGCTCATTATATAGAAGATAGAAGCTGTCACAAAAAAACCCAAGGGAACAGCAATTTTTATGCTTTCAATTTAATACAACACATTGCAAATGAGTACTAAGCTTTTAGAAGACCCTGGCCTCAGGGCTATGGAAACCAAAAGCAAATAAGGCAAAACTTCTACAGTCGACTGAATGGTTATCTGATTCATGAGACTGAAAAAACTATGGATCACCACAGTTCACTTTAGTTGCTCAGTCGTGTCTAACTATTTGTGACCCCATGGACTGCAACACGCCAGGCTTCCCTGTTCATCACCAACTCTCAGAGCTCGCTCAAACTCATGTCCATCAAGTCAGTGATGCCATCCAATCATCTCATCCTCTGTCGTCCCCTTCTCCTCCAGCCTTCAATCTTTCCTAGTATTAGGGCATTTTCCAATGAGTCAGTTCTTTGCCTCAGGTGGCCAAAGTATTGTAGCTTCAGCATCAGCCCTTCAATGAATATTCAGGACTGATTTCCTTTAGGATTGATTGATTTGATCTCCTTGCAGTCCAAGGGACACTCAAGAATCTTCTCCAACACCACAGGTCAGAAGCATCAATTCTTCGGTGCTCAGCTTTCTTTTTGGTTCAACTCTCACGTACCTATGTGACTACTGGAAAAACGATAGCTTTGACTAGACAGATCTTTGTTGGCAAAGTAACATCTCTGCTTTTTAATCATCACAATGGAAGTTAAAAAGGGCTCATCATAAGCCAAGTAGTCTGTGAATACAAAGAAGGAAAAGGAGAAAGGTCAGTGGAAAGTTCACTGAAAAGATGATGTTTAATCATCAAGATTAGATTGTCTTTATTTTTAGTACTGCCAACAACTTATTTTTCTTCTGAAAGTTATGCCTATGCAGATTATTTGACAAACACCAAAACTAGTAAAAGATAATTTTATTTAAAGATTTCATTTTTCTTCTTTTTATGCATAGTTTTTATGTGGTTGAGATTTACATGAATTATTTATATCCCATTTATCCTTTTAAAAATTGTCATAAACACTTTCTTGTATTTTTTGAAACATAAATAATATTCAATGCCTATAAAATCTATTTGCTTTTACTACAATTTTAAATAATTACTGGATATGTAAATGACTTCCTCTTTTTTTTTTTGCTTTCATGTTTTTTGTTGCTGTTGTTATGAGACAGTGTAATTACCTCATTACCTTTGGTATTGTCCTTGCTGCATTTTTTTCTTTCTTTAAAATATTTTTCTAGAAGTAGACTCTTGAGTGTAAATATTTGGAGGTGTAAAGGGGTAGAGACAAATAATATTCTAGGTACAGGAAGCAGCATAATCACAGGCAGACTATTTCCCTGGCTTAAAAATAACTGTGGAAATGTAAATTTCATCTAGAAAGATGACCATGAAATGTAGAGATGTTTTTCCACATAGGTCTTACATTAACATGTGAATACAGGGTCCTCTGTATATGAAAAGAAAAACAGAACAGAAATCTGCAGGCATGTTTTAAATGATAAAGACCTCATAATAGCTGAACATAGTAACAGAGAGAAGATACCTCCCAATGAGAGAAAGAGAAACTGACAGCTAGTACAGTGGTCAGAGGTTTGGAAGTTAAAAGTAAAAAGTGATCTCAAGGGCTTCCCCTGTGGCTCAGTCATAAAGAATTACCTGCCAATGCAGGAGACTCGGGTTCAACTCCTGATCCAGGAAAATCCCACACGCCCTGGAGCAGCTAAGCCCTCCTAAGCTACGACTATTGAGCCTGTGTTCTAGAGCCTGGGAGCTGCAACTACTGAAGCCCACGTGCCCTAAAGCCTGTGCTCCACGGCAAGAGAAGCTACTGCAAGAAGAGGTCTGAGCACCACAGCTAGAGACTAGCTCATGCTCGCTGCAACTAGAGGAAGTTGATGTAGCAATGAAGACTCAGCAGGGCCAAAAATAAATAAATAAAAGTCAAAAAAATATTTAAAAAGTGATTTTAAAATGATGGAGTCTGTCAGTTACACAACTTGCTAATGTAGGGGCTTCAGATTGCTAAATGCATAGTATCCAGAATCCTTAAGCCAAAAATCATGAAAAAGAAGAGCTAATAGTGAGCTGCTGGACAAATAAAATTCATACAGAAAATCTAAAGATGATCTTATTTTTCTAGGGATGAAACAGTGGGGTTGAAAGAGGAGATATGGACTGGAACAACCCGGCATGGGCCCATGAGATCATTTCTTTTTTTTAAATAAATATTTATTTATGGCTGCGCTGGCTCTTCATTGCTTTGCATGGCCCTTCTCCAGTTGCGGCAAGTGGGGACTACGCTCTAGTTGTGATGCATGGTTTTCTCATTGTGGTGGTTTCTCTTGCTGTGGAGCACAAGCTCTAGGCATGTGTAGGTTTCAGTAGCTTTGGCTCCCAGGCTCTAGATCACAGGCTCAGTAGTTGTGGCATGAGGACTTAGTTGCCCCACAGCATGTGGAATCTTCCTGGATCAGGGATCAAACCCATGTTACCTGCAGGTGGATTGTTTACCACTTAGCCACCAAGGAAGTCCAAGCCCATTTCTTTTGGTTAGAACAGAGGGATCATGAAAAGAACCTTGGGAGGAATTTTTGGATGCTTTTTTGGGGAGCCTAGCTGCTGAATGACATGAAACCACTTCAGATCTAACTGGAATATCTTTTTTTACCAGGTCAGGAAACACCAGTGTGCCCAACTCAACTACAAAGATTGGAGAGTTGAGAGTCCTTTGCTACTAGCTGTGATGGTTGTAATAGAAGAAAACACCAGGCCAGGGGATGTTCTTTAACCAGCAATCGTCCTTTTTGGGGCTTCCCTGGTGGCTCAGATGATTAAAAAAAAATTCTGCCTGCAATGTAGGAGATCTAGGTTGATCCCTGGGATGGGAAGATTCTCCCGGAGAAGGAAATGGCTACCCACTTCAGTATCCTTGCCTGGAGAATTCCCCCATGGACAGAGGAGACTGGTGGACTCCATACAGTCAATGGGATCACAAAGAGCAGGACACGACTGAGCAACTAACACTTTTTACCAGTGAGCGATAGCAGCAAAGAGAAATCCATCTACCAGCCCACTGGCTGTTTCACACGGAGCTCCATTTTGTTTGCTTCTGTGCTTTAGAAACAAAAATACCCACTGCTAGATTCCCATTCTCCTCGAACTAGAACCTCTCTTTCTTACAGGGAAATCAGTGCATGTTATCTGGATGCAGCTGAGCTTTTCTCCAGCTAGAGGTGCTGGCAGCAAACATAATGGTGAGTAATTAGAGTACTCAACCCACTGAGTACAATGAATGGTTTAAGGATGAGTTTAACACATGTGTCAGGACAAGCAAAGTATGTGGAATTTTTTCCTAGCAGAAAATATCATCAAAAACTCTCTCTTCTGGGCTGGCTAGTAACTGTTTTTCTTCTTCTTCTTCTGTTTTTATGCTGTATTTGCATATTTATTTGTATGAAAACAGAAATATGAGTAAAATAATCAGGATACAGGACAACCACATACACTGCTTTAAATATATATTCTCATTAAAGTTGAAGATGTCTATTTAAGTTCTTTACTACCTTTTAAGTCAAGTTATTTGCTTTTTTGTTGTTGATGGAGTAAAATTTTAAAAGTTGGTGTGTTCATGTGTGTGTGCGTGTGCACCAATGTTTTAAGTAAAATTTAATGTTATGTTAAAAAATCTAAAATTTTAGATACAGGAAAGACTTAAACTGCTTCAATTTTTTGCAGTGCCAGTCATTACAACGCTGATTCAGAAGGAGCTGAGAAAAGTGGTTGGAGATCATTCAGGTTCAGTGACTGTTTTTTCTATCTTATGCACAGAGAATGAAGAGAGACAGAATCCTTTTGTACTCTAATCCCCTGGATCCATCAATGCCTGAAGCCCTTATCCCTAACCTTCACAATCATACTTAGGCTAGATTGCATAGTTTCTGTCAGCTATGACTGATAACAATATTTCTAATGCTTGTGTGTGTGCTAAGTTGCTTCAGTTGTGTCCAACTCTTGGTGACCTCATGGACTGTAGCCCATGGGATTTTCCAGGCTAGAATACTGGAGTGGATTGCCATTTCCTTTTCCCCATGATAGAAGAACTTTCCCTGGAAAAGTTCAAGGAATTTGTGTAACAAAAACAAGACTAGATGGTCAATAACTCTTACAAGTGCTTATTATGTTTAAAAAAGTCAAACAAATTCAACATCAAATGAACATTTTATTGATTTTTTTTTCCTTTTTAATCTCAATGTCCTTTATTTTATTGAGTTGGAATATAACTGCTTTACAGTGCTGTGTTAATTTCTACTGGACAATGAAGTGAGTTAGCTATATGTCTACATATATCATCTCCCTCTTGGACCTCCCTTTACTTTTGTATAATGGATATCAATGAATTTCTATATACTATTCTTTGCTTGCTAGAAAGTTTTATGCTTATCTGTTCTCTACAATTCCAATAAAGTGGTTGTAAATTTGTTTTGCTTTATTGTATGCTAAGAAGTATTAATATTCTTTAGCCAGAAATGGTCCCTTTTGGGGCTTCCCTGGTGGCTCAGATGATAAAAAATCTGCCTGCAATGCAGGAGATCTAGGTTGATCCCTGGGATGGGAAGATCCCCCTAGAGAAGGAAATGGCTACCCACTTCCTTCTACACTTCCTTCCAAATAGTCAATTCTTTCTAGATTTTATAACTTTTAATTGTTGGTGTCTAGATACAAGATCTTTGCTATATGCAGAATAATCTGGAGGCTTGATGTAAAAAGAGCTTCAGATGACAGTTGTAGTTATCTCTCCATGACTCTTTCAATACCTGGGTTAAACAATATTCCCTTTTCCCTTTAAGCGTTAGTCGCTCAGTCATGTCTGAGTCTTTGTGACCCCATGGACTGTAGCCTGCCAGGCTCCTCAGTCCATGGAATTCTCCAGGCAAGAATACTGAAGTGGATTGCCATTCTCTTCTCCAAAAGATCTTCATAACCCAGGGAATGAACGTGTATCTCTTGAATTGCACGCAAATTTTTTACCGTCTGAGCCATCAGGGAAGTCCAGGTATAATTTGGCCTTGGCACCTCCTCACAAGCTTGAAAATGCTTCTTTTTTTCCCTCTGCAGAGTAAAGTGAAGAGGTCCCTATCCTTACTGATACCACTGAGGATGTTTAACAGTTTAAATATTTACAGCCTGCTGGGAGACGCTGACCTCATGGGATACTGCCCCGTAGAGGTGAGACAGGCTGGTACCTGGAATCCTTTACTGCAGTCCTATGAAGTTTGCACCTGGACACACCTCAACTTGAGCAACAAAATAAGAAGAAACTATATGGCAGTGAAGATAACTATGAGCACGTGCCGTTGGGGCAAATGCTGGACCAAAAGACACAATGACAAAAAAAAAGCCTCCAACTGCCATTTCTGGAGAGTTGGGAGCAAAAAGTTGAGTGTCAGGAGCAAAAGCAGGGTACTATGCATGTCCCCCTGCACTTAACATCACGTGGGGGTGGACAAACAACCTAAGCCATCCTTCCATCCAAATCCCTGGACATACCCCTACCCTCAACCCATATGAGGAATCAGCTCACCCCCTGGGGAGCAAGTAAGGGAATCTGTTACTTGTTTTCTCTTCCTCCTATAGCAGGCACAGGAATTCCAGTAAAGATTTGCCTGAATTTCTTGTTTGATATCTAGTTAATTTCTATTGATTGGGGAAGGCCAAGAACCCTGGTTTGTATCAGAAGAATCAGAAATTAATCTGTCTCCTTCCTTCCATACCTTAGAACCATTTCTGCCAAGTTGAAGTAAGAATTGCCCATTAAAGAAACCTGATATTGATGCCAAAGCTATTTTGAGACAAGGTCTATTCTGGATACAAAAAAAGATGGATAGAGGGACTTTGGTATTCAGGTGCTGGATGGTGGCCTTATTCTTTATACCATTTTAATTAAACAAGTATTACTGTAAAGTTGGAAGTGAGAGGCTTCATTAGCATCTCAGTTTCATCCTGTCTCCAGGAGCTATACAAATTATCCAGATTCTTTTGTCAAAGTTCTTATCATTCAGAGGACATTGGAAAACTCTGTCTCCTGCACAGCAATGTGAAGATATGGCATACCGTTTTTGTAGGGTGGCAAGAAATGATAACAATTTAGAGATACTTTCTCATCCCACGAGATTCACAGATTTTTCAGAAAATAGTTACTTGATACATGTGATATGGGTTTCTTGCTCTGTCTCACTAGCACTCCAGAAAAGGCTGTCTTTGTACCCAGTGTACATAGATGTACACCATCATCATTTAGAGAGTTGGTTAAAATGCAGATTTCTGGGCTCTGCTCCTATATATTTTGGCTTAGTTGGACTGGAGTGGGTGGGTTCAGGATTTAAATTTTAAACATGCTTCCCAGATGACTCTATTAAAAGTATTCCATGGACTGTACTTGGAGAAACATTGTCATAGGGAGCAATGTACTCAGTTGCATCATGGAAGCCCAGGGACTCTACAAGCTCGATCGAAATGGGATATGATGCTCAGCTGTAGTGTGCAGCCAGTAGGGTTTGACCAAGTGGTTCCAGGAGAAACAGTTATTTACTTATGGATTCAGGTTTTTGCACTCATGATTCACCCTTGACTCTTTTGAAAGGACATGATTTGCAACATGGAGGTAACATCTGGTGGGTTGGCAATCCAGAGTATTGTTTAGGTCTAGTGCCGTTTAGGTCTAGTCCCTGCAGAAATCAGATGCACGTTATGGTTTGTGGACAGGTGCCCAGTCATTAGAGTCAGTGAGAAGAGTTCCAATCTGCTTTAATCGGTCATGAAGTTTTATGGTTAAGACCTGATCATTTATCAGCATCATTATTTGTCCAGCAGAATTTTTGTGCCCCACTCTGAGCTGCGACTTTAATAGATTGTTTCGAGCCAAGGTGGTAGTTGGAGACAGGATGTTGATTCACTGTTAATAACTTCAGCTGGAAAGATTATAACAATAGCACCTCTTTTATTAATTTTTTTTGGCAATATTCCTAAAATAAGATGAGAAATATTATTATCAACACTCTATATCCCTAAGATACCTGGGTGGGTAGGGCTTTGTCTGCTTTGTCCTCACATATCCTTGGGTCATATTCCTTTATTCCCACAAAAGTTTTTGTTCGATACACTGGTTGACTTGGGTGCTTCATATTTACCTTTTTTATTATTATTATTTTTACTTTTAAAATTGGAGTATATTTGCTTTATAATGTTGTGTTAGTTTCTGCTGTGTGACAACACAGATCAGCCCATTGTGTGTCTATATCCTCTCCCTCTTAAGTCTCCCTCCCACCACCCCATCCCATCCCTTTAGGGCATCACAGAGCACCGAGTTGAGCTCCCTGTCCTGTAAAGCATCTTCCCATCACCTGGCTATTTTACACATGGTAGTGTATATATGTCAATGCTACTTTCTCAACTCATCCTACCCTCCCGCTCCTTCTCCTCTGTGTCCACATGTCCATTTTCTACATCTGTGCCTCTACTCCTGCCCTGCAAATAGGTAATTCAGCACCATTTTTCTAGATTCCCTATATATGCGTTAATATTTGATATTTGTTTTTCTCTTTTGGACTTAACTACACTCTGTAAGACAGACTCTAGGTTCATCCACATCACTACAAATGACCCAATTTCGTTCCTTTTTTATGGCCGAGTAATATTTCATTGTACGTATGACCATGTCTTCTTTATCCGTTCATCTATTAATGGACATTTAGGTTGCTTCCATGTCCTAGCTATTGTAAATAGGACTGCAGTGAACATTGGGGTACATATGCCCTTTTGAATTTTGGTTTTCTCAGGGGTACATGTTCAGTATGTATTAACAGTTAGCTAGAGATTAGGTCAATAATGCGAAGCTAGCAAAACTAGAAACCCACTTGTTACAGAAAATCAATATGATGTGAAATGTTACAATTTTTTATTGAAGAACAGTTTGGTCACATAGATTAATAAATCTCAATTTGCCTACTACATGTCTTTTTTTCCTATTTCTATTTTTTTCCCTAAAGCCAACATAATGAGTTGGCTAGAGAAACTAACAAAGTAAATTCTAAAATTCAAGCTGTAAGTGACATCATTTGGCTTAAGGACAGAGCTGAGCACATGAATGGAAGCTAGATGCCTCTTCTCCTGAGAGAACTGGAGAAGGACAAGCATATTACTGACTTGGCTGTGGTTGCTGAGTTTGTTATATGCTTGTACAGTTGACTTTGGGGCCTCATACAATGAAAATATAACAACAGACAAGGATTGCTCTTTAATCTACAAATTATGCCCCATTTTTAGCCTGGCACCAAAAATGAGCAGGTGGCATCACTTTATGCAGTAGATGAAGTTTCGAAAATGTGTTTGCAAATTGAATTTTTACTTTAAAGAATTACATACTAAATTTTTTGGAGGTGGACCATTTTCAAGGGGAATTCTGTAGTGATTGTTTTTTAAGGTAAGCTAGTGAATCTTTTTATAAATTCAAATCTTAACCATATCCATTTTAAAACCATACAGTATATCAGGAACCAGGAGAGTGTAACCTGCATACCAACCTCAGGAACACATTCATGTATAAAATTTTAGGATTCTAATTTCAATTTTTTATGACTAGACTTCTTCAGAATAAAGGAGGATTAAGACAATAGATATTAAACTATTTTAAAGCTGCACCATCCAATATGGTAGCCACTAGCACTAGCCACATGTGGTTATTAAACTCTTAAATGTAATTGGTCCAAGCTGAAGTGTGCCGTACATGTAAAATTACACAGTGAATTTCAAAGATGTAGTACAAAAAATTGTGAAATATTGTGTGAATTCATTTTATATTGATTGTAGGCTTCAATGATCATATATCAGACAATGTTGGATGAAACAAAATATATTAAAATAAATTTCATGTTTTTGTTTTTACCTTAATTGTAAATCATTTTACATACTTTATTTTTTGTCACTTTATTTTTTTAATTGAAGGATAATTGCTTTACAGAATTTTGTGGCTTTCTGTCATACATGAACAAGAATCAGCCATAGATACACCCATGTCTCCTCCCTCCCAAACCTCCCTCCCATCTCCCTCCCCATCCCACCCTTCTAGATTGTCATAGAGCCCCTGTTTAAGTTCCCTAAGTCACATAGCAAATTCCCATTGGCTGTCTATTTTACATATGGTATTGTAAATTTCCATGTTACTCTCCCCTCCCTCTGTGTTCATAGGTCTGTTTTGTAAGTCTGTCTCTCCACTGCTGCCCTGAAAATAAGTTCATCAGTACCATCTTTCTAGATCCCAAATATATGCATCAGTATATGATATTTACATGTTCTTTTTCTGACTTACTTCCCTCTGTATACTAGGCTCTAGGTTTGTCCACATCATTAGAACTGACTCAAATATGTTCTCTTTTATGGCTGAGTAATATTCCATTGTATATATGTACCACAGCTTCTTTATCCATTCATCTGTCAACGGACATCTAGGTTGCTTCCATGTCCTAGCTGTTGTAAATAGTGCTGCAATGAACATTGGGGTACATGTGTCTTTTTCAATTTTGGTTTCCTCAGAGTATATGTCTAGTAGTGGGATTGCTGGGTCATTTAGACAATTAATGATGATCTGATAAATTGAAAATAGAAAACTGTGACCTCCATGTATGGCTCACATTATATTTTCATTGACAGGACTACTTTAAAAGGACAGTACAACTTACAAAGAGATCCTCCATTATTAATGGAAAACCATGATGATGTAGAAGACACATTTTCATGGGATGAAAATATTATTTCCTAAAGTATACTTCACAGAATCCTGTGAGGTGCACCCCATAGCCAAGTGAGTTTAGGCAACATTTACTAATTCACAGCATTCACTAGCATAATATTGATGTTTGAATGAATGAATGCTTGTCTTATATTAACATGCTGTTTTCCAATCATTTGAAACATAATCCTATTTTAAAAATGATAACCAGTAGCAGTCTGCAGGCTCAAGAAAGGTGTTACTGCAGCAAATGCTGTTGAATTAAATGATCACCAAGTTCCTTTTGTCTCTGTTTATATAAATGGTACTTGTTTCAGTATATGCATCCTTCTTTTCTAAAAAATCACTCCCTTATTTTGCATAAAATATTTCCTTTCACTTTTCTAGGCTACTTGAAATATCACCCATTAGATATACTTGTGTAATCAATTTTACTCTTAAAAAAATCCCCAATTTGCCCCATTTTCCAAAGCAAGCATATATGGTGAAGGGTTCAAGGGACAGGTGGTGTTGATTTAGTAGCTAAGTCATGTTCGACTCTTGTGACCCTATGGACTGTAGCCCGTCAGATTCCTCTCTCCATGGGATTTCCCCTGGCACCAATACTGGAGTGGGTTGCCATTCCCTTCTCCAGGAGATCTTCCCAACACAAGGATTGAACAGGGATCGATCTTCTGCATTGCAGGTGGATTCTTTACTGATTGAGCCACCTGGGAAGTGGAGGGGGAATACCAAAGTGTGTGGTAAAGATGAGAGGATGCTGGAAAGATGTTTATCCTCTTTGAAATGTTATTTTAAAAGTATTTCTCATCAAGAAAAGTGCAATGCTATGGGTTAACAGGCTGCCATGGACAGACTGGGGAACGTAAATATGATTTGTAGCTTTGTTTTCCAGGGAAATTGAACTCCACATCTCAAGAAGCCAATTTACAACCAAATGCTAGGAGTATAAATTGTAGTCGGACATTTCCAGTGTATAGATTGACTCAGAGGCTCAGGGAATAGAAGCAATCAGTATCCTGTATTTGCTTCAATACCCACCTTGTTTTCTCAATAAGCCCTTTGCTTCCCATAACAAGGAGAGGATGAAGAGGACGATAGAACAAAAGTTTTCTATGACCATGCTTATAGGCTCTCATAAATCATTAAGGAGCATTAAGAAGGCATCAACAAGTACTTCCCTAGATTGCTGAACAATGAGATTTTATTCTTAAAAATACTCTGCCCAGGAATAAACCAAATTATTTTCTTCTATCATAAAATAGGTAAAGAAAGACTAGACAGACACATGTACACACGCACAGTCCAAAATTCCGTAAGTTCAGGTGCTCATTCGTGTTTCCAAAGGAAAAGTAAAAAGGTCTTTGGGCTCACAAAAGAACAGAATGACATTCACTTGCAATGGGTCTCTAGTGACTAGAGATAATTCAGGCCAGGGCGCCCGAAATGACATAGAAGCATGGACAATTTAAATAAATTATTATTTTAAAATACAATATTGATACTTTATTAAGAGTGGGAAAAGTGCAAATTAGAAAGCTATTCTGAGATATTGAGCATTTGTTTTAAATAGATTTCAGGATGGGTTTTTTTTGACATGTCCCCCTTGCTGAATTGCCAACTGAAAGCTCAGCATTCTTGAGACAGAATTCACAAACAATCAATAAGCCAATTTTAAACTTACAAATTGCTGAGCTTTAGAAAATGTATGTAGTGATATGACTATCATAGTAATCATGATATAGGATAGTTTCTTCACCCAGAAGGTTCAGATGAGCCCCTCTACGGTCTATTCCATTTGTTACAATTAACATAGTTAAAGATACGATTAAATTTAAAGCTACCATCTTGCTCATATTTTCTATTTAGCTCATCTGTTATTTTTTCCTTATTTCCTTTTTCTGTCTTTTTCTGAATTTAGTATTTCTTCCATTTTATAAACACTATTGACTTATTAGCTACAGCTATGTTTTGGTTCTTGCTTTCGTTTTTGTTTTAAATGGTTGTTAGATTTACATGATACTCATTGAACTTATCATTGCACATCTTCAAATAATATAATTATATTTTATCATCTTTTGTTTCACTGTACTCATGTTTCCACCTACTATTCTTACCCTTGGCTGCTTTTTAAATGTTCTTTTTTTTTCACTGTTTTTCAGGGATTTGATTTTGATGTTCCTTGGTGTTGTTTCCTCTGCTTTTCATTACTTGATGTCTAGTGAGCTTCTTGGAACTGTGGAGCTTATAATTTCAGAAAATTGCAGCCGTTATTTGTTCAAATAGTTCTTTATTCCACCATCCTTTTCCTTTATTTCTGGGAATCTAATTATATGTATGTTAGATTGTTTGAGTTTGTTTCAGATGCCATTGATTCTTTATTATTGTCTTTTTTCCTCTCTTTGATTTATTTTGGATTATTTCTAGTACTATGTCATTAAATTCCCCTGTGATTTTTTAGGACCTCATGTGGTGTTAATCCTACTGTTTTGTTATTTCAGATACTGTATCTTCAATCTCTAGAAGTTACAATTAAGACTTGCTTATATCTTTAATTTCTGTCCTCATACTGTTCATGTCTCTATCTTCTTAAGCATATGTGTCATACTTATAAGAGCTAAGTTACTTGTTTTCTAATGCTATCATCTGGCATATCTTGGTCTGCTCCTATTGATTGAATTTTCTCCTATTTATGAGTCATATTTTCCTATTTCCCAGCATAAATGGTAATTTTTGACTAGATGTCAGACATTGCAATTTTTATCTTGAGTCCAGGATTTGTTGTATACCTTTTATAGTGAGTTGGGTATTATTCCAGCACAAAATCAAGTTACCTGAACTCGTTTTGAAAAAAAAAAAATTCAGACATCCTTTTAAGCTTTCTTATGGCAACCGGGTCTAAGGCTAATTCAGACTCATAATTAACACTATGTGCTTTTGAAGTCCTGTGTATCACCTGATGCCCTGTGTATTACAAGGTGTTTTCACTCTGGCCAGTGGAAATATGAATACTACTGTCAGCCCTATGCATGCTCCTCCCAATTTTTTGGCCTATTTTTTTCCAGTGCTTTTTCCTCCAACCTTGAGGAATTTTTTCTCACCGTGCAAAGATCCATATTCAGCCAAAGACTGTAAGGAGCCCTTCTGAAGATCTCTCCATGTGTGTGCTTATATTCAGTTGCTTCAGCTGTGTCAGACTCTTTAGGACCCCATGGACTGAAGCCCGCCAGACTCCTCTGTCCCTGGGATTTTCCCAGCAAGAATACTGGAGTGGGTTGCCATTTCCCCCTCCCAGGGATCTTCCACACTCAGGGATCAAACCCAAGTTTCTTGTGCCTCCTGTCTTGAAAGGGTTCTTAACCACTGAGCCTTTCTAGACATTCTAGCCAATAGGGTCTTATCAACTTGGCCTCCCCAAACTCCGATTTTTGCCTCAACTCAGTACAACTCCCAGGCTCTGTTTTGATATATATTGCTTCTTGGAACCTGCCAGTTGGCAGGAAACTGGAACGACTATAGGGTTTACGTCATTCTTTCCCTTCTCTCAGGGATTATCATACTGTACTGCTTGTCATTCAATGACTGAAAACCATTGTTTCAAATATTTTGTCTGGTTCTTTCTAGTTGTTTAATATGTAAAGGTAAATCTGGTCTTGTCTCTGTTACTCCATCATGGCCAGATGAACGATACAATTTTAACACTGAAAATAAGACTCTATGCCTACTGAAGCAAAATGGATCGTGCTTCATTGCCACTCATACACCTAGTAATATTAACTTATTTAGAAATGATATCAGCAGGATGACTGAATAAGCTGTCCCTCACATATATCCTCCTCTTGACAGCAATAGTTTGACATGGCTTCCCAGGTGGCTCAGTGGTAAAGAATCTGCCTGCCAATGCAGGAGATGCAAGAGATGTGTGTTCAATCCCTGGGTCAGGAAGATTCCCTGGAGAAGGAAATGGCACCCCACTCCAGTATTCTTGCCTGGAAAATCTCATGGACAGAGGAGCCTGGCAGGCAACAGTCCATGGGGTCACAAAGAGTCAGACAGGACTGGACACACAGCATTAGCATGGAAAAAGTGTCTTCATGGGAGCTTTGGGATCCAGACTGGAGGCTGTGAAACTGAAGTGTAGTCTAAGACTGAGGGCCATTTTAAGAAGGCAGGTTCACCACCATATGGCTGACTTGTGAACTGTGGTCTTGCCTACAGACAAACAGTTCTATACCCATAAGAACTCAGCTACAGCCTCTTTGGGTTTGGGTCCGTTACCAGCACCAGATACCGAGGAACCTTGGAGGAGTTATGCCCACCTGAGCACTGGATAACAGAAGTAGCTTGTGAACTCACTCCAGACCCTCTTGACCACAGTCTGAGAACCCCTAAAGGTAAGCCTGTGAAACAGTCTGAACGCAAACTCTGAAAGGTTCTTATAACTGGGCTCCAGTCCATTCCAGCCAGAGTCCATAAACAATCCTGTTGGCTCAGAAACCCTGCAGAAAACACTCCTGTATCCACCCCTGGAGATCTTGAAAGGGCCTTACACTGGGGATCTAAGGACCTAAGCGTCCCCATCGACAGATGAGTGAACAAAGAAAAGGACATGAATACATACACTACTGAATATTATTTCACCAGGCAAAAGAAGAAATCTTGCCATTTGCAGCAACGTTAATGGACCTTGAGGGTAGCAGGCTAAGTGAAATAAGTCAGAGAGAGACAAATATCATGTGATTTCACTTACATTAGAATCTTTAAAAAAGCCAAACCAAAGTAGAATGGTGGTTGCCAAGGATGGGAAGTAGGGGAAATGGGGAGATATTGGTCAATGTGTACAAAGTTCCAGTCACTCATTCAGTTATAAAATAATAAGTTCAGGGGATCTAATATTCAGTATGATGACTACAGTTAACTATACTGTATTTGACAGTTGCTGAGATAGTAACTGTATTTGATAGCTGCTGAGATAGTAAACCTTAAGTAGTCTTACCACAAAAAACAAAAGGTAATTATGTGAGGTGATAAACATGATAAGAAATATTATTGTGGTCGCAATACACACATGCATTAAATCATCAGGTTGTACACCTTAAACTTGCACAATATTTTGTCAATTATATCTTAGTAAGGCTGGGGAAAAATAGACACTGCCTTCTAAGCACAGACAGAAAACCTTCCTTCTGATTCTATTTTTAGACGAAATAGTTGCATAGTCCCAGAGTACAGTAATGCCCAAATCAAAAAATTTATTCTTAATTTTGATCACCTCAGGGAGTATCACTACTCCAGTCACAAAGAAGTAAGCTTACCACTCTTATTATTGTACATAATTCAGGGTGAATGCAAAATTTTACACGAAAATAAAGAGCAAAGTTTCTCTGAAAAAAAATCATGTTATAATAGGAGTAATTATTACATATTATTGGGCTTAAATTTTAACATACCATAGTTCTAGAGCATGAACAAACAGACCAATGAAACAGAACAGTCTCCAAATGGACCCACATATATGGGAATACAGAATTTGCCAAATGTAACATGCCAAACCTATGGAGAAAAAAAAAATTATTTGTCCTTTTTCTTCTCAGACTCTCCCAATAAGTGATTAGCTCAACAACTTTACCCTTAATTCAACTTTACTTTGATTAAATTTGGCCAAATGAACTGACTACTTTTCTTATCCTCAAAGTGGACAGAGGCTGTTTTAATTAAGAAAGCTTGATTTTTACCATACTTGGAATGCAAGATGTTGCATTTATCTATGTCTATGTACCACAAATATTATTTAAAAGAAAGATCCTGCCTTCTTTCAGGGCTGTGAGGCATATGAGTACAAACACAATATACGGAGAAAAGTCTTTTGACTGTTGAAAGTAAAACAATTACAAGAAAGCAAATATCGGTAGTGTGGTAATAACAACCCATCATTACAGTTCAAGAACACACAGGTTTCCGTCATTACAATACCGTGTAAAAGAACCAATGGGTTTATAATCTTCATTTGTGGAGAAGCCTGAGACATGAGAGGAATAACTAATTTATATCTGTGCAATCTCAGGTTCTTCTGTAATTACCAGTTGGGCCTTCTGCCAGTGGCTCTATGTTTTAACAGGTCTGGATTTGTATACATCTATCTAAGGAAGATACCGGTACTGGGGACTGTAAAGTTCACTTCCTTAGTGTTTGACCTAAGAGAGCGTACAGATACTACAGCAGGCCTCCTTAGCGGCATACTCTTAATGCGCACTGGCTGAGCTTCATCCCCAAGTGTAGCATGAGAGAATGAAAGAGATTGCACTTCTAGAAGATGCCATTTTAAAAACAAATTTTCTCTGCTTTCCTTTTCCCTACCCTGTCTAAATGGACATTACTGAAAATGAATCACAGCTAAGTTGCCTACGTGGTCCTTTAATATGTAGTTACCTAAACTTGTGGTTTTATGAATAGATGTGACATGTTTTCTTCACTTCCGAATCCCTTATCTTTTTTTCTTTCTCTTAATCCCTCCTCTCTCCTCACCTTCTTTTTTTCTTCTTGAAGAATGATATATGTGGCTCTCTAAACTCGTAATTACTACATTACCATCACCTTTCATGTCTCCATGTTTTGGTTCCGTGCTATTCCTTTTGATTAGATACTTTTACCTTGCACAACGTAGGGTTGAACTGCATGGGTCTGCATATGTGTGGATTTTTTTTTTGAACAAATACATTGGAAAGCTTTTTGGAGGTTTGTGACAATTCGAAAAAACTTGCAGATAAAACACATAGCCTAGAAACATAGAAATAATTAAGAAAAAGCTATGTCATGAATACATAAAAAATATGTAGCTATGGAGATCATATAGGCATAAGGTGAGTGATATTTACTATAAAATTAATAATGTATTACTTTTCTTACCATTTATAACTTTGTTTTCAAAGAATCATATTACAGTACAGTATACCACGCTCCCAAAATTGAAGAAACTATGTATCAGCTTATTGTCATGGGTAAGAGGTTTTTTAAAAATGTAAATTTTCCAATACTGTGTTATGAATTTGACTGTAATACTGTACACCATACAAATTTTATAATGGAGTCATTCATTGTGTATAGGCTAGGCCATTATGAAGCAATAATACTGATTACACTAGGCTACTATAAAGGAATCATATTGCTGCTTCTTCATGATCAATGCATGAAATAAATATAAATTTCTTTTTCACAGATTTTTCCATTGTGACATCAAGTATGATACATATAACATCTACAGTGCTTCGTAACACATAAGACTATATATCTATATGTACTGATAGATGATTCATTTTATAAACAGATGACATAAACTTGTATTATTGATAAACACAGTGCATGTATATGTGTTCAGTTGCTCAGTCGTGTCTGACTCTTTGTGACTCCGTGTACTGTAGCCCACCACAGTATAGTGTTGTAATTGTGTTTTCTCTTCCTTATGATTTTCTTAATAACATTTTCTCTAGCTTAATTTACGTAAGAATACAATATATAATGCATAACACATACAAAATATGTGTCAGATGAGAGTTTATATTATTGGTAAGGCTTCCGGTCAACAGTAGGCTATTAGTAGTTATGTTCTGGAGAAGTCAAAAGTTACACATGGATTTTTAACTGTGAAGAGCTGGCACCTTTGACCCCCTCCACTGTTCAAAGGTCAATTGTATTCTTAAAGGTTCAGCTCAGAATCCATCAGATGGACTAATGTGTCAAGTTACATGTCCAGTTTATCTGTAAATATTTGTTCATGAATAAATGAAAGCATAAATGAAACAGTTGTTATTGTTTAGTTGTTGTGTTCAACTCTTTTGTGATCCCATGGACGGTAGCCTGCCAGGCTCCTCTCTCCATGGGATTTCCCAGGCAAGTATACTGGAGTGGGTTGCCATTTCCTTCTCCAGTGGATCTTCCTGACCCAGGAATGGAACCCTGTCTCTTGCATTGGCAGGAGGATTATTTACCGCTGAGCCACCAGGAAATCCCCATGAATAAAACAAGTCTTCCCTAAATTTTCTCCTTTCTGTTTCTTTATACCGATGACTCAAGAATAAGCCTACTAAGACACTATGGTGGATCACAATCTAGGCTTACAGTCTGACTTTGCCTCTCTGGGTTCAAATCCTAGCTTTACCCGCTAAATAGCTTTGCAAACTTATTTTCCCTTTTGGCTCAGTATCTTCATTCTTACAACTGTGACCATAATACTATCTCTTGCATAGGGGTATTGTGAGAATATGATGAGATAAGACGTGAAGGGCCTACAATAGCATGTAAGGACTCTAAAAACAGTAGCAATTATTATGAATAGGTGATTATTTCTTTGCATCACATTCAATAAGTCATCAACTCTGCAATCCAATAGTCTTCCAAAATCTCTCCTAAAATGGCAAACTTCTCAAGTTACCACAAGAAAAACTGCCTGAATGTGACAGAATGTGAAAATTATGCTTTTTATTATATTCACATAAAATAGTCAATTACACCAAGTTGTCCAAATGCATTGGTGAATTAAAGCCTCCAACTCTTACAAAGTTTTATACATATATCTATGCATTTATAAATACACACATATGCAAAAGATATATATTTTCTTCTAAAATAAAGTGCCCAAATCTTAATATATGGGGGCATAATAGGGGGAAAAAGAATCATAAAGCTTTATCAGTTATAGACTGTTTCACAATATAAGAATCTGATTTATATACATTTATTCAGGTATAGTGAACTCTAACCATTCATTCTTTTCTGAATTCTAAATGAATTAATTTATCCAATATATTAGAAGCCATGTAGCCAGTTTAAATGAATCAGAGGCTAATTCTTCTTACTGTGCCTGTCACAGAACCTGGGCTCCCCAACAGAAGAGTAGTTAAGCTTCATTTTTAATTCCCCTGTTTATTTGAATGTTGTCTTTCTGCTAAGATGATAAACAGAGAGAGAAATGTAAATGAATAAACTTCCAATTCTAAATCCTCTATTAGCATTCAATAAAGTCAGGGTTTGGTGAAAAAAATTCCTTTTGTCTTTATTTCACCCTGGGCTTGATGAGAAATGGCCTGGCAGATTTGAAATGAGGGGTCCTGCTGTCTCTGTTATAGTTAAGTCTTGTTGGAATCACAGAAGAATAATTAGGATGCAATGATCAATAAATAGATCGAGGAGACGGTCAACTCAAATTGAAATGAAACTCTCCATGACAATGGAAAACTTTGTGAGTGCATGTTTGAATTTAACAACAGAAGAAAGGTTAAAGAAAAACTAGATGGTTTAAGATCATTCAGAAAAGCCTCACTTCAAATAGAAACTAAGGCTCTATTCTTCAGTACAATGTCTCAGCTACTCTTACTGTTTTCATTGGGTTTTCTATTGTGTGCATGCATGCTAAGTCGCTTCAATCGTGTCTGACTCTTTGTGACCCTATGGACTGTAGCCCACCCGGCTCCTCTGTCCATGGGATTCTCTCAGGCAAGAATATTGGAGGGTTGCCATGCCCTTCTCTAGGTGATCTTCCTGATCCAGGGATCAAACCAACATGTCTCCTGCATTGGTAGGTAGATTCTTTACCACTAGCGCCACCTAGGAAGCCCTGTACTTTCTGTTTTCTTAGATTTTTAGGATGATCATTTGTAGGTTTTGATAAGGAATAGAATTTAAAATGCTTCTGAAAAGACTTCAACCTGTGGAAGCAAGGTGAAGATGCCTAAAAATAGCTTAATGCGAACCCAGCCATTTTAGAATTTGGTGATTACATGTTCAAATTGCAATAGAGCATGTTTTATTCAAGCAGGCAAAAGAGAGATTGTCAGCACTGAAATTGCATTAAAACACTCTGCAGCTTCCCAACATACGGAAGGCTGGGACCAGTGGGAAGCCCAAACTTTTCCCAGAGGCAGAACAAGGAATGTAGTATCTTCTTTTCTTTGGAGAAAAAAAAAGGGCAAGAAAATGTTTCCAATTACCCAAACCGACCTGAGCAGGGTCTTCCCAAGGATGGAGCTGCCTAACTGCTGATTTTGGTGAGCATCTTATTAATGGCTTGCTTGACGTGCGTGGTGGAGCTGCGTCGCCTCGTCTTGCCCTGGACCATCCTCCTGCGACGCACCTCTCGACACAGCTCGTAGAATATCTCGGTGATGTTTCCTTCTCCAGTGCAGGCAGAACACTCATAAAAAGCACATGCCAGTTCTGTGGCCAGCTTCTCCCCTTCTTCTGTACTGACCTGTCTGGAGTGGTCCAAGTCAGCTTTGTTTCCAACTAAGATGAGAGTCACGTTCTTGGGCTTTTTGATCTCATCCAGGATGTTCTTAAGTGGCAGCACTTCCTCAAAACTTCCTCGGTCAGTAATGTCATAGACCAGCACAAAGCCTTCCCCCCATCGCATGTGTCCTTCCCTCTGAATGGTGTCTTCCTGTTGGCAGGGAAAAAACAGCAGTCGGGAGACCTGGAAGTAATTGCAGTATATAGATGCTGCAAATGCTAACAGTGATCCTTTAACAACCATTCCTTACATTCAGCAGCGTTGGAAATTCTTGGTAGACTGCCTGAACAAGCTGACCCTCTCAGTTTGGAATAGAAGCATAACTTAGGGAACTAAACATTTTCTAACTGCGCACAACCTAACTTTGTGCTTCTAACTTTTTCTTGCCACATCATTAAATGTGTAATTGCAAGGACTATAAAGAAATTATCCTCCTAGTTGAGCACACTGCCTCTGAGATTTTTCATCACAATTAAACAATTGGCCAATAGGTAACAAACAAGTAGACCTTACCCCATCCTCTGAGATCAGAATTAGAGGCATGGCTTAGTGAAGTAGTTTTGATTTTGTTTTGCTTTTTAATCTTCTTTTCTCAGATTAGAGACAATTAGCCACACACACACACACACACACATACACACACACACACAAAGTGAAAAATTGTATAGAATCAAAGTAAAAGCTAGGGGATTTGGGTTTCATTTTCTATCTTAGCACCTTTGATATATTATGCAGTCTCAATAATGATAGAAACTCAATTGCAGTGATTCTCAAAAGGGGTGATCTCTCCTTCTTAAGAAGGTAGCATTTGAAAGCATTCTTAAGCAGGTGTGATTTGAAAATGTATTGCCATTATAGGCTCAAATGACTTCTCCAGGCATGTATTTTCCTGCTGTCTTTCTCTTTAGAATCAGTACTGGAAGGTGAGAGCATATATAGGGAGCAGGTAGTGATGAGAAGGAAAACTGTATAACTAGCTGCAAATATATTTCTTGGATTAAATAGTTTTATCAAGTAGTAACTGAAAAGGAACATCATATCCTTCAGCTTCCTAACTCTCATTATTAGAGGTCACCCCTATTCTGGGAGGGCTTCCCTTGCAGCTCAGCTGGTAAAGAATCTGCCTGCAATGCAGGAGACCTGGGTTCCATCCCTGGGTTGGGAAGAACCCATGGAGAAAGGAAAGGCTACCCTCTGATATTCTGGCCTGGAGAATTCCATGAACTGTATAGTCCATGTAGTTGCAAAGAGTCAGACATGACTGAGCAACTTTCACTTTCACTTCTTTCTATTCTTGGGAACCAAGCCTTCCTATAAACTGTTTATAATTTCAGAACTGACTGGCTGCAACGCAAAGGTATATCAATTTCATTTTAAAATAAGTTGTTAGCGTTCAATGATGTGGCTCAAGTTTTTAATCTGATGTGATGAGGTTTAGAAAGAATATTACAGAAAAGATTCCTAAAATAAAGTATTCTGAAAAAAGATTCTAAGGTTATATAAGTTGAGAATATAAATATTGTAGATTTCTTTAAGATTCAAATTATATATATAAGCATATTAAAGGTACTGAGAACTTCTCCAGTAAAGATATATATTTAATTTGATCAGAGTATTTCAAAACACATTTAACCATGAAAATCTAATATTAATATCCTGTGATCTCCCCATAATAGAGGTGAGAAATTCTACTTTAGATGATAGCATACGAATGTTAAGGTATTTTCAAAACCCTCTTGGAGCACTGAGTAATTTACATAAGGACACATATATAAGCTATTGCAAATAAACTGATATAAAGCATAACTAGATAATTAAGTCTTTAGGCATCATTATGTTAACCATAGAAAAGTGTCTTAATTCTGTTCATATTATGCACATCTCATTTTTATTTATCCAGAAATATTAGAGCTGATTTCCTTTTTCACCTGCCCAGCAGTATCTAGTATCTCCATGGTGACAACTTCATCATCAATGGTTGCTTGGTGTCGGTAGGTTGATTCTGAGGGAATGAGCAAAACGAAGGTAAAATGGTAAATAAACACATAATTAGATTTGATCCTTGAAATTATAAATTAGTCTCCAGTGTATACCTGTTTCCAGAGCATTAGAATAACATGCAGCCTAAGGGGTGGAAGAAGGTGCCATTTTTATACTCATAAGTTCTTGGGAGTAACAGGTTCTAATATGGGATCCGCAGATGCTCAGGATATAGCATGGGAGATTCCCTTTTTCTATTGTTTTATTCTCCTGTGAGGCAAGCCTTCTAATACTCTTTTCTCTCTAAAAGGAGACTTCCACATCCTAAAAAGAGAAAGAGATTCCCACAAGGGCATTCTACCTTGAGACTCCTAAAAATATAGTTTAAGGAATCATGTTAATTCCTGTTCCTGACAAGACGGCAGGCAGACAGAAGCTGCTCATTTCCACCTAGACCTCCACTCTAGGAATGTATTAGACATTAGAGGGAGGCAGATCGCTATTCATGTAAAAAATGACTGTGGAAAGCTAGGAGGAACCCCTGGAGTGGTAGAAGGTGGTTGGACCTGGTGTTCAGGGCTTGTAAGGAACGGTCACCCACAGAAGAGGAGGGCTGAGGGAGAGAGAGAACAATTCAGAGGCAGAGGAGGTTGCTTAGTACCAGTTGGAGGCCGGTGACTCAGACAGAGAAGAATCTGCCTGCAATGCGGGATACCTGTGTTCGATCCCTGGGTTGGGAAGATCACCTGGAGAAGGGAAGGGCTCCACACTCCAGTATTCTTGCCTGGAGAATTCCATGGAAAGAGAAGCCTGGAGGGCTGTTGAATCTGTAGAGGTTGCAAAGAGTCTGGCACAACTGAGACTAACACTTTCACTTCAAGATAACATCAGAGTCATCTTCAAGCTCTGCTGGGGTCAGGAGAAGTCAGGAAAAATACAACCACTAGGTGGCTCTGAGTGTTCTGACATGAAATGAGAACCAGGCATTAAAATGGTGTTGCTGGGGCTGCCGCTGCTAAGTCACGTCAGTCGTGTCCGACTCTGTGCGACCCCATAGACGGCAGTCAACCAGGCTTACCCATCCCTGGGATTCTCCAGGCAAGATCACTAAATGGTGTTGCTCTATATGAAAATGAAACAAATGACATAAAGCACTCAATAGGCGATTGACTGAGTTGATGAAGTTTAGGTTGAAACATTCTTCCAGAAAGTACTAGTAAGCGATAAAAAGAAGGAAAATATGAAAGCAAAGTATGAGGCATGGATAATAGAAACAGACATGTTATTTTCTCCTATAAAATGAGCCTCAAAGAGAGAGTAAAATATATAGAAGAGTGGAAAATAGTTGAAGCTGAGGCTGTAGTAACAGTGAATTTCCCAGGACTAGAGCCATTGAATGACTTCACATTAAAAGGACTATTAGTATAGAACAGATAAACAACAGGGTTCTACTGTATAGCACAGGGAACTATCGTCAATATTCTGTGATAAACCATAATGGGAAAAGAATATGAAAAAGAATGTTTACATATGTATAACTGAATCACTTTGCCAGACAGCAGAAATTAACACAACATTGAAAATCGACTATACTTCGATAAATAAAAGTTTTAAAAAAGGACTGACAGGACACATAAGGGAAAAGCCCCAATTTCAACCTATTACAACAAAATGTAAAGATACCAATGACAAAGAGGAAAGTTTTAAAAGATCTAAAGAAAAAAAAGCCCATCACCTACAAAAGCATGTGACTCAGACTGACACTGGACTTCTCATCAGCAAAACAGAATTCAAGATCCTAAAGGAATCAAGCAAAGCAACAAAACTATACCAGAAGCAATTCAGAACCACAAGTCTAGAGAACACCAAAATATCAGGGTGGAGATGAGGCTAGAGAACAGAGGCAGGTTTGAGGGAGTTAATGTACTTGTATTATTCCAAATGACGATATAATAAAAAGGTATTTAGAACAGAAAAAAGTGAACAAATTATTCAAATCAATGATTAGAAGAGGAAAACAAAGCAAATCCAAGAAGATATGAGAAAAGTAAAAGAGAAAATAGCAGAAAAAATTAGATAAGGTTAACAAAAGCAAAGCATGGCACTTCAAAAATTTAAAAGTAGGTGGGGGAGAGGTAAAGAGCAGAGAAAACTAACTAGTAAATTAAGAGAGAAGGTGCAATCAAACAAAAATAAGCATAAAACAGGAAGTAATTACACATTCTGGTGAAATAGAAATAAAATAATGTTGTGAACTGTATGCCAAACAAATTTTAAAGCCTGATTAAGTCTTTGAGGAAAAAATGCACAGATTGGTACAATGAGAAATAAGACACTTAACTAGGTCAATAGCCTGTGAAATTTAAATGTTAACTGTAGATTTCTTATGAGAAAAAATGACTACCTAATTGGCTTTATAGATTTCTATTAAATATTAAACAAGTTGTTCTAGGGGTTAAAAAAAAGGATAGCTACCCACTACATGAATTCCAACAAGAAATATTAGAAAACTAATAAGAAGAGGAAAAAAAATGTAGGTTCATTTCATTTTTGAACATAGATTCAAAAATTCTACAAAAGTAATATCCAGTTGAATCCAACAGTATAATAAGAAAAATATATCATAAAATAGTAGAGTTTATTTCAGGAATACAAAGTGTTTATAACTATCAGTGCAATTAACAAATTAAAGAACTAAACAAAAATCACTTGAGTACCTCTATAGGTAGATCTATAGCATGATAAAATGTATACAAATTTAAAATATGTGTATGTATAGAATTTTTTTCAAAAAATATGTAATAACTAACACATACTGCTTACCCTTTGAACACAAATTATTCTAAATGCCTTACTCATATTAACTTATTTATTCCTTACAAATATTTCATGAAGTATGTAATACTATCAGATCTATTTTATGTGAAGAAACTGAGGTACAGCAATGTTTAATAAGTTGCTGAAGGTCACACAGATGTTAAGTGGTAAATGGTACAGTTACGACTGGAGCGCAGAAGACTGGCTTTGGGAATTTAGACTTTGAACCACTGTGCTAAGTATCAACCTCATTAGATTATATGCCTCTGGGAATAGAGAAAGGCAACGGTGTCAGAATAGGGGATGCAGGAAAAATAAAGTGAAGAAATAGAAAGCCTTCACATACACATGGCATGGTGCTAGGAACAGAGCAGCATGATTGACTTAAGTATTAACTCAATTATCTGCCCCTGAAGAACTCAAGTTACTAACCAGTCAATCAACTAAATAAACTTAGAAATTTCTTTCCTACCAGGGTAACTGGTAAGCTGTTGCTTTTATTTTTTCCTATAATCTATCTACCTACCTATTATCTATTATCTATCTCATGTTTCTTTCATTTCTCCAGCAACTATCTTACAGTTCTTTCTTGACCACAGTTTTATGTTTGCTATAAATCTAATCTCCTGCTCAAAATACAAACCAGGGAAAGGAAGCTTAGCTGAGCAGTGTAACCTAGCCATCAGTCCTACGTGATAACCACTCACAAAGGCAGGACACTTTGCAGATGTATTTTCTGAAAAATAAAAGTTTAAAATGAGGTTATGTTTGTTTTATTTTTTTTAGACTCCACATGTAAGTTATAGTATTTGTCCCTATCTAACTTATTTCACTAAGTAGGTCTATCGTTGTGGCAAATGGCAAGATTCAATTCATTTTTCATGGCTGAGCAATATTCCATTGCCTGCAATGTGTATATGTATATATCTCACATCTTCTTTATCTATTCATCTGTCAGTGGACATTTAGGTTGCTTCTTTATTTTGGCTATTGCAAATAACTGTACAGCACAGAGACTATAACCAATATTTTATAAGAACTTTATATCATGTGTAATCTATAAAATATAAAATCACTATGTTGTACACCTGAAACTAATATAACTTTGTAAGTCACTATTTGTCAATTTTTTAAAAATGACAATGAGATTATGTTCAATGTATTTTAATAAGTGTATTTTACATTATCATCATTCTCCTGTAATACGTAATCCTTACAGGGTATGTATGATTCTCAATTCTAGATCATTCCATTCCCCTCTGTTATGTTAAGTGGGAGATGATTGTTTTATATAATTAAATGCTCTAAAATACCATTGGCAGCCACTACTCATTTCTAAGTGTTCTCTCAGTGACTTCCTTCTC
The DNA here is from genome assembly GCF_963930625.1 of Muntiacus reevesi. NCBI lineage: Eukaryota > Metazoa > Chordata > Mammalia > Artiodactyla > Cervidae > Muntiacus > Muntiacus reevesi. The sequence continues at coordinate 39,417,626 of NC_089249.1, read as the reverse complement.
AGCTCCTGGGCTCCACTCTGAAGAGGAGAAGCCCAGAGAGCGCTGCACACGCTAGGAGCCATGCCCTTCTTGTTTCTCTCTCACTGTTCTGCCGTGACCTTTGCGCTGCTTTCCCTCTTAAAGGACTGGCATCAGCCCTGGAGCCTGGAAAACAGAGTTCTGGGCTTTATTCCATCACTTTGCACCACAAGTTGTCTGACAGACAGGGACATTTTTCTGAGTTGCCTCCATGCTAAATAGAATATGTATTTCAACCACAGAAGGCCACAGTAGGGGGGAAATAAAATATAAAGAAAACGGTATGAAGTTGTGTGATCCTTTGGCTGTTTGTTAACTGAAATGAAAACGATGAAAGGCAGGAAATGAGGGAATGTCGGCCACAGACAGCAGCGGGAGGCAGCAGTGATTTCATCTAAGCTGAACACTGGTTTCACGCCATTGGAAGAATATTTTCTTTAAGTCCCTTCTCTCTCTCTCATTAGGAACTCACGGCTACATGTAAAACAGTGGAAATACTGCTTACAGAGGCAAAATGTACATCGGTGTCCTAGCTTTTCTGAAGATAATTCTAAAAAAATGCACTAAGGACTGTTAGAATGGAATGAAACTCTACTATTCATTCTGGAAGTTAAGAAAAAATGTGTAAGTTTTTGTTAAGGAAGTTAAGAAAAAATGGAGAATGGAAATACTTTTCATTCATACTCACACAAAAATGATCATTTTAGTCTTTTTTCTTGACGGGTAAGGGGATGATTGTTTAAGAGATACTTCAAAATGAACCAAATATTGGATACTGTAAGATCAATAGTTGGCATCACCAATTCAATGGACATGAACTTGGGTAAAGTCCAGGAGATGCTGAGGGCCAGGGAAGACTGGTGTGCTGCAGTCCATGGGGTTGCAGAGTCGGACACGACTTGGTGGTTGAACAACAAGATCAACATTAGTTTCAACATGGAATTAGTTTCAAGATGGAATTGTGCTGCTGCTGGTGGCAGTAATTTAGTTGTGATCGATTTTTTGTGACCCCTGGACTGTAGCCTGCCAGGCTCCTCTCTCCATGGGATTCTCCAGGCAAGGATACCAGAGTACGTTGCCATTTTCTCCTCCAGGGGGTCTTCCTGATGCAGGGATTGAATCTGGGTCTCCTGCTTTGCAGGCAGTCCCCTGCATTGCAGGTGGATTCTTTACTGACTGAGCCACCAGTGAAGTCCAAGATGGAATTAGGCATATTAAATATATATCTCAAGTTCACTGTTTATGAGAGATACATGATTGAAAACCTGCATTCCATATCATTTTATAAGCCAAAGTATATTTTGCATACTAAGAGAAATTGATGCTCAGAGGAATGTTTGTACCATTAATCCTTTTACTAATTTAGCTGTTTTGCAAATTTCAACATATTAATATGGACATTTGGCTAGTGCAACAACAACAGTTAGTAATGTTGATTTGTGCTAGAGTGGGAATTGTACTAACTGGAGTTCTATTGCTGATCTAACCACAAAATAGCCATGTAATCTTGGATAAACTGACTTCGTTGGACTTGTTTTCTTATTTGCCAAATGACGATCTCAAAGTTCCTTGCTGTGTCAATATGAACAAGTTCTGCGAGGTGGCTACACACCTCTGCTTTAGTGTCCAGTTGAGACAATTTGTTCTGAGTGTGTCTCTTTCTTAGTATGAGTTTTTCCAATCAGAGGGAACTATAATTCAGGTAGGGAGAACCAGTCACAAAATCAGAGCACCAGTGGGTCCAATATGTCTCCCACTTCCTACTTTCATTTGTGTCTGAGCCTTAATCCATTCAAACAGAGTGCAGAGCCTCCTAAGGAGTAATAGTTTCCCTCTCTCTCTCCAACTGCCCCCAACACACACAGGTGTGCACGCACCCACAAGCACACAAATGCACCACAACTGTACACGATCTAAGTCCATCTGTATTCTCTACCGTGATCAGCATCTTCTGAAGGTAGTATGACTCTGGGAGGTAGAGGCTCAGTTCTTTTCTGGAATCTAAGCAGGACACGGAAGCTGTTCCGCACCCAGGAAACTGCTGCCACTTCCATCATGCAGGGAGTTGTCTTGGTTAGATGGTCCAGTCCCAAATTCTACAGGCTTCAGTGTCTGTGTGTCTGTGTGTCTGCGTGTCTGTGTGTCTGCGTATGTGCTTAGTCATGTCTGACTCTTCTTCTCTGTCTATGGGATTTCCCAGGTTAGAATGCTGGAGTGAGTTGACATTTCCTTCTCCAGGGGATCTTCCCAATGCAGGGATCAAATCAGAGTCTCTGGAGTCTCCTGAACTGGCAGGGGGATTCTTTAGCACCACCTGGGAATGAATAGTTTTTAAATGCAATTCACAGACCACTTCTGACCTCTGACAAAGATTTCACTGGTCCATGGTGAAATGAGAAAAATTTAAGGAAAAATAACATTGTCCAAAGTTAAGGGCTGATTTTTTTTTCTTAGATTATGTCCTTCAAAACACGTGGATGTTAACAATAGTTCCTTCTTATACGAAAATGGAAGTGCCACTAGAATTTTTAATTCTCCCTCACCTTGTGAGCCCTCCATCTATAATTGGAATTCCTATGAGAGTTCCTCTCCTTAAAAAAAAAAAAAAAAAAAAAAAAACCAAAATCTAAAAGTTTGAAAATCACTTGTGCTTATACTAGCAAACAATTTCTTTACAGAATTATCTCAGAGCGATAGATATTCCAGGGCTGTTAATATGCTGAAGGATGTTCACAGTCTTCAGTTTCTCATGGAGCAAAAATTCTGTTACAGGTTGAAAAATAGCACCATGTTTTTGAGGACGGTTCATGATTCAGAATTCAAAACTGTTTTTTACAAATAAGCTACTTGGCTTTCAAAGGTAGCTTTCCTTTTGGGTGGCGGTCTTGAAACTCTCTAATAGTATGAAGTTATGCCCAGGAAGGGCTTCCCAAGTGGCAATAATGGTGGAGAACCTGCCTGCCTACGCAGGAGATACAAGAGACTCAGGTTTGATCCCTGGGTCTGTAAGATCCCCTGGAGGAGGGCATGGCAACCCACTCCAGTATTCTTCCCTGGGAAATCCCTTGAACAAAGGAACCTGGCAGCCTACAGTCCATAACATTGAAAAGAGTAGGACATGACAGATGAGAAATAGTACACATGCACGCATGCCCAGGAAATGCTTGGTTCATCTTGAGTCAAATGGATTGGAACTCCTCTAGGCTAGAACATTAGTGACTTCTTGTATATAAGTGTACATACACAGACACACACATCCAGTTTCCAGGGTGACTGAATGAAAGCCTCACCTGGGAGTGAGTCATCTATCTGATACGCCTGAAGTCAGATGAGCCCCCTTGTTGCCTAGCAGCTGCAATTCTTGTGGAGCAGAACAGTACAGGGTCACTCAATAAAGCTGCATCATTCATAGTGAAGGAAGCCCATGGTACAAATAACTGGGGCAGGAGATTTCTATTAATAGCATTTGTTTTTCAGAAGGAATAAAACCAAAGGGAAAATGGTTGACCTAAGACTAATTAAAAAGCAACATTAGGTACTGGAACAAATCTCAGACAGCATTCAAAAATTTTTAAGATCATCTTTTAGAAGCTTCGTCTTTTGTTGAGTTGTACTGGTATAGATAAATAAAATTAGTATTTTTCTATTAAACTCCCATAAATCATTAAGGTTCTCAGGGGCTATAATCTTTATAAAGCTTATATAAGTAATAAAATTATAAGAGGAGAGTAAACATTTACATAGATGGGGTAAACAATAGATAATGATTTTTTTCAAACCAAGTACAATGTTTTAGATACAAATATAGCCTCTTAAGATTAAACTGTGGCTATGTTAAAACCATGTCAAAAACTATTGATGTTGAAAAACCTTTTATTTAAAAGCAAAACCAGAGAAGACTAATAAATGTAGAGACATGCTATTCTCTTAGATTAAAAGAATGAATATCATAAAGCTGTGAATCTTCTCAAAGGAATGTATAATTTTAATGCAATTCCAATTAAAATTATTTCATGCTATGATATAGTTTTAAAAATTGACCTGGAAGAATAAACTAGAGATAGGAGTCCAGATAATTTTGTTAAAAAGTAAAGAAGAAAGGCTTTCTCTACTGAGTATCAACATGTCCTAAGGAACATACAATTATCAAAAGAGTGTGGTACTGGCATTGGATGTGAAAAGCAAATCTAGAATTGCATCCTTGTGTACATGATTCCATGTATTTTTAAAAGGCAGCATTGAGTGGAGATTTCATAAAAAACTGGAAATAGAACTGCCATATGACTCAGCAATCCCACTCCTAGGCATACACACCGAGGAAACCAGATCTGAAAGAGACACGTGCACCCCAATGTTCATCACAGCACTGTTTATAATAGCCAGGACATGGAAGCAACCTAGATGCCCATCAGCAGATGAATGGATAAGGAAGCTGTGGTACATATACACCATGGAATATTACTCAGCCGTTAAAAAGAATTCATTTGAATCAGTTCTAATGAGATGGATGAAACTGGAGCCAGAAAGTAAGCCAGAAGGATAAACACCAATACAGTATACTAACGCATATCTATGGAATTTAGAAAGATGGTAATGATAACCCTATATGCAGAACAGAAAAAGAGACACAGATGTACAGAACAGACTTTTGGATTCTGTGGGAGAAGGCGAGGGTAGGATGTTCTGAGAGAACAGCATCAAAACATGTATATTATCTAGGGTGAAACAGATCACCAGCCCAGGTTGGATGCATGAGACAAGTGCTCAGGGCTGGTGCACTGGGAAGACCCAGAGGGATCGTGTGGATTGGGAGGTGGGAGGGGGGAACGGGATGGGGAACATATGTAAATCCATGGCTGATTCATGTCAATGTATGACAAAAATCACTACAATATTGCAAAGTAATTAGCCTCCAACTAATAAAAATAAATGGAAAAAAAATAAAAGGCAGCATTGAAAGCAGTGGGGAAAGGTGGAGATAATTTAGTAAGTCATAGGAGGACAGTTGGTCAATTCTTTGGTGAAAATGTTGCATCTTCACCTTGTACTTCTCACTACAATAAATTCTATAGATTAAAATGTTAGAAATTAGATAAAATATAAGCTCACTCTCTATCCCCTTTCCTGTTCAGTTTCCCTTCATGGTGCTTATCACTGTTTGACATACATTTGTTTACTGACTCTTCTCTCTTCACTAAACTGTAAGTTTAACAAAGCCCATGCTTTCCCCTTCTGCCTATTGGTTTATCCTCAGCAGCTAGGATCATTTAACTCATAGGAGCATTTAATACATATTTGTGAGATGAATGAATGAAAGCAATGAAAGGAGCTCACAAGGGCAAAGAAAGCCCCCTTTTAAGCTGGATGGTGTAAACTTGTAGTAACAGACACAAAAACAGAAAAGAAACTGGGAATCATCTTTGCCCATTTCATCATTCTGCGTAAGGTCAGCTTGGTCTGGGACACTGTGCTTGGTAATAAAATGATGTATGCCTTTCCTGCTTCCTCTGGATTTCAACGAAGTTGACCTTTACAAAACCAACTAGGGTCCCAAATCATAACAAACAAAAACTCAAAGGCTTAATTCAAACTTTAGCTCAATTTGAAACTCATGGATTTTCAGTGTTATTTTGAAGATGAGAACTAAATAAGAGAACCAATAAGGACTCTGCTCTGGACTACAAAAAATACAGTTGATGAATACTTCATCCATCAATATTATTGTTACTTTGAAAATCTATAGGTATCAACTTTTGCTTCTTTTTATATTTTAAATAGGCTTAAATCGGATTCATTGGAGAGAAGAGGGGGGAAAAACATGGTTTTCTTATACATTTTACCAAAATGAGCATTCACAAGCTTTATATTACTATTAGTCTCTTCTCCCCATGCCCTTCTCTCCCAGACCCAATTAGCCACATCCATTGCATCCTCTTTCTCCCACTGGAATGATGCTACATTTCCTGATGGAAGAGCATCACTTTGTACCCACTTCCTTCTTGTCTCAGGTTTGACCAGATTTCTTCATCTATGCATTAAAATCCTGCAGAGTTCTAAGCACAGACAGCATACAACACACATCCATCTTCTTACAGGGCCCTTTGCGTGACTTGATAAAGCACTTCTCAAACAGCTGCAAGATGCTTAAAAATGTTGCAACAGAAAATGTCATTTTCTCTTTCAGGTCAAAACTTTGATTGGAGAGGAGGATGAAATAAAGTTTGACCTACCGAGGGTGGGATCATATTCCCAGATGAACCGTTTGGTCAAAAATCTCACTACAAGAGCTGTGGGGAAAAAGAACAACATTTCAATCAAATTTGTTAATTTTCTTAACAGCTTTTAACTCTCCTCCAGAAAGAGGACTAGCCCATAAAACTATATGCATTTTATGGTTCCTTGGCAAATAAACTCAATATATCTATTTATGTTTATTCAAATATTTTAAAATTTCATATTGTGGCCTAAAAATTGGTATAATGTTTTCACGGTTTGTTTTACCTTAATGAACACTTTAGATTTTTTCCCTTGAATCCTGGAATTGAAAACATCACAATGTGAAAATGCACACATACTCAATTTCTAGCAAAACAATGAATTCAACCATAAAGCATCACAATGCTGGTGTCTAAACTTTGAATACTGACAATGATTGATACAGGTCAGTGAAAAGGTGATTATTTTCACTGTAATGAAAAGATATTTGTATTATGCTGCTGCTGCTGCTTAATCGCTTCAGTCATGTCTGACTCTTTATGCGACCCTATGGACTGTCCCGTGCCAGGCTCCTCTGTCCCTGGGATTCTCTAGGCAACAGTACTAGAGTGGGTTGCCATGCCTTCCTTCCAGGGGCTCTGAGGTCTGACCCAGGGATCGAACCTGGATCTCCTGCATTGCAGGAAGATTCTTTACCACTGAGCCACCCGGGAAGCCCCATTTGTATTATAAAGATATTCAAAATTAAGGATTTTATTAGTGAATCATTAAAGCACATCAAAAGTAAAGCTGATGAGGTAGTTGTAGAAAGAATCAGAATCTGGAATTATGCGAAGCACCTCACTTCCATGATCTCCTCGACCAGGACTTCATCCCTGTGAGGCAAGTACTATGATTGACCCCATTTTTCAGATAATGAAACTGAGGGTCTGAGAGGTTAACTCACTTAACTAAGCTCATCTAGCCAGTTAGTGGCTGAGCCAGGATGTGACTCCAAAAAGGCTATTTCCAAAATCTGTAATTTCTTCATTGTCTAAAACTGGTTTTAAGGCCGAGGCTATCTGGCCTTAACTAGAAGATGAATCAGAGAAAGAGTGATGTTGAAAAAGGTGGATTCTATTGTCCTTAAAAAACTGATGTGCTCGGGCCTGGTGCACTGGGAAGACCCAGAGGAATCGGGTGGAGAGGGAGGTGGGAGGGGGGATCGGGATGGGGAATACGTGTAACTCTATGGCTGATTCATATCAAAGTATGACAAAACCCACTGAAATGTTGAGAAGTAATTAGCCTCCAACTAATAAAAAACAACAACAACAACAAAAAGATATATACAACTGTAAAAAAAAAAAAACTGATGTGACAAATGCTGGACATTTTCTTAGACTTGTATTATAGTTGAAAACAATGGTTTTTAATCTACCAAAAAAAAGTTTTTTTTGGAGGAGAGCATCACTGATACTTTAAAAATAGAATGAAAGCTTTGGATTCTTTCCCTGGAAATATGTATATACACACAGTCTAGTATATAATTTCAGCAGGCTCACTAACCCTTTGAATACCCTCCTGGTCTTCCTGGGATCTCACTGACCCTAACTAAAGAATCAGTGTTTATTGAAATTATGTTATTTTAAAAATATCTATTAGGGTAGTTTTATTTTTACTGAAATGCCCTGTATGTGGTATTTTAAAGATACTCTTTGGAGAAATAAGACTATTTAATTGAAAGGCACTGTCAATCTTTCCTCTTCCTACTGCCTCTGTTAAAATCAACAGAGGTATATACTCCCTACCACGGTGGCCTATATGAGAGACTGCAGTGCAAATAGCAATGAAAACTTCATGAGACAGACCACAAGGATACGTGGCTTGGCTGTAGACTGAAAGCTGCAATGTTCTTTCTAATTACAGAGTGTGAGGCTGGACTTGAGCCAAAATATTTGCAGTGCCAAAAGTAGCAAGGCCACCGACCCTATGGGTGCTTCCCACAGTGCATGTACTTGTGGTTTTATCTTCAATTTGCAGAGTCTGTCACCATTCACTCTCTTGAGACTGAGTCATTTAAAAATTTTTTTTGCATGTAAGAAGTAGAAAGCTCTAGATAGAATTTTTCTGCTTTTCAACTGTCAGTGTTAGTAAACATAACTGCATGCAGTATTCAAAGTGTTTCACATTTTTGTTGGAATATGGAGTTTTAGCTTGAAAGTCTGTGACCTAGCAAAATTCATTTATCTGGCATCTTTAAGCCATGAGCTATTAAAATTAACAAAATTTCTCATAAACTGAAGTTTGAAGTACCCTGGTTCCTAGACCATTTAAACTTTAATAATTTCTCAAAGAAATCTTTCTAAAATATTTTAGACATGCCATTACCTTTTGAAACCTAGTATACTGAATAGAACTAAATCACTTTTAAATGTCTAGATCTTAGTTAAGAATCTATTACTGCCCTGTGTAGTTGTGGAAATACTTCTAGAAGCTGCAGAGTGGTAGAGGCAGAACGATTCTAAAGTGCTATGCCTCTTGAATGATTTTAGTTTTTGGTTCTATAAATATATTTTCATATTGTGTGTGTTCTCAATTAGTCAGGTCTGACTCTTTGCAACCCTGTGGACTGTAGCCCACCAGGCTCCTCTGTCCATGGAATTTTTCAGGCAAGAATACTGGAGTGGGTTGTCATTTCCTTCCCTAGGGAGTCTTCTTGACCCAGGGATTAACCCCCATCTCCCGGGTCTCCTGAATTGCCAGGTGGATTCCTTCCACTGAGCCACCTGGGAAGCCTGCATAACATGTGACAGGCATTTAACACACAATAGGCAAAAGGAGAAGAGGGCAGCGGAGGACGAGATTGTTAGATAGCATCACCGACTCAATGGATATGGATCTGAGCAAACTCCATGAGATAGTGAAGGACTGGGGAGCCTGGTGTGCTGCAGTCCAAAGCCGGGGGTGGGGGGGGTTCCAAGAAGTTGGACATGACTTAGGGATCAAACAACAACAACAAATAATCCAGTAAGCAATTGAGACAAAGATTTTTTTTTAACATAGCAAGCTTATATTCTACTAGGAGACAGATAAAAAAAATTATATAGTCTGTTAGAGGTGATAAGTGATAAGGGATCAAAGAGGGAGAGTAAGGTATGGGGGACTCCACATTGGGAGATGAGGGTGTGAGAGGTGCTGTTTAAGATTGGGTAACCAGGGTAATTCTTGCTGAGAAGGTGATAGAAGAAAGAGATGAGGGAATATACGTGGGGGGAATAGTATTTCGAAAAGAGGGAACAGTCATTGCAAAGGTCCTAAAACAGGAATATGCACTTGATATGCTCAAGGAATATTAAGCAAGCCAGTATGGCTAAAGTATAATGAGCAAGAGCGAGCAAAGCTGATTAGATTATTTCCTTCAGTCATGTCTTCCCCTTCCATAAATCTACCATCAACATCACCACCATCACCACCCTCAAAACTACTACTAATAATTAAAATGACAAAATGCTTCTTTGTTATTATCATTATTATCATTTTACTAGATTCCTTCTTTAGAATGTATATTTCATGAAGGCACAGGATCTGCTTTGTTCATCACTATTTTCTAGTGTCTGGCACATGTAGACTTAAAAATATTAATACTTGCTGAATAGAAGAAAAAAGATGTATCAATCCACCATTCACTCTTCTTAATAGTTAAGTAATAACCAGGCATCAAGAGAATAAGCAGAAAAATTAACCCAAGAGAATTCATAGCAGAATCATGCTATAGTGTTTTTCTAAAATGTCATGTAAATATACAAGCTGAAATGTCTATTTTATGATGCTTATACAAATTACATTTCTTAAAGTTTATTAAAACGGTAAAATTGATCTAATTATCTTTTAAATATTCTGTGGTTTCCATCCCAACAATCCCAAGCAAAGGCCTTCTTTTGATGTAAAATGGTGGTATTGATAACAATTACTTCCACTAAGAGTCTGACATATGGTTTTTTTTTTTTTTCCCTAAGTTTTAAGGTTTGACATATTTGATTAGTTACAAGTAAGTCTCTGTATTATAAAATATCTTATTTTCTTCCCATTGCCTTGAAAACACATACCTTTTCATTAAATAAGTAAAAAAAATCTCTAATTTAGAGAGTAACATTTTCCTCATTTTGTCTAAATTATAACCTACTTGAGTAATTCTTCTTTACATGTGGTTTATTTTTGGAATTCCTGGCACTAAATTTCATAATTATCAATGAAAACTAGTTTCCAATGAGATGGAAAATTCACTAAGCAGAATTTGATCCAAAGAAATATTACTAAAAGTGACATCAAGGTAATAAATAAATAGGATAAAAATTCTGTTTAAAAGCAAGAGCTAGCAGGCAAAATTTCTACATTAAAACAGTCAAATTATTTCTAAAGGTTAACAAGGCTGGGCCAGTTATTCAAAATAATTCCTGATGTCATTATCACAATGAGGCAGACATCAGAAGTACCAGCTTTAAGGATTAGAATAATATTTTTAAATGAAAAATGGCCAGATATAATCTTTGCAATAAACTAGCTTTTATTTTTTTTCCATTTATTTTTATTCACTGGAGGCTAATTACTTTACAATATTGAAGTGTTTTTTGCCATACATTGACATGAATCAGTCACTGGGAAGACCCAGAGGGATGGGATGAAGAGGGAGGCGGGAGTGGGGATCTGGATGGGGAACACATGTAAACTAGCTTTTAAAAAGAAGTGAACTTTTCAAAGTAAATGAAAACTAACACCTATGATATTCTTCCACTCTAAAAATAGTTAAGAGATATACTCAAAAGACATTCAGAAAGAACTTTCAAAGGTTACTTATTGAGCTCATATTCTTTAAAAAAAAATCCTGTTATACCATTATTTTTCACTTATACAACCATGAAATAGCCTAATTAACAAGGTATCTGATATAGTTGTTTCATAAGACACTCAGGCATACTCAACCCCCTAAATATTTGTGATCATTGTCATTTCTATATTCTCTTAAAGACGTATTCTTATTATTAAAAGTCTAGTCTTTTTGTCTGAAAGGAACTTTTATCTCTTTATGGATGTGTATTGAATGTGTTCTCAGTTAAAGCAGTTGCTAATTACTTGTCCTCTTCAAACTCTGGCTTTCTCAAGAATAATATAAGGATAAGAGCATCACCCTGTAGCTCCTGGATCCTCAAACTCATCTCCTCTGCAACATGAATTTCAGTCACTTTTCATAGCACTCCTTACATCACCCCAGAAGATGGATTGTACTAAACTAACATATACAAATTCATCTCTTAATGCTTCTAATCACATTGTTACTGCTGCCTTGAAAGTCTTTATCCAACTAGTGAAATCCTAATCATCCTTCAAAATCTAACCCAAATATAACCTCCTGTATGAAACCTTTCCTTTCTGTATCAATTAGCAATTGCCATGTAACAAATACATTTCAAAAGTCAGCAGCATATAACAATAAGCATTTATTATAGGAAAGTTACCATGTGCTTATAGAATTTTGGGCAATTGATTGTTTGAAGAAAAAAGCTGAAAAGTGTTTTAAATGGCTAGGTCAGAATTTTTAGGATAGGAAAAGAATTTTTGCTTCAATTGAGAGTACTTCAAGGAATACTAATTTTCACCTGCCATTTTGGATAATTTTTGAACTTGCCATTGATCCTGGTAACACACTGAGCGAAAATCCTTGATGTCATATATATGCTAAAATGGTGCTTATTATCTCATCTATTCACATCATAATGAAAACTTATTATGAATAATATATATTAAGTGATGTATGTGGTTTTTATTTGTAATCTGCAGGACTTTCATTAAAAAATATATTTACTTCCAAATTGTAAAACCAGGTAACTTTTAAATAATTTTAAATGATTTCCTACAAGTCTACTAAATTTAGAACAATTATTTCACAAGGAATTTTATATAAAGAATGTATAACTGAATCACTTTTTGTACAGCAGAATTTAAAACAATGTACATCAACTGTACTTCAATAAAATAAGCTAAAAAACAAAAAAAAAGAATTTTAATCATTCAGTGAAAAACTAAAAATTTTCTTATAGGAAAAGAAAGGAAATATGGGCAATATTAGCACAATCAGAGTCCATTCTGGGTTGTAAGTATATTTACCATTTGTTATCTGAATTATTTTTTCTATTTTTTTGCAATCAATTTTTTCAGTGTTTGAATATAAAAGATTAAAAACCATGAAAAGACACTATAATAAACTTACACAATATCCTAAATGTGAAACTTCTCAATATTGTAATGCATAGAAGATAGAATATCTCTTTTCTTCCTCCTCCTCTGCACTTCATCATACTACTTACAATGTAACCACTTGGCCAGCAAAAATGAGAAGAAATGGTGATTACCAAGATTAAATGGGTGGCAAAAATCAATACTAAATTGCTTTCAGCTGAATTTTATGATCTATAGGGAAGATATCACAATAAGTAAAGTATTTGAAAAATAATGGAAAAGGATGAAAGAATTCAATACCACTTGGGAATTGTTTTTTCAGTCTACTAAGCACAACATCAGTCTAAACAATATCATAAAGATTATAATGGGAAAATAGTAAAAAATAATGCAGTTTTTGTCCATATTGTTATCAAGTTTTATTTATTGAGCGCATGCTCTCAGGTCAGTGCTGTGCTATATCTTTACATGTATATCTTTACTCTTCATTGCTCCATAGCATGGGATACATATAGTATAGTATGTGACTATGCATATAGATACACCTACATATGGGTATGTGTGTACTTCACAGAAGAAATTGAAGCTCAGATTACTTACATTCCTTCCTGTCTGACACCAGGAATCACATTCTTTCATTGTGTCACCCTCATTCATTCAGTGGATGCTTCTTCTTTTTTTTAATACAGATGAGGAATTTGCCACTGGAAAGTCTTATTGGTGTCCTCCTCTTTTGTTACTAAACTCTTAATTTGAAAAATTTCTGGGAGAAAGTTGTATGTATTTTACATACAGTTTCCATTTTGAAGAAAATATATCCTTTAGTTACCTAACACTGCTTTTGTGACAAAAAAGGGATCAAAACTGTGGTGAAAATAAAGGCTTGAAATGTCTCTAGAAAAAAGTGAGTTTCTAGACACATGCTTCTGAACGTTCCTGGGCTGCTTTTATTACTTCCGTATGAAGCAGTGACTCGCTCTTTTCATTCTATAATCCATGACGTACTAACACAGAGGCAATGCAATCATCTTCATGGTATACGTCGCATCATCTGAATGTGGTTGGTTGTTTTTTTCTTGTTCAGTTACTCAGTTGGGTCCAACTCTTTGTAGCATGGACTGCAGCATGCCAGGCTTCCTTGTCCTTCACTGTCAGTTTGGACAGTGGAGTTTGCTGAAATTCACGTCCATTGAGTCAATGACGCCAACCAATCATCTCATCCTCTGTCACCCCCTTTGGCACCTGCCTATTTGTTACAATTTTACATACAATATGGAGATCCTCACTTATTTTGAGTCTTCCGTAAATGGTTTCAGGCCTTCCCTGGTAGCGCAGCTTGTAAAGAATGCTCCTGCAATGCAGGAGACCTCAATTTGATTCCTGGGTTGGGAAGATCCCCTGGAGAAGGGATAGTCTACCCACTTCAGTATTCTTGGGCTTCCCTGGTGGGTCTGAAGGCAAAGAATCTGCTTGAAATATGGGAGACTAAGGTTCGATCCCTGGGTTGGGAAGATCATCTAGAAAAGGGCATGGCAACCCACTGCAGTATATCTAGCCTGGAGAATCCCCACAGACAGAGGAGCCTGGTAGGCTAGAGTCCATGGGGCCACAAAAGAGTCAGACATGACTAAGCAACTCAGCACCGCACATAAATGATTTCAGGCTGTTCCTTTTTTAAAATTTTGCAACCTGATAAGCCCAAAGAAGCTAAAACCTAGTAAGCATATTATGTAGGTAACCCGGAATGCAACTAAATCAAAGAAAGGGATATTGAAATATGTATTTAGAAAGCAAAGAATTCATAGATATTTACTGCTCACCAGAGCATTTCTATTTATATAACTAGTGAAGTACCACTTCCTCTTTCAAGTTTATCTTGACTTTCCCAAGCCATAATCACTGCCCATGGTGATGTGAAATTGTCGTTTGTTTCTTCTCTATTATAGAATGTGCACAACTGCCTTACAAAATATTCACTTATATTCCTGTATGTCTTACAAATTGTGAATAATCTGAGGTCAGAGATTAAGCCTTGTTCCCCTTTGTCCCCTGGGGCTGGAATACTACTTGATACATAATATGTGCTCAATAAATATTTAAAGAGATGAATGAGGAAACAATTAAAATCTGGATAAATTATTTGACCCCCATATTATTACTGTACTCAAGTCAGTACTCTAGAATACTTTTATTATTTGAAAAAATCTTCTTTACAGTGGAACTTCCATTGAATATAAGGCATCACTTCTCAGGTTCAATGCCTAGTTCAGACGTCTATTGAAAATCTGATTGGTCCACCTCGAGACCCACCAGGTCCTTTCTCTTGGGCCAGAGGGAACCACTGTCCTAGACCTCATACAACCATCAGCCCTAAGTTTAACTCCAAACCTTCAGTGGTCATAAGCTTCAGAGAAATAAAAATGAGCTTATTTACAAAAGTAGGTTGAGTTCTACTCTAGATCTGGGTAGACAGCTTATTGCTGAATAAATTAATTTGGTAGAACTCAGTACCCAGTTAATAACTAATTGAGCTGTTGGGTTAAAGTATATATACTTTTGAGAACACCATTAAGTAGATTTTAGGTATTATTTAAATAAAGACACTAATGCGATTTCTGGAGTGGTAACTACCTAAAGGGAGTTTATATTGAATATTGACTACAAGCTTATTTATTTCTCACAAGCATTCTCAAAAGTAGGAATTAATGTTCCTATTTTACACATAAGAAACCTGAACTGAAAAGTAGTAAACATGTCTGTTTTGCAGAGCAGGCAAGTGACAGAACTGGATTGAACCGGGTTCATTTACTCTAAAACGCATGCTTTTTCTAATGTCCAATATTTACCACTATATTTTAATATTTATATGAATATGATTTAATTCTGAATGGCTGAAATTGTTTTCCCTATGAGCTTACACCTGACGAAGAAGCATGCTTTGAAAAGTGCATCTTTTGACTAGATTTCTTCATCCAGAGTGGAGGGAATATCCATGACCAGAAACCATGGCAACACAGAAAGACAATATGAATTTCAAGATGCAAGAAGGAAACTTTTACATAAATAAGATTTTTGTTTTTCTTTTGAAAAGGTCTTTAAAAAACGTAGCAAAGGGGGGGGGAAGGTATGTAACGATACAGACATAAATTAGTATGTGATAAACAACTGTTTTCTTACTTGTTTCCTCTGTCATTAACAAGTTCCTTCTTTCAGTAATGCAAATGGGATGTCAGGGAACATGGTAGGCAGCAAAGAGGACAGCACAGAAAATAAGATGCAGTTCCTATTTTTGAGAAGCTGAGAATTTGTACTTTTGCATATTCCTGGAAAAATCAAAAGACATACGGCTAATTTAGAGTATTATCTAATTTGAGTCCTGTTATGATGCCCAGGTAAAAGAAGGGAGGCCAGACTGAGGTGAGTTTTACCAACTTAAGTGCCTCAAAGGGAGAAAGCCTTGTGTTTTCCAGAAAGGAAAGTGTAAGAGACAAAATCAGAATAATATGTATAAATTGTCAATCCTATGACTGCTTCTGTTCCATCCTCAAGATGTTTGGGGTTTGGCTAAAAGATAAGAGGCAGTTCAGTTTTATCTTTTTCCTCCCTCACCTGGACCTCTATCATCCTCCTGTCAAATTAAGCTTCCAAATAAAATTTCCCTATTCTCCCCACCCCTATCCCAACTGGATCTGACGCTTCTGTACCTTACTTCTGGGTCTCTCTTGAACCACCAACCCGAGGCTCATGTTCTTCCTTTTAGCAATCTTCTCTTTCTGTGACTACACTAACCTCCCCCAAGAAACATGGGCCAGTGTGCCTCAAATCAAGGAGAAAACTATGCAAATCTCAGCACAGAGACTTGATCTAGAAAGACCTGTGCAGGCCAGCACACTTCTTTGAAGTCTGGGCTTAACAGTTGCAAGTGATGGCTGAAACCAAGAATATGGCTCTTTGGAATCTTAGAACCCCTAGTCAAAGGGGCTAAAAGCGCTTTCTGAACTGAGAAATTTAACTGAAAAGGAATGGAAATAGGCTGGACTAGAAATGAGATGTCAAAAAAGTACCAGGAAATTGTGCAACTTGAAATGTCAGGTTTTTTTTTAATTTTTGTAAATTTTATTGAAGTATAGTTGATTAACAATGTTGTGTTAATTTTTGCTGCACAGCAAAGTGATTTAGTTATACACATTTGTATATTCTTTTTTATCTTCTGAGATGTCAGATCTTACAGAGGGGTTCAGAGCAAGGGATGTATACACAGAATTAAGATTTCAGATAGAATTACTGATATCTAAATTTAGTAATTTTCAGATCAGCCGAATCAACCCTGGCGATCAATGGGGTGACAGATGTCGCAACCAGATCGCCCTCACATCCTAAATTTAGTAATTTTCAAATGCTTCTCCATCTGGTTCTCTCATTAAGTCTTTTTCTCCTCCCCACAGATATGCGTTTTAAACACATTTATTTAATTATTAAATATTTATTGATCACTGTGCTAGACATGAAAGAAAGCAAGACTGAGAGGATTCCCTAAGCAAGATCTTTGCAGTGACTTATTAGATCTAAATTGAGAGCTGAGTCTTGAATGAATTGAAAGTTTGCTAACTTAGGGAGAGCACTGTAAGCCAAGAGCATCAAGTTCAAAGCTAGACATGGGAGACTCTGGTTGGTTTAGGAGTGCAAGTGGTTCCTGGTAGATTGAGTGGTATGTGGGTGGAACTATGTAGGGGGTAGTTTGTGACGTTCTTCAGAGACCAGTCTATGAAGGAGCTTATACATCACATTGAAGAGCTTGAATTTTACTCTGAAGTCTATGGGCACACAGATTCTGAGTAGAAAGGTGGCTTAATTTGAGCTGGTTACCTATAGAAACTGTTCACTGACTAGCTGTAGAGAATGATAGAGGGACTGGTCCATATGGAATAAAAGTATAGGAGTAGCATTATTCTCTGAGGCAGAATATAATGAAAAAATCAGTTAAGAGCAGGTGAGATTGGACTTGAACATGAGATGTTAATGACAATATCCAGGTAGAGAAATACTATCTCTCCTTCCATCCATCCATCCATCCATCCGTCCATCCATCCATCTTATATCCTTTCATTCATTCACTCATCTATCATACATTCAGTGTATATCTATTAAATACCTGTCATATCCCAGTCACAGGTAAGCATTGTTCCACAGGCAGCTGACATCACAGCATGAAGCTGAACAGAACTGATCACTGCTAGAATGATCTAGGGATTTGCAAATGCAATGAGCATGGTTAAGACGCCCCATGTAGAAAGTTTAAAATAAGAACAGAGGACTGAGCACAGAACTCTATCTTCAGTCTCATCTTAATGGTGAACTCTTTCACTTCCTATGTTCTTCCCCATGTCAACTCCTCAAATTTCTAGCCGAACTAAAAAACTGAACAGATCAAGTCAGAGGACAAAAATTTGTTCATATAGTTTCTGAAGCAGTACCACCCCCAATCCTCTACTCCCTGCCCCATTTCCTGTGATGGTCAAAATAAACTGAAATAAAAAAATTGAAGCCCCATAAAAACATGGAAATTGAGCAATTTAATGGAAAGTTAAAATTAATGCAATATAAAAGTGGGTGCTTTATAATGCCAGAAGTTCAGATGAGAAGTAAATTGGTTCCAGATGGGGGTCTAAGTATTGCTTTTAAATTATTATTTGCTTAAGCCTGAAAATTTTGACTTGTCTTGCATTCTGACAAAAATATCACTTTGAGAAAGAGTTACAAAATTAATGTCAGTTCTCTATGCAGGGAAATTCTTAAAGATAAATGGTGTAATCTTCAAGAATTATTAGAGATGCTTTCGTATCTGGAAACCTAGCCATGGAGTCTAACTTCAGTGCATTTCAAGTCTTGAAAATTGATTTATTTTGCTATGGAATGGTAAGGTAAGGATTTGGTACTGACAACAGGGCTTTAAGATGACAAATCAGAATGGGGGAAATGGCAGGACTATGACTTTTAATACTTAATGTTTGATAGAGAGTAGAGCTTTGAGGATGCTTATAAAGAATGCAAAATCAAGAAAAAACTTTATCTTAAATTAAAAATTAACTTGTATGATTGACTAACAATAAATTCTTCCTGAATTTAAATTGAAAGTAGGAACAAGAGAAGTTAACTTTGAAATATGGTAATTAACTGATTTGGTTTTGTTTCCTACTTTGTATTTGAAAGTTAATAAGTGAAAAGCTCTGGATTCTGTGCTAAGGGATTCAAACCAGCTTTATATAAGCTGGAAATTATTATTCATTTTAACTATAATTTAATTGTAAGTGATGCTTAAGAAGTAAGTCACTAAATTTCCTGGGCCAGAGTTTTTAATTTAATAATTTACAATTTATAATTATTTTCACTAGAATAATATTTCATACCAAGGCACTATATAGAAATAGAATTATGTATCTTATATTAAAGATTTTTCTAAATTTTTCAAAGGATTTGGTCATAAAATTTGAATCTTTAATTTTTACTCATTTTTGGAAGAGGAACACGTTTGGTGTTAATTCTGAGTTTCTTTTCCTGTGCTTGTATTACTAGAACACCCAAGAAATTGGCAACTGGAAATGCATAGAATTTGTGGGAGCATTAAAGTGATTCAGAGTGACAAGCAGACAAGCAGAAGAATATCTCATATGATCCCCACTAAATGCCTTCTTTTATAAAGAACCAAGTATCTTACAATTTATTCTGCTTTCACATGGCCTCTGCTCCACACACATTTTGCTTCCTGCCTAGATGGGCTAAGATCATGGCATCTGGTTCCATCACTTCATGGCAAATAAATGGGGAAACAGTGGAAACAGTGGCTGACTTTATTTTTTTGGGCTCCAAAATCACTGCAGATGGTGATTCAGCCATAAAATTAAAAGATGCTTACTTACTCCTTGGAAGGAAAGTTATGACCAACCTGGACAGCATATTAAAAAGCAGAGACATTACTTAGCCAACAAAGGTCCATCTAGTCAGAGCTAAGGTTTTTCCAGCAGTCATGGATGGATGTGAAATTTGGACTCTAAAGAAAGCTGAGCGCCAAAGAATTGATGCTTTTGAACTGTGGTGTTGGAGAAGGCTCTTGAGAGTCCCTTGGACTGCAAGGAGATCCAACCAGTCCATCCTAAAGGAGATCAGTCCTGGGTGTTCATTGGAAGGACTGATGCTGAAGCTGAAACTCCAATACTTTGGCCACCTGATGCGAAGAGCTGACTCATTTGAAAAGACCGTGATGCTGGGAGGGATTGGGGGCAGGAGGAGGAGGGGATGATAGAGGATGAGATGGTTAGATGGCATTACCGACTCAATGGACATGAGTTTGGGTAAACTCTGGGAGTTGGTGATGGACACAGAGGCCTGGAGTGCTGCAGTTCATGGGGTTGCAAAGAGTCGGACAAAACTGAGTGACTGAACTGAACTGAAATTAATAGACTTAAGAGGCTGTGCCTATGACCCGAGTATGGGGGTCTCACCTCTAGCAGTTGGGTGTCTCCATTTGTGGCCCCATCATCTGAAGGTATCTACTGATACCTTCAAAACCTCATAAGATAAAACCAAAACATGGGGCCTTAAAAAGTCACAATGTACATGGAGAACTAGAGCCTAGCAAAATAAGCGTGTAACTAAGAGGAATTGTGAGTGATTGGACAGGAAAAGGACCCACATTATGAAGGGCTAAGACATTTCTAATTAGGTTTAAAATGATACCAAGCTAAGACAGTTTAAGATGATTAGAAGCCATTAACATAGTATAAACACAAAGATGACATGATGCCTTTTTGTTTTACAAAGGTCACTGCTGTTTCAGTGCCAAGATGAACTAGAGGGATGTAGGTAAGGCTGGAGATAGGAGGACTAGTGAAGGAGCTATTTTAGTACTACAGGAAAAAAAAAAAAAAAGACATGATGACTGCTCCTTCACTCTTATCCACTAGTAAATGTGTCAAATCATAATTGGAATTATATGTGACCTTTTCAGTCTGATGTCTTTCCCAAGCAATGTGCATTTTAACATCTTCCATGTCATGCCCTGGCTTGCTAGCTTATTCCATTGTATGGGTATACTATAGTTTATCCAGTCACCAACTGAAGAACATCTTGGATGCTTCCAATTTTTGGCAATTATGTTTTGACCATGAATATCCACATGAAGGTGTTTATGTAACAGAAGTTACCAGACAATTTGGGTGAATATTTAGGAGTACAATTGCTGGATCATAGTAAGATTTTGTTGTGTTTGGTTGCTATGTCGTTTCTGACTTTTTTGTGACCCCATGGACTGTAACCCGCCAGGCTCCTCTGTTCATGGAAATTTCCAGGCAAGAATACTTGAGTGGGTTGCCATTTCCTTCTCCAGGGGAACTTCCCAGCCCAGAGATCAAACCCACATCTGTGTCTCTGCATTGGCAGATGGATTCTTTGCCACTGAGTCACCTGGGAAGCCCCCTTCATTGTTTCAGGTTATAGTAAATCTTGAAGTCAGGTGGTATCAGTTCAGTTTGGTTCTCCTTCAGTACTGTGTTGGCTATTCTGGGTCTTTTCCCTCGCCACACAAACTTTAGGATTATTTTGTCTATGTTCACAAAATAACCTTTGAGACTTTGAATGGGACTGCAGTGAATCTTTAGGTTGAGTTGAGGAAAACTGTCATCTTGACAATATTGAGTCTTCCTATCTATAAACATGGAGTTTTTTAGTTTTTGGGTTTTTAAAATCAGAGTTTAGTAGTTTTCTCCTATACATCATAAACATATTTATTATGTATCTACTCATAACTATAAAACACTGATGAAAGAAATCAAAGAGGACACAAACAGATGGAGAAATATACCATGTTCATGGATTGGAAGGATCAATAGTGTGAAAATGACTATGCTACCCAAAGCAATCTATAGATTCCATGCAATCCCTATCAAGCTATCAACGGTATTATTCTTCACAGAACTAGAACAAATAATTTCACAATTTGTCTGGAAATACAAAAAACCTCGAATAGCCAAAGCAATCTTGAGAAAAAAGAATGGAACTGGAGGAATCAACCTGCCTGACTTCAGACTATACTACAAAGCCACAGTCATCAAGACAGTATGGTACTGGCACAAACACAGAAATATAGATCAATGGAACAGAATAGAAAGCCCAGAGATAAATCCACATGCATACAGACACCTTATCTTCGACAAAGGAGGCAAGAATATACAATGGAAAAGAAGACAACCTCTTTAACAAGTGGTGCTGGGAAAACTGGTCAACCACTTCTAAAAGAATGAAACTAGAACACTTTCTAACACCATACACAAAAACAAACTCAAAATGGATTAAAGATCTAAATGTAAGACCAGAAACTATAAAACTCCTAGACAAGAACATAGGCAAAAAACTCTCCGACATAAATCACAGCAAGATCCTCTATGACCCACCTCCCAGAATATTGGAAATAAAAGCAAAAATAAACAAATGGGACCTAATTAAACTTAAAAGCTTTTGCACAATAAAGGAAACTATAAGTAAGGTGAAAAGAAAGCCTTCAGAATGGGAGAAAATAATAGCAAATGAAGAAACAGACAAAGGATTAATCCCAAAACTATACAAGCAACTCCTGCAGCTCAATTCCAGAAAAATAAATGACCCAATCAAAAAATGGGCCAAAGAACTAAAAGGACATTTCTCCAAAGAAGACATACAGATGGCTAACAAACATATGAAAAGATGCTCAACATCAGAGCAGATCAGAGAAATTATCAGAGAAATGCAGATCAAAACCACAATGAGGTACCATTACACACCAGTCAGAATGGCTGCTATCCAAAAGTCTACAAGCCATAAATGCTGGAGAGGGTGTGGAGAAAAGAGAACCCTCTTACACTGTTGGTGGGAATGCAAACTAGTATAGCCACTATGGAGAACAGTGTGGAGATTCCTTAAAAAACTGGAAATAGAACTGCCATATGACCCAGCAATCCCACTCCTGGGCATACACACCAAGGAAACCAGATCTGAAAGAGACACGTGTACCCCAATGTTCATCGCAGCACTGTTTATAATAGCTAGGACATGGAAGCAACCTAGATGCCCATCAGCAGACAAATGGATAAGGAAGCTGTGGTACATATACACAATGGAATATTACTCAGTCATTAAAAAGAATTCATTTGAATCAGTTCTAATGAGATGGATGAAACTGGAGCCCATTATACAGAGTGAAGTAAGCCAGAAAGATAAACACCAATACAGTATACTAATGCATATATATGGAATTTTAAAAGATGGTAACAATAACCCTATATGCAAAACAGAAATAGAGACACAGATGTACAGAACAGACTTTTAGACTCTGTGGGAGAAGGCGAGGGTGGGATGTTCTGAGAGAATAACATTGAAACAAGTATACTATCAAGGGTGAAACACATCACCAGCCCAGGTTGGATGCATGAGACAAGTGCTCAGGGCTAGTGCACTGGGAAGACCCAAGGGGATGGCATGGAGAGGGAAGCAGGAGGAGGGATCAGGATGGGGAACACATGTAAATCCATGTCAATGTATGGCAAAAACCACTACAATATTGTAAAGTAATTAGCCTCCAATTAATAAAAATAAATGGGGAAAAAAAAATGCATGTCAGATAATGACATCTTACATATTTAAGCCAAAATAAAATAAAATAAAAAATAAAATCAGAGTTTAGTAGTTTTGTCCTATACATCATAAACATATTTACTATGTATCTACTCAATTGTTTCATTTTTGGGGTGCTAATAAAAATATTATGCTTTTAGTTTCAAATTCCCCTTGTTCACTGCTAGTATAAGGGCTTCCCTGGTGGCTCAGATGGTAAAGAAACTGCCTGCAATGCAGAAGACCCTGGTTCAATCCTGGGCTGCGAAGATCCTCTGGAGGAGGACATGGCAACCCACTTCAGTATTCTTGCCTGGAGAATCCCCATGGACAGAGGAGCCTGACAGGTTATAGTTCATGGAGTTGCAAAGGGTAGGACATGACTGAGCAACTAAGCACATTGCTGGTATAAAGGAAGACAATGGACTTTTGTATTTTAATCTCATATGTTGCAACCTTGCTATAATCATTTATTATATCCAAGAGGTTTCTTTCTTTTTGTCTACTTTTTGAGATTTTCTACATATATGATGATGTCATCATGAACAAAGACAGTTTATTTCTTTCTTTCCAATCTATTTCTACTCTTTTCTTGCCTTATTGCATTTTCTAGAACATTCTACACTGTGGAATAAGAGTGGTGAAAAGAATCATTTTTTTCTCTTGTTTTTGATTTTAGCAAGAAAATTTCTAGTGTCTCACCATTAATTATAATGTTAGCTGTGGTTTTTTGTAGATATTCTTTATTAAGTTGAGGAAGTTCCTCTCTATTCCTAGATTGCTGAGAGTTTTCAGCATGAATGAGTGTTTGATTTTGTCAAGTGTTTTTTTGCACCTCTAATTATGATTCTGTGATTTTTCTCCTCTTGCCTGTTCATGTGATAGTTCCATCAGTTTATGTCCAGGTAAGCTAATCTTGCCTATCATTTTCTGTATTCACTTGTCTTTCTAGATTTCAGGATATGGTATATTGCTTAGCAACTTCACTTTTTTGGTTGGACCAGAAAAAGTAATTAACTTTGTATGTTCAGCTTTTGTTGTTGTTGTTGTTGTTGCAAGGATAAAACACCAGCCCAGGTGGGATACATGAGTCAGGTGCTCGGGCCTGGTGCACTGGGAGGACCCTGAGGAGTCGGGTGGGGAGGGAGGTGGGAGGGGGGATCGGGATGGGGAATACGTGTAACTATATGGCTGATTCATGTCAATGTATGACAAAACCCACTGAAATGTTGTAAAGTGATTGGCCTCCAACTAATAAAATAATATTAAAAAAAAAAAAAAAAAGTGATGATTTAGAAGCTCTTTACATTTCAGGGCTGAAATCAGATTGTGGTTTAGATTTTTTTACAGGATAAGTAGATTCCAGGGCTTCTTGATCTTATTGTTATTTTTGCCTCTTCAATACTCTCTTACTATTCTTTTAGCTCAGCCATGTGTTGTATATATTCCAGCATTTTTCATGTGGGCAAATGCAAAATGGATTTCCCTGACCTACAGTGGCATCATAGGACTAGAAACAGCTCAATTAACAAGTATTTAATAATTCATCTTTAGTTTTATTTAGTTTTTTATGACTCAAGTTTCTCATATTAACTAATTTTACAGATTATGTGAAAAAATATATTTGGGACACACACACACATATATATATATATGAATATATATATATGTGAACGTGAATACATATAACATATATATGTGTGTGTGTGTGTATATATATATATATATATATATATATATATATATGTATGTTAGTGTTAGTCACTCAGTTGTGTCCTATTCTTTGTGACCCCATGGACTGTAGCCTGTCAGGTTCCTCTGTCCATGGAACTCTCCAGGCAAGAATACTGGAGTGGGTTTCCATGCCCTCCTCCAGGGGATCTTCCCAACCCAGGGACTGAATCTGAGCTTCCTGCATTACAAGCAAATTCTTTACCATCTGAGCCACTAGAGAAGCCTATATATATATATATATATATATATATATATATATACTGTTTTTGTTGTTGTTGTTCAGTCTCTCCACTATGTCCGACTCTTTGTGACCCCATGGACTGCAGCACACTAGGCTTCCCTGTCCTTTACCATCTCCTGGAGTTTCCTCAAATTCATGTCCACTGAGTTGGTGATGCTATCCCTCTGGGCTCTCTAACCAGAGGATAAGATGGTTAGATAGCCCAGAGGGATGAACCTGCCTGAATATCAATGCCAGCAGACACCAGCAGGGACAATGGTGAAGAAATTCCAGTGCTTGATGGAAATCCATGCAGTAATATCTTCCACATCACACCAGGAGATAAATAGGCAGCAAGAAAACCCCACAGTGGACTATAAGTCCACTGCAAAAAATCTGAAGTTTCAGACTAAACTCATAAAAATTGGAGATTTTAAGTTTATGTCAGAAAACAGAATACAATTGGAGATCGAAATGAGGTGGTTTTAGAGAAAATTATACCAGCCACATGAGCCCATAATTACACAGAAAGTGTGTTTGCAAGCTCTTTGGGAGAAATTGTGGTATAGGGAAATACAATACTCTATACTTGAAATGGTAAGAATTAGATTTGAGTCCCACCTCTGCAACTTTCCAAAGAATTTAAAGCAAGGAAATTATGCTCTCTGAGCTCCAGTGGTTTTATTTGTAAAAGGAGAACAAGTAAATATACCTTACAAGACTGCTGTGATTATAAAATCCCATGCTATACATAAAAGTGTTTTAAAAACTATAAATGTTCCAAATAAAAGGTAAAGAGATTGACACCAGATGCTACAATGTACCAGGCTCCTTGTAGTATGATAAATATTATATGTATTATGTTATATTTAATATATGTAGTAATTATATTATAGGGTTTCACAGGTGGCACTAGTGGTAAAGAACCTGCCTGCTGGTAAGAGACGTGGGGTTCAACCCTTGGGTTAGGAAGATCCCCTGGAGGAGGGCATGGCAACCCACTCCTGCATGCTTGCCTGGAGAATCCCATGGACAGAGGAGCCTGGTCGGCTATAGTCCATAAGGTTGCAAAGAGTCGACATGTCTGAAGCGACTTAGCATGCACATAATTATATTTTATTACATTACCAAAGTGACTTAGCATGCACATAATTATATTGCATTACATTATATTATATTATATTCCTGGTTTGCCAGGAGAGCCTTATTTTACTGTTATTGCCTTGGCATCATTTTTTAAAAATGCCGCTTTTATTCTCAAATGTATTTTTGGTTTAGATGATAAATTACATGGTCACCCTGTATATGTTTCATACAATATCCTTGCAAGATAAAGTAGGTATTTTTATTTTCTTTTCACAGATGAGGCACCTAAAGTTCAAATGGCCTGAGCAATTTACCTGTGCTCTCTCAGTGGATTATACTGCCTTATCAGAAATCAAATCTAAGCCCACCAACTTGAAAGGCCAGGCTGTTCTATCTACTGTGCCATCATGAAAAGTACAAAGTTACTCTTTTGATTTGCCTTAGACTGCCTGCGAGCATCTCAGTTGCCAAGTCATGCCCGACTCTTTGCGACCCCATAGACTGTAGCCTGCCAGGCTCCTCTATCCATGGGATTATCCAGTCAAGAATACTGGAGTGGGTTGCTATTTCCTCCTCCAGGGGATCTCCCTGTCCCAGGGATCAAACCCAGGTCTCCTGCATTGGTAGGCGGATTCTTTACCACTAAGCCACCTGAGAAGCCCTTGATGTATATAACTGAAACCATTTTTTTGAGGTACAGAATATGGGACCCACCTAGACTGAAAGCAGTAAGTCAAGAACACAGTGAAGGTTAATCCTTGAATTTCTGAGCAGGCAGCCTCCCAAATCCTGTTTATCTTCAGGGATTTGGTCTTTGCACTGGACTGGCAAGCAATCCAAAAGCATGCACATTAGCTATAAGCAAATCAACTTAGAAAAAAATTACATTAACAACCTCTCTCTTCAGTTTTCTTTTTATTTTGGTTTCAGTCAAACATTCTTAAAAGAAAATCTCCATCTCCCTCAAATCTGCCTTTTCCTTGGTATTCTAAAGCTTTTAATTATGTCCAGTTTGTAAATCTAATTTAGTGAAACCTCATAAAGGTGGCGGGGGGGGGGGGCGGCTATGTTTGCTTAGTAAAGCCTGGAGTAAGGTTCATGCCAGATCTCATCTTAACAAAATGAATTCACTATCCCCTGGTAAACAGACGATGAAAGTTATAATTATACTGGTGACCAGAAAGACTCTCTGGCTTTGGTTCACAGAATTCTGTGACCTTAAGTTAATACTATAAATCAAAAAGACGAAAATCTGGGTCTGAAAATGGACATTATTCATAAAATTTGCTCTAAGCAAAAGAGTGTTTTGTAACATTCTTGAACTAAAACTGTGTCTTTAGGAGCCAAATGAGATGACTATTTGGGGGGATGGTCTTTAGTTAATTTAGGCTGAAATAATCTGAATAAAGATGGAAGAAAATGAAATTATTTTGTAACTGTAGTTTTGCAGATATATTTATTTTTTAGAACAGTTAGTGTATAAATTAGCATCCTATTATACTGATATAAGATAGGGGGAGACTGAAACTTCGAAAAAATAATACATGTACATGTAGAACTTGTATCTGAAATTATACCCACTGATCCAGAATACCTCCATCAAAATGTGATGAACTATTTAGCAACATTCAACAGCAAACAAAACATTGCTCTAGAATGATTAACTGAAGACAAGGTCCGAATGCATTAGAAGATAGATTGTGAGAATTTCATGTATTAAGATGCCAAAACAGAAAAGAGAGACCACTGAATTATTTTGTACTTGGAAAAAGGTATGTTCATAAAATTGGGGCTAATCCTACCACTTCTATAAAAATATGTCTCTGGAGCCAGGCAACATGTCTATGAGTCTTGATGGATAATAGTCTCTGCACATGAAACATGTCAAACATATGTAAAGTACATCAGGTTCCCGCAGAATAAGATGGAGGTGTGTAAAATCTGAGATCCTCTTTCAAAGAGAGAGTGGTTAGGTAGATCTAGGAAAGCACTGCAAAAATTCAAAGCAGAGACACAACCCAGCCAGTGAGAGCAGTATCTTCTCAAACAACTGAACAGAGAAAAAGGCCAGAGGAAGAAGCTTTCCAGAAGACAAGGTTACAGGTGCGTTCAAAACAAACTGTGAGTGAATTGTTTTTAATAAAATCAAAGGACACAGAAGACTAGGCAGACTGGCCATCATGGGGACTTTTTGTATTTTCCAGAAGGAAAACACAAAATATTTTTGAGCTTTTTAACTGGGAAAAAAAAAAAAAAAACAAGAAGAGACGAATAAAATATGTAGAGACCAGTGGAGCCTGTAATTGATCAAGCCTTGTTCTTATAAGCTTCCATTACATTCTGCTTTTATGTAACAGACATACTCTTCTTTATCACTTCCTGTATTTTCAAACAGTTTTACAAGAATCATGTTATTAATGTAAGCTCAGTTGTGTTAAGTTTCTGAAATAAAGCTCAACTTAAATGATAAATATTTTCTTCAAAGAAACAGTGAACATCAGTCTTAATGGGGGGCAAATGATTATCAGGTGACTGAGTATACACAAGATACACCATCACTGCTGTAGTATGCTGGGTGAAAACACATAATAAAATCATAATGTAAAACTAAAAAAAAAGAAAAAGAAAGTAGTGACCAAATCCAAACTGGCCTTAAAAACAAAAACAAAACAAACAGTAAGTGATGAACAATGCCAGTAATGGTCTGCTTTAGTGAACCGTCCTGTTTCTGAAAGAATATGGAGCTGAGTCCTGCAGATGCAAACACTTAAACACCCTGGAAAAAATGTCTTTATGATGTCAGTACAAGAAACTTCATATAAAATAATCTAAATGTATTAATTATCAGGGGAAAAGCTTTATGTGATATTGCTTGATAAATCAGTCATTGATGCCAAGGGCAGAGGCACTGGGGGGGCATGAAGTGAACTAGACAAGGTCACTTTTGTTAAAACCGGTGATTTTGTAGGCATTTAGAGATTTTTTTAAAAAAATTCATATATTCCCACTCTGATATTAAGCTCTGAAATTTTGGTCTCTACAATGAATATCAATGATCAGGACAACAGTTCCATTAAATTCATTAGTGGTCCTTTAACTGTTAATGTTGTCCATAATCATAACTGAGAAGAACAAGACAGTGTTTGTTTCTTTGTTCTATACTAAAATATATAAAATGTTCTCCTAGTTTTTATTAATTCACCTCACGCTTTCCTTATATAAGCTGAATTATGATACAATTCTTAGCATTTCTTTAAAATGTATCATTACTATTTAAAGCAAAAAATATGCATTCACATTTATTATGGAAAAAGGAAACACTGTGCTAGGCTCAGTTGGTGGAGAGAGGGATGAAATGTAGATAAACAAGACAGAACTTATGCCCCAGGGCTTTGCAGTTCTGATGGGAGATAGATATCCACTACAACAAAAGCATAGGGCAAAACGTGACCTGAGTTACACTTTGGCGAGGCAGAGTTCAATTCTATAGAAGAGTATGGGAGATTTAATGCTAATGGAAGAAATTCCACTTTTAGTAATTTATCCCCAAAGCTATTTTGAACAAATACAAAAAGATACTATGTACCTCGGTGATTTTCCTATGTCACAATTTAGCCTATCTTTACCAAACAATTAGCTGTCCGCTTGACTATGCCAACATATCAATCACTCTGTTACTGAGTTTGGAGTTACTAGGAAATAAAATATATAAAAGTGTCTATATCAATATATATCATATCTATGAATGATATTTAAGGCCAGCCTACAGACACTCACTGTCCCCTTCCATGCCTGTGACAGGCATTACTAATTGATCATGGTGGACTTCGTCCTGTACTATCACTGTGGCCTTATGGGCCTTCCTTGACATATTGTTCCTTAGAGTTGCTACCTACTGACTGAGGGTATGCAACACGAGTGCATTTTATCATCCGGGATATAGGCCTTCGTTGTCATGTCCTGCTCCTCAGATCTATCATCGTCTTTGGAGTTTGCCAGGAGCAATGAAGGGAAGCAGTACAGTTGGAGATCAGAGGCTTCTCACATTTGTTCTAACATAGCAGCTCCTCTGGTTAACACTTTGCAATTCAAAATAAAATTTCTTTCGATCAATGGATTTTCTACTAAGAATTTGCAAACTATTAGGACTTTCTAATGTGATCCATTTCTGTCTTTCCACAATCTTTGAAAGTGATAAAGACAAGATCCCTGATATTAAACAGCTAGTTCTGTATGGACGCACACAGTTTATGGATGACTATGTGATATGCTTCCAAGCACATCAGCAAGCAAGCTATTCTGTCCATGAGTTAATTTGCCATAAATACCACAGCTCTGCTTACTCTTTCTATTCCTTTAAATCTCTTGATAGTTTATTCACATGATAGTATTTAACTACATCAAAAATGAGTCATTTCTACTGTGTAAGTAAATTTAAACCCATATGCTTTTGCAGGAGCAACTAATTATTAACTGATTTTCTTTTTTAAATCCAAAAATTATTCAGAACAAATTATCTTTTGTCCTAATGGTTTTAAAAATAAAAAGTATCCTTGAATTATCTTAAGTAGGTTAAAAGTTAACTCTCTAAGGAATATAAATTGCTACAATTATTTTGGAAAAGAATATGGCAATAAATATTAAAGCTAAAAATATGCTTGCTCAAAAACCCAACAGTTCCACTCCTAGATTTTTTTTTTTTTGCCTGCACCACTCAGCATCCAGGATCTTAGTTGCCCCTTCAGAGATCAAACCCACACCCCTTACATTGGAAGCCCAGAGTCTTAGCCACTGGACTACCAGGGAAGTCCTCCCCCGCACCCCTTACTCCTATGTCTTAATCCAATAGAAAGCATATGTATAGTCACCAAAAGTCATGTACAAACACTATTATAGCAGCAATATTTATAACAATATTCATATTTTGGGGCTTCCCTTCACAGTTCAGTCAGTAAAGAATCTGCCTTGCAAAGCAGGAGACCTAGGTTTGATCCCTGGGTCAGGAAGACCCCCTGAAGAAGGAAATGGCAACCCACTCCAGTATTCTTGCCTAGAGAATCCCTTGGACAGAGAAGCCTGTCGGGCTACCATCCATGGGGTTACAGAAAGTTGGACATGACTTAGCACAATATTCATATTAGTCCCAAACTGGAAATCTTTCAAATATCCAAGGGTAGAATGGATGCACTGGGATTTGTCAATGGATATAAACTACATGGTAATGAAAATGAACAATAAAAATGAAACTTGCAAACATAAAACTGAGTGAATGATGTCAGACACAAAAAGGGTTAAAACAGGCAAACCCATCTGTCTTGGAAATGAGCTTAGTGGTGACTGTTGGAAGCATTAGTGACTGGATGCAGTCATAAGGACACGTCCCTAGGATCTGTCAAAGTTGTGATGCTCACTTCTCAGTTGACTTCATTTGTGAAAATTTACATAGCTTTACACTTGTGATATATTTTATATATAAAATATATCTTATACTTCAATACAAATTAAAGAAACAAAGTGATAGTTAACCCACTACATCCAGAAAGGATGGCTAGCTCAGGTTTTATGATAGTCAAATCCAGGCTAGGATTTAGGTCTACTGGTAACTTGCTGTGTGGTTTGGACAGGTCACTGAGGTTCTGTTTTATTTTTGTTAGCTGAAATAGGGTAAAGCATATCTAACTCATAGGATTGCTATGAGGGTTCAGTGGCATAATTACTAAAAAGAATGTAGTATAATGTCTGGGGCGTCCCTGGTGGCTCAGTAGTAAGGAATCAGCTTGCAGTACAGGAGATGTGGGTTTGAACCCTGGGTTGGGAAGATCCCCTGGAGAAGGAAGTGGCAACCTACTCCAGTATTCTTGCCTGGAAAATGCCACGGACAGAGGAGCCTGATGGGTCACAGTGCATAGGGTAGCAAGAATTGGACATGACTTAGCGACTAAACATACACGGACAGCATAATGTCAAATATGTCATTACAATATAGTAATAATGATACCTAATGATTATAGAGTGCTTCCCAGGTACCCAGGACTGTTCTAAGGACTTAGTTTTCTCTTAAAAACCCTGTGGGGTAGGGCCTTTATTGACAAACCAGGAAACTGTAGAACAGACTTTAGGCTCATGCATGATCACACAGCTATGAGGGGGAAAAGCCTGAATTAAAATTCAAGGCTACATACTTAACCACTGTATTATCTTCTATAATAAGACCTTAATCAATGGCAGTTATTATTATTACAAGAACAAATCCTGGCAGAGATGTGGGAGATTATAGGGATGAATAGAGTTTGGGCTGAATTGTTATTCTCCAGGAGGCAAATGGCAACTCTAAGTTTAGGCTTTGAAATTCTGTGTTAAATAAATAAATGGCTGTTATTATTAATGCAATTACTGGACCTAATTTGAGACAGAAAATGAAAGTAAACAAATGCCATATTATCATTGCACTTTATAAATTGAGAAAACAGCTGCAAGGGAGGTTAATGACATGCTCACTCTCAGTCCCTCAGAGCCTGTTCCCTGAGTACACACAGGAGACAGCCTCTAATGTTCCCTGGTCCAGGGAAGCAGGCTATCTTGTCAGGCTACATCTAAAATCCGCCTTGGCTTTGGTGGAATTCCAGGTGATTTTTTTCTTTTTCCTCTGCCTTTTCAACATTTTCTATAATGAACACACTTTATTTCACCGTGGAAAACTCACTTTAAAAAAATAAAATGAAGTACAAACAAGGACCAATCTCTGTAAGGCAATAAGAACCACATGTGTTGCAAATGGAAAACATGCTGATTTCTCTTTTGTGTCTTGGAAGCAGCATGCCAGACACATAGTCCACAGCTTTGAACTGTTTACATAAACACACCCAAGCCAAGGGTTTGCACGCAACAGTTAAATTGCCCGCACGCGGGCATCTGAATGACTTGGAAGGGTAAAAACTGGTATTCACTTCAGTTGAATTCACAAAGCTCACACTGGCAACATTTGGGGTAGACTGTAGCATCCCTAGTCACTTTGAAAGAGAAAGCTGCTGAAATGGAGTGGGGTTGGCAGAGTGCTCACTAGTAGTTGAAGGTGAAATGGATTGGAATGACCCAAGAAGTTCCTTATCAGCCGGTAGAGGGCACTACCACTATAAACAACACTTCCTCCGGAAAGGTACGGACCTCCTTGGCGGAAAAAAAAGTGAACGTGGTAGTTGTGTCTGACTCTTGGAGACCCCATGGGCTGTAGCCCGCCAGGCTTCTCTGTCCATGGGATTTCCCAAGTAAGAATACTAGAG
This sequence comes from Muntiacus reevesi, assembly GCF_963930625.1. Classification (NCBI taxonomy): domain Eukaryota; kingdom Metazoa; phylum Chordata; class Mammalia; order Artiodactyla; family Cervidae; genus Muntiacus; species Muntiacus reevesi. The sequence goes on along the minus strand of NC_089249.1, from coordinate 39,384,215 downwards.
TGGATTGCCATTCCCTACTCTAGGGGATCTTCCCGACCTGGGTCTCCTGCATTGCAGGCAGATTCTATACCGTCTGAGCCCTCAGTAAAGACATGAACATCCTTCTCGCCCCCTAGTTCTAAGCAAAGAAAGCTGACAGGATTAGGTCAACAGAATTCCACTTTTGTTTGCTCTGTCTGCATAAATTAGATGAGGTTTTTCATCTTTGTGAAGGGATTGATGGACAGAGGGTCCGCTTACTCTTATGACTCTTAAACTGTCATAATCATTTGATTGTAAACATGTCATTTTACAACAAATGTTAAATATTTCTCATGGGCTAAGTCCCGAGCTTGTCACCACCATGGTATAAATTAACTCCAAGACCACACTCTTGCCTGCATGTTGGAGACAAATAGCTTCTGAGATAACCAAGAGGCACATGAGATAACCCAGGAGCTATAAAATGTAGAAGGCTGATGCTATTTTGCTGTGCACTGCAAAATACTGTGGTTGACCAATGGGAATATCAGCCATGGTCATTTTGGAAAGCCATCTGAGAAAAGCAGAGAACAATGTACTACTAAAACAGGCAGAAAAGAAAGCAGAAACCAGCATTAGCAAAGTTATAGAAGTAGAAATTTCATGACTAAGGAAAACTAAAGCCTTTCATTTAATATTTCTGACAGTCTACATGGACTTAGAAAACTTTTAAATGCACCAATTTACCTGCTTTAGAGATCAAGTGATATTTCTGTCCCATCTACTGTAATAGGTGTTTTTTTTTTTTCTTTTCTGAAGCAGTTATCTATAGTGTTCAATTTTTCTTAACAGAGTAGACTATGAAACAAGCCACCTCTTGGAAACTGAGGTCCTCACTGTGTCCTGCCTGATCCTGGACACAGTAGAGCTTTATTCCAAGAACAGAGAACACGTCACACCATCCCATTTCTGCCTCTGAAATTCAAGTTATGAAGCAGTGCCCTAGGAGTGAAGTTTAACATGGATAACTTGACTTGAGAAAATTCAGTGCAGCTGGAACACCTCCTTGCGGTTTTCCATGTACTAGGAATAGAAATTTGCAATGAACAAATATATTTTTTTTAAAAATTTAATTTTCCCATAGGATTGGAAACTTAATAGAACTTTTTTTGATTGGAACCAGATCTACACATGTATTCTTAGATTCTAAAGCCTAATATAATTGCATTATTATTTGGAGGTGAAAAAAAGGATTCTTTTGCCATCATAGCTTTTCAAAAATAACACTGCTTTCCACTTACATTGACTTCTCTACTGTTTATGTTATGCTACTTAGGAAAGTGCTATTTTCTTGTTAAATTAATATGTGCAGACAAGCATTTACTCACCACACGTCAACATGACCTCCTTATAAGTCATCACTCCTAATATTTATTGTCTAGGAATGAGGTAGTTTGGGTGAGTCACAGATTTATACTTAGCCCAGAGATTGAGAAAAAATTAACACCACAATTTCCCTTAAGTAATGGAAAAAATGTGACTTGTTACACATTTCTTTTCTGGGTCAGTGTTTTTTCAGGCAATTCACAGGGTCCTAGGATCACACAAGTTTTCTTTAGCTTCTCTTGAATGGAAGAACGGGGAAGGACTTCCCTAGGGGGTCAGTGATTAAGACCCTGCACTGCCACTGCAGGGGGCAGGGGTTCATCCCTGACTGGAGAAATAGATGCCATATGCTGCACAGGGTGCAGCCAAAAATGAAAAATGAATGGGGGGAGTTGTGATGGGTGCTTAACTTTAAATTTTATTACAATTGTATGCTACTTTATTTAAAAGAACATAGATAACCACTGTGAAGGTTATTGTTGTGGGCTATGAAAAATATTAAGCAGTGGTACAGACTCTGAGTGTTTCAAATGAATGAAATTGAATCAAGTTTCCCAAATAGCAGGGTCTCAGATGTGTACTTTACTTACAAAAGCAATCCTTTACCCATTCTTTAAACATGTGCTTATCCAGCATAAAGGAGGGAGAGTCTAGTGTTTATGAAATGTAGGGGGAGCAATGAAATTCAGAAAAATACCAACAAGGTCTATGAGAAAATAAGAGAGAACCACAGTTTTGGAAAACGCAAGAATTATTGAATAGCATTGATAATTTATAGAACAAGAACATTCATGGTAGTTTTGGCATTCTATCATCTAAATAAGATGTCTAGAATTAAAAAATTAACAGAAGCTAAACTGTAGGACTCACATAAATTTTACTTATAGTTACAAATTATTCTCTATGGTGGTTTTCCACAATAGATATTGTTATGAGTTGAATTTATTTTGGGGTCTAGAGTGGCTCAGATGGTAAAGAATCTTCCTGCAATGCAGGAGACCCAGGTTTGATCCCGGGGTCAGGAAGATCCTCTGGAGAAGGGAATGGCTACTCACTCCAGTATTCTTGCCTGGAGACGTCCATGGACTGAGTTGAAATTGATATTGAAGTCCTAACTCCCACTGCCTTTGAACACAAAATTAGAGCTTATTTGGAAATAGAGTCTTTGCAGATGATCAAGTTTAGATGAGATCATTAGGGTGGGTCCTCATCCAGTGTGACCACAGTCTTATAAAAAGGAGAAATCTGGCCACAGGGACAGACACGTGCAGAGGGAAGATAGTGTGAAGACAGAGAGAATGCCATTTACAACACAAGGAATGCCTGAAGCTACGGGAAGTTGGGAGAAAGGCAGAAACAGATTTCCCCTACAGCCTCTATAGATACACAATTGGGACTTCCCTAGTGGTCCAGTGGCTAAGACTCCAGGTTCCGAATGCAGGTGTCCTTGGTTCAACCCCTGGTCAGGGAACTAGATCCCACATTCCACAACTAAGAGTTCACAGGCTGTAACTAAAGATCCCACACGCCACAAGGAAGACTCACACAGCCAAATAAATAAACAAATATTTAGAATGGAAGGAATGAACCATGCTGCTGACACCTTGATTTGACTTCTCGCCTCCAAAACCACAAGATAACACATTTCTGTGGTTTGAGACACCCAGTTTATGGTACTTTGTTAGGGCAGCCCCCAGAAATAAATCCAGATATCTATTCCTGATGTCTGTCTTGTAGTTTGCCATTTACCACCAAGTCTCCTGCAATTAACAGAGCACAGAAGTTGTATCCAGATTGCCCTCAGAGCCAACCACCTGGTCCAGTGCTGGACCATCTGACTCTACCACTTACATAAGGCAAGTTCCTTTTATAATTGGCCAGAGCAAAGCAATTAGGAGGGTGAATCTGCTGCAGAAACTCATATATTGCATTATGAAGCCAAATACCTTTGATTTTGATTATTGTTCAAATAATTAGAGAAGAATATGACTTTTGACTGCATTTCATGATCTTCAAGGAAAATTTGGCCAAATGGCTAGAGTAGGTCTGATTCGTGGAATATTTTGCAGAATGTAAAAAATACTGGGATTACAAGAAGCACTCATGGACACCCATTGATACATCTGGTATTTCGATAATGTGGCAATTCATTGGTCCCCTAATGGGGCAATAATAGAGATTAGAACTTGCCTCAGTCACACTCAGAAATCATGTTTATGAACACTATCTCTGATATCATTTGGGTCAGATGAAGACTTAAAAGCTTGCATGCACATGGAATTAAGTTATAATTTTTAAGATAAACTTCAGAAGGGACTTGTCCTAGTATTTGATGAAGGAGCTTCAAAGAAGCTAGTTTAAATGTGATGATAGTATCAAACTTTTTCCATTTTTGAAATGCAAGTTACATGTGCAGCTGTGCTAAGTCGCTTTAGTCGTGTTTGACTCTTTGCGACCTAATAAACTGTAGCACACCAGGCTCCTCTGTCCATGGGATTCTCCAGGAAAGAACACTGGGATGGATCGCCATTTCTTCCTCCAGATGATCTTCCCAACCCAGAGCTCGAACCTACGTCTCTTATGTCTCCTGCATTGGCAGGCGGGTTCTTTACCACTAGTATTATCTGGGAAGTCCCATAAGTTACATGTGCTTAGGCATTTAGACATTGATCCCACACTGTCTTGATCCTTGCTCCATACAGACTTGGGAAAGAAACTGAATAGTTTATCTATAAAATGAACAGTTCTGATGAGCAACTCGGCCAAGAACTATTCAGACTGCATAAATAAATAAAAGAAAGTAAAATAAAAAGATCAAATAAAGAAACCTAGATGAAGAATATATGAAGCAATAAGAAAACAAACGAAAACAAACAAAAACCAAAAAGAAAAGGAAGCAGGCATTTTATTTGGAACATACAAAGAAATCTAACACTACTAAATTTTTCATCTTTCATTTTCCAGCAAGTGTCTCTGATGCATTGTAAGTATCAGGAAAATATGCACAAACCTGGTGCCACCTGTGTAGGTGTGACCAGAATTCCGTCTGTTGCAAAATACAAGATTAAAACACATGAAATTAGAGAAAATGACACATGAAAGAACAACTGAAGTTTCCAGCAAAGTAAATATATAGCTAAGTCGATCAACCCTCCAGCAAAGTCCTCCTGGGCTGTGTTTTCTCAGGAAAATGAGGGTGGAGAGAGTCACAAAAGTCTTGGCTCTGATCCACCCCCATGGCCTGCTGACACAGGCCTGGCTCCCCAGAGCACTGGGGTCGCATTTGAGCTGCTGCCAGGAGACCTGCTTTCATTAAAATTGAGTAGGAAGGAGTACAGCAGTGGGGCTGAGCAGAATAACTGCTCAAACTTCTGGATTCTGGAAGGGGTTGGGGCTGGAGCGGGGAGAAGGTTGCTGAAGCACTGGGTAGGATGTACTTGGTAGAACCTGACAATTATCTTGTTCTAGCATTTAGAACTTTTATTCATTCCCGGGGTCACTGCAATTTTCCAGGGTACCCTGAAAGCAGCCAGCTGTTAAGCCAGGCCATTTCCTACTTAGTCTATGTTGGGTTTGTGCTACAGAGAACTCTTAACCATTTGCATGCCCTGCACCATTTTGGAATAGCTAGTAAATCAATTAACAGGATAACATATTAAAATATATAATATAAAAATAGAATTACAAATAAAACCTGGGTTGAAATACCACTATTAAAATATTGATGTACTTACTGTTTTAAAGAAACAAACTTGTGATATAGCAATTACACATGCTTCTTGAACATTTTACATAAGATCTAGTCATGAGTTTAATAATAATCTAATAATTATCATAATTTCAAGTTAATTATGAGTACAGGTGACATTTTGAAATAGGAGCAGCAACTGATATGACTGAAAATATCTGTGATTTCTAGTGTTGACAGGCGTGGTATTGCTAACAACATTTTGATCTGTAACAACATCATAATGGAAGACACTGCTAAATTTCACTTATATGAAATTTAAATGTTAGTGAAAATGAAGATGAAATATATTCCCATCCAAGCTAACAGAACCTCTGAAGACTTTGGTGGGTCTGGACCTCAGGTTAGAAACACTGCTATAGAGGTTTACCCATCCTGATACAGAAGTTTGCCACAAACACCTCATCAGTTTTAGAGCAATCATATTATGATTACCCACTTCACAAAAGTGTTAACTTGGGACTTCCCTGAAGGTCCAGTGGTTAAGACTTTGCCTTCCAATGCAGCAGATACAGGTTCGACCCTTAGTCCGGGAGCTAAGATACCCCATGCCTCACAGTCAAAAAAACAAAACATATCACAGTCAAAAAAACAAAACATAAGACAGAAGCAATATTGTAACAATTCAATAAAGACTTTAAAAGTGGCCCACATCAAAGAAGTGTTAATCTCTATCTCTCTGAAGATTCAGAAGTCACTTCAAAATCTTCTATTAATAGTATGCCAAGAGGTAACACCATGAGGATCAAATACTATCAGCCTGTAGATTGGAGGAATGTTTGTTAATGAAATCACTGGGTTCAGAAAACAGATAATAGTTTCTAAACCAAGATGTGCTACATATTCTGCAAGAGTGGTTGACATTATCATTGCACCATGAGTCCTCAGGGGAAAAAATGTAGAGCAGGGGATTCATTACGGTTAATAAAACAGGGTACATGGGCTCCACAGGTTGCTCTAGTGGTAAACAAAATCAAAAGTGAAAGTAGTTCAGTCCTGTGGACTCTGCAACCCCATGGACTGTAACCCAGGCTCCTCTGTCCATAGGATTCTCCAGGCAAGAATCCTGGAGTGGGTTGCCATGCCTTCCTCCAGGGGATCCTCCCGACCCAGGGATCGAAGCCAGGTCTCCTGCATTGCAGGAAGATTCTTCACCGACTGAGCTATCAGGGAAGTCTCAGCCTGCCAATGTGGGAGACATAAGAGATGGGCCAGGAAGATCCTCTAGAGGAGGACAAGGCAACCCACTCCAGGATTCTTGCCTGCAGAACCCTATGAACAGAGGAGCCTGGCGGTCCACAGTCCATAGGGTCACAAAGAGTCAGACATGACTGACCAGATTGAGCATGCGTGCGAAGCCTAGGAACGCCTATTCTGAAGTCAGGCAACATTTCATTCAAATTGTTCAAATCACAACCCTTCAGCTCACATTTGCTAAATCATGTTATTACTCTAAACTTCAGTATCTGAGTTGCCAAGTGGAAATAAAAGTAGTGCCCATCTCAGAAATATTAATGGATCAAATGAGAAAATGTACCCTAATGTACTAAACTAGTGCCTGTCGTGAAGTATCCCTCACCTGTCGTGAAATGAAAAAAGGAGGGCCAGCTAGATTAACAGACATCTCTCAGCCTGTCTTCCTTTTCAGCTTCTTTTCTTGGACCTGCTTTAGGATCATCCCTTTAGCGGATGGGCTCTGTTTTTTGTCCTGACCTCTGGATCTCTTCCGTTCAAGAGGGCAAAAGAAAAGAAAAGAGGCCACTTAGACTGCATTTGAGGCAGATGTGCAGGACATACCAGAATAGTTTAAAACTATGTGCAGTCAGCAGATAAGAGCATAGGTCTGGTATCAGCTCCAAAATATTTTGTAATTTTGGGAAATAGTTTACAACCCAGCCACCCCCACTTTTGCTTTGCCAAAATGTCATGAGGGACATGCAGGAAGTTAGTGAACTAGCAAGTAATTTTTCATATGAATTCCCACTAGTTGGGGCTGAGTTGAAGTATGTAATTTATGGCCATTCTTGGGAAACAACCATACTCCCGTTTCATGAAAATATGGTCCTAACACTGATCAACTGCTTCCTGTCTTAAAGTGGTAGGGCTAAACTTAATAGGAGTGTCCCTTTTTCACTCTTTTGGGTTTCCACTTTATACTTAAGGATGCAAAAAATAAAAACAAAACAAATCAAACAAACAAGAAAAACTAAATCAGAACTTGAAGACAAAGATAACTGATGACTAGGAAATGACAGCTTTGGCTGCTTATTTTTGGAAACTGGGCTTTACTTTCTTTTGCTGCATTTCATCACAGTGAAATACAAATGATGGCATCTGCTGAAGGGGAAATTTTGCTATCCAATATTTTGGTCACTTTTTTGGACACTTAGAAAAACTTAGAAAAAAGCCACAAAAATAGAATAAATCACTCATATATTCTTTATTGAGATCTACCCATTGTTTACAATTTGCCTCATTGGTTCTATCATTCTCTCTCTCTCTTTATGTAATATATACTATATACAATCTGCATTTTTTTTTACCATTATACAGTAAGTTGGAGATATTGTGCATCCTTACCTCTAAATATTTCAATATGTGTACTTAACAAGGATATTTTGTATTATAACAATATAATTACCAGTATCAGAAGATTTAACATTGACACACTAATATTACCTAATCCACAGTCAGTATTCACATTTCTTCAATTGTCCTCATAATACTCTTTATACAGTTACTTTTTTCTCTCCCGTCCAGTATCTAATCCAGGAGCAAGCATTGAAATTAGTTATTATCATTTCAACTTGCTCTAAAATTGGAATATTTCTTTACTTTTATATGTACGTATATTTTTCAAGGTTTTGACATTTTTGGAGAGTACACGGCAAGTGACTAGATTCAGCTTACACATCTGGGGAGAGAAATGCAACAGAAGTTACAGTATGTCCGTCTCAGTCAATTATATTAGAATGCACAGGTTGGTTTATGCCTCCATTGGTGAAGTTAACTTTAATCAGTTGATGAAGCTGGCATTGTTCAGATTTCTCCATTGTAAAGTTGCTATTTTTCTGTTTCCAATGAATAAATAATAGGTGAGATATCCTCTAAGACTATGTAATTATTAACATCCTGATCCTCATCAAACTTTCACCCATTAGTTTCAGCATCCACGTACGACTCTTACTTTAATCAATTAGTACTACAATGGTTCTCAAATGGTAGTTACCTAAATCTGCTGTTCATTTTTTTTCACACCTGATATTCTTAAGCAAGTCAATTGTTTGTGTCAACCTGGACTCATAGGAACTTCCCTGGTGGTCCAATGGTTAATAATCTGCCTTCCAATGCAGGGGATGTGGGTTTGATCCCTGGTTGGGAAACTAAGATCCCACATGCTATGGAGCAACTAAACTCATGTGCTGAAACTACCGAGCCTGTATGTCATGACTACAGAGTCTGTGAGCTGCAACGATAGACCCCAAGTGATGCAACTAAAACCCTATCAGCCAAATAATAAAATAAATAGATACTTTTAAAAGACATGGACTAATATATTATTTTATTCAAGGTTGTCATTCATTATTATCAGTATTTATTTTATCTCAGAATTGTGTAGCAAGTACCCTTTCAAGCTGACTCCTATGTCCTTTTGACAGGCTCCCATTATTTATTTGTCGAACACAACAATAATAGTATTTCATTCTCTGCAAAATTTGTTGCCTCGCTAATACAGAAATAAATCTTTGATTCTTTCATAAAGATGATTCCTTTTGCTTTTACAGGAAGGAGAATAATGATTAATGATTGATTTAACTATATATATGTATTTTTCAAACTATGTGTTTTACTCTTCATGATTTGTGGTTTTCTTTATGTCAGTTGTTGATTTTAGGCACTTGTTTATACTTATGAATACAAGCATCAATCAGGCCAAAGACAAAACCAATGATAAAAATATTTTAACCAAGTTTATCTTCCTGAGAATAGAAAAACAGAGACTCAGGGGCTTAGAGACTCAACAGAGGCTTTAGACAAGGAAGGAAAATTGTGATATTCTATCATTCATATAAGAAGGAAGAGAGCAGTAGAGATTGCCTTAAATGTTGGAAAAGAGAAAAATGGCCATAGCTACTTCACATCTATGACAAATTTGTTTTATATAAAACTGCAAATGTTTCATTATAATGGCTGATATACTTTCTCTGTAGTTGAGCAGATAATATATATATATGTAGTATATATCTATAGTATATATATAGTACATATCTATATATATCTATACATATAGATGCATATATAGATAATATATATATACATATATCTATATAGTAGCACATTTATGTACTTTTTCTTTTAAATCCTTTCCTTGATACTGAACCGAAAGTCGTGTTAGATTGTGTTGATTTCACTAATTCTCAGTCTGAAGCACTATGACCCTTGTTGGGTGGCATAGTAACCCTGCTGTTCCCAGGCCACTTCATGAGCTAGAATGCAGCACACAAGGATTGAAGCAGATGCAAGAGACATGCAGATACAACTGAAATGTGGCTTCTTAAAGCCCACATACTTGGAAAATTCTAAAAAGGTTCCATCCATAAAGAAAACCTAAAAGAACTGCACAGTAGAAGGTATGTAGAATTTGGTGTGTGACCTTAAAAATGTCTTTTAAGCTTTTAATCATAATTCCATCATCTTTAAAAAGGGATGATAATGATACTTACCTTATCTATCCCACATGTTATTATAGTAAAAGAAAATCTGCACAATAAAATACTCTGCATGTGACAGAGTCACATTAGTTATGATCACACACATCGTTCAGAGACATTTGAGGACATTATACTGATTACTGGATTAAGAATTTAACTGCTCCCATCACATGGGAGAGATGGAAATTTAAGAACTGAGTTGGGAAAATACACCTTGGGATACTCAACAATCATTAAAGCCTTAGAGAATAATGCTTCTTAATAGCAGGGGCATCACTGAATGTTCCAGTCTATCTGGTATAAATAAAGTATGCCACTGCATCACACTCTCCTGGTGGCTCAGCAGTAAAGAATCCATCTGCAATACAGGAGACAAGGGTTTGAGCTTTGGGTCAGGAAGAGCACCTGGAGAAGAAAATGACAACCCACTCCAGTATTCTTGCCTGGAAAATCCCATGGAGGGTTACAGTTCATGGGGATGCAAAAGAACTGGACACAGCTTAGCGACTGAACAACAATAAAAATGGGCTATCGTAAGGAAAACCTCAGAGTCAACAGAAGTATATTGCTTGGAGCCTCTTTATCTCCTCTGGAAGCCTCTCTTATCTCAGGAGTGAGCTGCTGCTGCTGCTAAGTCACTTCAGTCGTGTCCGACTCTGCACAACCCTATAGACAGCAGTCCACCAGGTTCCTCTCTACCTGGGATTCTCCAGGGAAGAATACTGGAGTGGGCTGCCATTTCCTTCTCCAAGGAGTGAGCTAGTTACTGAAAGCCCCGGTGCAGTGCACAGACCTGCTCTCCATATGCTTTAGACCCCACTTCTCCCCTCTTCTCATTTGTATTTTGCCTCTTCAGGAACTAGCCAGATTCCCTTCACTCAGTCTGAATGGCTGAGGCACTCAGTTAATACTCCTAGAAATACATGCATTTTAGAAGAGATTTTAGAGATTCATTCATTCACTGTATATTTAACGAGCACCGATTCTGTGTTAGCAGTTTAGGCTCTGATCATGCAGAAGAAACATACAATCTCTGCTCTCATGTAGTTACAGTTTGGTGGTGGAGTGAAGTGATCCAACAATCAATAATATCAACAACAATCATAATAATAACAACTAGGGTTTCCCTGGTGGCTCAGTAATAAATAATCCGCCTGACAATGATGGGGACACAGGTTTGATTCTTGGTCTGGGAAGATCCCACATGCTGTGGAGCAACTAAGCCCATGAGCCACAACTACTGAGCCCATGCACCCTAGAGCCTATGCTTTGCAACAAGAGAAGCCACCACAATGAGACAGATTACAATGAAGACCCAGTACAGTCAAAATAAAAATTTTTTAATTAAAAAAAATGATAATATTTAATAAGAACAGGTCATATTGCTGAGCACTGACTAATTGCCAGGCACTGTTCTAAGTGTTTCATGTGAAAAATTCTCCCCAAAACATGGATACACTCACACACACACACACACACACACACACACACACACATATATGCATACTCAGTCGTTCAGTCATATCTGACTCTTTGCAACCCCCTATGGACTGTAGCCCACCAGGCTCCTCTGTCCATGGGATTCTCCAGGCAAGAATACTGGAGTGGGTTGCCATGCCCTCCTCCAGGGGATCTTCCCAACCCAGGGATTGAACCTGGGTCTCCTGTATTGCAGGGTAATTCTTTATCACTGAGCCACCAGGGAAAGCCATACATACACACACACACACACACACACACAGAGTTATTATTCTCACTTCACAATTTTAAAAATTAAGTCTTGTGAAGCTGAAGTAACTTTCACACAGTTACTACCTGACAGGAAGAATTTAAAACTTGGCTCCAGTACCTGTACTCTTTGGTAAAGAAAGTACAGGGCAGTAAGGAAATAGACTCTAACACACGCTAGGGATAGAAATGAAAAGGTTTCCTGAGAAAGTGTTGTATAAACTGAGACTTGAAAAATGAGACACTACCTTTGTCAGAATGAATCTCTTATGCAGCTTTAAATGTCCTCATGCAGGACACCAGGAGGGGATTGAGAAGAGGAAAGTTTGAGTGCAGAAGAATTCAAATCTCATCACTGAAATGGCTGCCCACTCAAATTATGCCCAAAATGGAACAAGGCCCATACATCACACTGACAAGGCACTGTCACCAGGAGAAAGAATGGGTGGGTCAATCAGGATAAAGAAAAGTAAAATCAGGGGATCAAGTCTTCCACTGTACCAAAGTTAAGATATTCCAAGCTATGAAGGGTGGGAGAGCTTGAGTATATGAAAACTAACTACACAAACTGAAAATGCAGAACCAAAAACCCCACTAGACTTTTGTCTCACCCTTAGCACTGCTTCTAGGGTAAAAGGATAATATTAAGTATGCATGATACATTAAAGGAAAAGGGGGGTAAGATGGGTAGGAGTAGTGACGAGGGAAAAGCCAGGAGAGAAAGGTTTTTCTTTCTTTGTTCATAACAATCTCTTTTGCTCTCAAGGAGGAAAAATAAAGCATGATGAGTGTATAATATACATCTATATTGTGAACAATTTAAATTATGCATACCACGAATCATCCCATAAAGCTACTGCTAATGGTAGAATTTAAATTTTTCACAATATAGATGTATGTTATATTGTATTGCTAAAGCAATACAAGCAATAACCAAACTTAATGTACAGTTATACTTTATATATACAGGCTCTTAGAGATTTTTTGTTGTTGTTCAGTCACTAAGTCATATCAGATTCTTTGCAACCCCGTGGATGGCCGCATGCCAGGCTTCTCTATCCTCCACTGTCTCCCAGAGTTTGCTCAAATTCATGTCCATTGAGTCCAGTTACCTTATTTTGTAAATGTGAAAATAAACCCCAAAATGAAAGTCTTGCTCTGGTCACACAGCTAATTATTGGCATCATGAATAAGTACCAGATCTAAAAATTTAAATTCTACCATTAGCAATTGCTTTATGGAATGATATTCATGATAAGTATAAATTTTTGTTAAGAATTTTAATAGACTTTGCTGAAGCAATACAAGTAGCTGTTTTCTCTGGAGCCCCTGGCTGTGTTAATGAGGATCCCTAGCTTCAATGGTGACATGGCATTTCTGCCTTCTGTTGAAACATGACAGATGTAGGTGGAGATCATGAGTGCTTTCCTTTTGCAATGAGCCAACAATGCCAGAAGCGCTACACAAACTTGGGCAGACGCTATCCCTGCCAGGTGGCCTGATATTCAGATAGGAGAAAGGAATAACATAGTAGGAAAAGTAGATGACTCAGGCTTCAGAGAAGAAGAAGGGATGGGAATTAACATCTATAATTTCATTTTGTGACTCATAGAGCCATTTTTCCTGGGTTGTATTTCAAACAGTGCCAGCTAATTTTAAGATGAATCTACAGATTTGAGATGAAAAGGACACAATGACCCCAAGAAACTAAAATTAAGCATGGATGTGAAGGATAAGGCTAGAAAGGGGAAACATGGGACTTCCCTGATGGTCCAGTGGTTATGATTCCGAGCTTCCACTGCGGGTTCAATCCCTGGTTGGGGAACTAGGATCTCACATGCTACAGCACTGCAAATAATAATAATAAATAAAATAATCTTGAAACACATCAGAAACAACTCAATTTTTAAAAAAGGAAAGAGGAAATGTTTCCAGTAGAGGATAGGACATAAATTTGAAACAGGGGAAAGGAAGTAATTTAATAGTCAGATGGTCTCTGGTGCAATTCCACACCTGCTCTGCAGGAGTGTACCCTAGGGTCTTGCCAGGAGCATAGGAAACCACCATGGGTCTTTCAAACAGAAGGCCTTTAATAGAGGGGAATTGCTATTGAAAAAACAGTGAAAGAATGGAAAAGCCAGATGGAGATGGAGATGGACAGGCAGAAGCGGAAAGCTGTAACCACAAATAGAGGTGATGAGATAACAGGAGGAAATAGGTAACCAGGGCCAAGCATCTGGAGCCTTCCAGAAGGAAGTGTAGAATGCCTTGTGGGAGAATCTCATGGAAGGAGGGGCTTTTCTGAAGTAATGAGAATTCAAGAAGACATGTTGTTACTACAGGAGAAAACAGGGAGCAGAGACAGAAAGAGGGAGACATTCGGTGGTTTTTCCCTCCTCTAGCCCTTCAATCTTCTGTCATTGCTTCATACTGGCCAAACATACTAGGGGGGGCAAAGGACATGGGAGCCTAAACAATGTCATCCATTTGCAAAGTAGTCCATTTCCAAGGCAGAAAAAGGGCAGAAATGAATCTGAAATTACTGTTTGTTGACCAGAACACATAGCAGAGTTAATAAAGTCTGGCTCCAGCAGATCCCCATTGCATTGATCTCCGAGCCAGTCCCAAGTGAAGCAAGTTTTCCATTAGGACCTCTGTTACCAAAGGGTCTGTATTTGTCTATCCTCCTCTTCAGTGCTTTTGAAGTAAGCTCCAAATTCATTATCTATTTGCCAAACTTTAGAGTTTCCCTAAACAACCAAAGTGTCTGGGCTATTAAAAAGTCAACCTCCAGCTCACCACAAGAATCCATTCTGATCCTGAAGCATTCTTCTGAGACTGAAAGCCTGTTAGTAGGCAGCTCTTATTAACTCCCTCTTCTAAGGGATATAAGACCTAAACCCTTAATTTTGGATGAAGATATTGATCCAAGATGAATAGATCATCAGCCACCTATGAAACATCCTAGATCATCACCATTATGACCCCAGGATCTGTGTCCCCCTCCTCCAGATTGGACCTCCTGGATATGGCCAATACCAGAATTTCCCAAGAAGCACCATGCCTTCTATCTGAGGCTACCAGCCTTGGGGGCAACAGAGCTGCCATTCAGTTCTCTGCACTCAGATTACCCCTGGTCCATAAGCAGACAATTTGAGCTTTCCTTCTCTATCTGTCCTTCAGTCATTTGCCATCCATGAGAGAGGTTAAACAACACACAAGATTCAAAGGTGTCTGAGAACAAGATGGAAACACAGCTAAATTTCCTTTGGAATCTTGACCTTTTGTCCCTGGAGAGAATCACATGAAAGCTAAGTCGCTTCAGTCATGTCTGACTCTTTGAGACCCCCATGGACTATAGCCCACCAGGCTCCTCTGTCCATGGGATACTCCAGGCAAGAATACTGGAGTAGGTTGCCATTTCCTTCTCCAGGGGATCTTCCCCATCGAGGGATTGAACCCACGTCTCTTATGTCTCCTGCATTGGCAGGCAGGTTCTTTATCACTAGTGCCACCTGGGAAGCCCCAGAGAGAATCAAAAAGGGTGTTACTGGAGTTTTCCATTGAAGTGCTATCTCTATGAAGTCAGGGCACCACTCTGAAAATGTAAATAGAAGAGCAGATGGCACATAATCCTCTTGGCACTGAGGATTCTGCTCTTTCTTCAAGGTTTCAATCTGGTCCTTCAGAGCAGACTCTGACTTAAATAAAGATGGGAAACAGGGTGTCCTGAAACCCCAGTGGATCCGAGGACACAATCAGCTGTCAACCCCTTTCCTTCTCCCTGTGGCACTTGAGAGCTGAAGATGAGAGGAGGGGTCCTTGCTTTGCTGCTGAACTCTGGTGGCATTAGTCATGACAGAGCAGCGGCCACTCGCAGACTGCAAATTACAACCCTCGGCCTCTGCATGTAAACTGTCCCGGTACCACTCAAGAGACCAGGATTGGAAGCTCACATACCAACCCCTTCTTCTAGCCAACAATCTTTTATCTTCTGCCAAGGCTTTTCTCACTAAAACAAAGTCGCTCGGCCTCCAAAAATAACATCTGTTGCTCAGAGTAACATTTTCAAACAACATAATAAACTGTACTTCCAGAAAATATACACTCAGTGCTTCCCTGAGGGTCCTCACAGAATGGATGATGTGGGATTCTGGGCTCCCTCCTTCCACACACGCACTGTCTACCCTTGGGCAAATGGTTTTGTTGTCACGGGTGGTGCTAAGAGTTACCATGGGAAGGTGTCTCCATCTGCAGAATGCAGGGACCAGAGAGGCTTTAAAAAACAGTCCTACCCAGATTTGTGACGTAGGCTTTCACAAGTAGAACATTTTTTTTTTCCAAACCCAGGTTATGGTGCCCTGGAATTAGTATCAGGGAGACCCAAGAAGTTTAAACAAATAGCAATAACCATAACACTCCCAGCATGTACATTTTTAGATTCCCTGCAAATTAACTCCGCTTTCAGGGATCAGCTAACCCCATCACTCCAACCCCACAGGATTCGTCTGCAATTTGTTCATCTTAGAATATTATCCTCTCCATCTCTCCCTGTCAGTCTTTTCGAGATAGAAGGACGTGCTTGGATCACAGTCTGCTCCATGACTATACTGAGCTGCCCTGATCATCTCCTCAGTGTAATTACAGGAGCTCTGAGAGGGGATGTGTAAGTGGTGGACAGTCAGCACCACTGGAGATCATGCAAGACACTCATTTCTGTACCCACAGGGTGGAGAAGGACTTAGATCCATGAGGACCCTATCATTTGTAGTCTGTCAAATGAAGACTATCATTTGTAGTCTGAGCAAAAATTCCAAAGACACTTCTATTATTATCAACCTCTTCTGCCTTGGAAGAACCCTATTTCACCGCCCCCCACCCCCACGACAAAGCCTGACTCTTCTGAAGCAGTTATTTTTAAAGTTCAGAATCACCAGAATCACCTGCTGGGGTTGTCACCTAGATTCCTGGACCTCCAATATTAGAGTTTCTGATTTAGTAAGTCTGAGGTGGTGCCTGAGAACATGCATGTCCAAGACGATGCTGACACTCATGTTCCAAGGACCACACGTTGAGAATCACATTCTTCAGGGCTAGTGTCTATCAGTTCAGTTCAGGTCAGTCGCTCAATCATGTTCGACTCTTTGCAACCCCATGGACTGCAGCACGTCCCTGTCCATCACCAACTCCCGGAGCTTACTCAAACTCATGTGCTGGTATCTAAAATAACCTTTTACAGGTGTCTTAAAAATAAGCAGTCTCGTGAGTTGATTCTGATGGCTCTTAGCATAGAAAAAAGCGCTTTTAAAAAGGTGGATGATGAAGTTTCCCTGGTGGCTCAGTGGTGAAGAATCTGCCCGCCAATGGAGGAGACATGGGTTCTGTGCCTGCACCACAACTACTGAGCCTGTGCCCTCGAGCCCGGAAATCTCAACTATTGAGCCCACGTGCCTTAGAGCCCATCCTCCACAATAAGAGAAACCATTGCGATGAGGAACCTGAGCACCACAACTAGAGGGTAGCTCCCACTCAACGCAACTAGAGAAAAGCTTGCACAGCAGTGAAGACCCAGCACAGTCAAAAATAAAAGTATGTCTTTTTCTGCTCTGATTGCTGTGGCCAAAACTTCCAACACTATGTTGAATAGTAGTGGTGAGAGTGGGCATCCTTGTCTTGTTCCTGATTTCAGAGGATGAATGGATAAGGAAGCTGTGGTACATATACACCATGGAATATTACTCAGCCGTTAAAAAGAATTCATTTGAATCAGTTCTAATGAGATGGATGAAACTGGAGCCCATTATACAGAGTGAAGTAAGCCAGAAAGATAAAGAACATTACAGTATACTAACACATATATACGGAATTTAGATAGATGGTGGCGATAACCCTATATGCAAAACAGAAAAAGAGACACAGAAGTACAGAACAGACTTTTGAACTCTGGGGGAGAACGTGAGGGTGGGATGTTTTGAAAGAACAGCATGTATACTATCTATGGTGAAACGGACCACCAGCCCAGGTGGGATACATGAGTCAGGTGCTCGGGCCTGGTGCACTGGGAGGACCCTAAGGAGTCGGGTGGGGAGGGAGGTGGGAGGGGGGATCGGGATGGGGAATACGTGTAACTATATGGCTGATTCATGTCAATGTATGACAAAACCCACTGAAATGTTATAAAGTGATTGGCCTCCAACTAATAAAATAATATTTAAAAAAAAAAAAAAAAAAAAAAAAAAAAATAAAAGTAGATAATGGATATAAACTTTTAAAATAGATAGCATTGTGATATAAATTATATCCAAATAATATTTTTTCATGTAGACTTCACATTTTTATATTTGTATAGAGACACAAAATCATCTTGTATTATTCCTTTGTTTAATCTTTTTATTCCCCTTGAGCTATTAAAACTCAATAACGTTTTAACTGGTTCTTTAATCAAACCAAGGTCAAAGGTTTTCAGATGGGCAATGCAGAGTTACAATTTGTCCTTTGAAAGTTGAATAGGAATTAGGAATTATGCCTCGAGAGAAGGTAAGGTCCCTTTTAGATCTGTTTCCCCCTTCATTATACTTGCAAGTTTGGCCTATGATTTCTTCCCATCCATTAAAGTGAAAGTGAAGTCGCTCAGTCGTGTCTGACTCTTTGGGACCCCATGGACTGTAGCCTACCATGCTCCTTTATCCATGGGGTTTTCCAGGCAAGAGTACTGGAGTGGGTTGCCATTTCCTTCTCCAGAGGATCTTCCTGACCCAGGGATCAAACCCAGGTCTCCTGCATTGTAGGCAGACGCTTTACCGTCTGAGCCACCAGGGAAGCCCATCCATTAATAATTAACCAATTAAGCTCTTAGCCTTTCTTGTTGTCACAGGCAGAGCTCCAAGCCTCCACATAATAGTATACCGCATCACAACAAAATGTGTACAGTTCCCTAATTTCCTAAAAAGGCTACATTTCCTAAAATTTATGTGCTCTTTTTCATTCTCAGTATTACTGACATGGATGTGTCCCTTCTAGCTTCAGTCACCCACTATTAACCAGAGTGAAGTGTAAGCAAGGTCCAGCATCTGCCTCACTTGGTCCGCCTGCCTGGCTAGCCAGTGAGCAACCCAGCAGAGTACGTGTCCTCTTCTGAGTCTAAAGACAGTCTCCACCCAGCTTTAATGCCCACTGGTTCCAGAACCTGGAGAAGCCCTTGACCTCCCAGACTCTTTTCCATTGTAGAGTGGAGCCAATAATCAGTGCCTGGACTACTTCACTGAGCTGCTTTGATGATCAAAATAAGAATGAGATAACAGGAGTGACTGCATTTTGGAAACTCGAGTTAGAAAACAACAAGGCTTCCTTCTTCTTGGTGTTGTCTTACGGGCGCCCTGTATTCACAGTGATGGATTGTTAGTTCGCCCTGGTCCCTGTTCATAGTGAGCAGTTTCTTAAATGTATGCCTGGATTCTGATAAGAAAGGGTGATGGCTCCACACCCACTGACCACCGCAGCAGTGCTGACATTTCTTTGCTGTGGTGTGAGTGATAAAGTCACATTCAGATACAAGATCCCTCTCAGCTCTTAAATCCCTGTACACTTATAATATGATTTTCTCCATTTCACATATGGATAAACAAAAATACAGATTTTTATTGTCTTCCCAAGTATACAGTAAGGAGCAGAACCCAGTCCTCTCAAAAAGTCCATGGTCTTTCTGTCACTAAGATGCTTTTTTTACGGGAAACCAAATTTAAATAACTAAAGAACAGGTAGGTAGGTAGATAGATAGACAGGTGATAGGTAGATAGATAGACAGGTGATAGGTAGATAGATAAATAATGGATGGACAGATAGACAGATAGCCAACCAAAGGGTGTGATTCATCCATATACTAAAGTTTTCTCCTTTGTTTGCAAAGAATATTATTTTAATGACTTCTGGGATGAAAATAGTTTGACTTAGTTTTCAGCATTTTTTAAGGTGCACTTTCTGGAGTTGTAGGCTTTAGGAGCATGACTATTGAGTACATTTTACCAACAGGCAGGGGCCAGTGCTTCCAACCTCTGAGTGCAATAGGTTGGTCTGAAGGCTAGATTCTAGTGTAACTTTTGGTCACAGACCCTTGTTCTGAATAAATGTGCTTTGTAGAGGAGATGATGAATAGTCACAAGGGATCCCGAAGCAGGAAAGTAAAACAAGAGAATGCGAGTTACCTCTGATTTGCTGGTGAAATGAGCCATAAGCCAAAATTTTTGATCTATCATGCCCAAAGCAGTATGGGTTAAATGGTTTTAGCTCATGACAGGTTCAATGTGCACCAGCCTATAAAGACAGATCTGTAGAATTTCTTTCAGCTAGAAAGTGCTCCCTCTTAAATGTGTGCAGAATTTTATTTTTATGAGTTCCTAGCCAGGCATTCATGTGACAGCAATTCCTGGCCTGTACTAAACTTCCTCTTTTAATGACTAATTCACACTTCTTTTAGATAGCAGGAGGTGGGAACATTAACAGAATGTAGACATAAACAATGAAACAAGGAGGGCACACACCAACACATCATCCATTTAAATGTGTGTGTGCATGAGAGAGAAAGATCTCAATGCAGGAATTCTGAGACCGGATATTAAGACCCAAATTGCACAATGTTTTGTATTTTTAATCTTTGTAAGCCTCACTAAATATAAAGTAAGACATAAATATACAAAAATGGCCATCATGACTGAATTCAACCACTCTAATGATAATCAAGACTTTGGACCACCTTAACATAAAAACACAATTTTATTTAAATAAAATTTATGTTCTAAATCATTTAAAAATAAATATTAAAAGAGTGAACCCTAACATAAACTTGGGTGACTATGATATGTCACTGTAGGCTCACTGATTGTAACAAATGCACTCTGGTGTGGGATGTTGAAACTGGGGAGGCAGGAGGGACAGTAGAAGTTAATATGGGAATTCTCTGTACTGTCCATTCAGTTTAGCTATGAATGTAAAACTGCTCTAAAACACGGTCTATTGTAAAAAAGAAATAGTCTTCATTTTTAAGGTGCACTTTCTGGAGTTGTAAGCTTTAGGATCATAGTAAATTTCTTAAACATGCAGGGGCCACTGCTTCTGACCTCTGAGCGCAATATGTCTGAAGGCTAGATTCTAGCGTAACTTTTGGTCACAGACGTTTGTTCTGAATGAACGTGTTTTGTAGAGCAGACTATGAGCAGCCACAGACTAAGGAAACTTGCATATTTCTGCAGTGTTAAAGCAGCCTAGGTCAAAATGACATTTCCAGCTCTGGCTGAAGATAACATAGCTTTCCCATACATGCTGCCTCCTAAATACTTTAGCTCCCCAAAGAGAAAATGACCCTAAACAATCACTTTTTTTTTTCCTATTTTTTGGCAGCACACTGCATGCAAAATCTTAGTTCCCTGACCAGGGATTGAGCCTGTGTGCCCTGCATTGGAAGCACAGTGTGGGAAGTCCCAACAGTCACCTTTTAAAAATATAAATCACCTCCCTAACAATCAGGGGAAATAGATATCACCTTTTTCTTTTACTATCTTTGTGCATATTGTCTGCTCTGCAGACAACTTAAGGGAGCTTTAGAAAAACTCACCTCTGCTTTAATTGATGTATTTATTGGTACTCTGTGTAGCACAAATGATGATTTTCAGGTCTCTTTGGCTTATGAGGATCACTGCAGCATGATATTATTATCTTGCTTTGGGATGTTTGCATCCCCCTGTTTGGGAAGCTGTAATCAGAGCTGGGAATCTGTGTGGATCAAAACAAACTGTGGAAAATTCTTAAAGAGATGGGAATACCAGACCACCTGACCTGCCTCCTGAGAAACCTGTATGCAGGTCAAGAAGCAACAGTTAGAACTGGACATGGAATAATAGGCTGGTTCCAAATTGGGAAAGGCGTACGTCAAGGCTGTATATTGTCACCCTGCTTATTTAACTTCTATACAGAGTATATCATGTGAAATGCCAGACTGGATAAAGCACAAGCTGGAATCAAGATTGCTGGGAGAAATATCAACCACCTCAGATAGGCAGATGATACCATCCTTATGGCAGAAAGTGAAGAGGGAGGAACCTCTTGATGAAGGTGAAAGAGGACAGTGAAAAAGCTGGCTTAAAATTCAACATTCAAAAAACGAAGATCATGGCATCCAGTCCCATCACTTCATAACAGATAGATGGGGAAGCAATGACAGCGACAGACTATTTTCCTGGGCTCCAAAATCAATGTGGACGGTGACTGCAGCCATGAAATTAAAAGACATTTGCTCCTTGGAAGAAAAGCTATGATGAACCGAGATAGCATATTAAAGAGCAGAGATATCACTCTGCCGACTAAGACCTGTATAGACAAAGTTGTGGCTTTTCCAGTAGTCATGTACGGATGTAAGAGTTGGACCATAAACAAGGCTGAGTGCTGAAGAACTGAAGCTTTCAAACTGTGGTGCTGGAGAAGACCCTTGAGAATCCCTTGGACTGCAAGGAGATTGAACTAGTCAATCCTAAAGGAAATCAAACCTAAATAGTCGTTGGAAGGACTGATGCTGAAGCTAAAGCTCCAATACTTTGGCTACCTGAGGTGAACAGCTGACTCATTGGAAAAGACCCTGATGCCAGGAAAGATTGAGGGCAGGAGAAGAAAGGGGCGACAGAGGGGGAGATGGTTGGATGGCATCACCGATTCAATGGACATGAGTTTAAGCAAACTCCAAGAGATAGTAAAGATCAGGGAAGCCTGGTGTGCTTCAGTCCACAGAGTCACAAAGAGTCAGATGTGACTGAGTGACTGAACAACAACGGCAATCAGAGCTGAGGTTGGGCCTTCTTGCTGCATATGTGTAAATTAACACATTATTTTTTATTCCACCTTGTGGTCTTCTGACTTTCCCCCACATATCTAGACCTTGAGCTTATAGTACTTACAATACCTAGGAGATATTGAACAAATACTTTAATTAAAAGACTAATGAAATAAATGATGGATAAATGCCAGATGAGTTCAGAGACCAAATAATATGAATGATTTACAGGGTTTATGTAAGAATGGCAGATAAGGCTGGCCACTGGATTGGACTTAGACTGTGGGAAATCCTACATGGTCATAGAGAACCCCAGGCGGGAACCGGGAAAGGGCTCTCAGTGGGGCACGGACACTGAGAAACAGTGAAAGCAAGAAAGCACACTTCAGTAAAACTGTGATTAGGAGTGATGATGGGTCAAAATAAGTATCTAACAGACACACGGACGACGCTGGCACCTTGGAAGAAAAACCATGACCAACCTAGACAGCATATTAAAAAACAGATATGTTACTTTGCCAACAAAAGTCCATCTAGTCAAAGCTATGGTTTTTCCAATAGTCATGTATGGATGTGAGAGTTGAACTATAAGGACAGCAGCACGCCAGGCCTCCCTGTCCATCACCAACTCCCTGAGTTTACTCAAACTGATGTCCATCGAGTCGCTGATGCCATCCAGCCATCTCATCCTCTGTCATCCCCTTCTCCTCCTGCCCCCAATCCCTCCCAGCATCAGGGTCTTTTCCAGTGAGTCAACTCTTCGCATCAGGTGGCCAAAGTATTGGAGTTTCAGCTTCAGCATCAGTCCTTCCAATGAACACCCAGGACCGATATCCTTTAGGATAAACTGGCTTGATCTCCTTGCAGTCCAAGGAACTCTCAAGAGTTTTCTCCAACACCACAGTTCAAAAGCATCAATTCTTCAGCACTCAGCTTTCTTCACAGTCCAACTCTGACATCCTTACATGACCACTGGAAAAACCATAGCCTTTACTAGATGGACATTTGTCTGGAAAGTAATGTCTCTGCTTTTTAATATGCTATCTAGGTTGGTCATAACTTTCCTTCCAAGGAGTAAGCGTCTTCTAATTTCATAGCTGCAATCACCATCTGCAGTGATTTTGGAGCCCAAAAAATAAAGTTTGACACTGTTTCCACTGTTTCCCCATCTATTTCCCATGAAGTGATGGGACCAGATGCCATGATCTTAGTTTTTTGAATGTTGAGTTTTAAGCCAACTTTTTCACTCTCCTCTTTCACTTTCATCAAGAGGTTCTTTAGTTCCTCTTCACTTTCTTCCATAAGGGTAGTGTCATCTGCATATCTGAGGTTATTGATATTTCTCCCAGCCATCTTGATTCCAGCTTGTGCTTCCTCCAGTCCAGTGTTTCTCATGATGTACTCTGCATATAAGTTACATAAGCAGGGTGACAATATACAGCCTTGACGTACTCCTTTTCCTACTTGGAACCAGTCCATTATTCCAGGTCCAGTTCTAACTGTTGCTTCCTGACCTGCATATAGGTTTCTCAAGAGGCAGGTCAGGTGGTCTGGTATTCATTCCCATCTCTTTCAGAATTTTCCACAGTTTATTGTGATCCACACAGTCAAAGGCTTTGGCATAGTCAATAAAGCATAAATAGATGCTTTTCTGGAACTCTCTTACTTCTTCGATGATCCAGTGGATGTTGGCAATTTGATCTCTGGTTTCTGCCTTTTCTAAAACCAACTTGCACATCTGGAAGTTCACAGTTCACGTATTGCTGAAGCCTGGTTTGGGGAATTTTGAGCATTACTTTACTAGCATGTGAGATTAGTGCAATTGTGTGGTAGTTTGAGCATTCTTTGGGATTGCCTTTCTTAGGGATTGGAATGAAAACTGACCTTTCCCAGTCCTTAGCTACTCTAGATTCATTAAATTTCCATATGAATTTTAGGACCAACTTACAAATTTCAGCAAAAATAAGCCTTCCGACTTTTTCTATCAGACTCTGCCTGTGTCTTGGGACACAATTTCAAGGTCTAGGCAGTCAGTTTATGAGTCTGCTCAGACTTCACTTTCTGCTTGTACAGGGCTTTAGGATCAGCCACACGTGAGAGACTGAGGCCCTCTCAGGTCTTTTCTGAGCATGCATATAACTTTGTACATGAGTCCAACCTTCCAAATCCCTAGGAACACTATAGAGCTTTTCAAAACCTCCTGTGAATGTCACATTTCCCTTATCTTTCCTTTTTACGTTTCTAGTCAAGCTCATTTGTCTGATGTTAAACAATCACTACTGATATTTTTTTTTTTCTGACAAATGCCCTGGAGATAGGGTTTTTTTTCTCCAGCAGGTGTCCTGAGACAGATCAAATAACAACAACATCCTGAATTGGGCTTTTCCCCAGGCTGTGAGAAAAGTCAAATAGTCACAATGCTCTCTAGGTAGAACTTTCAGTGGGGCTCCAAATCCGACCTGCCTGTCCCTCCAGTGACTCTGAGTCTGGCATTTTTCAGCTATACGGTTGTGAGACTGGTTTTCAAGGTCACTGTGCAGAGCTGGGAAGAGTGATAATACTGTTCATCACTGACTGTCCCTGGTGGCTCAAATGGTAAATAATCCACCTGCAATGCATGAGACCCAGGTTCAAGTCCTGGGTCGGGAAGATGCCCTGGAGAAGGAAATGGCAACCACTCCAGCATTCTTGCCTGGACCTGCCTACTCCTCCAGTGACTCCGAGTCTGCCATTTTTCAGGTATACGGCTGTGAGACTGGTTTTCAAGGTCACTGTACAGAGTTGGGAAAAGAGTGATAAAATAGTAGATCAAGTTAAAACGCCACAAACTCTGTAGTTCTTAAGGTTCAGCATTTTTTTTCCTGAATAAACTATTCTCGGATTGTTACAAGACTTTAGTTAATTTCTTGTGGTCTAAAAAAGTGATTTTGATGGCTTTACCAGTGTTTTCACTGCTTGTTTGGGAAGATGAATTTACAGAGGTCTTCCTTTGGCCACTTCATAAGTCTCCTACCATTATTCATCCTTAAAGACAAATGTAATTCAATTGAAACTTTTCATACAGTATAAGTAGTTTTTGATCTTTGTTTTCATCTAATTTATTTAGGAGATTACATATATTAGTTCAAAGTTCACAAATTTATGACATATGGCATAAACATAAATTTTCCAACTTTTTTCCAGTCCCTTCTTCATATCACATAGTTCCTCATATTACAAATAACATTAAATCTCCTATGTGGCCCTCCTTTCTTTCCCCTTATTTTGATTGTGCCTTTGTTGCTGTTGGTAGTCAGAACAGAACACAGTATTTCTATGCTGTGTTCAGACCTTTGCAGAACATAGGAGAACTTTTTCATCTTCCTGTAATATTTATTATGCTTATATTGCTGCTATTTTTCAGTGTACACATCTGCTTGAGTACATGAACCCGCATAGATTCTTATCAGCTTGAAATAGGACACTGAAAAATGAAAATTGTAAAACATATGCTGAAAAAGTTAGTTTTTCATTACTGAAGGTCAGGAACATTGCAGTTTGAAAATGGTCAGAAGGCTAATCATCAGAATGCTGACACATACCTTTCAAACTGCCTACCATGATGCATAACTACTTTAGAAAACAATGGAAAGAAAAAATTCCACACATCTTTCATGATTATAAGGGTCTAATTTAAAATACCAGCACACACAAAATTTTACTTGGTACTTTCTTTTGTATTCTTTAAAGATATTTTAATTGTTTTTTTTAAATCCTAGTTTCTTCTTCCATTGAGAAATGCATTGCCTTAGAACACTTTTCTAATAATATTTGATCTTTCAACAAAATAACTCACTCTCTTTAACTAACTGGGCTTCCTAGGTGGTTCAGTGGTAAAGAATCTGCCTGCCAATGCAGGAGATGCAGGAGACATGGCTTCGAACCCTGGATCAGAAAGATCCTCTGGAGAAGGAAATGGCAACCGACTCCAGTATTCTTGCCTGCAAAATCCCATGGACAGAGGAGCCTGGTGGGCTACAGTCACAAAGAGTTGGACGCGACTAAGCACGCACACATTAACTAATTACCCCTTACCCCCCTTAAGTACCAGCAATGCAAACAAAAAGGGTAAACACATTTATTTGACTAGTATCTTTCAGATATCTTACTAAAATGTTATAATGTATGAAAATGATTGATTTTCTTGAAAATCTCATCACTCAATTTTTCTACATCTAAATGGTATACAGGTGTGCATAATCATTTCATTTACTTTCAAATCAATTTAAGAGTATATTTTGACATGATCACTTCTAATTTCTTAAAAACTTTAAAATTCATATAGAAAAATTCTCCCTCTATAATTTAGCCAATTTGTTTATAACTTTCTTCTGTAATTCATACCACTGCTTATTGCGCAAGCTAAGTTGCTTCAGTCATGTCCAACTCTCTGCGACCCCATGGACTACAGCCTACTAGGCTCCTCTGCCCACAGGATTCTCCAGGCAAGAATACTGGAGTGGGTTGCCATTTCCTCCTCCAGGGGATCATCTGGACCCAGGGATAGAACTCACATCTCCGGCATGTCCTGCATGGGCAGGAGGGTTCTTTACCACTAGAGCCACGTGCGAAGAGAGCACCCCAAAGCACATTTCTTTCTAGTAAGTCCAAAGTCTCCATGTGTGACCATTAAAGGCAGCAAAAATAATCACAGGACTTCAGAATTAAAGGCAACTAAGCTGTCAACTTAAAGGAGCATTTTTATCAGTCTCACAGCCTATAAACACATTGACTACAGCTGAAAATCTAGAGAAGAGACCAAATACAAACACGCACACACACAGAGTAAGTCCCTTACACACAAACCTTCAATTTGTGAACTTTCAAAGATGTCAACATAGGCTTGCAGGTCCCATCATGGTCAGTTAGTTCCAGTCACGTGAGTGAGTTCATGTGTCTGGTGTACACTGTCATGCGTGTGCATCTTCAAGCGGCTGGGCTTTTGTGTACTTACTGCCTGGACTGTATAGACTACAGTGGCACAGGATCTCTATTTCAAGCCCAAAATGTCCGGAAGCAAGCCTAAACGCAGCAGTGAGGTGGCTGGTACAGTACTACCTCGACTGACTGGGTTGTTTTTTCAGGAGGGTAGGCAGAATTGAAGCCATCAAGGAACCAGAGCCTGTGCCAGCAGTGTCGGGGGTGAGTGAAAGCGCAGCTTGCCCTCCGTCCCCTATGGTTGGCGATCCTCCAGCTCCGCCGTCTCCCTCCTCCTCCCTCCTCCAGCCAGTAGCTCCTCCTGCCTGTTCAGTCGAGGCCAGCCCTTGTGTGCCAGTTGCTGTACTGTACTATTGCACTTTTCAAAGTACTATAAGATTAAAAATGTTTTTTTTAATTTTTTGTGTTTATGTATTATTTGTGTGAAAAGTATTACAAACCTACATAGTACAGTGCTATACAGCCAATTGTGTTAGTTGGGTACCTAGGCTAATTTTGGTTGGATTTAGAAACAAATTGGACTTATGATTGTGCTCTGAGAATGGAACTTGTTTTCATGTAGGGGACTTACTATATATAGTCCCTCAGTCGTGTCCGACTCTTTGCAAACCCATGGACTGTAGCCTAACAGGCTCCTCCATCCATGGGATTTTCCAGGCAAGAGTACTGGAGTGGGTTGCCATTTCCTTCTCCAGGAGATCTTCCCAACCCAGGGAACCTATACGAAGGACATGAGAAATAAAGAAGCAAGAGACATAATAAGAGGCTAAAATTGTGATCTCTCTTGATTCCACCACTTTTCTATTTTTATCCTCTATTATTTTTGCTGCTTAAAAACATGATATCACACTACTGTTTGTTGTATTAACCAGAAACTCAGAGCACATAGAACAAAGGGAGCTGGAAGCATACATTTAGACATTTACATGCTATCATTTCCAGATTTGCCTTTTTCAGTATTTTCCCCAAAATATTTCAAAATCCTTCCCTGGATGACTGAGGAAACAGACTTCACATTTTTAATGCTAAATTAGAGCAAGGAAGGGGACAGCCTAATGGTATAATGGACAGATACTCTGCAGTTCTTGCATTTTGACTATGTCTTAAGAACTTGATTCTACAATGCAACAGATTCAAGAGTAGCTTTAAGCTCTTTAGAAATTTACTGATGACATTCTTCTTATTCATTTAAACCATTCTTCTGGCTGAAGCTTTGTACTTTCCCACTCCATTTAAAATGACACTCTTGGGTTTTCTGCAATATTTATTATTACATATTTGAAGGATTATAGTAAAAACATGAAGACTGGGACCTTGGCAGTAATGAATAGGCTTGATCTATACTCTGCAAAGTTAAAATACCAGAAATGATTGATAGTATCAAAGAAAGTACCGAAAACAATATCCATCTATTTATTTTCTTTTTTTTTTCATCAACTTTACAGACTGTTTTATTTGGGGAGAGAATATGCTTTGGATTCATATTTGAGTTCCAAGTTCTTCTCTTGCTGTGTGATCTTATACAAGTTACATATTGTATTTGAGCATTAATTTTCTCATCTGTAAAATATGGATAACAAAACCTGATGTGAGGGCCAAATCATAAACATAAATTAAATGATTGTATTGAAACAAAAGTTTGACTCCTACAAACCCCAGGACATTCATCCAAGACATGTACATTGCAACATTCTCCAGATTCCTCTGTGTATTGGAGATTAGGTGTAGGGACCAACCCTTGTTGTTCAGTTGCTCAGTCGTGTCTGATTCTTTGAAACTCCATGAACTGCAGCACACCAGGTTTCCATGTCCTTCACCATCTCCTGGAGTTTGCTCAAATTCATGTCCATTGAGCTGGTGATGACATCCAACCATCTCATCCTCTGCTGTCTCCTCCTACCCTCAATCTTTCCAAGCATCAGAGTCTTTTCCAGTGAGTTGGCTCTTTGCATCAGGTGGCCAGAGTATTGAAGCTTCAGCTTCAGCATCAGTCCTTCCAATGAATATTCAGAGCTGGTTTCCTTTAGGATTAACTAGTTTGATCTCCTTGCTGTCCAATGGACTCTCAAGAGTCTTCTCCACCACCAGTTTGCAAGCATTAATTCTCTGGGGCTCAGCCTTCTTTATGGTCCATCTTTTACATCCATACACGAGTACTGGAAAAACCATAGCTTTTACTCTAAGGACTTTTGTTGACAAAGTGATGTCTCTGCTTTTAAAGATGTGAAAAAAAATAGTCTTTTTCTGAAGAGGATCTGTAAATAACTGTGTGCTTTTCTAGAGTTACAGTTGTGTTCAAAATCAGGTCAACTCTTTTATCTCAGTTATAAGAGGTGAACACCTACAGTAAGTGTTTCTTAATTATTTACTAAAGTTCATGTTGAAATGATAACTTTACTATCTTTAGTTGGTGTGTTGCCTGAAGCATCATCATTTCCCCATGTCCCAGTTGAATGAAGATTTTGGACACCAGAAATGTAAAAGGAAAAGAAATAACAGGAAGGGAAGAGAGAGAGCAAGCGAGAATGTATAATTATGTGGGGTGAGGGGATGAGGAAAAGGGTGGTGAGCGTGAGTGTGTGTGTGTGTGTGTGTGTGTGTGTGTGTGTGTGAGTATGGAGGAGTGACTGTGGGTGGCTGCCATTGTTGTTTCATCACTAAGCAGCTTCCAACTCTTTGCAACCCCATGGACTGTAGCCCACCAGGCTCCTCCGTCCATAGGATTTCCCAGGCAAGAATACTGGAGTGGGTTGCCATTTCCTTCTCCACGGCATCTTCCTGACCCAGGGATCCAGCCCACGGCTCTTGCTTTGACAGGTGGATTCTTTATCACTGAGCCACCGCAGAAGCTCCTGAGGGTGGCTACTACTTAGCTATCCTGGGACCAAATTAACCTCTTCTGTTGTCAGAGTTAAATTTGTATTATATTAATTAAATACAATTGCTTCTAAAGACAGCCGTGATTTTTTCTTACCTAATCAGCCATAACTTTTTTACAATCTCAAAGGCAGTTTGGAAGGCAAGGCTCCTCAAAACCAGTGTAATTTGGAGCAAGGCTGAAAGCTAGGGCTGCTGCTGCTGCTGCTGCTAAGTCGCTTCAGTCGTGTCCGACTCTGTGCAACCCCATAGACGGCAGCCCACCAGGCTCCGCTGCCCCTGGTGATTCTCCAGGCAAGAACACTGGAGTGGGTTGCCATTTCCTTCTCCAATGCATGAAAGTGAAAAGTGAAAGTGAAGTCGCTCAGTCGTGTCCGACTCTTAGCAACCTCATGGACTGCAGCCTACCAGGCTCCTCTGTCCATGGGATTCTCCATGCAAAATTACCGGAGTGGGGTGCCATTGCCCCCTCCGAAACCCAGGGCTAGGCACTGTTTTTATCTAACTATTAATAAATTGAACTGTAGAACTGCATTAAGGTCTCTGCTAAGAATCCCTGCTCAAGCCAGGATGAGAGTCCTATACCTGGTTGAAAACAACCTCCTGTCCCACCATACTGCAGTTAAATGTATAGATTTTGTGAATTTCCATTAAAAAAAAATTGAAGTGTCTGGCTTATTCCTCTGAATGCATTAGCTTCCAAATTTAGGTTGCCTCTTTCTCCAAAAAATTGTTAGGAAACATTTGCTTGCTGCCATGTAACATCCCAAAATATCAAGACATTAAGAAATGTGTGAGAAAATGCCTACAGGTTTTCTTATTCCAATTGCCATCGCTGAAAGCCACAACAGTGACTCATGGCTTTTCACGGAGAAAATTACCAGTCAACAGAGAAAGCTAAATGAGGCACTGAGGGATACAGTGTGGGCAGCTGCAATTCTGGTCATGCTTTCTTGCAGCTTCTCCACCACACAGCGGGAGCTTTGAAAGATCGTGTCTGGAAGTGCATAGAACTGCACTTCCCAAGCTTGGACCAGATCATCAGGGTCAGTGGCCAGGCCAAAGTTGTAATGAAAAGCAGATGGGTTGAGTTTAGTAGTTGGGGAAGAAGAAAGACAAGAAATTCACCCATCTGAACATAGCTAGGGAGGTTTTCAGTGCAAGAAAATAATTTAAAAAAATAATAACAGCATTTCTTGGCTAGAATTAAACTTTTTCTAGACTGAAAAGTCAAAAAATCTCATGTAAGACTGTCCTTTCAAACAGAGAAGAATGTCTTTTCACAGGAGATCTTGGAATTTTACTGTAAAAGACTGATAAAGGAAGTGAACAACGGTTTTTTAAATTATAAAGATGTATTTAAGTATGTTAGTTGCTCAGTCGTGTCCAGCACTTTGGGACCCCATGGACTGTACCCCACCAGGCTCCTCTGTCCATGGAATTCACCAGGAAAGACTACCGGAATGCGTAGCCATTTCCTTCTCCAGGGGACCTTCCTGACCCAGGGATTGAATACTGGTCTCCAGCATGGAACCTGGGTAGCCTAATTCTTTACCGTCTGAGCCACCACAAAAGTCCAAAGATATTAGGAGTGATAAATTAGGAGTTTGGGATTAACATGTACACACTGCTATATATATGATTGATTAAAAAAAAACAAGGGCCTATTGCATGACACAAGAAACTATACTCAATATTTTGTAGTAAACTATAGTGGGTTTCCCAGGTGGTGGTGGTCCAGTGGTAAAGGACCAGCTTGCTAATGCAGGAGACATAAGAGATCTGGGTTCAATCTCTGGTTGGAAAGATCCCCTGGGGGAGGGCATGGCAACCTCCCTCCATGACCAGAGAAGCCTGACGGGTTACAGTCCATGGGGTTTTAAGAGTCAGACACAACTGAAGTGAGTTAGCACAACAGCACATCAGGGAAAATAATCTGCAAAAGAATATCTATCTATCTATCTACAACTGAATCACTTTGCTGTGTACCTGAAATTAACATGACAGTGTCAATCAAATACACTTCAATGAAAAATTAGAAAAAAGATAAAGCTGCAGCCCAATTTTCCACATGAAATGAACCCATAAGTCACATCCACTGTGGATCCTGAGAGCCCCTTCCTAGGGCCACTCAGGCCCTCAGGAGCCCTCTTCACACCACCCCTTCCTGTCCTGGAGTTCGGGGGGAGACCCGGGGCCCTGAGTGGGGAGGCCTGAGGCCCCAGCTCTGACTCTGGCAGGAGAAGGAACCCTGCCTCTCTGCAGTCCCAACAGCCAAGCTTCCTGTGAGCAGTAGCTGCCCAGGCGGTGGCCAAGAAAGTTCAAACACAAAACTCTACACCCTGAAGGCAAATCTAATAAATCATCCCCAACAGCCTCCAACTGGAGGCACAGGCTTGGAGACTGAAGTCATACTGGCTGAAGGCAACAGGGAAAATGTGGAGCCCTCCTGTCTGCGAGAAGCTCGTTCACAGCACAGCTGATAAACCCGAGGTGGCTTTCAGCCTCACTCAGCGCTAAAAGCCTCACTGAAGACTCCATGGGGACATATTTTCCCCTTCTGATTTGGCAAGGCATGGAACTGGGGGTGGGGGGCCCTAGCTTTCAAAGAGGAAAGCGGAATTATCCAGTATTCTTTTTTTTTTTCCAGGCAAGGCTTTCTTGGGGCCCCTGCTGCAGCAGTAGGGAGTCAGAACAAACAACAGGTTCCCTTGCTTGCTCCCCAAGGCGGGAGTGAGTTTGTTTTTTATACAGGGTAGGGGTGTGTGCAGGGGGCAGGTGGGCGGGGTGGCTTAGGTGGTCGGCCCACCCCTTAGGTGGTATTGTGTGCAAGGGGCATGAGTAGTACCTGCTTTTGCTCAGGGCTCTTCAGAAGTGGCAGTTGTTTTTTTTAGTCTCTTGGTATCTTTTGTCCAGAATTTGCCCTAACTGCTATATACCCAGGCAGAGCAGCGTCATAATTTTGGCAGGGAAGTATCACCTCCCTCGTCTGGCTAACAGTTAAGAAAGCCCAAAGTTCACCTGATTTCTTCCCCTCTTGGGCCCTTCAGTGGCTATTGTTCTTCTTGTTCTTCTTGTTTGTTTAACCTTTTGGTTAAGTTTGTGTCTTTTAGGGCCCAACAGTTTGAAGTAAGGCTCATAGCTCAAGGAATTCAGCCCATTGCAGCAGAAAGTGGCCCAGGTCCTTGCAACAGTCAGCGAGGGACTTCTATACCTCTAAGGTCGGCCAGGGTCTGAGGCCCCTGTCCAGCAGGAAGAAGTTTCAGAAGAGACCGGTGGCTCTTTAGTCCTTAAGAATAAGGGTGTAGAGTGTCTTGTGGAGAATGAGACAGGCTGGGATGTGGGACCCTCTGCAGCGCTGCAGTGCTTGTACCTGGACACACCTCTCCTCGAGCAAAAAACACAAAGAAACGACATGGGACTAAAAATAGCTTCATGCATGCAGTTAGGGTCAGCATTCTTTGTGTAAACTGGGGAATAAGACTACACAGCCACGTTGCTCCTAGTTTTTTAGGCAGACCATGAATCATGAAGATATTTCATGCATTCTCAGTCTCAATTCTCACATGTACAAATGATGAAGAGTGACAATTCTACTGCATCTAGACATTTGTTTTTTACACTTATTTATTTTTTTTCCCTTGAGAAGAAACCAAGCACAGACATCAATAGCTTTGAAAATCTGTTTTTGGTTCACCTTCTGCCTCCGAGACTCTGATTTCATTCATATACGCAGCAATCCAAAGAAAGCTTTCAATCCTCCCAGTGGAGGCCCTTGAGTCATTCCCATGATGACTGAGTCATGTGGATTTAACCCAGGAACCCAATCGCCAGTAAAGGAGTCCTCTCTGTCATAAAGAATTTTAACAGTTTGAACAATATGTGAAATAGTAAGCGAGGACACTTTTATGAAATTCCACATCCAATTCAAAAGCTGGCATGGGGTTTGTTTCCTTGTTTGTGTTCACAGATATGCCATTTATCAAGTTGGCTAATAGCTGGGCTTTGAAGACTTAAAGACAGAACAGTAAATAATTATAGGGAGATAGCATCACCAACTCTGTGAATTTGAGCAAACTCCGGGAGATAGTGAAGGACAGGGAAGCCGTGTGCCCAGGGGGCCACAAGGAGTTGGACACTGAACAACAGGGACATAGTACAGGGTGCTGGTGCCAGTGTTGCTAGGTTTGAACTCTTGGTTGTGCCACTTCCTTAAAATTAACCTCCTCTCCTCAATTTCCCCATCAATAAGCAAGGGATAATGCTAACTTCCAACCAATCCATCCTAAAGGAGATCAGTCCTGGGTGTCCATTGGAAGGACTGATGCTGAAGCTGAAACTCCAATACTTTGGCCACCTGATGCGAAGAGTTGACTCATTGGAAAAGACCCTGATGCTGGGAGGGATTGGGGGCAGGAGGAGAAGGGGATGACAGAGGATGAGATGGCTGGATGGCATCATTGACTTGATGGACATGAGTATGAGTAAACTCCAGGAGTTGGTGATGGACAGGGAGGCCTGGCGTGTTGCGATTCATGGGGTCGCAAAGAGTCGGACACGACTGAGCAGAATGTTCAGAACAATTCCTGGAACATCAGAATAGCTCCGCAAATGTTAGATTTTATTATTATATCTGTATGAACATACTCTCCATCCCATATAGGAAGAAAGGAAAAGACAATAAGCCTGCTGTGATGGCCCTGTAAATTTACATCATTGAGAAGAGAGTGGAGAACAGGAAAAAGAAGGTAAGAAGTGAGGTCATACTTATAGCCAGGTGAAAAATGCCCAGGGAGGTTGTTTCTAAGGCACGGCCAAATGGTTTTGGTATTCATACAGTAAAGTTTGGAAGAGTGTCACTGTGAACACTGGCAGGAGCCACCAGGAAATTCAGTCACTTTCTTTTTTATACATTTAAAAAAAATTATCATATTTAAAAAATGTATTATGAGAAGGCATTTTAAAAAGATATTTATTTTTATTTTATTTATTTGACTGTGCCAGGTCTCAGTTATGGCATGTGGGATTTTCCACATGCAGTATGTGAACGTGAGTTGCAGCATGTGACATCTAGTTCCCCAACCAGGGATGGAACCTGAGCCCCTTGCATTGGGAGTGCAGCGTCTTAGGGGCTGGACCACTCAGGAAGTCCCTCTCTTTTACACGTTGATGAATTAAATTATAGTTCATGAGACAATTTTATCTCAGAAGAAGGACTAACTGGCAGATTAGGTTTGAAAAAGGCAGATTAAGCTCGAAAAAGGCCTCCTGGCTCCTTGCTAAAAGAACTATCCATCCATACAAAGAAAGTCCTGCCAAGGGTTAACCATACTGGAATCAAAGGAAGGCTGTCACTGCTAAGAATCTCAGAAGTTAAAAAAAAATCAAATATTGACTCAAAGATGTAAGATCACACCCTAAAGTATGTATCTTTTTTCTTCTCTCCTCCTCTAAAGCCATTAAACTGTATACAATTCTAGGAAAGATGAGTCAGTTGCCAAACTGCAAAACATGCGCTTTCTACATAGACATGTTGATTTCAGAATGACATCAACGAGTGATATAAACAGTTCATCTTTATGTTCTGACTTAACAACAATGATCTTTCACTTCCTGATGACCTCAAAATATTTTACAGACATTATCTCATTAAGAAGGTATTAAAGGGATATTTGTGTCCAAACATTATGAAAAAGTATGATGGAAGATATGTGGGCTGAAAGACATAAATTGCAGTGACGGTAATAATAACTTGAAATGTAATAATAATGTATGTAATAATACATAATGCAATAGTAAGTCATATCATGTCATTTTTTATGGTTTAAAAAATCTTTTCAGTCATAATGCTATTTAAATTTTAACATAAACCTGTGGCACAAACAGAACATATAATAATCTGTGATTAAGAAAGTGCTAGAGTACTAACACGGACTAAACAATTTGATTTAGAATTTTAAAAAGTAAATGCTAAATAAAATTAATTTTGTTTACTAATTTAAATGCATAATGTATACTCATTATCTGTCTTGTTTGCAACTCAAAAATTTCTGCCATCTTCCTGAAATATATACTGTTACACAAAAGCCTTTCTTTTGGCAGCCAAAACACGTAAGCGTCCATCTCAATTGTTTGGAAAAGGAAATGGCAACCCACTTCAGTGTTCTTGGGCTTCCCTGTGGCTCAGCTGGAAAAGAATCTGCCTGCAATGTGGGAGACCTGGGTTTGATCCCTGGGTTGGGAAGATCCTCTGGAGAAGGGAAAGGATACCCACTCCAGTATTCTGGCCTGGAGAATTCCATGGACTGTACAGTCCATGGGGTCGCAAATGGTCAGACATGACTGAGCTTCTTTCACTTTCAGTATTTTTGCTTGGGAAATCCCACAGACAGAGGAGCCTGGCAGGCTAAATAAAGTCCATGGGGTTGCAAAAGAGTCGGACATGACTTAGCAACTAAACAACAACAACATCTCTATTGTTAAAGAAAACCAATGAAAGCAGGAAAAAGGGCATTCAATCCAAACTTCTAGTTCAGGTGTACAATTTCTAACACAGGAAGAGTATTTTCCCTGATGTTATGTAAAGTTTTACACTTTAGAGTATGTTTATTTTACAATTGGTCATTCTGAGATGTCAAAAAGAAATCAGAAAGCTATTAAGATGTTTTCTTTTCTTTAAATAACTGACCTGCATATATCATTTTAGAAAATATTACAGCTCATTTCAGTTCAGTTGCTCAGTTGCGTCCTGAACACTCAGGACTGATCTCCTTTAGGATGGATTGGTTGGATCTCTGTGTAGTCCAAGGGACTCTCAAGAGTCTTCTCCAGCACCACAGTTCAAAAGCATCAATTCTTCAGCACTCAGCTTTCTTTATAGTCCAACTCTCACATCCATACATGCTACTGGAAAAACCATAGCCTTGACTAGATGGACCTTTGTCTGCAAAGTAATGTCTCTGCTTTTTAATATGCTGTCTAGGTTGGTCATAACTTTCCTTCCAAGGAGTAAGCGTCTTCTAATTTCATAGCTGCAATCACCATCTGCAGTGATTTTGGAGCCCCCAAAAACAAAGTCAGCCACTGTTTCCACTGTTTCCCCATCTATTTCCCATGAA
Organism: Muntiacus reevesi; assembly: GCF_963930625.1. Taxonomy (NCBI): domain Eukaryota; kingdom Metazoa; phylum Chordata; class Mammalia; order Artiodactyla; family Cervidae; genus Muntiacus; species Muntiacus reevesi. Next base: position 39,346,892 of record NC_089249.1, on the reverse strand, counting down.
ATAATGGGACCAGATGCCATTAGTTTTCTGAATGTTGAGCTTTAAGCCAACTTTTTCACTCTCCTCTTTTACTTTCATCAAGAGGCTATTTAGTTCCTCTTCACTTTCTGCCATAAGGGTGGTGTCATCTGCATATCTGAGGTAATTGATATCTCTCCTGGCAATCTTGATTCCAGCTTGTGCTTCCTCCAGTCCAGTGTTTCTCATGATGTACTCTGCATAGAAGTTAAATATACAGCCTTGAAGTACTCCTTTCCTGATCTGGAACCAGTCTGTTGTTCCATGTCCAGTTCTAACTGTTGCTTCCTGACCTGCATACAGATTTCTCAGGAGGCAGGTCAGGTGGCCTGGTATTCCCATCTCTTTCAGAATTTTCCACAGTTTGTTGTGATCCACACAGTCAGAGGCTTTGGCATAGTCAATAAAGCAGAAATAGATGTTTTCCTGGAACTCTCTTGCTTTTTCAATGATCCAGCGGATGTTGGCAATTTGATCTCTGGTTCTTCTGTCTTTTCTAAATCCAGCTTGAACATCTGGAAGTTAATGGTTCACATACTGTTGAAACCTGGCTTGGAGAATTTTGAGCATTACTTTGCTAGCATATGAGATGAGTGCAATTGTGCAGTAGTTTGAACATTCTTTGGCATTGCCTTTCTTAGGGACTGGAATGAAAACTGACCTTTTCTAGTCCTGTGGCCACTGCTGAGTTTTCCAAATTTGCTGGCATATTGAGGGCAGCACTTTCACAGCAACATCTCTTAGGATTTGAAATAGCTCAACTGGAATTCTATCACCTTCAGTAGCTTTGTTTGTAGTGATGCTTCCTAAGGCCCACTTGACTTTGTGTTCCAGGATGTCTCACTCTAGTCGAGTGATCACACCATCATGACTATCTGGGTTGTGAAGATCTTTTTTTGTATAATTCTACTGTGTATTCTTGCCACCTCTTCTTAATATCTTCTGCTTCTGTTAGATCCATACCATTTCTGTCCTTCATTGAGCCCATCTTTGCATGAAATTTTCCCTTGGTATCTCTAATTTTTTTTGAAGAGATCTCTAGTCTTTCCCATTCTATTGTTTTATTACAGTTTATCCTAAATCCATAAAAAGCAAAGTTCTTACACAGGCCCATGAATAGGGTAGAAGAAAAAGCTCATCCTGAGTAAGCATAAACGCACACATTTTAGGATTAGCCTGCCATGAACCCAGCTGGGAATAATGCTCAGGGTTTTTTTTTTTTTTTATGTATGTATTTATTTCAGTTGGATGATAAAACACTGTAATGGTTTTTGCCACACATCAGTATGAATCAGCCATAGGTGTACATGTGTCCCCTCCATCCTGAACACCCCTCCCGTCTCTCTCCCCACCCCATCCCTCCAGGTTGTCTGGAATCCAGTTGCTTTACAATGTTATATTCGTTTCTGCTGTATAGCAAAGTGAATCAGTTATACATATACATATCTCTCCTCTGTTTTGGATTTCCTTCCCATTTATGTCACCTGAGAGCTCAGTTGGTAAAGAATCTGCCTGCAATGCAGGAGACCCCAGTTCAATCTCTGGGTCGGGAAGATCCACTGGAGAAGGGAAAGGCTACCTGCTCCAGGTTTCTTGAGCTTCCCTATGGCTCAGTGGCAAAGAATTCGCCTGCAATGCAGGGGACCTGGGTTCTATTCCTGGGTTGGGAAGATCCCCTGGAGAAGGGAAAGGCTACCCACTCCAGTATTTTGACCTAGAGAATTCCATGGACTGTATAGTCCATGGGGCTCAAAGAGTCAGACACGACTGAGCAGCTTTCACTCACTTCACTTAGGTCACCACAGAGTTCTGAGTAGAGTTCTCTGTGCTCTACTGGAGGCTCTCGTTAGTTATGTATCCCTTCATCTTTTCCGAAGAGTCTAGTGAGGAGCCTTAATACCTCTGCCATCACTTCTCTGTCCTACTATCAAATTTGTAGGAAGCCAACTAACTTTTCTAAAAATTAAATATATGATGTGAATTTACAGAAATGTACTCTACAGCGCTGTCACTCCTCATCTCCTGTAACCGAGACACCCACATCAAACCCAATGACACTCACCTGTCAGAATGTGATGGGGAGCACCAATCAGAATGGAAGAAAGGAGTGAATCACCACACCTTTTATCCCGTTTCCTCACCCACACCAATAGTCTTCCAAGGGACGCAGGGAAAAAAAACATTCAAACTGCTCTTTCTACTCATTTTAATCTCATCTTTTAAAAATGTTTAAATTTTATGCTTTTTAATGATGAAAATAATATATCAGTATCATAGTGACAGTGATATAGTGACAGTGACATAGGCCCATGAAACTAAATGGGCCTAGTTCAAATACAAAGGGAAAGATGCTCCTTTGTATATAGGACTAATTTTGCAGGAAAGCAGGTCTTATTTCTCCTCAAATGGATCTTGTTGATTTTTCTAAACTTTTGGCTTGCTTCTTCAAAACAAACAAACAAACAAAAGATAAAAATCTGACCTATGAAATTTTTTTCTAGAGAAGACACAATAAGTCACAATGCCTGAGCTTTTAAACCCAGTTAACTTTCCCTATGCATGCTACGTGATCATACCAGCCTAATTCATCAGGAATGCACACAGACCCAGATCATTATTACAAGCTGTAAACCTGGGAAGAGAGTGTGTTTGAACTGAAGAATTTAATAGCATCCAATGACAGCAAATCACAATGACAGGGTGCACATTATTAAAGCCGTGAGAGGTGAATTATGAAAAATGCATATTACTGAGTCAGTTTGGGGGCAACTGTACTTCTTAAGTGGGCTAACCCTTAGGAGTCCTTTCAGAGTATGAACTGAGGTACTCATAATGTCTTCCTTAGGTGACAAAATTTGAAATACCACAGAGAAGAGTGGTGGAAAGCATAAAGGATATTCTGTCTTACATATAATTTTATTTTCTCTTAACCCAACTCTAATGGAAAGTGACAGAAAAGCAGCTCCAAAATTTGTCAAACACAGACATGTGTGTTTCTTATGCATGGCACAAAACGCCTCCATATAATTTCCCCAATATTTACTTTATTCCTAAGCAGGCAACATCTTAGGGAAGGGTACATGTCCATGATATTTTTTTTCCTTGTGGCTATATTTATATAACATCCACTCCCCCCTGAAACACTTAGATCTGAAGTTGATTGCCACAGTTGCCAGAATACACATACCTTGAATCCAAATCATGCAATTTTTCAACAGCTAGAATATAGAACACACAATATTTAGTTTCTTTGCTCTGAAGGTATGTTCTATATTCTTAAAATAGTGTCTGTTAACAAGCTAAACCTCAAATGCATTTCTTAAAAAGGAATAGTATGGACTGGGATAGAATTCTGTGAGCTAAAGCTTGATATTCTAAGATTTTCATTATAAACTCCGTGTTAAAAAAAAAAAAATGTGCTTCTTTCACCCTTTTTGTAGGGAGGGAAAAGTTTGGGTAATTAAATTACCTCAGTTTGTCTGATTATTTTTCCCTCTACATAATCTGGCCCTGGAGGATTCAACAGAAGGCTTCCCCTCCATGTGGGAATTCATACTAGCTAGAGAAAATGTTATATTGTTGCCAAATAGGTTGCTAAAATTCCAGATATTGAGTTAAAGAAGAATTTAATCTTGTTGACTTGATTTTGGGATTAAAGAACACAGACATACTAAAATAATCTCTACTGATCATGCTTTTAATGGAAACTAAGATTGATTGGACAACATACAGGAATTTCCAAATGCACGTGTAATTTTATCTTTACGACTCTATAGAGGAGATGTTAGTTGTTCCCACTTTACTGGAAATAAAACTGAGTCTCAGAATTTAAGTAGCTAGTCGAAGGCCATGGAGATATGTGACTGTAAAGCACATTAATCCCAGGACTCTCTCTTCTACTCCACATGATGCCAACTTTACTGAGTTGGTTCTAATAAATCAACAACTTCAGTAAAATGCCTGTTCAGAATATTGTGGTCAACACACAGAGTACAGTCACAACATTGAGCCACAACGTGTGTAAGCCACTCCCCCACCCATCTTCTTGAGTGCAAAGCCTGTGTTTGGCTTCGAGTCAATGAAATATGGCAAAGGTGTTGGAATGTCCATCCCATAATCATATGTTACGCAAGACTGGGATGAGAAAGAGTCCCGGCTGGGTTTGAAGAAGTAAGCTGCCATGTTGCAGAAAGGTTGTGTGGCAAGGACCTGTGGGCACATCTAGAGCTGACAGAGGACCCTGGCTGACAGTCAGCAGGGAAGCGGGGACCTCAGACACACAGCTGCAAGGCAATACATGCTACGAAAGTCCTAAGTGAGCTCAGAAGCAGACTCTATCCCTAGTCAAGCCTCTTGATGAAACTGTATGCCATCGACTGAGATCCTGAGAAGAGAACCCATCTAAGATGACCCCTTAGCAGAGGACCCATCTGAGATGATCCCAGACACCTGTCCCATGAAAACTGAGATCATAAGTAGGAATTGTGTGAAGCCACTAAATGTGCAGAAATGTGTTATACAGCAATAGAAATCTAGTACAAATATCTAGTACAACACACAGGGCCTCAGACACGCAAGGTCTGTGAAGATGAAAGAGTTAAACTGCTTCTTCTATGGTGCAAAGTCAATCTCCTTAATGATATTCATCTGTGCCAATCTATAAGGCACATCCTATCCACCCCCTCAAGGAATGCTAATGAAAGATGAACTTTTAAGAGTTTCCCTCCGTGGCATGCAAGTGTTGCAGAAGCCATCAGCAGCACACTGGCACTGCGTGCTTCAACACGAATCCATTGGCTCTGAGGTTTGGTTTGGAGGTCAGAATTCCTTGATTTCCAAGATGGTAAGGAAACCACAGTGAAAAAGTAGTATTCATTTAAAATCTCTTCTCTTCCTTCACCTCCTGTCTCCAAATGTACAATAAACATTCTCTGACTTCTGGGAGCGAATGCTACCTTAAGCCCCGTGGAGTCTTTTTTGTATAACAATTATGCTTTCATTTTTGTAAAGTCTTTATTGAATTTGTTACAATATTGCTTCTGTTGTTTCATGTTCTGTTCTTTTAGCCATGAGGCATGTGGGATCTTAGCTACCTAAGCAGGGATTGAACTCGCACCCCCTGCATTGGAAGGTGAAGTTTTAACCACTGGACCAGCAGGGAAGTCCCAATCCTTGGGGATTCTTCCCTTTACCTTATGTTGCTCTGAAATCCTTCACTGACACTCATAATTAATTCCAAAACAGCAGTTTTGGGAAATGCCTGTCAAGATTTATGTGTTGAATGGTCAATGTCCTCTTGAGAGAGTCATCTGTCACTTTGGTGACTGAGTGAAGTTGCTCAGTCGTGTCCAACTCTTTGCAACCCCATGAACTGTAGCCTACTAGGCTCCTCAGTCCATGGAATTTTCCAGCCAAGAGTACTGGAGTGGGTTGCCATTTCCTTCTCCAGAGGATCTTCCCAACCCAGGGATCAAACCTGGGTCTCCCACATTGCAGGCAGACGCTTTACCGTCTGACCCACCAGGGAAGCCAAGGGTAACGAAATACCTGAATAATCAAATGGCAGAAACAGAGGCTCCCATTGCTCTATTTCCCTTCCTGAATCACCATCTTCTGCCACGGTAGTTCTAGAGTTGTCTGACTTCACTCTAAGAACATAATATATTAATTTGACAGCAAAGATGAGCACATGCAAAAAAAAAATAGTAATAACAAACACTTATTCTCAAAAGCTACAAATTAGTTGCTCCTGTATGTTTTGAAGACTTGTAGGGTTGATTAATTCACTATTTGGAAAACACTGCTATTTGCTCTCATTCTCAGCTATGATAAGCTAGGAAGGAGTTAGGTAACGAGTGAGAGGTTCAGTTATGCAATTAGAACACAGACTATGAACTGCCACTGTGGGCAACGAACTAAGTTGGATTCTGTGCTAGGCAATAGCTCTCAATATTGGCTTCTCACTGAAGTTAGAGGAGGACTTTAAAAAATACTGATCCTGGGTCTAGGATGTGGTCAAAGATTTTTTTCTTTAAAGCTCCCAGATAATTCCAGTATATACTAACAGCGTGGGAATCAGTGGATAAAGGGGCCAAAGTGGATATGAAATCCCTCAGGAAGTTTGCAATTCAGTTCAATTTGTTGTTCTTGCTCAGTACTTAAGCTGGGATCCAACTCTTTGTGAACCCATGGACTACAGCATGCTAGGCTCCCCTGTCCTTAACTATCTCCCAGAGTTTGCTCAAATTTAATGAAATAAAATTTGAACCCCCAAAGAACAATCAAAACATTTTTTCCTGGAACTTCCCTGGTGGTCCAGTGGTTAAGACTGTGCTTCTACTGCAGTGGGTATGGGGTTGATCCCTGGTTGGGGGCTTAGATCTGACATGCCACATGGCAAAACAAACAAACAAACAAAAAACCAAAACCAGTTTTCCTTGAGAGGTCAGTGGTTTTTGACCACCTCTTTCCAACTCGCGAGTTTCTTTTCTCTATCTATCAGAAAATCTCCACCTTTGGAGGTCTATGTCTTCCTCTCCTTTCTGACTCATGACACCATTCTGGACAACTCCAGCTTTTTTGGGTGTGTGTGTGTGTGTGTGAAAACTGTATTAAAGGAATTCATTCGTTCCCATTCATTCAAAAAAATATTTATTGAACAGTTACTCTGCTCTGGGTATTATACTTGGCACTGGGGTATTAAGCAAAATCGTTTAGTTCTTGCCTTAGTAACTAGAATCTAGTGGGAATATAGCATGCATGCGTACTCAATTGCTCAGTCATGTCTGACTCTACAACCCTATGAACTGTAGCCTGCCAGGTTCCTCTGTCTAAGGGATTTTCCAGGAGTGGAACAGGTTGCATTTCCTCCTCCAGGGGATCTTCCCGACCCTCGGATAGAACTGGCATCACCTGCATTGCAGGTGGATGCTTTATTGCTGAGCCACTGGAGAAGCCTCAGTGGGAAGATAGATGAGTCTTTTAATAAATAGCATACTTTTTACACTTTTCAAGGAAGGTATAAAGTGCAGGAGAAAAATTACCAAAAGAAAACTTAAGTCTGATTGCATGTGGGCTCAGTTGCTCCAGTCGTGTCCAACTCTTTGCGACCCTAAGGACCGCAGCCCACCGGACTCCTCTGTCCGTGGGATTCTCCAGGCAAGATTACAGAGTGGGCGGCCATGCCCTCCTCCAGATTAGAGAAGTGGAAGAATGCTTCACACACAGAAAGCAAGCTAAGCCTGGAAGGATATATATTAGTTTGGCTAGTAAACAAGGAGATAGCTTCTTATGGTTAGAAGGAAAAACAAAAATAAAACTGTAGAGGCTCAAAAGAGAACTGTGAGCACTGGATCATCCGTGTGAGTTTGTAGGAACAGAGACAAGGTGTGGAACAGTTATCATGCTAAACAAGGCCTTAATCATTCACCAGGTTCTTGGGAAGTGTCACACATTAGGTCTGTGCTTTTAAAGTGTATTCTTGCTGAAATTTCATGGGACACATATGCATTAGGTAAATCATTCCATTTACAGATGACAGAATTGAGGGCCAGAGAGGCCAAGGTGCATTGCTCCAAGGTTGTAGGCAACAGTGGTAGCTCTTATCTGGGTCTGATTCCAGAGTCTAACCATCACTTGATTCACTATACCGTCTCCATGTAAGGAGAAGGCGTAATAGCTAGGCAGGTGCCAAATTCATAATCATGTAATCACTTGGCCTCCCGTGAGAGTTCTCAGTCATTTCTTGTCATCCATGTCTCCTTCGGAGTTATGAAATTAGTAACCTCTCCCTGTAACAGTCCCATCTAACATTGGTCTTGGCTGTGATCTAGATATCAAGATTGTGAAACTTCCCCCACCTAATTCTAATGTGCCCCCAAAGACTGAGAATCAATTTACAGGGGAAACGAAGATGGGAAGGAACATTCCATAGGGAGCCTGCAGTTCAAATCAGTGAAATTCACCCTTAGAACCCCTCATTCCCCTGGATCTACTGAGAAGCCACTACTTTTTCCCTGGAGGAAGATATTTCATTTACTGTCAAGAAACCACTTCAACATGTGTGAAAGCAATGGCATGACTTTTGTGCAATAATAAGGTATCTTGGGCTTCCCAGGGGGCTGTGGTAAAGAATCTGCCTGCTAAGGCAGGAGGCACAGGTTCAATCCCTGGGTCAGGAAGATCCCCTGGAGAAGGAAATGGCAACCCACTCCAGTATTCTTGCCTGGAGAATCCCATGGACAGAGGAGCCTGGTGGGCTATATAGTCCAGGAGGTCACAAAAGAGTCGGACAGGACTTAGTGACTAATAAACAGCAACAACAAAAGGTATCTTAGGCAAAAATTCTGAGGTTGGACTCTCTGGGGAAAATAATGATTTTAAGAGATCTTCCTGTGTTATTATCAAAGCATAGTCCTTATTACCACAATTAAGAAATGCTAGCACATGATGATGTGTAAAATCGACAGTTAATGGGAAGCCGATAGCACAGGGAGCTCAGTCTGGTGCTCTGTGACAACCTAGAGGGGTGGGATGGGGTGGGAGATGGGAGGGAAGCTCAAGAGAGAGGAGACATGTGTACACCTATGGCTGACTCACGTTGATGTATGACATAAACCAACACAACATTGCAAAGCAATTATCCTCCAATTAAAAGTAAATAAAATTTTCAAAAAGAAATTACTAGCATGATGACAACATTAAGAAGTGAAATTGCTGATTCTGTCTCCTGTGTTGCTTTCATAGCCATCCATGGTGTCTGGATGTTTGCTGGGCCCTTTGCTCAAGATCAAGATTAACCCCCTGTGGGGGGAAAAATTAAAAAGCAAGGCACAATACATTCTAAAGTTTTAAATCTTCTTCTGGGGAGGAAAAGGTGAAAAGGAAAAGAAATTGTGAATATCAATCTGATATATTATTTAGAGAATCTGTCTTGGTGTCAAAGAGATGAAGGAGAAGAGAAGAGCATGGAGGAGGAGAGGAAGAGAAGGAGCGGTCAGGGTCAGCGAGGAGGAGGGGAAGGGAAAGTGGTTACAGGAGGAGGAGGAAGGGGGAGGAGGGAGAGGGAAAGTGGTTACAGGAGGAGGAGGAAGGGGGAGGAGGGAGAGGGAAAGTGGTTACAGGAGGAGGAGGAAGGGGGAGGAGGGAGAGGGAAAGTGGTTACAGGAGGAGGAGGAAGGGGGAGGAGGAGAGGGAAAGTGGTTACAGGAGGAGGAGGAAGGGGGAGGAGGGAGAGGGAAAGTGGTTACAGGAGGAGGAGGAAGGGGGAGGAGGGAGAGGGAAAGTGGTTACAGGAGGAGGAGGAAGGGGGAGGAGGGAGAGGGAAAGTGGTTACAGGAGGAGGAGGAAGGGGAAGAGGGGGAGAGGGAGGGAGGGGGAAGGGGAGGAAAGGGGGAAGAGAGAGGGGATGGAGGAGGAGAAAGTGTGGGGAGGAGGGGGAAACAGGAGGAGGGAAGTAAACTGCTTGATTCAGAAGGAGAAGAGGAAGAAATAAAAAAGAGGAAAGATTTAGAGGCTACTTTTTCACAGTCATATGGGGTAAGTGACAAAGAACAGGCCCTGCTATTAATGAAAATAAGCTGCTAAAGTACAGGCCCATGCAGAAAATAACAAAGCATTTAATTACACGATGACAGTTGCAGCCCTGGGGATTTCCCGGAGATTAATGGAGCAGCTGGGAAGAGTCGATGGCCCTGGGGACAGCCAAAATGATCCCAGTCAATGAATAATACCCAGGAAAAGCCTCTTGCTAACTTCGCTATGAAGCGGGAAATGGAGGAGGACTTGGGTGCTTGGTTTTTGCCGCCTTCTTTCTCTCTTCCTATTTAAAAAATAAAATTAACAAAGGGGACAATTTGGTTTCAATTAAGATCCCTCCAGAGATAATCAGACTGCCTATTTCATCTCTCACTGGTCAAGTCTCTGAACTAGGGGTAAAGCTTTTCCATTACCCCAGGCTAAACTGCGAGTCATGACCAAGATCATTTTTGAGAAGGTGGGAAGAGGGATGAATAGACATTATGAAAATTGGGATTTCAAGAGGTGGGAGAATCAGAGTTCGAGTTAACAAGTAGGATTAAGGCATCATGATAAATTCTAAGTAAAAGACACTACTCTTTTTGGAAAGCAAAGCTTACAACGAACCAGAGAGTAAATGTAGTATTTAGCACAACCAAATGCTAAGTATGAATATATTAATGCAAAATTTAAATATCATTTGACTGGCAGTCTGAAAGTTTTTTAGGTTTGGAGTTTTAGCACTATTACTAATTTGCTCACACGTCAGCAACCAGACATAACACTGTCAGCTCTTAAGTTTGACAATGTTAGGTACAAACGGGAATTAAGGTAGTACATATATACTGTTTCTTCTTGGTATTTTGCTTATTTTTCTTTTTTTGGCCACACTGCACTACATGTGGGATCTTAGTTGCCTGACCAGGGACTAAACTCTTAATCACTGGATCGCCAGCAAAGTCCCATTTTTAACAGCAAAGTGAAATACTCTGAGACCCTGTTTGACATTATACTAGGGGAATTACAGTGAAGCAAGACTTTATGATAATTTTATAAGACTTCATATTGCTATCCTCTACATTGTCAGGAAATAAATACCGAAGATATAAGGACCTAGAAAATTTCTTCCTGTCAGGGTAAATAAGACTAGAGAACACCAAACTGAGTCCTAGAGTTCCAGAGCTAGAAAGGTTCTTAGACAGGCAGCAGTCATATTTAAAGGATGAGGTATGGCTATCCAGAGAGATGGATGACTTACTTGCTCAAAGTCACAAGGTTAATTAGTGGCAAGGTCAAGACCATAGCTTAGGTCCCCCTCCTTCACCCAATCCAAAGCTCATGTGCTGCCACCAGTGTTTCCTTTTGCTCACATGGCCAGCTTTAATGCCTTCTCAGTGAAGAGATGTTTATCTTTCATGCTCTAGCAGAAGAGGCTTTCAACAAAGGATAAGAAAGCACAGTCTGCTCAAAGATCCAAGGTTGAGTAACCACTGTTACTTGAAGAAGGTCACAGTGTCTCTACAGCTATATTGAGGAAGTTACACAAACAGATATACAGAGAATTCGAATCTACTAACATTCTTCTTTGATCATCATGCATGAAGAAATGCTCAGAAAGGAGGCAGTGCAAAGTACAATGACAAACAGGGAATGGTCTTTGGGATCAATTCTTGTTCCAACGCTAGCTCCTATTCTGAACATGTCATTAATTTTTTTCTGAACTGTGACTTTACCAAGAAATGAAGATATCCTTTATATACTTAGTGTGGAGCTAAAAATGAGATACCACCACAATATTGTAAAGTAGTTAGCCTCCAATAAAAATACATAAATTAATCGAATAAAAAATAAAATTAAAAAAAATGAGATACCATTTAAACTGTATTTCATACAGAATGAGCACACATAATGTGTTCTTATACCAATGTGATTCTAAAATTGTATTTAGCATGTAATGGATGACCAATAGCTAGATTTTATTTGCTCTTCCTTCAAATGGCTTTTCTAGCCCGAATTAAAATTCTTAGAGAGAAATAAGGGGCTTCCCTGGTGGCTCAGATGGTAGAGAATCTGCCTGCAATGCAGGAGACCCAGATTCGATTCCTGGTTGGAAATAACCCCTGGAGGAGGAAATGGCAACCCACTCCAGTATTCTTGCCTTTCTACCCAAATTAAAATTCTTAGAAAGAAATAAATGTTCTACTTAAAAGAAGGAGGAATTCCTTCCGCAGCTCTCTGTTTTCCACTGGCAGGAGTTAAGAGAACACCCCAGCCCCTCACACCCTTTCAGAGTAAAGAGAACAAGGAATTTCTTGACATCAGTCCCTAGAAGAAGCCAAGGTATTGCAGACTGTCCCTCTTCTTGATAAATTGAGTAGAACTTTCTGTGATGATGGAGTTGCTCTGTATTTGCACTGTGTTACCTGAATTATTAAATAGTCTCCTGAGCAGCCTCTCTCTTCCTACCTTTGGTTTCAATCTCTTTTCCCCAACACACACCATATTGTATTCTTGGTGTAGAAATTAGAATAGTTGTATTAAAATATAAGCCATATCATGTCATCCCTCTGCTTAAAATATTCAAATGGCTTTTTGTGTCATCCCGGTAAGAGTCAAAGTCTTTACAGTGACCCAGAACCAGTGTGATTTCATCAGCCTCAAGAATCACTTTGATCTCTTTCTCTTCCTTCTCTCCTCTCCAACTAAACTGGCTTCCTTCTTGATGTCCTTGCCGACATCAGACCTTTGCTCTCATGTTCCCTTTGCCAGGAATGTTTTCTATTCAGATAACCACATGACTCACTCCCTTATTTTCTTCAGATCTTTGCTTCTATGCACTTGCTGAAATCTTCTCTGATCAGTCTATTTAGAATTGCAATCCTCAACACTGTTTCTATTCCCATATTTATATTTTTGTTCCCATCACAGCCACCATCATCTAACATAATACACATTACAAATATTCATTTTATTTCTGGCCCTTTAGAATGCAGACTCCATTGTTTTTAATAGTTTGTTCATTGCTATATTTCCAGAGTCTCAGACAGTTGACTGGTATATAGTAGATGGTAAATAAATATTGGTTGAGAAAATGGTTCTATAGCTAGAGTGTTAGGAAGAAAGGGCTTCTGGGAGATTAATTTACATGACCTTCTCCATAAGTGAGAAGTAGAAAGCAGGACATCCTTGGTGGTTCAGTGGTTACAACTTCATCTTCCAACACAAGGGGTAGCGATTCAATCCCTGGTTGGGGAGCAAAGTTCCCACATGCCTCGGAGCCAAAAACCCAGAACATAAAACAGAAGCAATATTTCAGTGAAGATTTTTTTAAAAATGGTCCACATCAAAAAAATCTTTAAAATAGGGGGAGAGCTTGGTATGAATAAATCCCATCCTCAAAAATTCATGAATAAGACAGAAAGCCACAGTCCCCTAATTATCACCTACTTCAGTTAGGATACAAGCCAGACATTAAGGAATCCATATGATTTCTTAGACTCTGTACATTTCTAAAAATGCTCTTTTCATAATCATCTATCCATTTCCTAATATTAATTTAAAATGTTACTTTTCTTTGTAATAAGACAGGGAGGAGTTGTGGCTACACCATGTAGAGTTCACTGAGAGATTAGATTAGGGGGTTCAAGAACTGCAAAAATTAAGGCAGATGTTGACAGCCTAAGTAAATCCTAAAAACATCTTCCATCCACAGAGCCTATGGTAAGGGATGCAGGAGAACATGCAAGGCAGCCTGGGTCTAGGACGGGCCCTCAGAGATTGAACAATGGGAAGACTTTTGGGTTGCTCCAAAATCTGGAAGCAAATGTCGCTGGTCATGGATTATGTACACACAGCTCTAGAGTTGTCCAAAGGTGGTAAGATGTTCCTTAATTTTCAATTTAACCCAGGTTCTGGTACTGTAGCCAAAAAGATTTTCTGATTTTTGGATCATAAAAGATGTTCTGATTTTTGGAACATTTGGATTAAATTGCTGAAAATTTAAGGATGGATAAAAACAAGACTATCTCTGGCTAAAGATACGGAGATAATGAACAGAGCTTAAGATAAGAAATATGAAACAGTGAATAAAGGCATCTAAAAAAAGTGTATTCATTTTCTGTGGCTGCATAACAAATTGCAACAAACATAGGTGCTCAAAACATACTAAAGGTATCTCATAGTTTCCTGTCTCACTACACTGCTCAGGGTCTCACCAGCTGCAACTGAGGGGACAGCTGGGGACTGTGGTCTCCTCTGAAGCTTGACTTGGGAAAGATTCATGTTCAAGTCTCTTCAGTTTGTTGATAGAATTCAATATCTCATGGCTGTGGGTTCCTCATTTTGTGCAGGCCGGTGGTGGAGGGGGTCTCTCAACTCATAGAAGTTACCCCACAATTCCTTGCCACTCAGCCTTCTCAAAACAAAGCATCTTACTCCTTCAAAGTCAGCATTGGGGTCTCTCTCACTCCAGTCTGCTAAGAAAGAGTCTTTTACAATGTAACTTGATCACAGGAAGTGACACCCATTACCTTTGCCATTTTCTGTTGGTTAGAAGCAAGTTACAGGTTCTATCTGAACTCAAGGGGAAAGGGAACTAACTCAACAGGGATCATTAGGGTGTATCTGTCACACTCACACTAGCATCATCCTAAATCTCCAAATACTCATATTTGAGTTCCAGGCCACTGCCATACATGATAGCATCAATCTACCTGTAGCCTAAGAAATGATTCATAGATTGTAGATGCGGAATTGAACATCTAGAATTGAACAACAGTAAATCCTCTCTCTGCCTCACCATCCTCTTAGAGTCCAGCATTGACTTCTCTTGCTTATACCTTCCTGAAACTTCTTAAATTTCTCCACTGTCTCTTTAAAGTTTCCCTGGTGGCTCAGACAATAAGGAATCTGCCTGCAATGCAGGAGACCCGCCCTCACCATGGTGTCAAGGCCATTGCTATCCTCTGCTTGGACTGTTGCAGTAGTTTCCTACTTGGTCTCCCTGCCTCTCTAACTCTGCCCCACCCTCCTGTTTAACCTGGACCTCACAAGGAAGCCAGAGTGTTTTCTAAAATACAAACTATTAACAACTTAGCTATTTCTTTGTTTTTCAAAAGTTCTATGCTTTTTTTTCTTTTGTTCTAATTTTTTTTTCAAGAATTTCTTTTTGACATGGACCAAGTCTTTATCGGATTTGTTACAATATTGCTTCTATTTTATGTTTTGGTTTTTTGGCCTTGAGGCATGTGGGATCTTAGCTCCCCAACCAGGGATTGAACCCACAACCCCCTGCACTGGAAGGTGAACTTAACCACTGGACCACCAGGGAAGTCATCTCTTGCTTCCACCTTGATATACTGTTCCTACTGTCTGTTACCCACCCCCCTCAACCCCATATCCCCTCTCCACTCAACCAACTTGGCTTGTTTGCACTCATCTTCAGTTTCGTGACTTCTGATTCTCCAAGCTTAAATTGAGCATTGCTTCTGTGTTTTCATAGAGAACCATGTACTTCCTTTATCCTGGCACTTACTGCTTTGTTAGGATCTATCTGGCCAGTTAGCTGCTAAATCTCTGAGTAACTGTTAAATGAACAAACGAAAAGTTTTCTTGAAAGCTGCTATCTTGCCATCATCCCTGATGTCTTACACTCATGCATTTTCCAGTGTTGAAAAATACAGAGTGAGAGCTCAGTTGGTAAAGAATCTGCTGCAATGCAGGAGACCCCGGTTCAATTCCTGGGTCAGGAAGATCCACTGGAGAAGGGATAGGCTACCTACTCCAGTATTCTTGGGCTTCCCTTGTGCCTCAGCTGGTAAAGAATCTTCCCGCAATGCAGGAGACCTGGGTTTGATTTCTGGGTTGGGAAGATCCCCTGGAGAAGGGAAAGGCTACCTACTCCTGTATTCTGGCCTGGAGAATTCCATGGACTGTATAGTCCATGGGGTCACAAAGAGTTGGACACGACTGAGCAACTTTCACTAATTAAAAATCATAGATGCAGTAATTTTTCATTTTGAGGTAAATTGAGACTTACAGAAGAGTTATGAAAATAGAGAGCTCCGTATACCTTTCACTGACATCCATGTAAAGATAATACCTTATGTAACCATGGTGCAATGATCAAAACAAACATATTAACAGTGATACTACACTATTAACCAAACTACAGATTTTATCTGGATTTTACCAGGTTTTCCAATAACGCCCCCTTTTCCCCTCTTCCAGGATACCACCCAGAACGCTATGCTGCATTCTCTATCATGTCTCCTTAGTGTCTCTATATTCTGTGACAGTTCCTCAGACTTTCCTTTTCTCAACTTTCCTGACACTTTTAAAGAGTACTAGCCAGCTCTTTGCAGAATATCCTTCAATGTCGGTTTGTCTGGCACTAGTCCATGATTAGAGTAGGATTATACATTATTGGAAAGAATGACACTGAGGTGAATAGTACCATTTCAATATGCCTTCTACCTAGTGATTATTTAATTGATTACCTTTTTTTTTTTTTTTTTAATTTTTATTTTTCAGTGGGTTTTGTCATACATTGATATGAATCAGCCATAGAGTTACACGAATTCCCCATCCCGGTCTCCCATCCCACCTCCCTCTCCACCTGATTCCTCTGGATCTTTATTTATTTAATTTCCCCTTTAGTACTTGTTTAAACTGGTGCTTGTCAAGTTTTTTTCACTTGTAACATTGCTATTTTTTTTCTTTTGCAATTAGCAAATGTTTATTTTAGGGGAGGTCTCTTGAAACTATGCAGATATCCCATTTGGGCTTAAATTTTCACCCATAAAATCTATCCATGGTTGCCTGCAGAAATAATTACAGTGATATTCCGGTGTTCTATTCTCCTCATTCAGTCTGTATTTATTCACTGGAATTGTTTTGTAAAGAAGGCTTGCTATTTCTTCCTCTTTTACTTATTTACCTGGTTATTTGTTTCCATCAGTGTGGACTCAAGGATACCCATGTTATCCATTGGGTTATAATCAATACTGTTGTTGGATTTGTGTTGTTATTTACTTTGCTTGAATTCTTCCAGCTCTGGCCACTGGGAGCCCTTGCAAGGTGGTAAATACGCCTCTCTCCTCTCCTGTTTCTCAGCACTTCCTCACTTTCTGGTGCCACAAGACGCTCACTTTTCATTCGCCTGGCTCTGCCTTGGGACCCCTTCCCCAAGGAATTCCAGTTCCTTTCAGTACAGAATTATACCTGTTCCTCTGACACTGTGACAGTCTTACCTGTGTACTCATTCCCCACAGTGGGGTCCCCTCTTCTGTTTTCTTCAAAAGAAGACACTCTTACAACGAGTTTTAGTAATTCTGTGGGTCCAGGACACGATAATGGAGACATGGCAGGACAGTGGAGCAGAAAGAGCACTGAACCTAGAGCTGAGAGATATTTCGAATAATCTGGCATTTTGACTCGGGGTCTGAATTGGAATGAAAAGATATTGTAAGTAAAGGAAATGATGAATATTATTTCAAGTGAGAGAAATCTGCCTGTGAACACTTGGCTATTATTTCACCTTTCCTTCTCAAGTTCTCAAATTTCAGAGACAGGCAAACGATTCCAGTTATTGTTGTTGTTCAGTTGCTAGGTCATGTCCAACTCTTTGTGAGCCCATGGATTGCAGCATGCCAGGCTTCCCTGTCCTTCACTATCTCCTGGAGTTTGCTCAAACTCATGTCCCTTGAGTTGGTGATGACATCCAACCATCTCATCCTCTGCCACCCCCTTCTCCTGTTGCTTTCAATCTTTCCCAGGATCAAGGTCTTTTCCAATGAGTCCGCTCTTCGAGTCAGGTGGCCAAAGTATTGGAGCTTCAGCTTCAACATCAGTCCTTGCTATGAATATTCAGGGTTGATTTCTTTAGGATTGACTGGTTTGATCTCCTTGCAGTCCAAGGGACTCTTAGAGTCTTCTCCAGCACTACAATTCAAAAGCATCAATTCTTCAGCACTCAGCCTTCTTTATGGTTCAACTCTTACATCCATACATATGACTATTGGAAAAACCATAGCTTTGACTATATGAACCTTTGTTGGCAAAGTGATATCTCTGCTTTTTAGTACTCTGTCCGGGCTTATCATAGCTTTCCTTCCAAGGAGCAAGTGTCTTTAAATTTCATACTATTTTTATACTATAAAATGGCATGAATGGGGAAAAGAGACTTGCTTCTTTTTCTTCTCGACTTTCCCACCCTTCTTTCAAGAGAATCTGAACCTGAGATTTTCTATTTGCCAGCAGGAAAAAAAAGGTAAGTACCTTTACAAGAACAATCAAAACAATGACTCACAAACTCAGTGCAGGGATTTAAGATTATTTCCCTGGCTTGAGAACTTTGGGGATTATGTTATATTATTTGCTGAAGGGTGAAAAAGAAACTGCGTGGAGCTGGACAGCCACGCTTGCCTGACATGCGTTTACAGGATCCAGGCTGGACTCTAGACAACAAACCCTGACTTCCTTCAGCAACACATTCCAGACCTGCTGTGCCTGGAGCAAAGGCAGAAGGCATTCCAGAAGGATCGTAAATGATCCTTCTCAAGTCCCTAGAAACGGATCTCTTTAAACACCCTTTTCCTATCCCCTCTCACATATGGTCTGTTGCTCCTCAGCTCCCCACATTCTCCTTCCAGAACCTATGCTTTTGATAGTAGGCTTTATTAGACTGAATGTTTTTAATTAAGAGAGAAAAAAAGAAGTTTTCTGATCTCCTGGAAAAAATAAAACTGGTGTTCAAGTGAAATCTGTACGAGGAATGCTTTACTCTTTTACGGGCATTTCATTAGCTCAGACTCACGCACTGTATATACAGTCGTGGTGGCGTTTAAAAGCCTGGATCTCATCTTTTCCAGGAATGCTTTGCATGATGTCCAGTTGGCAGTTACCAAGAAAGAAGTCCTCAGCTTTATTGGCTAGAGCAATGCTGCTGACAACAGCAGGATCTCTTGCTGCGTCAATTTTTCAACTTCTGGTTGCTTCAGGATATTGGGTTGACAGTATGACTACTGAGAACTTGATGAAATCCACAGAAAAAAATCACATCATTGATGTTATGTTCTCCAGCCATGATTTTCATGCATGAATGCATGCATGCATACTCAGTCGTGTCCAATTCTTTGTGACTCCAAGGACTGTAGCCCACCAGGCTCCTCTGCCCATGAGATTCTCCAGGCAAGAATACTGGAGTGGGCTGCCATTTCCTCCTCCAGGGAATCTTCCCAACCCAGGGATCAAACCCAAGTCTCCTGCATCTCCTGCATTGGCAGGCAGATTCTTTCCCCCTGAGCCACCTAAAAAGTCCATGATTTCCAAAACCAACTCAAAATGCACTACCTCAGCAAAACCACTTTCCAGTTGCCAGATGGTATGTGGTAACTTATGTCAAGGAATCATCTTTTACATACATCAGAAATGGAGTTTGGGGGATTGCTTTGGTTTTGAAATATCCTATCTATATGATCTTCAAGAATACACTGCATGGAAAAGCTTAATGCAACAACCAGAAAGCTAGAGAGCTTCTCAAATGAATGCTTGCAAAATGACTTGGGTCTAGCCCTTCTGAACATCATTAGAGTCATGGCTAATGAACAAACAAGTGTTGAAATGGAAAGATTCTAATTAGCCACCTGGAGATGGTGGCAGAATTGAGATTCCCATACTGCCTTCAGGAGTAAGGTCCTGCTTTGGGTAAGGTCCCATACAGCTGAGAATGAATCTAAGGTGACAGAAAAGGAATGGGGTGTCAATGCTATAGGACCATCTCACCCACTCCCCTTCCCACCTCACACACAGAGGGTGCTACCTTGAATGCCAAGTGTGCCTAATTAGGAAATGAACAGCTGGATCAACAGAGGTCATTGTTAATCTCCCAGTAGTTTCTGCCCACTCATTTTTTTTTTCCCTGCTAAGTAGGTGGCCTTCACTCTACATTATGAATGATTGTGCATCCTGGTTCTATAGCCATCCATAGAAAAATCTCCATTTACCTTGTTAACTCACAGCAAACTTGGCTGTGGGTTATTAAATTTTTTTCTCTTGTTGGTTTAGTTAATTACCCACATCCATCAGCATTTATTTGTCTCAAATTGAACTGAGGTCAAAAGAAAATCAGTTCAGGGAGGTGGGAGGAAACCAACATGGGTTGCCGCAGGGCACCACGCTGAGGAAGCAGCTACCCGGAAATTATTTCACTGATAATAGATACACTGCTCATATGTCATCCTCCTGTCCAGAAGGCTCACAGCTTCTGTTCTGTCCCATGCTCCTGTCCCTTGATCATGGCTTAAATTGGACAACAGAAGGCGAAGGGCCACTCAGTCAGATGGTTTTAGATTTTGCATATTGTGAGACACATTACAGGCTAAACAGACAAGCATGTGGATGGGATATAGCCATATCCACCCATGAAACTCAGCGGCCTGCAAACATGCCCCATGAAAGCTGAGTGTGTGAGCCCTAACCACCTGAAGAATATGATCCCATCACTTCCTGCCTCCTTTTAGGACATTTAAAAATCCAAAGGGGTTGCTACTCCTTCACAAGTTTGCATAAGTGAGACCTCTCTGGTCAATGATTTGGTGAATAGGAATCATCTTGAGTCGAATGAGAAAGCAGCCCAGGAGGAAAGATGCTGTGAGAAGGAGCTCACCACCTTTCCCAATAAAAGGGTGTGGAGGCAGAGCTTTTATTTATTTACAAGAGAAAAAGAACATGTTGTTCTGCCCAGGCAGAGTTTTTCTGATGGAAGAGTCGACCCTGGCTTCTCGGAAAGAGATAATTAACATTATCAGCTTGTTACAAGGTTGGCAGAAATATGCGAGAAAAATGACACCTTGTCTGCATCATCCTTTTCCCCTGAACAAGTATTTCTCAAACAGATGCAACCCCATACTTGGGCTTCATATTAAAGTGAAGCCATGCTCAAGTTTAAAGCCCTGGCAGAAAGGTCAATCAGGTCTCTTCTGCTACAGAGGCTGTGAATCTTACAAAAAAATATATGCTAAGAGTCAACTCAAGTAAACACATTTGAAGGGGAAGCTTTCTGATGTCTTGTGAGCTCTTGGTTTACACTGAAAGCAAAACCCACCTCTCTGGGCTGAGAAATGGTTTTGAAAGACCTTTAGAAGTGGTGATTCGCCAATTACTGTCAGTAATTCATTTGGAGAAAGGTATTTTATACATAACAATACTGCAGAGGAGAGATTATTCTTCAGCATTCATAGCACAGTTTGTATTTTAGAAATACTGCGTGATCTTTAATTGCTGCCACTGAAACAAAACAGTCCTAGGTGAAACTGAGAAGAGACATAAGAAAAGTTAGGAATCATATAACAACCATACCTACTCAAGGGATCACAAACCTCCTGGACCACAGACCAACCACGTCAGTTTCATATACAATAACAATTGCTCACATTGGCAGAGAACTTATTCATTATCAGCTGCCGTTCTAAGGATGTTCATGGATTCTTCCACTTAGTACTTACAGTGATAACAGAAGCAGTCATTTATTCTCCAAATGTTTATTTAGCACCTACAAAGTGTCAAGACTTGCCAGGTGGTTCAGTGGTAAAGAATCCTCCTACCAATGAAGGAGACACAGGTTCAATCCCTGGGTCGGGAAGATCCCCTGGAGGAGAAAATGGCAACCCACTCCAGTAATCTTGCCTGGAAAATCCCATGGAGAGAGGAGCCTGGTCAGTTACAGTCCAGGGGGTGAGAAAGAGTTGGACATGGCTTAGCCACTAAACAACACAAAAAAACAATGTGTCAAACCTGGCCTGGGGGCTGGGGCTATTGTGCAGATCAACACACACACAAAGGCCTGCATTCTGTAACTTAGATTCTAGCATAGCCAGGATTTGAATCCAAAGAGCCTAGCTGCTGGGCTGTAAAATCATCAGAGTTATTAGCAGGTGTCACAAAATGAAGCATCTTTTGGGGACCTCTTTTGAGAATCTCTTAGATTGCCAAGAGTTAAATGTGAAGCAACTGGGAGAGATGTGTGTTCTGTGACCAGTGTGGCTGGTTTACTGAGACTGAGCTCATCTCCATGGGAATAGTTGGAGCAGGGCCTGAAACAAGAGAGCTGGTGTTTGGAATCAGCCAACTTGGGTTCAAGTCCTGGCTCTGTCATTTATACCATGGATGCTTAGGGGCAAGTTGTTAAACCTTTCTGAGTATCATCTGGAAGACAGAAATTATAACAAGAGCTGCATTTCCTGTGTTGTGGCGAGCTATTACATGAGATAAGAGAAATAAAATACTGTGTAAAATGCCTGGAATTATAGAAAGTAAACTATTCTGGGACTTCCCTGGTGGTCCAGCAGTTAAGACTCTGAGCTTCCACTGCAGGGGGCACAGGTATGATCCCTGGTTGGGGAACTAAACTGAAAGAAGGCATCTTGGAATGTCGGCCCTGCACTGGATAAATGCCTGACTGCACAGACTGAGGGGAGTGGAGGTCTCCCGCCCATCTGTCTTCAGCGTGCGTGTGCATGGATGTAGGCAATAGAGAGAGAAAGAAGGCACGCCGCCCTGCATTACCCAGGGGCACTGAAAGTGTCCCTGTGTCAAGGAGCCTGAGTCTTTCATCCCCTATCATCAGCTCTTTAGGTCTCCGTCTTCAACATGACCCGGTCACCCAGGGCCCATTGAAAGCAGAGATGCTTGAAGCTCACTTATCACTTTGTCCATGAGGCCGTCTCTTGGTCTGGCTGCTCTACCCCTGGGGCCTCGGTCCTCTTTCATTTACAACCCCTGTACCTAACTTTCTGTGCTTTCTATCTTCCTGTCCTCTCTCTTCGTGGGGATGCTTCCACTGGTCAGTCCCTATGGTCTGATCTGTTAGTAGCCTCCTCTCTGGGCAGTACTCATAGGCAACTCCCTTCTTTACCAAGAGGGATCCAGGATTCAAGTCCTCTCAGGTCATGCCTCACCCAAGTGATCGCTCAAGGCAATTCCCTAAACTTGGAAACTAACCAGCTAGGATTCTTCAGGATATTGGTCATCCCCATCCACTTGGTCACCCTCAAGTCTGATTTGGGCTTCATTCGTGAGTTTTCACAGGCTTCCGTGGTGACTCAGATGTAAAGAATCTGCCTACAGTGCAGGGTTGGATCTCTGGGCTGGGAAGATCCCCTGGAGAAGGGAATGCCTACCCACTCTAGTATTCTTGTCTAGAAAATTTCATGGACAGAAGAACCTGGTGGGCTATAGTCCACAGGGTCACCTTCCAGAGTCTCTCCATAATTCTTAGCTAAATTTCACCTTCTCTACGGTCAAAGCCAGCTGCATTACATATCTGTGTCTATTTCTTCTTATTCACATTTCCTCTTAACCTTGGCCTCTGACCTCAGCCTGGAAAGGTTCTTCAATGTCAGGGAGTCATGTGACTCCCTAGTGAGCACACCTGAATAATCTAGGATAAACTCCCCAGTTAAGGTTCATAACTTCAACCATACCTGTAAAGTCCCCCTTGCCCTGTAAGGTAACATATTCACAGATTCTGGAGATTAGGACATCTTTGTACATCTTTGTAAAGATCTACAGATTTGTACATCATTGTAAAGATGTACAGATTTGCACATCTTTGGGGTCATTATTCCACGCATTGCATTTCCTCTCTCTGGCCCCTAAAGGGAATTCTTTGTGCAAATATATTCATGCCATCCTAGGATCCTTAATATTTTCAATGCATTCCAGTATCTACTCAAAGTCCAAAAATCCCAAATCAAAAGTCTGGAATCTTATTATCTATTTCAGATAAACCAGGATAGCTGAGGCTCTAGGTGGCAACATAAGGGAGCCTTTTTTCCAATATGAGTGTTTTGAAATAACTAACTCAATTGCTGTTTCTATAGTTTGCACATTTTATCAAGGTTTCCACTTGGTGATGAAACTGTATTTGGAAATGTTTTTGTATTGAAAGTGTTTTTTTTTTTTTTCATGTCCCACCATGCCCACTGTAGACCATTATTATCTTCCCATTCTGACTACAACTCTCTGCTCCCAGGGTAGAGCTAATTACATGTTTTTTTTTCTGATATTCCTATATTCTAGGTTCGTGCTTGTCACATATGGAAGGAAATGCTAAATATGAGACTAAATAGAGACTAAATATTAAACCCACTAGTATCTTAAAATTTTTCATGAGTTTAAAATGTAGAAAATACAGCCATTCATAATTGGTTGAGGTTCAGATCTTCTGAACTAGCACGCTTAGCTAACACACAGACACACACATATAGACACACAGTCACATACACACACACTCATCAGATAACAGTGGAGATTTGAAAATTATCTAATTTGATCTAATGGCTAGTCCAGTATCTTTAAAATGGAACTTGAAGAAATCAGTTTTGTTTCTAACTTTATCAATACATCTTTATAGAAACAGCATTCCAAGATTAAAATGAACTTGATATTTTCTGGCAAATTCTTTTTGCTTGCATGAGTCTCTCAATAAAATGAAATCCTTTCACTCCAATAAAATTACTCTACAGTAATTCTTGAGCCATTCAAACTAGAACACATTAGAAATAAAACCTATTACAGTGTGAATGCTATTGGCACTGAGCACAAGGCATGTTAGACTTGACTGAGCAGACAGACAAAGGTATTTGGGAGATTATAATGAACATACTGGGGGCTTCCCTGGTGGCCCAGGGGTAAAAGAATCCTCCTGCCAATGCAGGAGATGAGGGTTTGATCCCTGGTCCAGGAAGGTCCCTAGAGAAGGAAAGGGCAACTCACTCCAGTATTCTTGCCTGGGAAATCCTGTGGACAGAGGAGCCTGGAAGGCTATAGTCCATAGGGTCATAAAAGAGTTGGACATGGCATAGCAACCGAACAACAACAATGAATAAACCAGAGGTGACCAAGTTAAATAAAAGTGTTCGCTAACTATGAAAATGCTACACGGCATAAATAAAAGATAATACCCCCCCCCAAAAAAAAATCTTATTTCATTACACCTTAAATAAAACACACTTAACAAAAGCTCATGTTTCCTTGTGATGGTTGGTTTGAGAAATTTCTGAATTCATATGGAACAAAATCTCCTTTTCACTGAATCTGAAAAAAATGACTTAAGAAAATTGTATGTAAAGTTTCCACTTCACCATCAAGGCTATTTACAGCAATTATTCACCCAAAACACCACCACCATAATGTGATTTTGAATAATGAATTACAGAATCAAAGGCAATCATCAACAATGATGACAGTGGTCCCTTTGCCTATATAAGTATCCTAGTCTTCAATATTTAATGACCGATAAGTCTCCAGCAATAATTAATTATGAATTATTCATAGCAGATAAAAGATCTCCAGTTATCTGATGGGATCCAACCCTACCCAATCTGCCCTCATAAAATGTTTGAAGGCTTCTGGCATTTTGCCCTGTGTAGGAGCCTGTCTTTCAGCTATTTAGTTCACAAGAACATCTTGTATTTCGGTGGAGGAAAAAAACACCCTCCTATTGTGATAAATAATGAAGAAACTCTGCAATCCAATATTTTTAACACATCCCATCATTTAAAATTTTTGACTTGACTATCTATTTTCCTTAATGTTGACATCCCAGGACTTGCACATTTTAAAATAGCTTCTGAGTTTTGCTTTTGGTGCCCTTCCAGGTCAAATTATTAATGTATCCTCCCTTCCCACTGAGGATATTTAACACACTTCACATTTTTCACATATTCAATGTTAAGCTCTCCCATCTTTCTTTACAACTTCCACTTTCCTCCAGTAACACCTTCTTCACATACAGTTGTGCCTCCAAGTCCAATAAGAGGTTTTAGCATGAAATCATAGGCAGAATTTAGAATAGAAATATTATTTTAAAAACTGAGCTAAAGAAAACTGTAATATAAAGCTAGAAGATCTCTTGGTAGTTTAATCACAGTTTCCTCTGTACTGATTCTTCATTTTTCCTTAGTAATGTTTCCAGTGAAGTGAAGCACTTTTCTTTTTTCTTTAAGAAATGCATTCATTTTCTTTTTCTAAATTATTTTATTCATTTTTAAATTTTTGGCCACACCCTGTGGCATGTGGGACCTTAGGTCCCTAACCAGGAATTGAACCCATGTTCCCTGAATTGAAAACTGAAGTCTTAATCACTGGCCACCAGGGAAGTACCCTAAAGTACTTTTCATCCATGTGTGCATATGTGATCACTCATTCATGTCCCACTCATTGCAACCCCATGGACTGTAGCCCGCCAGGCTCCTCTGTCCCTGGGATTCTCCAAGCAAGAATACTGGAGTTGGCTGCCATTTCCTCCTTCTGGGGCTCTTCCTGACCCAGGGATCCAACTCGCATCTCCTGTGGCTTCTGCATTGGCAGGCAGATTCTTTACCACTGAGCCACCTGGGAAGCCCAGAGTACTTTTCATAGATACTGATTAATCTAAATGAAAGTTCCCAAGTAACAGGGAAGAGAAGACAAGAGAAGGAGAAAGGAAGGAGGCATTCTCTGAGCATCTACAACTCTGGCCTGGCATTTTGTTAGACATTTTTCAAGTACTGAGGATAAAAGCACAGACACAGGAGACAAGCTGCCTAGGTTTGAATCTTGATTCTGCTGGAGTCCCGTCTCTACCTGTAAGACCCTGGGCAACTTATTTATATCCTCCTCAATCTCCCCATCTGTTAAGGGATAACAATAGGGCCAGTTCATAGAAGAGTGGTGATGATTATATGAATTCATATGTGTCCAGTCCTCCAACAGCGGTTGGCTTATAGTCAATGCTATAAGCATTAGCTAATTATTATGATTGCTGGTTATCATCAGATCTCACATGGGTTTGGTGCACAACAGCCCTAATAGAAGATGCTTATTATCCTCTGCATTTTACTGAAGACAAAACTGAAGTGCACCAAAGTTAAGCAAGCTGACCACACACACAGTTAACATATGGCCTGTCAGGCTCCAAACCTGTATTCTTGCCACTGAAGGGAAATGAGGGCTGAAGAGTTGGCACTGGGGAGCTTTAAAAGGGCCTTTCCTGCAACTGAATCAGCAGGATTCCCAAAGCTCTTCACTCTCTCTAAGCATTATCCAGGTCCTATCCCATTCGTTTATCACTTGGTTATCCGTTTTCCCCTCCTAACTCCAATATTAATGACATATGTGGATTGGTATGAAGAAAACATCATAATTTTGAAAGATAAGAAATAAGAGAGAATCTTAAAAACCCCAATGAACCTACAGTATTTCAGTCTCAATGCCTCCCTCAAAACCTCTCCAAGTACTTCCCACTGATCTTTCTCTCTCTTCTTAATCCCTACAGCACATATGGCCCGAATTCAACTGCTAGAATGCCATCTTATGTACAGTTTAAGACACTAACTTGCACAGATCTCAACAAATATAATTTCTGATAGTGTATTTACTTATCGAATTTCACCTTTTAAAAACTCATGATGAGATCTGAGTAAACCCCTTCCAGCCAAGGATGGACAAATTTGAACCTCAACGACTACAGTAAAATAAAATACACATCATGACTACATGAGGACAGCAAAAACCACAGAAGAGTGAAGATATATCACTTTTTGAGAAAGAAAAGGAAACAACTTATTATTCTGACAGCTGATAATAGAGAGTAAGAAGTAAGCAATTTTTTCTATCTTTTCTGTATAACTGAACTTCATAGTAGCAAAGCAGTTGTTAAGAGGAAGTTTCCTTTTATAAAAAATACTACAACTAATAAGTAAAAATAGATATGGACCTCTTCCATCACCAGAGAAATTTCTATGGAAAGTGCTATTCTAGAAAGCATAACTCTAGACGATGAACGTCAATTTCTACCAGACACTGACAGAGCTACATAATAGCACCTTGCAAAACAGACAAATAAAAACCTGAATAAAATAAATCCTCTGGATCTAACTACCAATTTCCTGTGTTTACAGGAAATACAGGGGACAGAGGACTGCTACACAACATTATGAGGATCCAGTCAGCAAAGTTCAAAGATTGTGGATCAACGACCAGAACAAATGATGCACTTTTCTTAACAAAAATAAACCTCAAAAACTGATGGAGGAGGAAACTTTAATCTCATAATTTTTTTGTGTGTGTGAAATGAAAGAAACATATCAAAATTACAATCCAAAGCCCTTATTAAAAGCCTGTTTCAAACAAACTGCAAAATAAATAATTACAAATTTTAAAACAATTGAAGTCTCTCCTTCTGTATTGCTCTCCCACTGTCTTTTCAAATGGACCCCGAGACTGAATGGTGTCAAAAACCGATCATTCTAAGAGTTGCAGCTTAGCTGTATCCATATTATACAACTGATACCCTGTCCATGTCAGTTTCCTGGATTTGATCATGTGCTGTAGTTATACGAGGTGTAATCATTGTGGGGAACCTAGGTGAAGGGTATACAAGTGTTCTCTGTCTGTTTCTGCAACTCTGATAATTTTCTAAAAATATTTCAAGATGTAAATTGATGAGATGGTTGGATGGCCTCACTGACTCAATGGACATGGGTTTGGATGGACTCCAGGAGTTAGTGATGGATAAAGAGGCCTGGCGTGCTGCAGTTCATGGGGTCACAAAGAGTCGGACACAACTGAATGACTGAACTGAACTGAAATTTGTCAAAATCCATCAATGGGCTAGAAACCACCACCAGCTGATTTCTAGTCAGACAGGTACAACAAAACTTTAAGGTCCTTGAAGACAAGGACAATCATAGAGTTCTCTGGACTTCTCCCACAAACACTGGCATTTTATTGGGAATATGATGGGAAGGTGGAGAGGGTGGAAGGATTGGGAACATAGAAGGAATTTCACAAATCTTTGTAAATTGATAAGTGGGAGACAGTAAGAAATCATGGGTTAAATTTTGGGACTCAAGTACTTAAATCTATGGTTACTGTCCTCCTGATTTCACCTCATTTTGGAACACTGCTAGAAAAATAAATTCAAGATATAAAATATTTGAATGGAAAAACAGTCCCAGGCATTGGAACAGACAACCATTACTCACACTACCAAGTGTGGCTGAGTCCTCCTTTAAAATATCTAATTCAATACATGTTGCCAAATGACTAGGAAGTTGGCTCAGTTATTAGGTTCAGTTGTAATTTATGAGATTCTTAATGCAAAAAGAAGTCAAATGCTTTTCAGACAGATACATATTCCCAATTTTTTATTCTAACTTAACAATTTTTGGCTTCACCTCCTAAATGACTACCCAATGGCATAAAACAAGAGGGCTTTTGAAAAATATTTTTTTAAAAAACAGGAAATGTATCATCGAGAAAAAGATGTTATCTTTCAATCCAAAACAGTGGAAACTCATGAACTTTTCTCAACACTGCAGTTCTGCCTATACAACCATTGCATAAGTTTTATAAATGCCACTGTCAGCAAATGATTGAAAATTATTTTTTCCAAATGTTGAAGAAAGAATAATTATTGTATATTCATTAAAGCTAATCTGCATTAGTGGGCTTTCTCTCGTTGCGGTGCATGGGCTTCTCTTGTTGTGGAGTGCAGGCTCTAGAGCACGTAGGCTTAGTAGTTGTGGCATGCTGACTTTCTCTAGTTGTGGTTCACAGGCTTAGTTGCCCTGTGGCAGGTGGGATCTTGGTTCCCCAACCAGGGATTGAATCCACATACCCTGCATTGGAAGGCAGATTCTTAACCACTGGACCACTAGGGAAGTCTCCAGCATGGTTTAATAAACTCAAGCTTCTCAGATTCAATTCCTACGTGGTCTATTTAGCGTTTCTCAGTATAATATTTGGTACCATGGTCTTGGACCATATTTAATTCCCAGACTTTAGTAGTATAGCCCAACCTATCCCTGTGGTGGTGGTGGTTTAGTCGCTAAGTTGTATGTAACTCTTGTGACCCTATATAGCCCGCCAGGCTCCTCTGTCCATGGGATTTCCCAGGAAAAATACTGCTGGGGGCTGTCATTTCCTTCTCCAGGGGAATTTTCCTGATCCAGGGAGCAAATCTGGGTCTCCTGCATTGCAGGCAGATTCTTTTATTAACTGAGCTACCAGGGAAGCCCTAATCTACCCCTACTATTGGCAAATAGCTCAAGGTATCATCTTAAAAACAAAGCTCAGTATGTCACTGTTTTTGAGGCTTACACTGTTTTATGTTTTAAACAGAACTTATCTTGCCATGAAGAGAATAAAAAGTCTGCTCTTAAGAAACTGTAGAAAAGTCTCACATTTGCTCTGCCCCAGTAGAGTATTTTTGGCTCACCTAGTCTACTCCCACTAGAATATTAGCTTCATGAGGACACAAAGATTGTCTGTTTTATTTACCTTTGTATCATGGGTTACTTATGACATTCCTGGCACTCAATGTTTATTACATGCAGCTCACAAAAAGTTATATGCCTTTTCAAAGCTGAAAACACCTATTTCAAATGGAAACTGAACACTCTGCAAACTTAAACAATGGTTTGCAAAATGTGGTCCCCAGACTAGCAGTACCAGCATCCTCTTGGAATTTGTTAGCAATACAAATGCTCAAGCCCTACTGAATCAGAACCTCAGGGATGGAGACCTGGATCTTATGTTTTAACAAGTCTTCCATGTGATTCTGGGAGGCCTCCCAGGTGGCTCAATGATAAAGGATCTGCCTGCCAATGCGGGAGACACTGGTGCGATCCCTGGGTCAGAAAGATCCCCTGGAGGAGGAAATGGGAACCCACTCCAGTATTCTTGCCTGGAGAATCCCGTGGACAAAGGAGCCTGATGGGCTACAATCATGGGGTCACAAAGAGTCAGATATACCTGAGCGTGCATGTGTGCATGTATACATACACACACAGACACACACACACACACCCCTCAACTTATCCTGAGGCAGATTGAAGTTTGGTATCTCGACCCATATAACCAATGGAGAGAACTCTTTCCCAAAGTCATCTCTGATTTGCATCACATAAGTGAAAGAGGAGAGTGAAAAAGTTGGCTTAAAGCTCAACATTCAGAAAACTAAGATCACAGCATCTGGTCCCATCACTTCATGGCAAATAGATGGGGAAACAGTGGAAACAGTGACTGACTATTTTTTGGGGCTCCAAAATCACTGCAGATGATTATTGCAGCCATGAAATTAAAAGACGCTTACTCCTTAGAAGGAAAGTTATGACCAACCTAGACAGCATATTAAAAAGTAGAGATATTACTTTGTTAACAAAAGGCCATCTAGGCAAGGCTATGGTTTTTCCAGTGATCATGTAAGGATGTGAGAGTTGGACTCTAAAGAAAGCTGAGCACCAAAGAATTGATGCTTTTGAACTGTGGTGTTGGAGAAGACTCTTGAGAGTCCCTTGGACTGCAAGGAAATCCAACCAGTCCATCCTAAAGGAAGTCAGTCCTGGGTGTTCATTGGAAGGACTGATGTTGAAGCTGAAACTCCAATACTTTGGCCACCTGATGCGAAGAACTGACTCATTTGAAAAGACCCTAATGCTGGAAAAGATTGAGGGCGGGAGGAAAAGGGGACAACAGAGGATGAGATGGTTGGATGGCATCACTGACTCAATGGACAAGGGTTTGGGTGGACTCCGGGAGTTGGTGATGGACAGGGAGGCCTGGGGTGCTGTGGTTCATGGGGTCGCAAAGAGTTGGACATGACTGAGAGATTGAACTGAACTGAACTGAAGCTCAATTATTTTAGTACAGAACATACATACATACCCTGTAATGTGACTAGAAAATGACTTTCTGTATGGAATAGATATTTGGACCAATAAGAGTGTATGACTGTTATGCCCTTTATATAACAAGATGCCTTGAATCCTAAGACAAGAATGTGAGAAACAAAAATGTTAAATAAAATGGCAAACAAGGGATTATAACTGCAAGGCTTTCTCCCAGACAACCTATTTTATGGCACATCTAAACAGAACTTAGTTAATGAATACAGAAGTAATGTGATATGGTGTTAATGTCCTCACACCAAGAGCCAACGAGCTTTGTTTTCCTTTACTAGCTGAAAATAATCCAAAAAAACTCACTGGGATCCTTCATCATTTCGATGAGCTAAATAATACGAAAGTGGAAAATTCTACGATTCAATAAGAGCATCCAGGGCCTAAAATGTTCCAAAACCAACATATTTCTAGATGACAGAAAGGAGAGAAGGATGATACAGCCTGTATCCAAAAGGCTCCTGACAGGCTGGAAGAATGAATTAAATTGAACAAAACAGTATTTAAGGGGACAAAATTAACTTCTATTCCTGAATGAAATATACATACCCTCAGGTATAGGCTTGGGACGGCTTGACTCAGCAACAGCGTATACATACATATACATACATACATATGTATACATACATAGCAAAATATATATAAAAGAACATATGTACTTCATTTGCAGTATACATTCCATGAGTCAGCACTGTGCCCATCGTCACTGTAAAAGCAACAGTGACCTTAGAATGTCTAAGCAGAAGCAAAGGATCTAGTATCAAGACCACAGCTGTGCTCTGATCTGGACTGGGCATCCCACATCTGAAATGCCTGCACTCATTTCCAAGCCCCACACTTCATGGAATGCACAGCTGGAGTAGGACAGAAAGGATGATGCTGTGGCCAGAAACTGTGATGTCTGCAGAGCAAATGAAATACGCTCTGAGTACTAGACGAAGGAAGAGAAAACTCGGGCATGGGTGGAGGCAGGCTACGCATGCGTTCATGCTCAATCATGTCTGACTTGACCCTGTGGATTGTAGTCCAATGGACTCCCCTGTTCATGGAATTTTCCAGGCAAGAACACTGGAGTGGGTTGCCATTTTCTCCTCCAGGGGTTCTTCCCAACCCAGGGATCGAACCCAAGTCTCCTGCATTGCAGGCAGATACTTTTCCATCTGAGCCACCAGGGAAGCCCCAGAATACTGGAGTGGGTAGCCTACCCCTTTGCCAGGGGATCTTCCTGTCGCAGGAATCAAACCAGGGTTTCCTGCATTGCAGGCAGATTCTTTATCAGCTGAGCTACCAGAGGAGCCCCAAAGGCATGATAGCCGTCTTCAAGTATGTTCAGGGCTATCTTAAGGCAGAGGGATCTAAAGCACTATATGGAACTCTCCACTCCAGCATTCTTCCCTGGGAAATCCCATGAACAGAGGAGCCTGGAGGACTACAGTCCATGGAGACGCAGAGTCAGACACAACTTAGCGACTAAACAATAACAGTGGAACTTTAAGGGAGTTAAACTAATGAGTAAAAGCTGACGAACAGCCTTTGGTTCCAAAGAAGGTAAAATAACAAACTGGAAGACTTGTGATTGCTTCATGAGACAGTTTGGCTGGGCTCTAGGACGCAGTTATTCAATCAAATCTTGTAGGAGTTGCAGTAAAGCTATTGGGTAGAGATGGTTAACATTTACAATCAGTTGACTTAAACAAGGAAGATTATTCTTATTAATGTGGGTGGGCCTCATCCAATTATTGGAAGGCTTACAGTACAAAAACTGAGGTTTCGAGTCAAAGAAATTCTGCTTTGAGACTGCAATATTCACTCCTCCCTGAGTTTTTAGCCTGCTACCTTCCTTTACAGATTTCAGTCTTGCTAGCCCAAATAAATACAGACATTACATAATTTGTGCAAGTGAGTGTATGTCCTATTAGTTCTGTTTCTCTGGAAGACTATAATTGATACAGTTGCCCAAAAATGGAATGGTCTATTTCCCATTATGCTGAGTTCCCTTCAACCAAGATAGTCAAAGGCAGGTGAGGAAACCACTTTGGTTATGATAAAGAGACCATTTAAAATATGTGATTCTTGGACTTCCCTGACAATCCAATGATTGAGACTCCATGCTTTCACTTCACAGGGGTAGGGGTTTGATCCCTGGTTAGGGGACTGAGAAACCATTTGCCTCACAGAGTGGTTTTCCAGGTGCCGCTAGTGGTAAAGAACCCGCCTTCTTACAGGCGACTTGGGATTCGATCCCTGGGTCAGGAAGATCTCCTGGAATAGGAAATGGCAACCTGCTGCAGTATTCTTTAGTGGAGAATTCCATGGAAGAGGAACGTGGCAGGCTACAGTCCGTGGGGTCACAAAGAGTTAGACATGACTAAGCACGAATGCACACGCACACTTGCATATAGATATGATTCTTGATGAAATTATGTAGCATGTATAGACCACATGGTATTTTTAGTATTATTTCTCAGTAGTGTCCAACTTTTTGCAACTGCATGGACTGTAGCCCATTAGGCTCCTCTGTCCATGGGATTCTCTAGGCAAAAATACTGGAGTGGGTTGCCATTTCCTCCTCCAGGGGACCTTCCCAACTGTACATAAAGGAGACTTCATTAATGTGCATTACAAGATACCCCAGGTTAACCTGTTATAGAGAACTGTCTCTTGAGTCTTTAAATTTTATACTAATTCTATACCTCTGGCTGGCTGATGTTTCTTTATTTAGGTTTTAAGGTGAATGACCTGGTGCTATTTGTTTCCATCAACCTGATTGTGAATCTAAAGGTGCAGTTGAAATGTCAATTTTTCTTGCTATCCTCAGAAAAGATTGCTGCAAATCTACTCTATGATTCTCATTCTTTTCAGTTTATATTACAAATAGCTTATTATTTTTTTGCAACCTATGTCTTATAATAAAGCAGTGCTGAAAAATTAAATAGAAGAAAATTCAGTTGCCATATAGGCTACAAAAATGATTTGCCGGTGGTGATTTTTAAGTTTGATTCTAAATAGATTTATGAAGAATGGCACTTGGAAGACATGGTTCAAATTTTGCTATTTAAAGTATCTTGAAATTATAGGCTTACTCTCCCTAACATTTCAAAAAGTGTAGAGCTTAGGCTCTTAGGGGTATAGCAGTGATAAAAGCTTTCACAATCATTTCTATAAAGCAACAGTTTTCTCTCTCCAATGGTTCTCTAATATACTTGTAGAAGGAAGGCAATGGAAAACCAAGAATAAAAATAGCTGAGGTCTCCACAATTGGGCTTCCTGCCTACTTTCCCTGTTCAAAGAAGAAAGGAGACACCATCTTGCAATAGAGGCTTCATAGACAACTGGGCTTCTCCAGTGACAGTTGGCATTTGATGACCACATAGTCCAACTCAATTTATTCAGTATATTGAGGATACTGTCTTCATCTGCTCTGGGGACATAATAAAGAGCAGAAAGAGCTACTCTGCCTTTTTAGAATGTATATGAATCCTGTACCATGAGCAAGCTATTCTAGAACACAGAGTTGGTATTAAACACATACTTGTTGAATGAATAATTGAATGAATGAACAAAAGCATAGTTTAAGATTATAGGGAGACACATAGATACATGTGGGCCTCCCTGATGACTCAGATGGTAAAAGATTCTGCCTGCAATGCAGGGGACCTGGGTTCAATCCCTGGGTTGGGAAGATTCCCCAGAGAAGGAAATGGCAACCCAGTCGACTATTGTTGCCTCCAGAATTTCATGACTGAGGAGCCTGTCAGGGTATAGTCCATGGTGTCACAAAGAGTCAGACAAGACTGAGTAACTAACACTTTACAGATACATATATTTATATATACTTTTGAGAAGCCTGTCTATCAAAAATGTGTAAATGTTTAAAACTTTAATTTTTTAATAAGGATAAAATTTGACTATCAAAAAATTCTATAACATACCATACTTCCTTCTCCAATGAGGCATAAGTTCAAATTATTTTTGCAAACCCACCTCCCTTTTTGACTCTTACATAATGATCCTAAAAAAATATCCCAACTTAACGTGCATTCATTTCACACAATTGAAAGTGCAAATTCCTTCAGTAGAAAATCTACAACCTTCCGATAGTCTGTAACGGTATACATTCAGTGGAAGGACACTCACAGATGGCTAGTGGCCTGAGTGTATCCATCCAGCCCCCTGTGATGGACAGCCAGGAAACTGACCATACTGCTCTTCCAAACACACATGTCAAGGAACACAGGGGAAGAACTGCACAGATATTAATAACAAGAGCATGATATGACTTCCCTGGTGGTACAGTGCATAAGAATCTGCCTGCCAATGCAGAGGACACGGGTTCCACCCCTGGTCTGGGAAGATTCCACATGCTGTGCAGCAATTAAGCCTGTGCTCTGCGCCACAGCTACTGAAGCCTGCACGCCCTCGAGCCCAGGCTCCGCAACAAGAGAAGTCACCACAGTGGGACGCCTGTGCTCCGCAACTAGAGAGTGGCCCCGCTCTCCGAAACTAGAGAAAGCCTGTGTGCAGCAACGAAGACCCAGGGCAGCCAAAAATAAAATTAATTAATTAATTAATTTTTTAAAGAATATGATAATATTTGGAGCATATTTTATATCACACTTGTACTTTTTCAAAGCACCTTCACAACCAGATTGGCATCACAGAAAAAAAAAAAAAATAGATGTATCATTTGACAGATGAATGAAAAGAGAGAGTGATGGGTGGTTTGAAGTTTAAACCCCAATCCTGATAGTCAGTTCAGTTGGGCACTTTTTAAAAAAAATTAGATCATATTGACAGAATATGGTACATCATATTCTTCTTTAATAACAGCAATAAAAAATGTATTCTTTAGCAGGAGATGATTCACTAGTCTTCTTACGTTTGACCCAAAGCTGTAAGAAATGGAATACTGCATTATGGGGGAATGTCCATATTACACAGGTTGCTGACAGTGTTGACTGAATTCACTGGCAACTTATCTAGGACTCCCAGGGGCCTTTGTCATGTATTGGTAATTCACTGATTACTGAAAATCTCTGATAAAAATAAACTCTTTAGTTTTTTTTTTTTTTAACAAAATTCATATCACAAAATTGTAATGATGTTTCTAACATAAAGTGTTTGAAAAGAATAGGGTATTACAAAATGAAAGCATTTAGTAGCAAAGTTGCAAAAGCCTCACAGTCATAAACTGGGCTTCATGAAGCCTTGGTTGTGACTCTATGGAGGCAGATGATCTAGGTAATAATCTTTCTCATATATATAAATATATATATTTTGTGACCCTATGGACTGTAGCCCGCCAGGCTACTTGGTCCATGGAATTCTCCAGGCAAGAATACTGGCGTGGTAGCCATTCCCTTCTACAGGTGATCTTCCCAAACCAGGGATCAAACCCAGGTCTCCTGCATTACAGGCAGATTCTTTACTGTCTAAGTCATCAGGGAAGTCCTCTCTCTCATATGTATGTATAAGAGTTTTACATATTTTCTTTTTCAAGGCTGAAATTAGCTATTT
Source organism: Muntiacus reevesi (assembly GCF_963930625.1). Classification (NCBI taxonomy): domain Eukaryota; kingdom Metazoa; phylum Chordata; class Mammalia; order Artiodactyla; family Cervidae; genus Muntiacus; species Muntiacus reevesi. The sequence continues at coordinate 39,310,116 of NC_089249.1, read as the reverse complement.
CAGGCTGCCTTGTCTTCATAATATAACTACTTTCATTTTTAATGGGATGGAGGATATTATGGCTGTTTTTCTGAAACCACATCAATTTTCAAAGGCAGCGTGAACAACAAGGACGCGTTTGCACTGGAATTTTGGCTTCAAGGCCAGTACCACCTTGAAAATTTGGCTGATTTCCCCAAACCCATAAGTTGGAGAAATACCAGTAATAAAAAGGGGAATTACAAGGATGATTTACAATTTTCTTCCCTCCCTTTCCTCAGAGTTGGTCTTTGTCAGTTGCCAAGAAAACAAGATCAAAATGGAACCAGCTAGCGACTGATAATTAACTACAGCGAAGTATTTCAGTGAGTAAATTAACTATCAGATAAAAATAAAGGACAACTGAATTCTAATAATATATTTAAACAGAAAAAAACCAGGACAGAGATATGCCCTTTTGCCGTTGAAAAACAGTTCTTGATTTTGTTTGTTCTGTTTTCCAGTATAGTTTCTTCCTAATTATATTTTTTTAAGAGAAAAGTTTAAGAATTGGTCACTGCCAGTCTACAAAAATGTTTACCCACCAATAAGCAACTGATTTTTATGATTTTAATTTTTTCTTTCCTCTTCTTTCTTTCCTTTCCATTTTCTAAACCCTTATAAGCATGATTCCTCATTTTTGCTTGACTTCCTGGGCATGTAAGAAAGCTCAGCGTGACTTAAGTCTTGCATAGAAGTCTGAGTTTTTGTATATTTCCCTAGGTATAGCCTTCCCCGGTGACTCAGCAGTAAAAGAATCCACCTGCAATTCAGGAGCTTCAGGAGATGTGGGTTCAATCCCTGGGTCGATCCCCTGGAGGAGAGCATGGCAGCCCATTTCAGCTTCTTGCCTGAAGAACTCCATGGACAGAGGAGCCTGGTGGCCTATAGTCCAAACGGTTGCAAAGAGTCAGACATGACTAAAGCGAGCTAGCATGCACACATAGGTATACACCTGCAATTTGAAAACACCCTTTTATTCCTCTTGGGGTGGAACAACTGAAAGAAAATCAACTTGTTTTGGCTGTTTGCCTCTTTCTGGTTTTCCATCTTTGCAGGTAAAGGAAGGTATAAAAGCTCCAAAGCCACATTACCATATTTTATGACAAGAGAACAACTATTTTCCCAGCCCCATTGAAACATCTCAATGCCACTTTCCTCTCTTTGATCCAATCCACTAAAAAAAAAAAACAATTACTTCTCTAACCATCAACTAACTGCACAATAACCAATGGACCTCATTGCTGGTAATCTTTAAATTTCAACAACTACTTAGGTAAGGCATCTTCACACACACACACACACACACACACAAACACACACACACACACACACACAGACTTCTTCCAGGAGCCATGGAAGTTCTGCACCCACCTGAAACACAATCTGTCCATCTTTTTACCTAAACAAATAGCTAAAGAAAATTTATCATTAAGATTATACTGTATAGTCTTAGGACAAGAATAAACAAGAACTTGAAGAGCTGATTGGCTCTTAAGTAGGTAAAGTACAGGAGTCAGTGCTCACATCATGTGATGCACACAGCTGAACCTGCTTGTTCCTGGAACTGTACCCGATGCCTAGGTGTTATAGAAGCCACAGATCGACTTGCTATATCTTCATGAAGAGTCCCTTTTGGTCACTGATTTTTAGAGAAAATAATTTTTATATTCAAACAAGCATGGTATGTTAATATTCACACATTACTATTAATAATTTAATACTAATATTATAAACACTATTTTAGTTAATATTATATATTACTATTGATATCAAATTTTGCCTATACTTATATAATCAATAAAACATGCAATAGAATTACATGACTGTAATGAGATGCTTGTATGACCCAATCCTTTAGATCTTTCTCCTCCTTTTATTTATTTAGTTTTTCAAGATTTTTTTGATGTGGCCCGTTTTTAAAGTCTTTATTGAATATGTTACAATATTGTTTCTGTTTAATGTTTTGGTTCTTCAGCCTCAAGGTATGTGAGACCTTAGTTTACCTATCAGAGGTCAAACCCACACCCCCTGCATTGGAAGGCAAAGTCTTAACCACTGGATCACCAGGGAAGTCCCCCTCTCCTTCTTTTGTAAAGTACCTTGGAGACAATGTTTAAGAAGCATCCATCTACACTGTTCATTATAAATGAAGGATATCAGTTCAGTTCAGTTCAGTCCCTCAGTCGTGTCTGACTGTTTGCAACCCCATGAATCGCAGCACGCCAGGCCTCCCTGTCCATCACCAACTCCTAGAGTTTACTCAAACTCATGTCCATCGAGTTGGTGATGCCATCCAGTCATCTCATCTTCTGTCGTCCCCTTCTCCTCCTGCCCCCAATCCCTCCTAACATCCGGGTCTTTTCCAATGAGTCAACTCTTCGCATGAGGTGGCCAAAGTACTGGAGTTTCAGCTTTAGCATCAGTCCTTCCAATGAAGGATATAGACTGGTGTAACTACTTGGGTAAAGAAAAAGTTCTAAAACATACTATAGCATTAAGGAAATTGACCTACCTAAGACACCACTGATATTGTTTTTACTTAATACATTAATTATATGTGATTTCATAAATATAACTCAGCCATAAAGGACACATGCATATTAAAGCAGTATCCAATGCTCATTGGAAGAGTTATGTTTAAAATCAGCATTGTCCTTGCCTGTCCTACTTGAAGATAAAATGAAAAGAACTTCTCAAAACTTTTTATAATTAAGACAGAGGGAAAATCAAACAAGAGCAAGAGAAGGGAAGAAAAAAATAAATCTCTTTGTGCCAAGGGAAACGATATCACATGCTTGTTTGTGTTTGGCACCCCAATTTACAGTCCAGCAATCTGAGTCTATGAACTTAGGCCTTCACGGATGAGTGAATCAACTGGCTTTTGAATTAGAGAACAAGGGTTACTCCATTAACTTTGAGACTAGCCCTTTCAAGAAATATATTTAGCTAAGGCACACAATATTTCAGTCCTAAAATGAGAATGCCAACTGTGAAACGGAATTGAAAATTTCAGTTGTTTCTGTTCTGGCTCCTCCCACACATACTACCCATTTGAATACTGCGAATTCAGGAAGCATTTACATAATAAATATGGTGTGCATTCTAGGTTTTACGACAGGTCTTTTTGCTTTCATTACTTGTCACATTAGAGGCTGATGCAAACATGTGAGGAAAATCTATGTCCTACATGCCATGTTATTACTGGCTGCCTTATCCTTAGCCAGAGAAGAAAAACATTTGCTCTGCTGGGGCAACAGAAAAAGGAAAGGGTTGGGAAAACTCGGGGCTTCCCTTGACTCTACACTTTGAAGCATCCATACAGTGCTCCCCATGCTGAACCAGTGAGTTCACTAAGCCAAAAAGATCACTTGAAGACAGAACTGCAAGAACTGCCAAAACTAGACAGAAGGAAGAAGAATCTTCCTGATCCAGAAGACCCTGTAAATTCTGCAATACACATACACACAGAGACATACCCCATGTGTTTGGTAATTAACACATTATTAAATTTCACTCGTGGTGATGCGTCTAATGTCAACCTGTCAACCAAAGTGTTCTGGTTACCGTTAAAGTCTGTTTTAAACATGGAGGGCTTATCTGTTACCTGGGCTTAGGAAGCCATCAACTACATACCAGAAGCGCTTTCAAATTTAGGAGGTTTAATTTATTAAGGACACCAAAATATTTCTGGCTGTTTTTCCCCAAGATTTCCAAGATATTAGCCAGGAGAAGTATTGTTATGATCATCAGTGGTCAAGCTGTAATTGACATAGACCAGACTGTGGATTTAAGAGGAGAGAGACAGAAAAAGTGTGTGTGTATGTGTGTGTGTGTGTGCTGAGCAGTGATACAGAATTTTTTTATTATAAGTTTTCTGACTTTTACTGAAAACCCAAATACTCACTTGAGTAGAAATATATCTTTATATGTTTTCAATAGACAACTAACCAATTTAAAAGGCACACCTTGAAAACTGTAATATACTTGAGCGCTTACTCTGTGCCGGATACTGATCTAAAAAACTTGTGTATAATATCTCACTCAGTTCTAACAACAACTCTTTGAGATAGGCCCTATTATAATCTTTGTATAATTGCAGAAGCAGAGAATTTAAGTGCCGTGTCAAAGTTGCCAAGTTCACACAGCTCATAACGTGTAGAACTGGGAGTCAGACCCAATAGTAGGACACTGGGGCTCTTGGACTTGACTCCAGGCCACCCGGGCCGCTGTTAGCAAACAGACAGTTGGTCTTATTTACCCTAAGTGCCTGGGCTTCCCTGGAGACTCAGAGTGTACAGAAGCTGCTTGCAATGCAGGAGACTTGGGTTCGATCCCTGGGTCAGGAAGATCCCCTAGAGAAGGAATTGGCTACCCACTCCAGAATTCTTGCATGGAGAATCCCATGAACAGAGGCGCCTGGTGGGCTACAGTCCAAGGGGTCTCAAAGAGTTGGACATGACTGAGTAACTAAGCATACTAAATTCCAAATTGGTATTGAGTGTGGGGGATAGCAGATAGGCTATGGCAGACTTGAAGCCTCTGAAGCAATTCACACAGTTGTTGTTCAGTTGCCAAGTCGTGTCTGACACTTAGACCCAGGTTCAAAGCAGAGACACTCAGTTTCTACCACACCAAGGTCACCTGCTGCCCCGCCCTTCCTAGGAATACATCTCCTGCTGTGTGTTTGGTGAGAAATGGATTGTTTGAGCCCACAAGTAGATCATGGTCATTTGGGGAGGCATTTGAGTAAGTGAGGAGCCGAATACATTCCAGAAGGTATAATTTCTTGCAGACTTAAAAAAAAACAAAAGTTACTTACAAAACAGATACAATCTGTACAATAGGAAGATGAAGGTAGAGTGCAATGACAAGGCAGAGACTGAGCTATCCATATTAATAAAGAACTAGAATAAATATGAATTCACCATGGCTAGAGTCTGGTTTCAAAGCTGATAGGTTATCAAGTCCTCTGAGGTTGTTTTCACTGAACTCTGGGAAAAGGTCTCAGAACTGACTCCCATACATAAGTTAAACCAATACTTCTTTTTAAATGGGAGGTGTGGTTACAAGGTCTCGGGAAAACAGTCTCATGTTGAAATAGGAAAACACTGCCTGTTTATAGATGACAGACAAAAAGGCAATTGTTTAAAGGCATGTGGTCTATCACTGTCATCTTCCCCTAAATGAAAATAAACACCCATGGCAGAATGTATATAAGGTAGAGTGAGAAATCAGTCCAAAGAAGAGTTATTAATCAAGAATCATAGGATTTAAGACTTGGGAAGGACCTTAATTAACAAGTTCCACTTCTGCACTTTCCATAAGTTAAAACCAAGGTCTGCAGAATGTGGACTTCTTGGGCAGGTATTATCTTCAAGCTCTGGGCGTGAGGGCTCATTCCCTGAGGGTATGGAGCATGAAGACAAGAGAATAGTATGTGGAAGCTGGAAGCTCCGATCTTTGAGAGGTAGGCCAGCTGCTTAGGGTCAACAGAAAAGTGGCAGGAAAGCCAAGCAGGGTGATGTAATGGGAGCCTGGGAAGGCAGGCGTTTTAGGAAAGAGTAAGTAGTAGTGTTAAACGGTAACAAGAGTTCTAAGAAGATCAGAGCTGGGAAAGATTCATTAGATTGGTTGGCTATTGATCAATGGTGTGTGTGTGGTCAGTCATGTCCAACTCTCTGCAACCCCATGGACTGTAGGCCAACAGGCTCCTCTGTCCATGGGAGTTTTCAGACAAGAATACTGGAGTGGGTTGCCATATCCTCCTCCTGGCGATCTTCCCGACCCAGGGATCAAACCCTCATCTCTTGCGTCTCCTGCATTGGCAGGTAGATTCTTTACCACTGGGTCACCTGGGAAGCCCTCACCTTTGTAAAATCAGTTTCAGCAGTATGATCACAGTGAAAGTTGTTTAAGCAATGAACAGGAAGTCAAAAAAAAGTTAAGACACTGAGGCCAGAGTCCATGTTCAATAACCTTGGAGAAAAGAAAAAGATGGAGTAGTGGACAAAGAAATGCTTAGGGGAAAAGGTCAGTAGAGAATGAGAGGAAGCCTTGAAACAAGGATTGAAACTATTTTGGGGGAGACAAAGCCAACTGAGGTCTATGCTCTGATGGGTCAGCCTTGACAGAAGGAGATACCCAGTTTGTTCAGAGATAATACAGATGAAAAAGCCGTGGTTATAGGGTACACAGGCTTCCCAGGTGATGTTAGTGGTAAAGAACCTGCCTGCCAATGCAGGAGACGTAAGAGATGCAGGTTCAATCCCTGGGTCAGAAAGATCCCCTGGAGGAGCGCATGGCAACCCATTCCAGTATCCTTACCTGGAGAATTCCATGGACAGAGGAGCCTGGTGGGCTACAGTCCATAGTATCGCACAGAGACAGGACTGAAGCAACTCAGCATGCAGCACGCATACGGTACAGAAAGTAAGTGATTCTCTCAACTGTATTTTTATTTTCGTGATTCACTTTCCAAAGCATGTAGACTTACTTTTGGTGATGGCATAAGGTTTAAAAATTCCCCTTTCCTTATTGCCTATGTTAAATTGTGAATGAATAGATGTTAAACAATGAGCTCTGAGCCTTGATCCCTCACTGGTGAAAATTCAGGCCAGCTCTTGTGGGCAGAACGAATTTTCCCACACACTGCCTCACCCTCCTCCTCCACTCACTGAAACAGTTTCCTCATTCTCCAGATCCTTCCACCAGCCACAAAAGTTAGGTTCTCACACTATCAGGAAGGCTTCCCAAGCAGCGCTAGTGGTAAAGAACACGCCTGACAATGCAGGCAGCATAAGAGACACGGGTTGAATCCCTGGGTCAGGAAGATCCCCTGGAGGAGGGCATGGCAACCCACTCCAGTATTCTTTCCTGGAGAATCCCAATGACAGAGGAGCCTGGCAGGCTACAGTCCATAGGGTCACAAAGAGTCGGACACGACTGAGTCAACTTAGCATGCATGCAAGCAAGCATGCATGCTTGCGATCAGAAAACTAAGATGAATAGGGAGGAGTTTAACAATCTTAGAGCTTGTGAAGGCTGGCAGTTTCTTAGCCTTGCCAACTGTCTATTACTTTCTTTACCTGATTTCTGCCAAAGGCCAAAGCAAATAGCAAGTGGGAGAAAAGGGTGATGGCAGAGAAGAGCCCTCTCAAGAAAATTATAAGAAAAAGAGAGAGAAAGACTCAGAGTCGGCAGTATTTACTGCTGAAATGAAACCAGAGAGCCAATTTGGAAAGAGAGGTTGGTTACAGAATTAATGACTGCTCATATGTGTCTGGGATATGAATTTGAGCAAACTTCATGAGACGGTGGAGGACAGAGATGCCTAGTGGGCTACAGTCTATGGTGTCACAAAGAGTCAGACATGACTTAATGACAGAACAACAACAACAACATAAGTGTTTGGATGACCTGTTGTATCGGATGATCTGAACAGGCTTCTCTCTACAAACACACATGCACTATGTCTGTTAGAGTCCTCTCTTGAGAACCAAAAGCTCAGTGAACAAAATCAATTATGAGTCTTTCTTCCAGTAAGAGACCAAAGCAACATTCTCTGAAAAACCACGTTACCCTGGCATTTTAGCAACACTTGCTTAGCACTCTTTAATTATAAAATCTGAGATCTGTTTTTCAAATTGGACTAGATACATTTTTCACTTCCACCATTTTGTCCTTCACCTGAGAGGTCTGCAAACATTTCCTCAGGTGTGGAACACTAAAGGCTCTCATTTACTGAGGAGCACCACAATCTGGTCATTTAAATTGACCCTAGAGGTGCTGGCAATATGTTTCCCTTGAGGTCAGGCACATTCCAGCCTTCACAGTCCTCCCTGATTTTAGACGTGTCAAGTGACAATGAAATGGAGCAGAACTCTATGGTCCTTCCCCCATGTCCTCTGCCTGCCTTTTGTCTGTGGAAAAACTAGCCAAATACGTTTAATTAGAGAAGTGAGAATATGCAGAAACAAAGAAAAATAGTCAAAGGAGACCAAATAACAATAATGTCGTCATTAAGCAAAGTCAAGGACCCCTAGTTCCCTTCTTAAGGGTTGTAGATAATATTCTGAGGCATATCCTGTGAGCTCGTCTAGATACTGAAAGCTTTACCAGGTGGAGAGTTAAGTACAGGATGCCCAGACTGTAGCCGTGACATAAGCTGTCGCAATTCCAAGAACTGGCCTCAAGGAAATGGAAACAAACTGACCTGGGAACTGAAAATTAACTGTACTAAAAACAATCAAGATGATGCTGATCAGACCATCGATGATCAATTTCAGGATGACTGTCAGAGCTGACTGTGTGGTTTCTGCATGTAGCCCCCTCCCTCTGTCTATAAAAATTCATGTGCCCTGATTGGGGTGCAGAGGAGTCAGCCTTTAGACAGATGTCCTCTCTCCCTTCCTGGTTGCCAGAATCCAAAATAAGGCAAACTTTCCTTTCCACCAATCTGGCCTCTTTATTGACTTTTGAGCAGTGAGCAGTCGAACCCTGCTTTGGATAACAATAGTAGAATTCTTCTCCTTGTAAAGACGCATTTATTCAGCACTCAACACATGCTTGACATTGAGTCGGTTGCTGAGCATATAGAGATTGATGAGATATTACATTGGCCCCTCAGGATCTCATTTAGACAAAAAAAAAAAAAAAGAGCAAATGTACGTTTTAATTTCTCCAATCCTATTTCTCTGGAATTCGGAATCCTTCCTTGGAATATCAAGACCTCTGACATATCCATTGCCTTGTGTATTATCAACAGCGCTGCTTTACCATAAAGAAGCAAATGAGGACATAAAACCTGATTATGCAAAATGAAAATCTGAGTTAAAGAGAAAGATGCTTCATCTAATAGAGCCACACAGGAGAATAGGAGATATGCCAACCGCCCCCTCCCACCACCCCCCTCACCTTCCCCCCCCCACCCCCCCACCCCCGGTAACAAAGCGCAGTAACAAAGACACACACAGACACACACACACTACAATCACAACAAACACCTTACCTGACTTGCCCACGCCTGCTCTCCCAAATATTGCCAGTTTGACCTCTGCACTTTTAGCCATGCTGGATGCTGGTAGACAATTCACTGTGGTTCAAACTAAAGAGCTGAGAAGATCTTTTTGTTTCCAGCCCTGGGATTCACCATATCATGGTAAATCTGCAATCCTTAAACAAAAGAGATTTGGGAATTCACTGGAGAAAGTGACTGGAGAAAGAACTTCGTATTTATTAAGCGTCTTCTATGTGCCAGAATCATTGACTTGATCAGCATCTTCCCTGTGGATCGCCACCACACTCCTGCAAGAGGGCTCAAGCGATTTACTGTAAACCATTCAACTAAAAAATAATAGTTCCAGGACTTGCTCTTCAATCTGTCTGGTTCTAAAACATACTTTTTTTTTTTTTTTTTTAACACAAGATAGCATTTTCAAAAGCACTTCCTCAAAGAATGTTTTATGTCAGTAATTGATAACAAATCCTTGTCTGTGAATACATGTATTTACCATGTGCCTGTAAACACTCAATATACAAACACACACATGACGGAGACAGTCACATTTGGAATTCGATTTCCCTTTGGGCTGACTAATACACATTCCTACTAGCTAACCCCACTATAACATGATTGAATTTGCCTTTCAAGGTTTAAGTTTTATCTCCATTCACTAGGTCACAAGGTCAAGTCATGTAACAGATACCCACGTTCCTAAAATTGATACATAACATATACATATGTTTACATTTTCCTAGGCACAGTGCCCTGGAACACAAAAGATAAATGCTGTTATAACAACCTCAAGTACATTAGTTTATGGCATTGTCATAACACTTGGGTGCTCAGTCATGTCTGACTCCTTGTGACCCCATGAACTATAGCCGCCCAGGCTCCTCTGTCCATGGGATTCTCCAGCCAAGACTACTGGAGTTGGTTGCCATTTTCTCCTCCAGAGGATCTTCCTGACCCAGGGATCAGAAACCCGGTCTCCTGCAAGTCTCCTGCTCTGGCAGGCAGATTCTTCACCACTAGCACCACCTGGTAAATGACATTATGTAAGCGTAAGCTTCCCAGGTGGCACTGGTGGTAAAGAATCTGCCTGCCAATGCAGGAGATGTAAGTGATGCGGGTTCAGTCCCTGAGGACCCCCTGGAGGGGAGCACTGCAACCCACTCCAGTATTCTTGCCTGGAGAAAACCCTGACAGAAGACCCTGGCAGGCTACAGTCCGTAGGGTCACACGGGTCGGACAAAACTGCAGTAGCTTAGCACAGATGCAAGCCCACTTTATACTATGGGTGCTTTAGGAATGACGCCAAGGTCCTTGGTACCACGGAAATGTAAAATTGGAGTCTTGGAGTTAATGAAAAAAAAATTCTCCAACCATCACAGGAGCCCTTTCATATGACCAGGCAACCATCTAATAACCACTCAGGGTCTAATTTACCACTTCCTGGGGTGGGGGGAGGAGGAGCATAACATCAGCTTTTTCTTTTCTTTCACTCAGAGCCCTTCAAGTACCTAGCAATTACTCGGAGGCTTGGTCCCATTCTAGACTTCTACTTCCTTGGAAAGTGAGACCCAGTCTCTTCCTTGGTTCTACATGGAGACATCTGTTCTTGTTTATGCTTTTTGACCCTCACCTTCCGTCTTGACCATATACAGCTCCCTTCTCTGGCATTTGCCATTTTAATCACTCTAGAAACATGGCATCCTCTGCATTCAACCCCTTGAAATGTGACTTGACAAATGATCCAGCACAAGTTTCATGGGATTCTTCCTCTTCTTCATCAAGGCATGCTGGTTATATTCCAGCACAATCACTCATATTAAGGCTCACATTTTCACATGAACTGTAGGCTCCCCCACTCTGAACTTCTGCAATCGATGTTTTCATCTTAAATACAAGACTTCACGTTCAAGTCTGTTATCTAAACATATGAACTGCTCCTGCCAGGGTTTTGGCATCTACAAATTTTCTAAAAGAGCTTTTCCAGAGAAAGAAAAAAAGTAAAAGTTCTTCTGAAAAAGTATTTCTACAAAGAGATTAACATGTAATTGTTTCCTTCCCTATGCATCTAAACCATTGACCTCTGCCTCACAAATTCTGTATTTGCTGACTTTCACAGTGTCAGAGCTTCCTCCGAAGGACAGAAAGGTCAACATTAGCATTGGCTGTTGTTTACTTCATCAAAATAATGAAAAAACTCCTTAGTGATCATTAGTAGCACAAAACGTAGTTGTAACATCTGTAATTTGTCCAGTCCCACACTTGCGGCTAAAGATAAAAGAATTCCGTTGTCATTTTATGTGCATTCATTAAGAAAAGGCCTCTATGTTTAAAGTTCAGTGCTTCATCACAGAAGCATCACAGAAACATAATCTATTGAGATATATTAACTAAATGAATTCTAAATAAGAATGGCAAGCATTTCTTTGAAACATAGAACATGCAAGTGTCTGGAGCTTGTATAAACAACAATTTGTTATTTCATGCAGGACTTCTCATTCCCATGCCCATAAAAATCCAAATAATTTACTATCTGATTTATGCTTCAAGAGAGTAGCCATCAAATGTGATTTAAAAAAAAAAAAAAAACCACACACTTGTTAAGTCAAGTTTTTCAGTAATTCCCAAATGGCCTCAGAGGCAGAGGAATTTCACATAAGAAAGAGAAATCATGTGGGTTGAATGTTTCATATATAACGTAAAAAAGATACAGCTAGTTAGTGTCAATTTTAGGTTATGTTAAGAAAAACCCCTTAAAGGGAGACACAAAACTGACATACATCTTTGAACATTTTCTCACATGAATATGTGAAAAAGTTACATTTGATAAAGACAGGAAGCAAAGATGAATGTGTCAATTGTGTTAATAAGGGACCTATTGCCAAGTCTCTGATGTTCAAAATAATTCATGATCCAAGACCTTCCATGACAAGGATGGAAGAAAACATTTGTTTTCATGTTGTTGGGCAGAAGTATTCTGTCTGGGTCTCGAAGCTGCCGTTCAGTTTTTAGGTGGACAGTGTTTTAATAGGACAAAAAATTTCTCAGTTCCTATCACTACTAAAGATAAAATCACAGGTAAGAGGTTCATTTGACAGATTAAAAGTGAATTGATCTTTTTCCTAAACAGAAAGGTACCAAAAGAAAGCTTAGGAAGACTCCAAATTCTGTTATTACTAATGCATGCATTGATTCATCCCACAATCATGCTAATCGCAAATGGTCATCTTCAAAGAGCTTGCAGACCAATAGGCCTATGACATTTAGTTCACTATAAGCTGATCTTATTTATTAAAAAAACGATTTATTCATAATAAATCCCTAAACTATTATACTTACAAGCATCTTTATAAGGTAATAGTTGTTTCAACTTCTGTGTTCATGGTCTCATCAAAATAAAGTGCAGGTGTTTAGGGAAACAAAGACTCTAATCTGACGGTGGGGCTGAGATTCTCTTTGGGCCACTCCTTCTCTAGCTCTGAAACCAAGTTTTGCCAGTCTCATTACCAGGAATTGTCCCTCATTTTATCACAACGCAGCATGCACAGGGAGGAGGACGACTGTAGGAGACCCCTGGCTACAGCGTTGCTCAGAAAGCAACAGGTATCCTGGAATGATAAACAAGCCCATCGTGGACTGCAGGTCATTTGCTCTCAATCTAGGCAGAGAATGGAACCTGAGTCTAAAGAGCATTTCTGGTCTCAGCCCCTTGACGCTGTCAAGCCCCTGGCGCTGGCGCTCAGATCACCCTCTCGGCGACCCCCAACCCCCGCCTGGGAGGACCCAGGGACCAGGAGGACCGCCCCAGAGGCCAAGCGTTCAGGGGCTCCGAAGGGTCTGCAGGAAGTCATCCCGAAAGGGCCACCTGGGCACGTGCGTTACACTCACCTGTTCACACTCTCCAGGCCCGGGAGAGCCGCGGTCCCCTGGCAAGTTCGGAAGCGGTTCCCCGGGACCGCTAACCCTCCCACGTTGCGCAGCGCAGTCTGCGGGGGGCGTTTCCCAGCCGCTGGGCTGAGATCGTGGGTGGGAGCGGCGGCAAGTGCTGGCGGAGCGGCCGGGGACTCCTCGCTGCCGCTCGCTCCGACTAGCGGCCGAGGGACTGCGGCAGGACGCGAGCTCAGCCCGGGAGGCCGCCGGGATGCTGCAGTGCGGCGCTCCGGCGCCCCCTACCGGCACCAGCGCCCCGCTCCCCACGCGAGGCCGCCTCCGGCTGCAGAGTGGAGCATCCATCCATATACCCGCCTTCGCTGCACCCGAGACACTTTCCGCTTGGCCCCACTCAGTTCCCGGCCTCTGGGTTCTCACAGAAGGACCTCTTCCCTTGGTTAAAACCTCGCGTGTGAAAGCATGCGTGATGTTTTCTATTCCCTACTTCAAACCATCCTTTAGAGGCATGTTTAATTATCCCCATGAGACCCAAGAGGAAACTGAGGATGAAGAACTTTTCCTGGGGCTTTCCGGATGGCTCAGCGGTAAAGAATCCTCCTGCAATTCAGAAGGCGCAGGGTCGATCCCTGGGGTGGGGAAGATCCCTCGGAGAAGGAGATGGCAACTCACTCCAATATTCTTGCCTAGGAAATCCCATGGACGGAGGAGCCTGGCGGGCTATAGTCCAGGAGGTCAAAGAGTCGGATACTTGTCCCCAAGGCTAGTAAATGGTTGGAATGAAATTCAGGCCGGGTTGGAAGCTGAGATGCTAGAAGAGACATACATACTGAATTTAATGGAAATTCATATCTGTATATTTGAGAAAGTTCCAAAAGCTTCACACTCTCCTTACAAGATCGGCAAATAACGGTTGTATTGAAGTCACTGTCCATCATCCTCGAAACCTAGCAAACACAATTAATATTCGTGCTATGCTAGACCACCTTTCATATCTCTTATCTTACTTGGTATTTATACCCTCCTTGAGGTAAGCACTCATATTTAAAATTATTATCCTTTCAGAGATGAGGAGATGCATTTCAGAGAGGCTGAATGATTTTCCAAAGACTATGACACTTCTGGTTAGAGGAGCAGGAAACACCTAGGTTATTTTTTCCCTTTGAAACCTAGGTATCTTTTAGCAAGATACCAGGAGGGCTCCAGGAAACTATCACATAGAGCAGACAGGTATCGAGCTGAGTGTAAAATCTGCGGTGTGTTCTTGAGGCTGTTCCCTGGGGCCAGCTCACCTGAAAAGTCACTGCGGCCATGAGTTGTGGACCACACTGGCCAGAGCAGTTGGGTCTGGGGCAGAGGCAGGAATCTCCTTGCAGCTTAGGAGTTGTCCTAAGAATTCTTTGAGAAATCTCAAATACTGTCTCCTCTGTGACTTTTCTCATCACAAACGTATGTCCTGCTGCTAAATACACACTTGGGTTAGATGACCCAACTCTATGTCTCCTAGCACCCCGTGCTCCATCATCATATTTGCACTGTACTCATTTTTATTTCTTAGCCTTTTCCATGAAACTTTGACCTTCCTGAATGTAAGGATGTTGCATAATTGTCTCTGTGCTTCCAGGCTCTCCGATCATGGTGGCACATAGTGGGTGTTCAAAAAACAGTTGAGTGAATGAAAAAAACAAATTGGGACTATGCATATTGGATTTATTTGCATATGCTTAATTTGGGATAGAATAGCTAGTAAGAAGTTGAACATATGAGTCTGAAACTCAGGAAAGAGGTCTGAGAGAGAGATTGGAGTGTCTCAGCATACAGGAACTTTTCAAAGTCTCTGTTGTGGAAAGAATGATCCAGGTAGATTATATGGAATTTTATAGAAATCCAGTTACATGGAATTCTGCGGCTTTAAGGTGTTTAGGTTTCACATGTTACCTTCTTCACCTATCAAACCCTGTATTCATGGAAAGAAAGAAAAAAGAAAGAGAATTCACTCAGTCGTGTCCGACTCTGCGACTCCATGGACTGTCCGTCATGGAATTTCCCAGGCAAGAATACTGAAGTGGGTTGCCATTTCCTTCTCCAGTATTCATGGAAGGAGTTAACAAAAAGATCTGTATTTACATATCTATATGTAGATACCTATTTTCCTACTTACAGAGACTTAAGTTGAACTCCTACTTTGCCACGCTTATCTAATTGGAATTATTGAAGAGGGTCCAAGCCAGGCTACTTTTGTAACAGTTGTGGGAACTTGTCTACAGAATCTGTTCTCTCCATCCTCCTACTTAGCCCATGTAGGTAGGCCAGCGATCTCCTTTCGATTCGGGAAGCACTTCCAGGCATACCTGCCACTCTTGACGTGCTGTGCCCACAGAGGTGAAGTAGCCGTATTGGAGTCTGATACCCACTGTGTGATATTTTCAGAGCATGCGTGCGTGCTTAGTCGCTTTAGTTGTGGCCAACTTTTTGTGCCCCTATGGACTGTAAATGACCAGGCTCCTCTGTCCACAGGATTCTCCAGGCAAGAATACTGGAGTAGGTTGCCATGCCCTCCTCCAGGGATTTTTCCCCACCCAGGGATCCAACCCGTGTCTCCTGTGGTTCATGTATCACAGGCGAGTTCTTTACCACCGATCTACTGGAGAAGCCTCAATATCTTCAGTAGCCTATATTCTGTGAGAGTAATATCCCAGCATATTTGCTTGCAAGGCAGCAATAGCCCTCGGGAGAGCTCTTGTTATCCTCTGGTCCCTCAGCCTGACTTCAGGCTTAAGTTTAAACTTCGAACACAAAATTAGTAGATGAATCATCAGTATAAGCCCCAAATACCCATTATAGACTGGAATGTGTGTGTGTATGTGTAGTTGCCAGTCATGTTAATTGCAAATAATTGGAGTAGTTGAAAAATACAGAGTAGAAAATCACACTCCAAATGATGCCATCCAGAAATAACCATTGTTACCATAAGAGAACCTCATTAAAGATGCTATAGAATATAAATGAATCAATGGATGGATATACTGATATTAAATGGCATGTAGATATGTTGAGGGCCATCATATCCTTTTAATAATAAATAAATGCTATTTTTTAATTTAATAAGTACAAATTAAGTACAAATAAGTATACATTATTGTACTTATTATACTTATTGTACAAAATAAGTACAAATAAGTATAAATTAAGCAGAAGATAAAGAAATGAAAGTGAACCTTAAAAGATTGTCTTCATTTTCGATATTTACTTATTTTGAAAGTGAAAATGTTAGTCGCTCAGTTGTGTCCGACTCTTTTTGACCCTATGGACTGTAGCCCGCCAGGCTCTTCTGTCCATGGAATGTTCTAGGCAAGAATACTGGAGTGGGTTGCCATTTACTTCTCTAGGAAATCTTCCTGATCCATGGATCAAACCCAGGTTTCCAACATTGCAGATGGATTCTTTCCCAGCTGAGCTAGAGGGGAAGCCCCTGTATGGTTCATATTTAACCATATATTTTAGTCAATGTCAGTTGACTTCTCTCCATTTAATCAGGAGGAAATTAGCCTCTTACTTCCCCATCCCTCTTTCTGTATTTTTACTTCTGTATTATTTTTAATCAAGATTTTATAATATCTGCATTTGTTCTGTAACACTAAGTCCCAAAGGGCTTTAAATTTAGTCCTATATTTAAATGAAATAAATTTATTCAATTATTTTTACTGTACTTTTTCTACTCTTGATTATTTTGATTCATCCCTTTTCATTTCTTCCTGACATAATGTTCTCAAGAAATTCTTAGATGGGCTGTATTGTATAATTGAGTATATTCAACCGTTTCTTTCCTTGCAATTTTTAATTTATTTTGTTATTACCCTTCTTTTGTTTATGTGATCCCCTTCCTCCTTTTTTCTTGCAAAACATATTTTTCTGTTTATTATATTGTTTATTTTAATCAGATATCATATTTGCTGCAATACATAATAAAGGAATTCTTCCTGGCTCTGTTTCTCCCTTATCTGAAACCTGTTTGTTTTAAACAGTGGAGCCATTGCTTGAGGGCTAAGCATTTCACTCTGTCTATCATGCTGAGATGTGAAGATAAAGCAAAAAGGAGAGGTCACTGCAGTTTCTGTGTAGCCTTGTTAATGGCCGAGTGCCAGGATTTAGTATAGGCAATCAGGATCGACACTATTCCAAAGAAAAGATTCCCCCAAACTTGAGAGGCTCCATTCATTCTCAGAGCCCTCTACACTCTCCCTTAGGCCATTCCCTCTCACCCTGTTCCTCCTGTTAGAAAAGGAGAAGGATAGTTGCTCAGTTTATTTCTCTCCAAAATTGGAGGTATCCATTATTGGTGAACAGAATACTCAGGATTTGATGACTCACTGAAACTGCTTCAGGAAGTCAGAGCCTGTCTATACCCTAATCTTTTATTTCATTAGAAGATTCATTTTAAAGTTTTATGGCAAGAAATCAAACCCATTTCCTGATTTTGTTGCTGCAAATGACTTTTTTTTTTTGTTTGTCTGTGGATGGGCGACATTGTTGTTTTTCTCTATTTTATTAGATATTGCTTGTGCTCAGTTGCTTCAATATTAGGCAAAGGGAAATCTGATTTGGGCCATGGCTGGACTTTCCCTCTGCCTGGGAACAGATGTAAAATCTTGTAGAAGATAGTCACAGAGAGAGAATTCCAGATATTTGCATAGACATGCCCCTGGGACCTTACACGTTGTCTCCTGAGTCTCTGGGAGACCTCGGAGAGGAACAGCTGTGTGGTGTCTGAAAGCTGGGCGGAGATTTCAGAGATCTCCGCGTCCTCGGAGACACACTGGAGTTGACCCAAGCCAGAGTTCAGAGAACTTGGTGAATATCCGGGACGTTTGACTGAGACTTCAGTAGGCCCATATCCTAGGAGTGAGAGCCATGCTTGGGAATAAGAACACGAATCTATGAAGAATGGTAAATGTGAAATACATTCCCTCCCCTGAATGAAGAATCTATGAAGAATGGTAAATGTGAAATACATTCCCTCCCCTGAATGAAGGCTAAGACGAGACCTGGAGAGGGACAAGCTAATCCACCAGTAAATTAACCGCCTGCTCAAACAAAACTGTTGAGAAAGAGAACACGATCCAGAGCTTCTCTAATCATCATCTATAATGTCAGACATTAGTATTTGCCTGCCTGGGCCGCTATAGCAAAATACCACAGACCAAGTAAAGTAAACAACAGAAATTTATTTCTCACAGTTCTGGAAGCTGCGAATTTCAAGATCAAGGTTCTGGTTAAGTAGGGTGCATTATGAGGCCTCCTTCTGCTGGCTCTTAGGTGGCTGTTATTTCACTGTGCACTTCCACGACCTCTCCTTTGAGACTGCAGAGACCCTGGTATCTCTTCTTACTGTGCCCTGTACAGTGCTCAGTTGCATCCGACTCTTTGCAGCCCCGTGGACTGTAGCCCACCAGGCTCCTCTGCCCATGGAATTTTCCAGGCAAGGATATTGGAGTGAGGTACCCTTTCCTACTCCAGGGAATCTTCCTGACCCAGGGATCGAACCTGCTTCTCTCGTGTCTCCTGCATTGGCAGGTGGATTCTTCACCACTGTTCAGTACAGTTCAGTCGCTCAGTCGTGTCCGACCCTTTGCAACCCCACGGACTGCAGCATGCCAGGCCTCCCTGTCCATCACCAACTCCCAGAATTTACTCAAACTCATGTCCATTGAGTCGGTGATGCCATCCAACCATCTCATCCTCTGTCTTCCCCTTCTCTTCCTGCCCTCAATCTTTCCCATCATCATGGTGTTTTCAAATGGGTCAGTTCTTTCCATCAGGTGGCCAAAGTATTGGAGTTTTAGCTTCAGCATTTAGCATTCCTTCCAATGAATATTCAGGACTGATCTCCTTTCAGATGGACTGGTTGGATCTCCCTGCAGTCCAAGGGACTCTCAAGAGTCTTTTCAAACACCACAGTTCAAAAGCATCAATTCTTCAGCACTCAGCTTTCTTTATAGTCCAACTCACACATCCACACATGACTACTGGATTCTTTACCACTAGCGTCACCTTATCTCCTCTTATAAGGACACTAATTCTGTCAAATCAGGGCCCCACTCTTAAGGTCTCCTTTAACCCTACTTCTGTAAAGGTCCTATGCCAAAATAGAACCACATTGAGGGGTGGGGCTTCAACATATGAAATTTGGAGGGGCACAGACCTTTAGTCTGTAGTACATACAATAAAAATTACTAAATAAAAATGGTACAGATGAAGCTATTTGCAGGGCAGAAATAGAGATGCAGATGTAGAGAACTGACATGTGTACACAGCAGGAGGGAAGAGGAGGGTAGGTCGAACTGGGAGAGTAACATTGACATGTATACGCTACCATTCGTAAACTGACAGCTAGTGGGAAGTTGCTATATAGCACAAGGAGTTCAGCTCACTGCTCTGTGATGACCTAGAGCGGTGAGGCTGGATGGGGAGGTGGGAGGGAGGCTCAAGAAGGAGGAGATAAATGCATGCATATAGCTGATTCACTTTATGGGACTGCAGAAATTAACACAACATTGTAAAGTAAGTATACTCCATTAATAAAATAAAATAGAATAAAATTACCAGATAAGCAAGAAGCATAAAAAGATTTATCTCTAATAATATAGAGGTAAAAGTCAACAGAAGTAGACAAATAGATGACCTAAACATTGGAGTAACTAGACTAGAACTTCAAAATTTCTCGGATTATTTTTCTCAAGCAGATAGTGAGCAAAATAGATAAAAATGTAAAATACTTACTATATTTTGTCCATTTTTGGATTTTAATAGGGAAACAGAACCTATAAAAATGACGAAGCCCAGACTGACCAACATGGAGGAGTAAGAAGATATGGAACTCACCTCCCTCCCACCACAAACATGTGCAAAATACATCGACATATGAAACAACTCCATTGAAACCTAACTCTAAGCTGGCAGAAGGACTCAAGTGCGACCAAGGCTATATGAAAGACACATGTATAATCAAGTAGGAAGGGAACAAAAGCAACCTGTGTCCCTGGGTGGTGACTCAGAGGAAAAGGGAGATTATGTAGGTCGGCAAAGACCTGCCCTGGGGAATGAGCTGTGAGAGCATACAGGATGAAGTAAGTCAGAAAGAGAAAAACAAATATCATATATTAACACGTCTATGTGGAATCTAAAAAAGTGGTACAGATGAACCTATTTGCAGGGCCGGAATAGAGATGCAAATGGAGAGAAACAACATGTAGACAACAGTGGGGAAAGATATGTTGTTAAATGGGAAACAAAGAGCAAACCAGTATGACACAATTTGTATGTTTTAAAATTGTCTTTATACACACGCATGTGTCCTCATGCATACTTAGACCATCTCTAGAGGGAGGGTATACAGGCCATGGTACAATGGTTTCTTCTGGAAAAGAGAACTGAAGGCTTGAAGAGGTACTTATGTTTCATTATATACCATTTTTACTCTATGAATATTGTATTACATCTATGTAATTACCTGTGAAAATTTTTAAATTTAAGTAAAACTATAAAAAGTATCAGAAGATGTGTGGTTTAGTTGCTCAGTCATGTCCAACACTTGCGACCCCATGGACTGTAGCCCGCCAGGTTCCTCTGTCCATGGGATTTCCCAGGCAAGAATACTGGAGTGGGTTGCCATTTCCTTCTCCAGGGGATCTTCCCAACCCAGAGATCAAACCCAGGTCTCCTGCATTGCAGGCGGTCTCCTTGTAGACTGAGCCACTAACATAACCCATTAAGAAGAGGAAGGGAATATATATCACTGATTCCCAAATATGCTGCCCTGCCTCCAGGATGGGGAGAACTCTTTAGTACTAACCTTCCACCCACACTGTTTCGGCTACCATGAGAGTGAGTATACAAGTATACCACACCAGATGCCCTTTGACTTGACTGCTTGCAACCTTTAGGAACCTTGACCCTGCCCCATGGCCAACAAATAACTCTGACGTAGTTCCACTTCCCCATTTCCTGGCAATTGAACCATCCAAGTTGACTCAACACCAACCAAATTCCCCTTACATTTACCACTGTGCTGAATATAGTCCCCAGAGACTGAAAATCTAGCCAGGCTTTCTGGCTAACTGGCCCCAGTGCAGCACAAGTATAGAAAATCTGCAGAAATGAAGCAAGATGTACCATTGGCAAATGAGTGATTTGAGAACAAAGGATGATAAAATTTCAAAAGTGAATTTCTGCTATTAAGGATTTAAAAAAAAAAATGAGAATAACTTCTTTCTGTTCACATTTATTAGAGCAAATCATTTGTGGTATTTATGCCAATTAAGTAGTTAAGTCAAGCTTTCCCTCAGCCAGAACTGATTTTCACAAACATTAAATCAGGGGCAAACAACTTAAAAATAGCTTTGGATGGCAATAATTGCTACTTTATATGATCAAGAAAGTGTATCTTTGTGCCAGAAAGCCCCTTTTCTACTTGGCAAAGACCTAATTACCACTGTTCCCTAAAAAGAAATCGATGCATTGATTGAAATTTCTAGATTCCAATGTTTAAAGTTGCTTTCTGGAGCTTAGAAAGTGCTAAAAATTATCTTTCAGTCCAAAATAGTTTCAGACAATAACGTTTCAACGATGGATAAAATATTGTTTAAGCCATTTTGTCTTAGTTTGAGCTCTGAAGAATTGATGTTTTTGAACTGTGCTGTTGGAGAAGGCTCTTGAGAGTACCTTGGGCTGCAGGGAGATCCAACCAGTCCATCCTAAAGGAGATCATCCTGGGTGTTCATTGGAAGGACTGATGCTGAAGCTGAAACTCCAATACTTTGGCCACCTCATGCGAAGAGTTGACTCATTGGAGAAGACCCTGATGCTGGGAGGGATTGGGGGCAGGAGGAGAAGGGGACAACAGAGAATGAGATGGCTGGATGGCATCACCGACTCGATGGGCATGAGTTTGAGTAAACTCCGGGAATTAGTGATGGACAGGGAGGCCTGGTGTGCTGCGATTCATGGGGTTGCAAAGAGTCGGACACGACTGAGTGACTGAACTGAACTGAACTGAACTGAAAGGGAAAGAATGCAATGAAACAATTGTGAAAATTAATCCTGAATCCTAACAGCTAAATCTTCGTTTAAAATTATATATACAATTTTCTAGCTCCACTAGATAATTTGAACCACAAAGTCAAAACAAAATTTATAATTAAAAGCTTCTCAGAGCCTAAGCTCTATTAGGATAAGTTACATGACATTCTTTAACTATAAAATGATGTCCTGCTTAGAAAGCAGATGAGAAATATTAATTCAACTTTTCATACATTCTCAAACTTTTCTTGTTGTTTGGAGTATGATACACACTGCATGCATTCTTTAATTCATTTGTATATTCACTCATTCCAGACAAACATTTTTAAGATTATTCACTTTAACAGCGCTTGGGCAGTAAATACCATCAGTATATAATACACTTATTCTACTTAAGTCTAAAAATGGATGTTTCTGCTCAAATGTCAACTTTCTGAACCAGATGAAAGAAGCCGAAATTATGTTTAGCAGTTTGATAAATGGGAGTGAAAATGAATAGTGTCTGATTTTCTAGTAGTTTTTTGTTTGGCTGGTTGGTTTTTTGTTTTTATTTTCAACTTGTGCTTTTTTGTTTCAATTCTTCTCCCAGTCCCACAAAAACTTTCAAACTGAAATGTGCCCCATGGTACTTTCCATCTGTTAGGTTTTGTTACTAATCAAATGAACTGAAGACAATTGACTCCTATCTAAAGGGTTGCTTCATGAAGTTTTTGGTTCATTGGCACTTTAAATCTTACTATCAATTATAGTATGTCCCAAGATGTCCCAACAACTAATGGACGAATGGACTAGGTCTGTCAAAGAACTAAAGGAACCAAAGGAAGATTCATCTCTGGTTGAGAAGGATCTATGGTGGTAAGACTTTGCCTTTATTCTTCAACATGCTATGATACCAACCTTCTATTTTTCACCTCTAAGCTCCTTCACAAGTTCCTCCTTACCTTACTTATGAATACTGAAGCTTCTTGGAGCCTTTAAATGGGTCCCTCTGCTCTCTCTCTCTGCCTAAATTTTCTCAGGTAGTCTGATAGTATAAATGCTATCTCTACTACTTGTATAGATGATATCTACATATTACAATGATGACTGTGAAAAGAATCCTCTTGCCAATGCAGGAGTAAGATCCCGTGAAGAAGGACAAGACAGTCCTCTCCAGTATCCTTGCCTGGAAATTCTCATGGACGGAGGAGCTTGGCAGGCTACAGTCCATGGGATTGAAGAGTCGGACCCGACTGAGCACACATACGCAACACACAACTCTAATACTTGATGAGACACTGTTTCCTGCAAGGAGTATCTTCCTGGGCAATATCTCAGCTTGATTCTCTAAGGTTTCAGTCACTTTTGCTCAATTGGTTTCATTCAGCTTCTATGACTCAGACCTGTTTATTTGAAGACTTTGATTCTCCTGTGCAATTTAGCTGTTCTCCCCACCCCACCAGCCAGCAGGGCGCTGGCAGTTCACGTGGCTCTGAGTGGAAGGACGTGGTCCTTTCTGACTCTTTCCCTCC
Organism: Muntiacus reevesi; assembly: GCF_963930625.1. Lineage (NCBI taxonomy): Eukaryota > Metazoa > Chordata > Mammalia > Artiodactyla > Cervidae > Muntiacus > Muntiacus reevesi. The sequence continues at coordinate 39,286,608 of NC_089249.1, read as the reverse complement.
TGGATCTGGGGTAAGGAGAAGAGAGTGACAGAGTGCTCTCCTCTGTGACCATCTTTGCCAGGCCTCCCCCATCTCCTCGTTTACTTGGTTACTGCTTTTCCATCTCATTTTCTGTGACCTGCAGTGGCCAGGCGGCACCACGCTCCTGGGCATCACTGATCTCTTGTAACATAAGCTGTGTCTTCCATTCCCCTGCTATAGCTGTCCCCACTGTATTCCTATGACATATGTGCCTCTTATTCCACATGAACAAGCATACGATCCCATCCTTTCTCTAGAACCTTTCTCCCACCCGTGCTGGGAAGTGTGAGATCTAAACTCCCCACATCTCAGAAACTGGGAACCCACAGCAGGGTGGAGGTTGTCAATATCCATTTCCCTCTGATTCTTTATGCATGTGCGTGCAGCGTGCTAAGTCACTTCAGTCATGCCCAACTCTTTGCAACTCTACAGAGAGCAGCCCACCAGGCTTCTCTGTCCATGGGTTTCTCCAGGCAAGAATACTGGAGTGAGTTGCCATTTCCTCCTCCAGGAATTGGTAGCAGAGAGGGCTCAAACACTGGTGAAGAGCCCATACAACCAAGTCCTAACTGTCAGGCTCCCCTCATATCTACTTCCCCTCACCCAACAAACTCTGAGGCTTGTTTAGGAAGGATGAGAAAAAGAAAATGGAGATTACGTAGTCATCACATTGCCAGGTTCCACGAATCTCTGAAATCTGTTTGAGTTCTATTCTTCCTAGGATTCACCCAAATGAATGCATTTCCAATTGAAAACTGTTTAGCGAGGTTTCTATGACTCACAAAGCAGAAAAATAGTGACTCCTACTCACTGCACTTAAACCAGAGGGATGTATACAGATGCAAACATCGCTAAGGACCACATTCAAGAGCAGATGAGCAGGAGTGCTTCCTTCTCTAACATGAGGTTTTCTGGATGCTGCAGGTGATTGTTTGCTTTCTCCAGTTTTATCTTAATTTATGTTTGAATAGCTCAATGCTAGTAAAAGCATGGTCCGTGACAGATAAGTAAAGAAATTGAGAACTAAGAATGATTTGACATTGACAAGATATTCAAATCTGTGGTCAGTGAACTCATCTCACGAAAAAAGATGGAGCAATTTGAGTGTTTTCTTTATGTTTCATTTTCTTAGTAATTCATTCCTTTTTGAAAAGTAGCAGTCTGTGGGGAAAAAAAGAAAGAAGAAAGGGGAAAAAAAAAGAGGAGGAGGAGACAAGGCAGGCAGACAGGAAGGAAGGAAGGGAAAAGTAAGATAGCTCTTCTGGTGTGTAGCATATATTCTCTGTAAACTGCCTGTAATTCCTTAGATGAGGTGACAGGGCTTCCCAGGTGGTGTAGTGGCAAGGAATCCACCTGCACATGCAGGGTACACAAGAGATTTGGGTTTGATCCCTGGGTCGGGAAGATCTGGAGAAGGAAATGGCAACCCACTCCAGTATTCTTGCCTGGAACATTTCATGGACAGAGGAGCCTAGTTGCTATAGTCCACAGTGTTGCAAAGAGTTGGACAGGACTGAACATATACACATACACACACGCACAGGGGATAAAATAAGTACATCAACCCCCGACTCCACCACCTTGATTCTCTTCGCTGCTAATTTACTCTCCCTTCCCCTGATGTTCTCTTTCCCACTCCATCCAACTATACGCAGCTACTCTCTTCCCCACCTACCCGTCCAATTTCCTCATCACCACACTGCCAACCGCTGCAGCTTTGCTTCAATTATGTTGCTTGAAATGCTATTTAAAGAAGTGAACCTAAATCATGCTTCTTAAATAAAAATGCTCTTGTGTTCCACAGCAGACCATGATCTATAATGAATGTTTGATGCCCTAATCACTTGTGCCTAAATTCTTTTATAGTTTATCATAAAATTGCATTCCTACCTTCTCAAGTCCCACATTTCACAGGTTATATAAGACTTCTTTCTTTAAGCTTCAAGAAAATTAATCAGTTTGCTTTAGGAAAAGCAAATAGCAAGAGAAACAAGGGGAAATGTTTACATAATGACGGTGTTACACATTTTTCTGAGTGCAATCAGTTGGAAACTCTTACTTAAAAAAGAAAGATAAACAAATTGAAATTGGTCAAATTTAGCTCAGTTTGATTATAGAGGTTCTTTCAATACATAACAACAAAATACCTTGTTAAGGATCAACTAAGGATTGCTGTTACCTCAATCATGTTTGGCTTTTTATCAATGTTAGTTTGGAATTATTCTTTTTTTCCACATGGAGAAAATATGCCAATGTATTTGTCCACAAGATAATAAAACAAAATTCGGAAACATTTTGGTCCTTATATTTGAGTTTCCCATCCACTTGATTAAAGATTTGGTTAAAATGAAAGGATAGAAAATGAAAATTGGAATTTTATGAATTAGGAAATTTTAAAAAATGTATGTCTGGAAACATACTACAGTAAACTAGGGTTTCCCAGGTGGCATGAGTGGTAAAGAGCCCACCCGCCAATGCAGGAAACTAAGATGCAGGTTCAATCCCGGGTCAGGAAGATCCTCTGGAGGAGGGCATGGCAACCCCCTCTAGTATTCTTGCCTGGAGAATCCCGTGGGCAGAGTAGCTTGGCAGGCTACAGTCCATGGGGTCGCAAAGAGTTGGATACAACTGAAGTGACTTAGCATGTGGGCGTGAATGCTTAATACACATGAAAGATTCTAGAAATCAGGGAAGATAAAGACAGACAGCAGTGCAACAGAGAGGAGATATGCAAAAAGAGTGTGTGTGTCTGACTGGGGGATAGTTTCATTTATATTTCTAGAGCATAACAATAATTATTATAATTCCATTTATCATTTTAAAACAGTTTTCCTGTGTACTGACACTTCCATTCCAGAAATGTTATTTCTCCTCTCCACATTGGAGCGTAGCAACAGTTAAACAGCTAGGGATTTCACTCAGTGGTCTGATAAGTTCTCACAAATGCTTTGTTTACAGCTGAGGAACATAAATGCCTGTTTACATCTATCTCTGGCAAAATTTCCTTCCCCTATCTAATGGACATTAATTTAGACTTAACCAGTTTCCTGTAAAAAGAAATTGCAAAGGGCCTAGGAAGAATATGATGTGTTTGACTAATTTCCTCTGCCTGCTATAGACATTAAATTAAATTTACATGCTAATTATGACTATAATGGCCCTTTGGATGATGCTACACTACAGGCCGCAACTGAAATCAGGTCCCCCGTTGTCACTGAGAAAATCAAAAGGATCTTAGTTTGAGGAGTAAATATGTGATTATAGTGATTATGTGTGAATTGTGATTATATTCTTCAATAAAGAAAGCAGACTGGTGTTTACAAGTTTCCTCTTGAGAATCAATTAATGAATTAACACATATTGAACACCCACAGGGTTTCTGGAGCTGAACAAATAAATTACTTCATCAACCTGCCAAAAAAAAAAAAAAAAATCATCGCTAGTGATGACTGAGCTGTGCAATAAACCCAGCTGAGCATGACCCTAAGCAGAACCATTAAGCACGCAGAATTTATCTTCACTGTGGTAGCATCTGCATTGTGCATTCTAGAACAGTTTGGACTAGAAGTCTGGTCTGGACTCTGCTACTGGCTCTGTTACCTGCTAGCTGTGTGATAATGACCAAGACAATTTACCTTTCTGAGTTTTAATTTCTTAATTATAAAATAGGAAATCATTGCCCCGTCTTATGGAGAGTCTCAGAGGAAATAAGGAGTGGGAATTTACTTTTAACATTATAAACAGTCTACATCCATACAATATCATTTCCCTGTTTCATTTTTTTTCTCAAGACTTCTTCAAGGAGTTGGTTGTTCTCATGATTTCTAATCCCCGTTTCTTTTTCTTCTAAATCCTCACTCCAGGGACCTCACATTGTGGCCTCAAAACAGTAGCCGGTTCTCAGTTTTCACTTTACTTATCCCATCAATAATATTTGACACAATACACAGGTGAGTCCATCTTCCTTGAAACACTTTCTTCATTTTGCTTCCAAAGATACATTCTTGCTCTTCTCCCTAAACCACTGACTATATTTTCTGTAATGGTTCTTCCTTTTCTCTCTAATATTTATCCTTAGAGTATGCAAGGGCTTAAGTTCTTAGACTTCCCTTCTCTACATCTGTTTCTTTCTTTTCTCTCTGTGTACATGAGTGTTAAGTCGCTTTAGTCATCTCCAACTCTTTGCGACACTATGGACTCTAGCCCACCTGGCTCCTTTGTCCATGGGATTCTTCAGGCAAGAATACTGGAGTGGGTTACCATTTCCTTCTCCATCTTTTCACTCTACACTCATCTAATGTCATGAGTTTAAATACTATCTCTATTCTGGATACTTTCACAGCAATCTAGACCTCGCTTGTAAACTCTAGACTCATATTCTACTTGTAGCCCCACTGGGTTATCTCATAAAATTTTTAGCAAATATATGTTTATCACTTATTGACTCATCTTCTCCCTTACATCTATTCCATGCACAATTCTTTTCTATTTCAGTTGATGGTACACCCACTTTCCATTTGCACTAGACAAAGCTTTAGTCATACTTGACCCCTCTCTATCTCTTTTGCCCCATAACAAATTCCTTTATCCCCTACCCCTCAATAAATCCTGTTGGTGCTGTCTTCAGAATCTATCTACTGATTACCATTTTCATCATCATTACCCTGGAATAAGCCATCATCATCTCATTCCCTCACTAGCCTCCTAGCTAGTCTCCCTACCGTTCTACAGTTTATCCTCTATAAAGCAGTTAGAGTAATCCCCTTAAAACATACCCCAGGTCATGTCACTTCTTTGTCAAAACTCTCCAAAGACTCCTTCTTTAAGCAGAATGAAATCCAAGACTCTGACAATGAATCATGAGGTCTTGCAGGATTTCTCACACATACTGATAGAGACACAGACATAGACACACACAAACACACACACACACATACACACACACACTTACCCTTATGTCTGATCCCATCTCTGACTAATCTCCTCACTTATTCTGCCCCAGGTGCAATGGCCTCTGTGCTCTTTCTGGAAAACTCTGGCTCTCTCCTGAAGTTTGAAGGAGAATGGATACAGAAAACTCTGGCTCTCTCCTGAAGTTTGAAGGAGAGTGGATACAGAAAACTCTGGCTCTCTCCTGAAGTTTGAAGGAGAGTGGATACATTTATATGCATGGCTGAGTCCCATCACTGTTCACTTGAAGCGATCACAATGTTGTTAATCTGCTATCACCAAATACAAAATAAAAAGATAAAAAAAGATTGTTCTCTAATGATAATGACTATCAAAGCAAAAAAAAAAAATTTCTGTCTCCCTCCTGCCTCAGGACACCTGCTTTTCCAATTCCATTCTTAGGCATATACCCTAGTAATTAATCAGTGAGAATAATGACTTCTCTGCACCAAGATACACACATTAAGAATGTGAAAGTGAAAGTGTTAGTCTTTCAGTCATGTCTGACTTTTTGCAACCCTATGGACTCTAGCCCACCAGGCTCCTCTGGCCATGGAATTCTCCAGGCAAGAATACTGGAGTGGGTTTCCATTTCCTTCTTGAGGGGATCTTCCTGACCCAGGGATTGAACCCAGGTTTCCTGCATTGCAGACAGGTTGTTTACTATCTAAGCCACCAAAGAAGCCTTAGTTCAGTTCAGTTCAGTTTAGTCGCTCAGTCGTGTCCAACTCTTTGCAACTGCATGAATCGCAGCACGCCAGGCCTCCCTGTCCATCACCAACTCTCAGAGTTTACCCAAACTCATGCCCATCAAGTCGGTGATGCCATCCAGCCATTCATCTTCTGTCATCCCCTTCTCCTCCTGCCCCCAATCCCTCCCAGCATCAGGATATTTTCCAATGAGTCAACTCTTCGCATGAGGTGGCCAAAGTACCGGAGTTTCAGCTTCAGCATCAGTCCTTCCAATGAACACCCAGGACTGATTTCCTTTAGGATGGACTGGTTGGATCTCCTTGCAGTCCAAGGGACTCTCAAGTCTTCTCCAACACCATAGTTCAAAAGCATCAATTCTTTGGTGCTTAGCTTTCTTCACAGTCCAACTCTCACATCCATACATGACCACGGGAAAAACCATAGTCTTGACTAGACCAAGGAAGCCTAAGAATGTGTAGTAAGAAACAAAATGAGAAACAAACTAGATACAGATATAGGTAGCAAAGTAAATAAACAAATCAGAACATAATCTTCTTTTTCATTGTCTTATTTGACATACAAATTTATATTAGTTTCAGGTGTACACCGCAGCAATTTGCTAATTTTATACACTGCAAAATAATCCTGTCATCATCCATTGTATAAAAGTGGTTACAATATTGGATCCAAATATATTCATACAATGAAATACGTTGGGACAATGAAAAGAAGTGAACTAAAGCTGTAAGGACATGGATGACTCTCCCGAACAAGATTTTAAAAATCTGATAGGTATGGTTACCCAGGTGTTGTCTTCATAATAATTATTTATTAAACTGAATATGTGTGTGTGCATGCATGTGCTCAGTCACTCAGCCGTGTCAGACCTTTTCCAACCCCCTGGACTGTAGCCCACCAGGCTCCTCTGTCCATGGGGTTTCCCAGGCAAGAATACCGGAGTGGATTGCCATTTCCTGCTCTAGTGGATCTTCCCCACCCAGGGATCAAACCTGCATCCCAAGCATTTGCTGGTGAATTCTTTACCACAGCGCCACCTAGGAAGTACAAACTGAAAACACATATTCTTTCTCTATGTAATTATATTTCACAATTTAAACATCTAAATGTTTTATAGACAGAGAAGAGTCATTCGGCCACCCCTAGTCACACAGAATCTGGGAGGGTAAAAATACAGTAATAGTAACAACAAAATTTTGTTTAAGGAGAAAAAAAGGAAATAGGTATTTGGTAAGGAGTTAACAAGTGTCTGCTGCACATAAGCTATTCATTATCTGAAATACTTAAGTGCAATTACAGTTTTAAAGGCATGTATTTTTTATACAACCATGTGCATAAATAAAAGCCAACTATTCATCTGATGGTCAACCAAAAATAAAAGCAGATCTGTTTGAAAACTTGAAGCAGAAACTTTCTACACTGTGCTCACTAAGAATCAATATATCCGTGGTTAACTTGATTCATTTCTAAAGGATTTTCCAGAGACAGCACGCATACTTTAGAACTAATCCCTGCGTGAGACAGATGTAGACCATCCCACTCTGTGGATTTGGTTTTTCCCCAACTTGGCATACTGCTTTGGAGACTGGCAGCTTGAAGTATTTCCTGACTCTGCTGAAATCCTGAGGCCATAAAACAGGCTTCAACTTTTCAGGATTTGTCATTGAACTTTCACCCCTTGCACACTTTTTCTAAATTCCAAAGGTTTTTTTTTTTTTTTTTTTTTTTTTTGTAATTTACCTTTTGTAGGTTGCCTGAGTCAAGTAACCTTCTCTCTAGGAGTGACCTCATGGGAGTAGAGAGACAGCTGAAGGCTGCTAGATGGGGCTCCTTAGAAAACTCGCTTTCTCGGTACAAGAGACCTTCTCTTTAGTGCGGCAGAGAGACAGGTGTGCGTGGATGCGTGCGTTACTTCAGTCGTGTCTGACTCTTTGTGACCCTATGGACTGTAACCCACCAGGCTCTTCTGTACATGGGATTCTCCAGGCAAGGATAGTGGAGTGGGTTGCCATCCCCTCCTCCAGGGGATCTTCCCAACCCAGGGATCAAACCTGAGCCTCCTGCATCTCCTGCATTGCAGGCGAATTCTTTACCTCTGAGCCACCAGGGAAACCCCACTGGCAGGTGTATCTCTCCACAATGAAGCAGAAGACTAAAGCAAATATACCATAGATTGTGGAGCAGAAGCTCGGATCAAACCTAGGTCCCCATCAAGACTGCTTAGAGGGGATCACAAACCTTCAGGCTCCCAACATCATCAATTTCAGAGGCTGCATCCATAAGATCAAGTGTTTCCAGATCAAGTGTTTCCAGGACTATTAGAACTGCAGAATTATTTCTCTTCAGGGAGATAAACAGGCCCCATCTAGAACCCTGTGTCATACACTGAATAATAGTCACTTGAAATTGGGCTTAATAACATACCTAGGTAAAAGATAACTTCAAAAGCAATTTTGAAATAAACTGTTAGTGAGCTATAAAATAGTAGGAAGTCTTATATTAAAAATAAAAGCAGTGGAAACTAAAACTAAACAAAGATGAAGAGAACCTCCAATGCTGAAGAAATAGCACTGGTTTTGGAGCAGATGTTTCTGAAATTCATTCCAGATCTTTTTCTTTTTTACCTTGAAAAAGTGCCTTAATAGCTAAGTCTCAGTTACCTCACCTGTTATATTAGTTAATAATTTCTCCCTTATAATATTGTTGTTACATGTGGAAAACAGTAATCCCACTCCTGCTACATGCTACTTATTCAATAAATAAATAGTTGCTATCACTGAAGTTCATAAAATCAAGTCATTTTCTAAGGTCAGTAGTTTTGTGATCTTGAGGTTATTGATTTTTCTTCCAAAAAAAATAAAGTGGATTCAATTAAATGACTCCCTGCCATTCAGTAGGGACCACATAACACAGAGTTGGCCCCTGTCATAAACCCACATTGTATCAGGGGAACTGTCCAGAAAGAGTCTGATTTCTGGTTTCAAGTGTCAACTCTAATCTTGCCCAGATATTTGACCTTGGTCAGGCACATGAAGGAACCTCAGAATCCTTCTCTGTAAAACTGCAGAGTTGGGGGAATATGGTCTCCAATATGTCTGATACTTCTGGTGTCAGATCAAATTCTCTAACACTTTTGGTCCTGGAGGGCAAAGGATAATAGGAAAGCAAAAGCACAAATGAATTGAAAGTTAGAGGAATTCATTTGGCTGATACCATATTTCATGATCAATGGCTGAGAATTGCTCTCTGGCACAATTCTGATCAAAGGTACACGCCTGCTTGTCTTGATTCCAGTATCTAGTGTCAAAGGAACTGTATTTGAGACAAAGGTGCTTCCCTGCTCTAGGATAAAGAGGAAGTTCCAAGCTGATGTCAATGAAACAACTATAAAGTGAAGATGCGTGCCTGCTCAGTCACTCAGTCGTGTCCACCTCTTTGTGACCCGATAGACTGTAGCCCACCAGGCTCCTCTGTCCATGGGATCCTCCAGGCAAGAATACTGGAGTGGGTTGCCATGTCCTCCTCCAGGGGAGCTTCCCGACCCAGCGATTGAATTCATGTTCAATCTCTTGCACTGGCAGGTGGATTCTTTACCACTGAGCCATCTGGAAAGCCCCAAAGTGGGGCTAGTGAGAAGCATAAATTATGAGAGTGAAAGGAAATAACCCCAGCCAAAGGAAGAGGTCCGGAACTCCATCAGAACACACTAGATCTTACTGAAGATGTCACATGATAATTATAGAAAAGTTATAAGGCCAAAAACCTGAACATTTTCTTTGAATTTAAAGGACCAATTACTTGGGGCAAAGGCACTGGATTGCAATCATGTAAATGTAAGTAGCTAGTTAATTTCAGAGGAAAAGAGAATTTTAGAAAGCTTCTGCTTACATGACAGTCAAAAATGTGACCATGCAAAAGAGCCCAAAGCAGCAGAGCTTGGCTTAGGCTGTCAGTAAGGAATCATTTATGATGCTGTCTGTGTGGTCTGGGTCTCAAGCTGTTTGAAATGCTTAGACGAATTTGATCTACTATGTTTATGCATCTGATTTATTTGATTTACAAATGCAGGGGTTAGCAAGATGCTGTTAGATCTGTATTTGAGTATTTAAAGTAAAATCTGTATGTATGTTAGATGATTAACCGTTTGAGGCAATCCAGCTACAAAATCTTGAAATTGTCACTGTAGTTTAAAACATCCTAGGGAATTTGATTAAATATGTAATGATTGAAAAAACTGATGATACATCAAATTCAAAAAAGCATCTTTTCCCACACTCCTATATGCTAAAAATAAAATAAGGTCTTACAGAAAAAGAGTCTTAAGAAAATTTAATTTTCAAATGGTAACTTTCACCAAAGAAATACTGATTAAAATCCAAATATTAGATAGAATCCCTGTTCTTGCAAAAATGAGAACCACCTGTATTTCTCCTTTACTATTTTTCTTTCTCTAGCTCTGGCTAACTAAAAAAGTCCCACAAAATAGGTAGAAGATTCCCTTTCCAAGTATGTAGGCAGGAATCTGAAAAACAAATTTTTATTCCAGTGCCTGCGTTTGTAGTGCCACCTAGTGTTCACAAAAAGCAATGACATTTTTAGAAGTTGAAGTTCAAGCTATTCAGCATAAAAACGGCAAGGATACAACATGGGGAATATAGCAAATATTTTATAATAATTATAAAAGGAGAACAATCTTTAAAATTATGAATTACTGTATTGTACAACTGTAACTTATATGATATTATTCATCAATTATACTTTAAAAAGTTGTTCAGAATTGAAAACAGAGAAAAGAAACGTCAGTCAAGAGTGGGAATGTGGAACTCATTTCAGTTACGCTACTAACAATCTTACCTTAAGTGCTCAAGATATAAAACCTATTGAAATTATGCCCTACCTTTTCCTTCTGATATTTTATGAAATTTTGTTTTTTATATCCATTTGTACATTCTATTTGTATTATTATTTCTCAGCTTTAGGGTTACAAAAGCTTCTGCCTTCAAAGAGCTTATGTTCTACTTGTATTTATCACAGTCAGTTTATATCAAAATCAAATATATATATCCACCTCTCTTTCCACTAGTGTGCTTTTTTCCCCTCCAAACTGCTACTTTACTAAAGGCTTTGCCTTGAGTTGGTGTTCAGTAAATGTACATGGAATCAAATAGGTATTTGAGGGTAATTTACAAATCAATTAATTTTTTAGTTTTAACGACCTGGCTTTTCTCTTTAGATCTTTGGTCAACAATTATTCTGTTTGTCTACTGTATGCTGGTTTTGAGAGCCCCTTAGACAGCAAGGAGATCAAACCAGTCAATCCTAAAAGAAATCAACCCTGAATATTCACTGGAAGGACTGATGCTGAAGCTGAAGCTCCAATACTTTGGCCACCTGATGTGAAGTGCTGCCTCATTGGAAAAGGAAACGAGTTTTGAACTGAAGATGAGAAGATAATTTTTATTTAGATCTGACTGAGCATTTTCATCCCTGAGAAGTAATCACATTCTTATAATACCTACAAGTGACTGGAAAGCTATGGAATCACACCAATTAGAGTTAATAGATGGGGAAGAGAGATGAGACAAACCAAAAATGAAAATAGTGACTGGAAAAAAATATGAAAGCATGTGCCTTTCAAGTTCCACTCATTCATAAACTGTTTACTTGCAGGCATTTATGGCCTCTTTTCCTCACTGCTGTGTTTACAAATTTGTATAAATCATATATTCATCACTAGGCATTCACCAAAAAAAAAAAAAAAAAAATACTTCCCTGAATACCTAAAAAAAAAGAGGCCCAGAAAGGAAGCTAATAATTATTGATGTGTACTATGGTTTGGGCAAAAATTCTCTTTATCCCTTTAATGCTCACAGCTATCCTAAGGCATGAAACTGTTTATCGGTTAAGGAATTTGAAGATACAAGATGGTGAGTGATTTGGCCCAAGTCAAAGCACTTATGAATGGTAGAGAGAGAATTCAAATTGAGTCCTATTTTGACTGAAGGGTCCTTTAGTTTCTGATAGTTCATTCTTTCCATTCTGTGAAAGAAACAGCAAGTGTAAGATTGGCCAGTCCCATCTACACCTCTGTGGACATTTAGCTCGGGTGCTAAACCAAACATACTGGCTCTTCAGACCTCAGTCTGCCTGGAGTCACCCACTTGCCCTGACCAAGGTCAAACTGACCAAGAGGAAACGGGGTGTGTGCAGTCTGGTTCCTAATCCAAACAGCTAAAAGCAGGGAATGAGTTTACCTACTGAACCGTAAGTCAATAAACTTCACAACAGTTAGCCTCTACTGGGGAAGCAGTGAATTTCTTTCCTATTTGTAGAGAAAGACTCCTTTTTTAAGTTAAATTAATGTATTCAAATTCCATCCTCATTTCTGGGCCTTCCTTCCTCTGTTCATTTTCCTTTTCTCTTTGACCCACTGAAGCAGTTCTTTTTTGATATTTTAAAAATGACTCCCCAACATCTTCTTTTATTCCCCTCCTGACAGTTATGTGAGGTTTTCTATGGGATAGGAGTTATATTTCTTCAAGTTTCCATCTTCTCTTCTTAGATTTCTAAGTTCCCCTGGTAATTGGACCCTACAATACTTTGCTCAATATCTGAAGTACAAAATAATATTTTCTGCTTTCTATTTTAGTTAGTTTTTTTTTTTAACTAATTCATGCCAATTATTCAGACCACAGTTAATCTACATTACAGAACATTTGTTGAGGTTCAGTTTCTCAGTCACGTCTAACTGTTTGTGATCCCATGGACTGCAGCACTCCAGGCTTCCCTGCCTTTCACCATCTCCTGGAGTTTGTTCAAACTCATGTTCACTGAGTCAGTGATGCCATCCAACCATCTCATCCTCTGTCACCCCCTTCTCCTCCTGCCCTCAATCTTTCCCGGTATCAAGGTCTTTTCAAATGAGTCAGCTCTTCACATCAGGTGGCCAAAGTACTGGAGCTTCAGCTTCAGCATCAGTCCTTTCAATGAATATTCAGGGTTGATTTCCTTTCAGATTGACTGGTTTGATCTCCTTGCAGTAGCTGGGGAATTTTCAAAAATTTCTAAACTATCTCAATAAAAGGAGCTTGGAAATTTTCTAAACTATCTAATTTAATATATGAGGAATAGAAAAGCTGAGTGCTGTGTTCCATATGACACGGCTAGTAAGTCACGTTACCTGGAGTGCCGTGCTAAGAGTGATTCTGAAGTCACCTGGAGACCGTGCTGAAGAGGGCAGCACGACCTTCAGAGCCTCCACCAAGGGCGTGGTAGAAGGTATCACTAGCGGTGAAGAATCCACCTGCCAATGCAGGAGGCCCGGGTTCAATCCCTGAGTCGGGAAGATCCCTGGAGAAGGAAGTGGCAACCCGCTCCAGTACTCTTGCCTGGGAAATCCCATGGACAGAGGAGCCTGGTGGGCTACAGTCCATGGGGTTGTAAAGAGTCTGGCACAACTGAGCTCACACTCACACATGCACACACACACACACACACACACAAATGCTTGCTCTTCCTGTTCTCCACCCTGCTGTCTTCTAGAGCAGTGCTTCTTGAGCTTTCATGTAGGTACAGGCTGAAGCGCAGTCTGATTCAGTAAGCCTGGGGCACTGAGTCATGTCCGACTACTTTACCCCAGGGACTGTATGTGGTCTGCCAAACTCCTTTGTCCGTAGAATTTTCCAGGCAAGAATAGCGGAGGGGCTTGCCATTTCCTCCTCCAGGGGATCTTCTCCACCCTGGAATTGAACCCGGGGTGCTTGGGCAGGCATTGTCTCCTGTTTGGCAGGCAGATTCTTTTACCTCTGAGCCATCTGAGCGGGTCTTAAGTGTCTGCCGTAAACTGGAGACCTAAAGGTAGCAAAGTCCAGCCTGCAGACCAGATCCAACCCACAGCCTCTTATGGTAAACAGTGTTTCTCTGGAACACACGCCTCGGCTGTTTGTTTACTTAGGAACTATGGCTGCATTCAGACACCAGTAACACAGTAGTGTAGGTCTGGGGGCAGAGACCAGAGGGCCTGCAAAGGTTAAAATATTTACTATCTGGTCCTGTATATTTAAAAACAAAAAGATTGCCAATCCCAGTCTTGGAGCACGGGTTGTCAACCTTTGTTGCATGTCACAACGACCTACTGAATTTTTAAAAATCCAGATGCCCACGCCACACTCAGCATCTCAGGGGAATTAATTCAGGCCATTTAATTCAGGATCTCAAGGGAATAGGACATCATTTTTTTTCCCTTCTACATGTATATCTTCTTAAAATATTTATTGTGGAATAGTTGCTTTGCAATGTTAGATTCTACTGTATAGCAAAGTGAATCAGCCATTACATACACATGTATTCCCTCCTTTTTGGATTTCCTTATTTAGGTCATCACAGAGCACCAAGTGGCCTTCTCTCAGCTATACTGTGCATGCGTTCCCGCTAAGTCGTTTCAGTCGTGTCTGGACTCTTTGCGACCCTGTGGACTAGAGCCTGCTAGGCTCCTCTGTCTATGGGATTCTCTAGGCAAGAATGCTGGAGTGGATTGCCATGACCTCCTCCAGGGGATCTTCCCAACCCAGCGATGGAACCCACATCTCTTATGTCTCCTGCATTGGCCGGCAGGTTCTTTATCCCTAGTACTACCTGGGAAGCCCGAGCTATACTGTATGTTCTCATTAGTCTATTTTAAACATGGTATCAAAGTGTATGGACAGTATTTTTTAAAATCATTTTTTTAAAGTCTCTGGGAAGTTGAGACCTACTATTTCAGAGCAAGCGTTCACAAATGCTGGTGAGCACAAGAGTCACCTGACCTGACTCAAAAATGCACAGTCCAGGGCCACATTCCAGGGAGTCTGGTCTGACTGTTCTGCCACGGGGCCTAGGGATCTACACAAATACACCAGTGTGTCTTCCACAGGGCCCCCAGCAGCTCACTTCAGAAGTAACTATGTCTTGGCAATGCCACAGAAACTTTCTGGAAAGTTCTACACCAGCTCAGGTGTTTACAGAATTCGGACTCGCAACAGTGAGTCATCTTTATAAAGTACATCCAGTACTAGGGACTGGACTTCTTACCAAGAAGAACGATCCTGCACACAAAATGTTTTACTGGTGCCCTGATTTTCTTAACCTCTGACTGTCATTACTGCCTAAACTACAGAAGAAAAAGACGAGCTTTCTCAGAATGAGTCACAGTCTCTACAGTTTTAGTTAAGAGTTTGCGGGTTTTTTTTTTTAAAGAAACTTTTTATTTTGCATTGGCGTATAGCTGATTAATAATGTTGTGATAGTTTCAAGTTTACAGCGAAGGGACTCAGCCATACATATACATGGATCCATTCTCCCCCAAACTCCCCTCCCATCCAGCCTACCACATAACCCTGAGCAGAGTTCCACAAACAGTTTGCTTCTACAAATGTGGAAGTGGGATGCGGATAACTGCTACTGAATGATTTGAAACACTTGGAGAGATTTGAATCCTTCTGACTGGGTTTGGGATCTGCCTGCAAGGTGGGAGACCTGGATTGGATCCCTGGGTTGGGAAGATCCCCTGGAGAAGGGAAAGGCTACCCACTCCAGTATTCTGGCCTGGAGAATTCCATAGACTGTAATAGTCCATGGGGTCGCAAAGAGTTGGACATGACTGAGCAACTTTCACTTCACTAGCAGCATTAATAGCTCATTTTCATTTCATCGTAATATTGAAAAAAAAATTAAAATAACCCAATTTCTAGGGTACCAGCATAAGTGAACCAAATCTTTAATCAAATTGTGATAAATATATTCCAGACCCAATGCATTTGGTCACTGTACAATCTGCCCACCAGTAAGAACATCAGATCAGCAGGTTGTACATCCCCTTCACTCTCTCCATGTGCAGGAACTGTGGGTGGCAAGGGCTTTCAGAGAAGCATTCCTCCTCCTTTCAGGGCATTACTTGGACAAACAAGGAGATTAAAGCAAGAGGGTGGCTCCCACTAAGCCTGGGCTTTGCATCTGCTGACCACAAATAGTGTGGCCTCATCTAGACCTTTCACAGTCTCACTGAAGAATCACCATCTCATCACTTATTTATCCTTTGTTTTTCCTCTTGTCTACGAAAGGTTTATTCGAATCCTGGTTGATTTGCATGTTTAGAAATCTGCTTCAATGGATGGTGCAACCAGACCAAGAGAAGAAAAGTGGAAGAAAGCACTTGGAAGGCATTGGTTGCCTGCTTCTGTTCCCTGAGATTCAAATAAACCAAAATATCTCCTGTAGTTTGAACAAAAAGCCCACCATACACCTTCTGGCTGTGAAATTCAGGGTACATGGATTGAATATCTAGACTTCCACTGGACAAACATATTTTTGGAAAGAGTGGAATATGTGGATTTTTTTTTTTTAAGAAGCAGGGATGCTGAGCATTAAAGAGTGCAGCTGGAAGGAAACAGGCTCGTTCACTCTGCTTGTGGCGAATAGTTCTTAAGCAGGCAATTGACTGCTTGCTATTCCCACTGCAGTCTCAGAATTGAGAGAAAATCAACAGAGGTCATACCCGAGTTGGCCACAAGATGGCAGGATTTCAGCACTTTCCTGCAGATGAAAGGCAGCCTCTCGCCGTTAGGGTTAATATCGCTAGATGGTAGTAATTTCGGCTTGACTCTCTCCTCTCAAGAGACTTCACACTCTCATAACTGAAATTCAAATACGGTTCAAGGACTTATGTTTTATAGTTTTAAAATGTCAAGAGTCAGCCATTCACGTAATACAGCTGGCATCCGCAAATGGAAAGCCGTGGGGGAAGTTCTGGCTTTATTTATTAATGGGTCTCTCACCTCTCACTGGCCGAGGTCTGGGGAACCACCCGGATCCCCTGCTCCTTTGTCGAGGCTTTCTCAGAAGGAGCAAGTAGCAAGACTGCCATTGCAGACACAGTTTCTGCAGCTTCCACAGAATAGCGTGGGGAGGCAAGTGGGGCAAAATTTCAGGGCAGAAACAAAGGGGAAATTGTTGAAGGAGGGATTGTGTTTGCACTTGGAGGCATGAAGGGCAGACATGGAGATGCCTCAAGCTTAGCAGAAAACCATGAACACATAAAGCTGGACCGCACTCTTTCATCCACGTGTCCAACCAATCTTTATTCAAAACTATTGATTTCCTAGGAGTGTGATGGTCCCAGGAACTGAAAGATGGACAAACATAGTACTGCCTTCAAAAAGCTGGTAGACTGTATCTAGAGATGACTGAGAAAAAGAAAGTCTGTCTATGACAACTTGACTAACACACAAAACAGAACCAACTATGGAGCAAAACTGGGAAGGAAACTGGACAAGCTGCAAGCAGGTGAGGAATTCAGAGGACAGCAGGCAGGATTAACACCAGGGAAGAGGAGACAGTGAGACAAGATAGAGAATTAGAAAACGAAGTCACCCTAGGGAGTTGAGGGTTTAACGTTTGCAATCCAATTAGGGCCCGCTGTGAAACTAAAACAAAAAGCAGAAACAAAACCAGTGAGAAATGGAATCTTTCCTGCCAAATTAGTAAATGAAGGATGTCACAGCCCTTAGCGATTGCAGTCTTGCAGTCGAAAGCCCCGAGAGAATTTAGGAAGGAAAGAATATCTGCTATCTGGAGCAGCCTTCAGACTGCAGCCACTCCCAGACCGCTGAGGTGCATGTCAAAGGAGTGATTTCAGCGAGCCCACACGCTTGCATCTTCCCTTACACAGAAAAGTCCTAAATTCTTTGCAACACCTGATTTTCCTTTAATTCACAATAATCTGTTGACGCTCAGACCACCTCCTCTTTGTTTTGCACAAAACTTCTGTGTAACCTGGCTCCCCACTTCACCTCCTCAGAGCAGTTCTCACGGTCACAGGAGATACTGCCTTCTGGACTTGACCCTAAGAACTCCCACTGAATAAAACGTAACTCTCAACTTTAAGGTTATGAATCTTTTTAAGTCCACCCAACATAACTACAGCCCCCAAACCCTTGGGTTTCAACCCTGACTATAAGACAGGCTAGCCATAGGATCTTGGCTGTCAGGGAAATGTTTCTGAGCCTGATGTTTCGATCTGTGAAATGGAGCCTCTAGTGACTAATTCAGGGGGTTACTGAGAATATTAAAGGGGAAACGTGAGTGGATGCGTTGCTGGCCAAAATCTTGGCTTTCTCTGCCCACGGAAGCTGAATAAAAATGATGGAGGCAAAGTCTGGAGGAAATAGAAAAGTGGCTTTAATTCCAGACGGCGGAGAGGGGATCACAGTGAGTACACGCTTCAAGAAATGAGGACTCCTAGTCAAGAGTCAGTCATGAGGAACAAAAGTGTTAGGATCTTGTCAAAAACAGGCATAGGCTGGCGTCAGTAACCCAGTAATTGAGTCTGGCAGTTTGGGAGCCCTAAGGCCTGCTTTCTGATAATATAACTACAAAGAGAAGGGTGTTTTAAGGGTAAATACCAGACACAAGATGTATTTAGCATCGAGTTAAAGAAAAATAGGTGCCAAATGTAGCTTCTGCAGGGTTAAGGGGCAGAAAACAAATTTAGCTACAGACATACAGAGTTAGAAACAGTTAAAAAAACAAAACAAAACTAGGAATGTTTAAGCCTGCTCACCGTTCTCTTTATCTTCCTTGTTCTCAGGAAAGGGGAAGAGGAAAAAAAAAACAACTCATTCCTCTTTTTTTCGTTTTCACTGCAACAGATGTGCCTGGCACATATTGCTGACTACAGAACATCTATTGCTTTACTTCTCTGTCAAAGCCTTTACGAAGTTAGCAGAAAATGCAGGGAGGATAAAGGACGCCCATGCTGGGCACACAAACCAGTCACAAGGTGGACCCCAGGCCCTTCAGCACCTCCTCGGCACCAGCAACTGCAGGCAGAGTTAAGTGACAGCCTGGGCTGTGGGTGCTGAGAAAGACGGAAGCGCCTCCCCAAGGAGACCTGGACAGGAGCCGCTCGCCTGCTCGTTTTGCTGCTACAGACACGAAGACACACTCCTGGTGACAGAGAGTGAGGCTAGACGGTGAGCCCTCCTGTCCCCCCAATCTCATGCCCTCTTCCTCACAGTCACAGGACACTCTGAGATGTGTGTCCTGCTTTTGGCTTCTCTGTGTGTGTGTGTGTGTGTGTCCCCATATGCACACCCCCCCAGAGATCTCTGCCTATCCTGGGTTGGCCAAAAGTCTGTGTTTCTCATACCATCTTACGGGAAAACTCAAACAAACTCTTTAGCCAACCCAATAATTTAAACGCTGCTCGTTTCCAACCGAAAACCCTGTCTCTTCTCCGTTCCAACCTGGAAGCTGAATATAGCCTTTTTCTATGGTCTACATAAAGGAAATTCACTCTCTGAAGTATTAGGGGGCGGTGTCAAATTTACCGATGCCTTCCTCTCTGCTAAGCATTTCTTTGTCTTTAAATGTTCTCTCATCAGGCCCACTGCCACCAATTGGGGGTTCTCTCCTCTTTGACGTCCTTCCACCCTACAATGGGCGCTGCACTCACCCACTCCCACCTCCATCTTACTTCACCTACACCCCCTTTCCCATGTACTTTGACCGTCAGGCTAAGACACTTTCTTAATGTACAGTTTCAACAAAAGTGGTCTCTTCCCATAAAACAATTCCTCTACCAGTGATTATAAAGGTTAATTTTTGTTTCATATTATAATGCCTCCATAATGTAATCACATGCCTAATTATATATATTTATAAATTTGCTTTTTAACATAAAATGGGATTATAGAGTCATATTACACATACTGTTTTGTGATTTTTAGTTGGGCCTCAATTTTATGTCTTCTTTTTACAAGGCTTCCCTCAGAGCTCAGTTGGTAAAGAATCTGTGTGCAAAGCAGGAGATCCTGGTTCGATTCCTAGGTCAGGAAGATCCCCTGGAGAAGGGATAGGTTACCCACTCTAGTATTCTTGGGCTTCCCTTGTGGCTCAGATGGTAAAGAATCCGCCTGCAATGTGGGATACCTGGGTTCGATCCCTGGGTTGGGAAGATCCCCTGGAGAAGGGAAAGGCTACCACTCCAGTATTCTGGCCTGGAGAATTGCAGGGACTATACAGTCCATGGGGTCGCAAAGAGTCAGACACAACTGAGTGACTTTCACTTTTCAGAAATCAATCAAACTTTTTCATTATTGCATACAGTTAACACTTTAATGAGAGACAAGGTAGATTTCTTTGTGCACAGCTTTGGTAAATGGAAAGATACAGCATAAAATAATTCAGAGTTATGATGTGAATTCATCAGCTGAGATATTAGAGACATTTATTTGATTAGAAGAGCTATGAAATTAATATAAATTACATTAGCTATATAATGTTAATAAGGAAAATTGCTCATACTTCATCAACATTTTTCTGTATAGCAGGAACTATGTCTAACCATTTGTATGCATCATAGAAATAACCTACTATAGCTATTCCACCACAGTGGCTCAGTGGTAAAGAATCTGCCTGTTCAAGGATATACAATGGAAAAAAGACAACCTCTTTAACAAGTGGTGCTGGGAAAACTGGTCAACCACTTGTAAAAGAATGAAACTAGAACACTTTCTAACACCATACATGAAAATAAACTCAAAATGGATTAAAGATCTAAATGTAAGACCAGAAACTATAAAACTCCTAGAGGAGAACATAGGCAAAACACTCTTCAACATAAATCACAGCAGGATCCTGTATGACCCACCTCCCAGAATATTGGAAATAAAAGCAAAAATAAATAAATGGGACCTAATGAAACTTAAAAGCTTTTGCACAACAAAGGAAACTATAAGCAAGGTGAAAAGACAGCCCTCAGATTGGGAGAAAATAATAGCAAATGAAGAAACAGACAAAGGATTAATCTCAAAAATATACAAGCAACTCCTGCAGCTCAACTCCAGAAAAATAAATGACCCAATCAAGAAATGGGCCAAAGAACTAAACAGACATTTCTCCAAAGAAGACATACAGATGGCTAACAAACATATGAAAAGATGCTCAACATCACTCATCATCAGAGAAATGCAAATCAAAACCACAATGAGGTACCATTACACGCCAGTCAGGATGGCTGCTATCCAAAAGTCTACAAGCAATAAATGCTGGAGAGGGTGTGGAGAAAAGGGAACCCTCTTACACTGTTGGTGGGAATGCAAACTAGTACAGCCGCTATGGAGAACAGTGTGGAGAAAAATCTGGAAATAGAACTGCCATATGACCCAGCAATACCACTTCTGGGCATACACACTGAGGAATCCAGGTCTGAAAGAGACACGTGCACCCCAATGTTCATCGCAGCACTGTTTATAATAGCCAGGACATGGAAGCAACCTAGATGCCCATCAGCAGATGAATGGATAAGGAAGCTGTGGTACATATACACCATGGAATATTACTCAGCTGTTAAAAAGAATTCATTTGAATCAGTTCTAGTGAGATGGATGAAACTGGAGCCCATTATACAGAGTGAAGTAAGCCAGAAAGATAAAGACCATTACAGTATACTAACACATATGTATGGAATTTAGAAAGATGGTAACAATAACCCTATATGCAAAACAGAAAAAGAGACACAGATGTACAGAACAGACTTTTGGACTCTGTGGGAGAAGGCGAGGGTGGAATGTTTCAAGAGAACAGCATCAAAACATGTATGTTATCTAGGGTGAAACAGATCACCAGCCCAGGTGGGATGCATGAGACAAGTGCTCGGGCCTGGCGCACTGGGAAGACCCAGAGGGAGGTGGTAGAGAGGGAGGTGGAGGGGGGACCCGGATGGGGAATACATGTAAATCCATGGCTGATTCGTGTCAATGTATGACAAAACCCACTACAGTATTGTAAAGTAATTAGCCTCCAACTAATAAAAATAAATGAAGAAAAAAAAAAAGTCATGCTTTAAACACACACACACACACACACACACACACAGAATCTGCCTGTTAATGCAAGAGATGCAGGTCTACCCCAGGATCAGGAAGATCCTCTGGAGAAGGAAATGGCAACCCACTCCAGTATTTTTGCTTGGGAAAACCCGTGGACAGAGAAGCCTGGCGGGCTATAGTCCATGGCGCTGCATAAGAGTCAGACATAACTTAGCAACTAAACCACAGCCTACTTTGTAGTAGACTATTTGGTCATTCTGAGGCACACAAAAGTAGATACATTGCTCAAGGAAACACAGCCTCTTAAGTGACATTGCCCAAATGCAACGAGTCTGGCTGCAGAGTCTGTATTGCTAATCGCTGTGTGGTCAATCACATCGTATGTCCAACAGGAAAAACACTGTGCAGTCTTGATTGCCAGGGACCTGTACAGGCGGTCATTGACCAAATTTACTGAGAATTCTCCCTCCCAGGAGAGCTCCAGCTGACCCTGATGGGGCGCTCTGGGCTGCTCCAAATTGGGCAGCCAGGCCAAAGGAAACAGGTAGCAGGCAGGCAGAACAAAGAGGGCAAGGTCTGCTGAGCAAGGAACAGTGTCGAGAGTAGAGTGGGAAAAACAAAACCAAGAAGAACTGAAAGGAGGTGAAAGAGAAGATGCAGAGGAACGCCGCCAGGTACCTGGCCCTGCTGAAGCCGCCTCTGGGTGAGCATGGTGAATCTCAGGAGCTCCCAGCTCTGAGCCCAGCGCCCAGAATAGCTGCAAGAAGGCGAGCTGCCAGGGAGGCACTTACAACAGCCAGAGCCGAGAGCACTTAATCAGATGCATCCGGTTTGAATCCACAAGATACTAGGTGGAAATATGTGGGCAACTGCAATGAATTGGCATGCCCCGAAGTGGGCCAGCCCTTGCCGGAAGCCAGATCTCCTGCAAGTGGAAACCTAATCTCTCTTTCCTCTGAGTGCCTGCCACACAGCTAATTGATTCTGCACATTTTATCCCTTTATAATAGACTCTCTAATGAAGAGGAAATATTTCTGCCTTGTGATGACTGAACAGAAACTCAGAGTATCAGCTAGCTGGACTGCATGGAACACTCAGGTCAGGGACCCCATGAAACAAGGCCAATCCCCTGCCGATGGCGTGTCACAATTCTGCTGGTGTCATCCGGTACCATCAGCCCCAGGGAGGTCAGCCTAGAAAGCAAGACACCAGTATGAGGATGGTCAACATGACCTTTAGAACTGATGAGACTCCCCCTGGTGGCTCATGTAAAGAATCTGCTTGCAATGCCGGAGACTGAGGTTCAATTCCTGGGTCATCCCCTGGAGTAGGGCATAGCAACCCACTCCAGTATTCTTGCCTGGAGAATCCTATGGACAGAGGAACTTGATGGGTTACAGTCCATGGGGTCGGAAAGAGTCAGACCCGATTAAGCAAATAAAGTACACACTTTTCTGCCAGAAATTCTTACAAATGATGTATTGTCATTGTTGCCAGTTGATTTCAAGATCTGATTAGACTGCAATCTACAAATAAACTATATCCAGGGACTTTGGGTGTTTACTATTGTTTGGGATATCTTCTTGTCCTGAGTCAGATTGCATGGCAGGTACTCTCTGTCCCCTCCAGAATTCCTTCACCGGGCCGGGCTGCCTGTCTTCCCGTTTCTGTGACTGTTGCTTTCCCCTCCAGAAGGTTACCTCCTTACCAGCATATACCTGGGAAATTGTACTGTTCCCCCAAGTGGTCTATGGCCCACAACAGACTGAAGTGGGCTTATAACAGCTGGTCCCCCTTGCCTCTGGGCAGAGCAAGTCTTCTGTTGCAATTATATACTCAAATTCCCTGTAGGATAAATCTGCAGCTAAGGATTCTCCTAACATTATGGCTTTACCTAGCTTCTTTTCCCGCCTTTAGGTTTTTCCTGAAAGCCTCCCCTTAAGAAATCACCTGTATAGAAATCCTTGCCTCAGGCTCCATGTCTCAGGAATCCAGCCTAAAACTGCATGTAAGATGTTTTTGTCAACAAAAGTGTTGGTTGCTCAGTTGGGTCTAATTCTTTGCAACCCTGTGGACTATAGCATGCCAGGCTCCTCTGTTTTCCAGACAAGACTACTGGAGTGAGTTGCCATTTCCTCCTCCAGGGGATCTTCCCAACCTAGGGATCAAACCCAGCTCTCATGCATTACAAACAGATTACCGTCTGAGTCCCAGGGAAGCTTGCCAGCAAAGCCCGTAAGTTATGCCCATGGCACTATAAGCAACACAGCGCACTATCTCTCAAACACTCAGCTATTCACCTGCACTATTTGACCATATTTGCATATGACTGATGCAACTATTTATCTAAAAGTTGTTTTTAGATGGTTTTCAAACTAACTCCTTTTTAAAATGAATATTTCTGAAGCATGCATTTGAAATTCTAATTAAAATGCTAACACACACTAAAATATATATATTCACCTAAATATCATTTCATCAACCGTCATCATATGCACATGGTACAAACAAGATAAAAGTAAAAGTGCTCCCATCTGATTTGAAAAATCTGTTTTTACTGGTTTATAGTATTTCTGCAGAGCTGTGTTCATATCCAGGAATTGGTGATGGACAGGGAAGCCTGGCATGCTGCAGTCCATGGGGTTGCAAAGAGTCAGACATGACTGAGTGACTGAACTGACTGTGTTCATATTAGACATGGAATAATTTATTGTCGGTTTTAAAAACAAATTCAATACATATTTTTGAATTTTATCTTAATTTCTGATCTTGCCAATAATCCTAAGAGTGATGCTGATGATATAGAATAAAAAAAGGAAAGAAGTATCCATTTTTAAAAAACAAAAATAGGGATTTCCTGGTGGTCCAGTGGCTGACACTATGATCCAAGTGCAAGAGGCCTGGGTTTGATCCTTGGTTAAGGAACTAGATCCCATATGCTGCAACCAAAGATTTTGAATGCCACAACGAAGACTGAAGATCCCATGTGCCACAACTAAGACCTGGAGGAGCCAAATAAATGAATTTTTTTTAAAGAAGCAGAAATAATTAAAAAATCCTTTTGTATCTGCATTTTGTCATCAATGTTTGAATTTTTTAGGTCATCTGACATGTTTCTGTTACCCCATTTAATGATAAAATTGAAGCTAACTTAACAAGGAGAAGAGATCTTCTAAAAACTTGAAATACTTAGGATGATAATGTAACATCACTAGGTTCAGATGCTTTTCTCGAAGGAGGAAGAGGCATCAGTGGCCATCTGCTCAGGTTACTGGAACCAGGATTCTCACAGCTGGGAGCTGAGTCAAGGATTTAATCTTCAAAGAGAGACTTGCAGGATGTGCCACTTTATCACAGGCGAATGCAACCAAAGGCAAACAGATGATAAACAGCCTGGGATAGTGGCTCTGTCTCCTGGCTTTTCCCGTCTTCACTGCATTGACTGTGGAATTTTTAACGACTCTTTTGATAAACAGAGTATGTCAACGTGCAGACGATGAGCCAGTTGTCAACAAAATACATTAGGGTCAAGGCTTTGCTCCTCATCTCCAGCATAATAGACTTTCTCAACCAGCCAACCGTCACACATTCCTCCTGGAACAGTTGCAGGACAGAGGGGCTAGAACCTTGAGATCCACTCTATCTTGAAAATCAAGCCTTATACACTTGCAAAAATTGCTACATGTTGAACCCAATGGGACAAGTTTAAAATTAGAGACTGTGAAAGAGCAGAGCCTATGACTCAGGAATGTGAGTGCAGTATTGATAAAATAGTTTCTACTTGCTTGATCTAAGAATTCTTTCCAAAATGAAAAATTACTTTTAAAGAATATTAATTTTAAAGAATTTTTAAAGAATGAACTGCTTGATGTTTTTATCCATCTGTGCCTGCCTTGTTGAATGACAAAATCTGCTGACTGCTGAACTTAAGATCCACTAATATGTCAATTAATCTCTTTGCATGTTTTCTTGTGTGAGAAAGTATATAATCTAGGTGTCATCCTGATATTTAATCTTGAGGTAGCAAGCAGTTTTCTTTTACAAGGAATTTGTTTTAATTTCCCAATGGTTCAGTTCAGTTGCTCAGTCATTTCCAACTCTTTGTGACGTCACAGACTAGAGCACGCAGGCTTTCCTGTCCATCGCCAACTTCCAGAGCTTGTTCAAGCTCATGTCCATCGAGTCAGTGATGCCATCCAACCATCTCATCCTCTGTTGTCCCCTTCTCCTCCTGCCGTCAATCTCTCCTAGCATCCGGGTCTTTTCCAATGAGTCAGCTCTTCACATCAGATGGTCAAACTATTGGAGCTTCAGCTTCAGCATCAGTCCTTCCAAGGAATATTCAGGACTGATTTCTTTTAAGATTGACTAGTTTGATCTCCAATAGTTACATAAGTTTAAATTTTTGAGTATGATCCTTTTATATTCATTCATTCTTAGAAATGTCCTCAGTAGTAAGGTTTTAGTCCTGAGTAGATTTTTTGTTTGTTTGTTTTTCATACAGGCTCTTAATTGCTGCAGTAGTTGCTTGAGTGGCCTGCTTCCATCACTCAATAGTTATAGCCTTGGGAATGTAATTCCCTCTGTCCTTGTAGCCTTCTAATTTAGCTGAAAGTGAAGTCACTCAGTCATGTCTGACTTTGTGATCCCATGGACTGTAGCCTACCAGGCTCCTCTGTCCGTGGGATTTTCCAAGCAAGAATACTGGAGTGGATTGCCATTTCTTTCTCCAAGAGATTTTCCTGACTCAAGGATTGAACCTGGGTCTCCCACATTGTAGGCAGATGCTTTATATCTGAGCCACCAGGGAAGTCTAATTTAGCTGAGTAAACACCATAACTGAAAGCCAAACCAGCCTTCTCTGTGTTGTGAGACATCGGTTACAATACGAGAACTTTGAATTAAATATTTTAAATTAAAAAAAATAGGAAATTAACTTTTATTTACCTGTCACATGTGGATAGATACATGTGCCCAAATTTACTTTGTGTATAAGACAGGCTTATGTCATGTGTGATGACTGAGGCAAGCTAGGGGAAGGGCAGATTCTAAGTACAGAGAAGATGACAGCCATGGCTTCTTGGCTGAGATTTCCTGCAAGAAACTTGACCTAAACATAATACCAATAATTTATAGGCTAACAGCAAAAATTGGTAGACACCTCTGTTCCTAGTTTGAGCTCTTTATCAAGCACACCAAGGGGAAGAAACAATGAAGATGCAATCAGATAAGACAAGAAAGAAACCAAAATAACTCAAACTTATTGAGGCTATCTGAATCTTACATTAGGTATATTTTCTGCATTGAAATGTTAGCTAATGATAATGTGGAGCCATAGCAATTAGGAAGACATTTAGAATCTAAGCAACCAGAAAACGCAGACAAACCTTTGCAATTTTTTCCACTGATGCTTCAAGCCACATAAAACCCAATTTGCTGACCTTCCTGGTGATAATAAGTTACTTGCAATAATATGCTACCCATAAAATATGTTTCCTAAAATAAAAAATATTTAATCTGCTCCTTCTAGGCAAAGATTTTAACAAGCGAGAAACTACCTATTTTAAAAAGAGCTCCTTGACATGCAAAGTACATTTTGAGAACTGCTGTCTTCTAGTGTCTCCATCACTGTGTGATTTGGAAAATGGTATGTGTGTCATCTATGAAAATTTCATATTCACACACTTAAAAATATGACCACAGATTTACTTAAGCAGTTTCAAAAATTTTCCGAAGAGCTTTGATGCATGTTAAGTCATTTTCTTAAAATATAATAACACAACATATTTCCACTTATGTTCAAGAAGAATGAGTGCATTTGGGGAGACAGAAATATAACAGCCATGTTCCAACAAAAATTTCTGTATAATTGATATATGGAATACAAAAATCAGTACCACGATATGATAAGCATGAAAAACTATGTACTTCATTCATTTGCATCTATTTATAATTGAAGGTATCTTTTTCAGATGGGATAGCCATTTGAATCAATTTTTAAAATAAAATGCATTTAGGAACTTCTATTTCTGCAGATAGTAATAGTAATCAGATTTACCCTCTAGCCTGAAATTATTTTTTAAGAAACAGATACAATAAATAAAATGATCATTTTTATACCACTGGAATTCAGGTATAAAGAATAGTGACTCATGACAAGCAGTGAACAAATAAAATATACCCCTGATTGTGCCAACTTACTGTTTTAAGAGAGTGCTTTGCAGTAACTAAAGGTGGGAAAACAGGTGGTGTCAAGTTCAGGAAATAAGTTCTGGGTCTTGGAAGACTAAAGTGGCTAGCATTTACAGGACAGGGTACTAGAGAAGAAAGCTGCAAAGGGAGATTAGCCCAGAGATCTGCAAAAGGTGTATTCTCAAATGATCTGCAGAACACTTTGTGCACACATGTGAGGAAATTACTCATTTCCAGGAAAGAACTGCCGATTAGAAGGAACAACAGTCAATGCTCACATAGGGTTGGAGACGGTTCTAGTTCCCACTAGCCTGATGGAGAAACCTCATAGTTAATACTGCGCTGGGTACAGTACTCAGAAATCATGAGGTATTGCCTCATGATGGGCATTAATTTACCTGCTCAGGTCCCACAAAACAAATCAAAAACAGTCTCTATAGAATAACCTATTTCCAAATAGGTTCTCAGCTGCCTCTTGGTTTTCTGGTTAAGATCAAGTGTAGCGTGGGGGCTTCCCAGGTGGCATAGCAGTGAAGAACCCACGTGCCCATTCAGGAGACATACGAGATGCAGGTTCAATCCCTGGGTCAGGAAGATCCCCTGGAGGGGGGAATAGGAACCCACTCTAGTATTTTTCCCTAGAGAATCCCATGGACAAAGGAGCCTGGTGGCAGTCCATGGGGTCACAAAACAGTCTGACGCAACTTAGCACAAATTACTATTTATTAAGATAGACCATATTTGGGCTCATAAAGCAAGATTTGACAAAATTAAAAGTATTTAGGTCTTACAAAGTATGTTCTTGATCCAGAATGGGGTTAAATCACAAATTAATAACAGAAACAACTCTGGGAAATCCTCAAATATTTGTAAATTTTGTAGCCTGTGGATCAAGGAAATCAAAGTGGAAACTGCAATGTTTTCAACTAAAACACCATACCAGACTAAAAGATGCTTGCTCCTTGGAAGAAAACCTACGACCAACCTAGACAGTATATTAAAAAGCAGAGACATTACTTTCCCAACAAAGGTCCATGTAGTCAAAGCTATGACTTTTCCAGTAGTCATGTATGGATGTGAGAGTTGGACTATAAAGAGAGCTGAGCGCCAAAGAATTGATGCCTTTGAACTCTGGTGTTGGAGAAGACTCTTGAGAGTCCCTTGGACTGCAAGGAGATCCATCCTAAAGGAAATCAGTCCTGAATATTCATTGAAAGGACTGATGTTGAAGCTGAAACTCCAATACTTTGCCACCTGATGCAAAGAACTGACTCATTGGAAAAAACCCTGATGAAGAGGAAAGACTGAGGGCAGGAGGAGAAGGGGACAACAGAGGATGAGATGGTTGGATGGCATCACCGACTCAATGGACATGAGTCTGAGTAAGCTGCAGGAATTGGTTATGGACAGGGAGGCCTGGCGTGCTGCAGTCCATGGGGTCGCAAAGAGTCAGACACGACTGAGCGACTGAACTGAGTATATACCAGACTCTTGTTAGTGTTCATTGCTCAGTTGTGTCCAACTCTTTGTGACCCCATGGACTGTAGCCCACAAGGCTCCTCTGTCCATGGGATTCTTTAGGTGAAAATACTGGAGTGGGTTACCATTTCTTCCTCCAGGGGATCTTCCCATCCCAGAGATCGAACCCAGGTCTCCTGCATTGCAGATTCTTTACCCCCTGAGTGTGCTGTGATTAGTTGCTCAGTTGTGTCAGACTCTTTGCGAACTCCTGGATTGTAGCTTGCCAGGCTTCTCTGTTCATGATATTTTCCAGTCAAGAATACTGGAGTGGGTTGCCATGCCCTCCTTCAGGGAATCTTCACGCCCCAGAGATCAAACCCAGGTCTCCCACATTGTAGGTAGATTCTTTATGGTTAGGCAGATTCTTTATGGTCTGAGCCACCAAGGAAGCCCTTAGCCCCTGAGAGATGCATCTAAATCAGTGGTTCCCGACAAGGAGTAATTCTGCTCCCTCTCTCTCAGGGGACATTTAGCAATGTCTGGAGGCATTTTTGCTTGTCACAATGGTGAAGAGTGAGGGGTAAGAGATCTTACTGACATCTAGAGAATAGAAACAAAGGATTCTGCTCAACATTCTACAACGCACCCAACTTCCCATTAAAAGAATCATCTGCCCCCAAATGTCAATAATGTTCGCATTAAGAAATTTTAATTTCAAGCAATAACTAGGGGAAATTTAATAGTACTAAACATCTATATTACAAAAGAAAAAACATCACAAATAAGTGAATTCAGCCTCTGCTTTAAGAAGCCAGAATAAAGAAGCAAATTAAACACAAAGTAAGCAGAAGAAAAGAAATAGCAAAGACCTGAGCATAAATCAATTCATGAAACCAAATATTGATTCATTGTGATCAATAATATTTATAAATCTTTAGCCAGACTGATCAGGAAAAAGAAGAAAGAGGACACAAATTATCATATCAGAAATGAAAGAGGTGTTAACAGGGTAATAAATTCATTCAATAAGAAATAGATAACTTTAATAGGCATATCTATAAAATATATTAAACTTTTAATTAAAAATTTTCCAACTAAGAAAATTCTAGCCCCAGATGGCTTCACTGGTGGATTCTTGAAAGTAATGAAGAAGGCCATCATATTAATTCTGCACAAACTCTTCCTGAGTATTAAAGAACTGGCAAGTGAGAGTGAGAATTGCTCAGTCGTTTCTGACTCTTTGCATCCCCATGGACTATACAGTCCATGGAATTCTGCAGGCCTGTAGACTGAAGTGGGTAGCCGGTCTGTTCTCCAGGGGTATCTTCTCAACCCAGGGATCAAACCCAGGTCTCCTGCATTTCAGGCAGATTTTTTACAGTCTGAACCACCAGGGAAGCCCAAGGAGCTAGTACTACCTCCCAGATTAGTCTGAGATCAGTGTCACTTTGATACCATAACCAGACAATGACATTAAAAGAAAAGAAGCTACACTACGGTGTCCCTCATGAACATAGATGCAAAAAAATCTTTTAAATTATTTTGAAAATTCTGAAGGCTGTTTATATATTGTAAGATTCAATATTATTAACATGTATTTTCTCTCCTGGTGGCTCAATCGGTTAAGAGTCTGCATACAGTGCAGGGACCTGGGATCAATCCCTGGATTGGGAAGATCCCCTGGAGAAGGAACACGGCAACCCACTCCAGTATTCTTGCCTGGAGAATCCCATGGACAGAGGAGCCTGGTGGGCTACAGTCCATGGGGTCACAAAGAGTCGGACACGACTGAGTGACTAACACTTTCACTCTTTCTTTCCTCTCCCAAGTTGATTTATAGATTCCTCATAGTCCCTATCAGATCTCAGTAGACTTTTTGTCAATATTTATAAGCCGATAAACAAATTCTTACAGAAATGGAAGGGACCTAGAATAACAAATCAACTTTGAAAAAGAATAAATTTGAAAGACTAATACTACTGATACTAATAACACATAGCTTAATGTAAAGGTCAGTAATTAAGGAAGTGTGGTATTGGTATCAATATAGAAAAACAGATCTAGGGAATTCACAGAAAGTTCAGAAACAGATTCCTGCATTCATGGGCAAGTTATGTTTCACAAAATTACAAAGATAATTCATTGGGAAAAGACAGTCTTTTAAAATTATTTATTTTTAAAGTTTTGTGTGTGTATGTAGACCACTTTTAAAGTCTTTATTGAATTTGTTGCAATATTGCTTCTGTTGTTTCTGGCTTTTTGGCCACAAGGCATATGGATCTTTGCTCTCCTGCTAGGGATCAAACCCACATCTTCACTGGAAGATGAAGTCTTAACCACTGAACCACCAGGGAAGTCTCAAGATAGTGTTTTTTAAAGTGGTAATATAAAAAGTGAATATTCATGTATTTAAAAAATCTTTAATCCACATGTCACAGCATATATAAAATTCAAAATGGATCACAGACCTAAATGTAAGTTCTGAAACATTAAACTTGTGCAAGAAAACTTGGAAGAAACTCTCTTTGGTCTACAATAAGGCAAAAATTAAGGATTTCTAAGACACAACAAATTAAAGATTCTTAGATACAGCACCAGAGACATCATCCAAACAGGAAGAAAAAGGATGATAAATTGAATTACATTTAAATAAAACTCTTCTGCTACTTGAAGGCCACTGTTAAGAGAACGAGCTACAAGGAATAGTCTGGAAGATAGTATTTGAAAATTGTCTATGTGATAAAGGACTTTTATCAGAAATACATAAATAATTCCTGGAACAAAAATAACAAGAAAACTAACCACTAAACAAAAAATAGGCAAAAGATTTGAACACATCACCACATAAAATGAACAGATGGCAATAAGTACATGGAAAATTATTTGCATTATTAGTCATGAAAGTAATGCTATTTTGGTAAGAGATACCATAACTAATATAACAACTGAGCTTCATACTGTGCTTTGGCAAGGATACAGAGGGACTAGAACTCTCATGCATGGCTGGGAAAAATCTAAAATGATACAATCATTCTGAAAGTCAGTTTGAAGTGTCTTAAAATTTAAACATGTCCTTACCATATGACCCATTCATTTCACTCCTAAGTATTTACCCAGAAGAAATGAAAGTATATGTTCATTCAAAGATTTGCATGTGAATGTTCACATCAGCTTTATTTGCAATAGCCACAAGCTGAAATTGACCCAAATATTCATCAGTAGATGAATGGATAGACAAATTGTGGCATATAAATACAATGGAATTCTATTCATCAATGCACTACTGACAGACGCAGCAACTTGGATGAATCAAATCATAATGCTGAAGGATGGAAGCTAGGCAAAAAAGATCACCTATTGTATGATTCAATTTATATAAAGTCCTAAAAAATGCAAACGAATGGGCTGTGAAAGAAAACAGATTTGTGGATGCTTGCAATGAGGAGCGGCAGGAGAGAGCATTTACAAAGAGGTACATGAAAACCTTTGGAGGTGATATATACCTTCTTTATCTTGGGTGTTTTCAAGGGTCTGTATGTATGTGTGTGTATATATATTATATACTTATATCAACATTTATTTAATTGTACATTTTTAGTACATGTGTATACCTTATGTATATTAATTGTACTTTGACAATGATATCAGAAATATTTTAAAAATTAAATTTCGGATAGATACTGAATCGCTGTTTCACAAAATGTTCAAACTAAGGTTTTTAATATTAGTAAAACCTGTTCAGTATCATTGCTCTCACTAAAGCATATTGTTTGTAACATGCTTTTACTGAGCACTGAATGTTTTCATTTTATCAGAAATAAAGTACTTCAAATACATTGTTTTATTTAGCTACATCTCATCCTTAAATGTATATCTTTGTGTGTTTAATAGAGGAGATATCTTATTAGAAGAGTTATACATTTATGCATTTCATAAATTTAAGTAATGTTCATACTTAATGTTGTAGTACCTTTTTTAACTAAGTGAAAGTGTTAGTCACTCAGTCAAGTCTGATTCTTAGTGATCCCATGGACAGTAGCCCACTAGGTTCCTCTTTGGCCGTGGGATTTTCCAGACAAGAATACTGGAGTGAGTAGCCACTCCCTTCTCCAGGGGATCTTCCTGACCTAAGGATCAAACCTGGGTCTCCCACATTGCCGGTAGATTCTTTATAGTCTGCGCCACCAGGGAAGCCCCTTTTTAACTAATGAAAGAGCTTAAAAAAGCTTTAGGAGCTACTGCTTTAACAGTGTAAAGTTACAATATTAGAGGCAGTAAGGATAAATGAAGCTTCAAAGAATATGCAGGTAGACAAGTATTACTTGTATGTAATACAAGTAATGTATGTATGTCTAGATACAGCATACAGCTTGAATGGGCCTAGGGGATAAATCTTCTCTAAAAGCAGATTCCTCTTAATATCTGTTACAAACCAGTCTGTTTCCCATTTGGCTACATCAAAAGCTTATATTTTCCTTCTACTAGTGGTCTTGATGAAAGTTGTTTTGAATTTTCTGTACCTAAACTGATATCTTTTTTGAGTCTGCAAAACGTATTCCCAGTATAATTTATGTTAGACACACGTCTCTTCTTGGTTTTCTAAAGTAGACATATTTTAAAGATTTTTTTAAAAAATTATTTATTTATTTTTGGCTACTGGGTCTTTGTTGTTGCATTGGGACTTTTTCAGCTGTGGCCAGCAGGGATGCTCCCTAGCTGTAGTGTGCGGGCTTCTCACTGCGATGGCTTTTCTTGTTGCAGAGAACGGGCATTAGGGTTTGGGCTTCAGTAGTTGCGGTGCATGGGCTTAGTTGCCCTGCAGTATGTGGAATCTTCCCAGACCAAGGGTCAAACCCATGTGTCCGGCATTGACAGGTGGATCCTTAACCCCTGGATCACCAGGGAAGTCCCACGTGGCTCTTCTGAGTCTCTTCTTCTGCTGTGTTCTCTTTTTCTATCTCTAAACTGTACACCCTCACTTTCATTCTGAGATATCTTCAATCTTTTTGTTTCAGGGGGATCTGGCCTGTACAGACTACATCAACAGGCTAGCTTGCTTTGGTTTGGTCTGTCAGTGGGAAGCCTTGGAAGGAAGCTAACAATTATGCATGTACAATTAAGAATACACACGAAGATGTGCAAGTTTCTGGGATGTAATTCTGACCACTGAGCATGTCTATTTGGCTGGGCACAAGACAAATACGTTCTGGGAGAATGGCAGTCAGTTATTGCAAATTTAATCAGGAGGTGATGCTAATCACAGTTGTGGTTTATAATGTGGAATCTATTAGAATTAGCAAAGCTCCTAATATGTAGCTATTTCTGTCTACAGGACTTTCATCCACAACCAGTTGTCTACTTGTAGATAATCTTATTCACTGCCGTGGTAGCCCATCCAACATCACATCCAGGTGGGATAACTTTATATCCCTGGAAATGCAGCAATGGACTCTTCTCACAATTCACTGATGATTCACACATCTCATTACCCAGAAAAACAAAGCAATGAAATGGTCTGTTGAGGATTCACAATCATAGCAGCTGCTATGAACCCCTTAGATATTGGGGAATATACAAGATATAAAACTGTTTTCACAATACCCATCAGGGATGGGGGTTATGCATGCCTCAACAAACCTTGTTGCTCCCTCACCAAGTCTGGCTATCACCTCACTGCTGAGTACATAACCCACCAATCATATGAAGTCATAGCTGAGTCCTAACACGGTGCTAATTTCTACACCTTGAGCTTGCTACCTTTTGGCAGGTTGATTACATTGGAATGCCCCCATTTTGAAGGTCAGAACTTTTTCCTCCAGGACTAGATTCTTTTCCTGGGATCCAAATGTTCTCTGTCTTGTTTCTCTAATTTTCAACATATTCCCTACTCTCTACACAGTGACAGTTTTCTGTAATCTAAAAGTGAAAAAGGAAGAAATGTATTTGATTCCCCTTAGTGGAAAAGGTGAGTTCCTTTTTGAAGACCAAACTGAAAATGAATTCACTTCAGGGGATTCAGTGTCATTTCATGTCACGCCTGTGTATTCTCATTAGCTAGATTCCCAACAGCAATAGGTCAGGAATTATTTTACTTTATGTTCATTATGCAGTAGTCACAGAAGTAATTTGAGAAGAGAAGCAGGCAGAAATATTTTAAGAAAAAATTGGGGGATAAAGATCTAAAATTAGGACCATTTTGGTATTAAAGTGTGGGGATTGCTAAATTAAATTTAATTATGAAATGCCCTCACTAAATCTCATATGACAACAGGTCAGTTGAAATTGAATTTCTTCCAAATCAGTGTTGCCCAAAGTCACTTACCAGGCACTCTATATAATATCAAATTAAATAATCTTATTTTATTATCAAGAGCCAGATTTTTGTTTCTTTTTATACAAGGAGAAGCATAAACTATTAAATGTGAGGTTCTGGGGTTTCGGCTCTGTTGAGTAAATTGCCTAACCTGATCATCATTACTGTGCTACTTATTTTTTGATTGAACTGATCAGATAGATTGTTGTAGCATATTGGCTTGAGGGTTAAATAGTACGTACTAATAAAATAATTCATGAAAAAACAACCATTTGCCATGTATTCACAGGACAGATTATGTATATGCCCCATATAAGCACATAGCATAGTAGATGCCCCACTGCAGTATTGAAGGTGATTTATTCAGTATAGTCTGGATGAATGCCTTCTGGATTTTGTAATTACGGTTGGGAGAGTCCTGGAGAAAAAAGTCGCCATCCTGTTGGACCACCAGCTTGTAACCACTACTAATCCCACCAACATTTTTTAGAAAACTGAAGCTAGGTGAGACTACAGCCAAAGAGTATGTAGAGAGCTGGAGGAAGGCTTTACTGTAGGCTGACAACACTGTTCCCATCCATGGGGAAGGAGGGGAAGGTGTAGTTCTGGCTATGTGCATGTGAGTGGCTGGCAGAGGCTCTGAAGCTAATGAAACTTTTTATTTTAATATATTTTTATTGGAGTATAGTTGCCTTACAATGCTGTGAGTTTCTGGTATACAATGAAATGAAACAGCTATGTGCGTGTGTTCATGCTAAGTTGCTTCAGTCATGTCTGACTCTTTGCAACATGTGATAAAATAAGAATTATTATTTACAAACAGTGCTCAGCATGGATGAGCACGTGTAGAATCTGAAAAATTCTTCAGTCATCAGACATTGAAGGTGTAAGGAGAGAATTTTGTCTTCAGTATCATGTTAATATGGATACTCTGTCCTGTCAACATACTCTTAAAATGTATCATTTATAACCAGGTCATATTTTCTTTTTTGATGGTAATTAAGCAATATAAAATCAGAATTTGTATTTTTAAGGTTCAGCTAAAGCCAAGAATGCATGCTAGTCATTTCAGTTGCATCTGACTCTTTGTGACCAGATGAACCATAACCCACCAGGCTCCCCTGTCCACGGGATTTTTCAGGCAAGAACACTGGAGTGGGTTGCCATTTTCTATTCCAGGGGATCTTCCCAACCCAAGGATCGAACCCGCATCTCCTGTGTCTTCTGTATTGCAGGCAGATTCTTTACCCACTGAGCAACCTGGGAAGCCTAACTAAAGCCACACACATACAGTAAATATATTTGGAAAGTAAATGCTTTATGTGTGCCAAGTATTAATAATAAAATATAAGGTTTTATCACCCATGCTAGAAAAAAAGCTATATTATGTTTATATTCATCAACCAAAATGATAGTGCAATGTTATTTTCAGACAAAGAGGCAACCAGAGTATGAACCAACAACTGTAGGCAAAAATTACAACAAGATTATGACAGATAAAAGTGTAGGTTATTTTTCCAGATTTTCATGATGCCTGTGCAATTATTAACTTAAAATCTTGTAGTTCATTGCGATTTTTCTCTCATCCTAAGCAAATACTTACTTTCACATCTAGTTTTGGATTTTAACTTTTTAATCTTTTTCTTTTAAAAAGCTTTCTAAACCATAAGCTTTGAGGTTTTAGGTCTATCTCTGGGCTCTGAAGCTGTTTAGTGTCCGTTCATAGAATTATTTCTTCCTCATCAACACACACCACTAGGCTATCACCATACACAGAGTCCAGTATGGTTATTCGACTTTGCTCTATTGAAATAATTTGAAAATTAGATTATAGTTACTTATAGAAGACAAGGAATGCAATTTCTCAGACTTGAGTTTCTAGGACCCACAATATCACCATGTACTGAGGTATGATACTTCCTCCACAAATAAAACTGAATCTTTTCCAATATCTTGAATAGAATAATGTAAATTTTAAAATATTTATTTTTAAATATAAACGTGTCTGTATTTCACTTGTTTCCACACAATTTCAGTCTTCAGAGCTGATTTCCTGGAATCTTTTATTAATTATTTAGAAACATCTCACATAAAATATGAACATGTCAAAGTACTTTATCTCTGATATGATTTGAGGGTAGACATAAATGAATAACTCTTTCCTTTTGTGACTGGATAAATTATTATGTTTTGAGATTTAAAATATCAGAAAGACAAGTGACCAAAAAAATGCCCTCAAGTAAAAATTTGTGCTTGCTTGAGTCAGAAATATAAAGATGTTTTATTCCTGTAGTGTTTGGGACCAAATCATGCATCATTTGTGTGTGTGTTTATGAAAGCAAACAATCAAGACACAATTTTTTTTCATCTTTTCTGCTAACCATAACAGGTTAATGGAGATATCTCCCTGGCTCCATTATTTCGATACAGATGTCACTAACTTCTCTCAGACACATTTTAATTGCTGTTAGTTTCTAATGAAATTCATAATCCTGAGGGAAAGTTAAACTCATTGAAGGATTTTCCTGGCTCACTGCAGAATATTAAGCAGCACAAATGTCTGATACTGACATAATTAATAATATTGCATGGGAAGAGTTTATTCTAAAGAACCAGCAAAGAATTAAATGTATTAGATGTTATACAGAATAACATAAATTTTCTAACCTCTTGTCATTCCAATGTAATACATTTGCAACGATAACATTAATTTTTTTTAAGTGGGTTGAAAATAGCTTATTTGCAACTCACAAGCTTATAGCCATTGTTATATACCTGCCTTTTGTCATAGACACCTAAGTGAAATTGGCTAACGAAGATGACAGCATTGTTCTTAGTCTTGTGGATCTAGTCTGAGGAACTTCTTCCTACAGATGTTTTTTAGTATGTGACTACTCTCATGTCTATTTCAAATGCATTCA
The DNA here is from genome assembly GCF_963930625.1 of Muntiacus reevesi. Lineage (NCBI taxonomy): Eukaryota > Metazoa > Chordata > Mammalia > Artiodactyla > Cervidae > Muntiacus > Muntiacus reevesi. The sequence goes on along the minus strand of NC_089249.1, from coordinate 39,248,172 downwards.
TGGTGTTCCCACTTATATCCTCAGTATTTTCAGGTCTTTAGTAAGCAATTCATTTGTCTATTTTTCAATTAATTTGTAAGGTTCTAAATCTTTCTTATAATTGGTTTTTCTGTATATATCTATTTGGTGTAAAATGTTTTTATAAAGCCAGTGGGCCCATCAAATGTATTTTTAATATAAAAATTTTCAACATTGTGAAAATATGTTGAATAAAATGTAAAAGCTTTGCATCCATCCTGCCCTCTTCAGAAATCAGTTCTCCTGGCAGTTTTTTCTGTGTACTTATATACATGCATATTTTTGTACAAATGGCATTACTTCATATATATTTTTCTACAAATTATTTCCTCTTGGGCTTTCCTGGTGGCTCAGCTGGTAAAGAATCCACCTGCAATGCAGGAGACCTGGGTTCGATCCTTGCGTTGGGAAGATCCCCTGGAGAAGGAAACGGCTACCCACTCCAGTATTCTGGCCTGGAGAATTCCATGGACTGTATAGTCCATGGGGTCGCAAAGTCGGACACGACAGTGATTTTCACTCACTCACTCACAAATTATTTCTTCTTAATAATATTTGGGAGATGGTTACATTTCAGTCTATGTAAGAGCATCTCATTATTTTCAACAACTTTCCTTGATTTTATCTTGTATTTGCTAACCTTTAAAGCTACATGCATTACTCATTTATTTTTAAATCTCTGTAACACCAAAATTCAGATCAGCAAATTTCAGGGCATTTATTATCTTCCACACTTCACTGGGTAGATGCAACTTTCATGAACAATTCATGGAAAGTGTGACATTTAGTTATTGATCTTGGTATTCCTAAATATGTTTTTCTCATTGAGTACAAGTAATGACATTTAAAACTCTTTGCTTCTGGAATGATTTGCATTTTTTGTAGACGAAACTTCCCACATTAATAATTTCTAAATTCCATTGCTCAGAAGCACGAGGCTTCTAACTATTTCTTTGTAGCTTTGGGGCTTTCTCAGACCCTGGCATATGCTTGTGCTTTTTTTTTGCACATCTGTAAGTAGACAAGTTTTCTTCAGGTTGGTATGGATCTTTATCTTTATTTTATGCTCCAGTTCTATTCTGTGACTCAGTAACAGGAGGTAATTTCACGCTTTATGAAGAACCTTGAATGGTTTGGGATATTTTGTTTTCAAGAGATTGAAATGCAGATTGTTTGCTTGTTGCTATAACTGATATTATATGATGTGGTGATTTAGTATCAATCTAATTTTTCTACCATTTTAAACTTCAAAAG